>NC_138182.1:1110000-1740000 GCF_964194105.1 Spermophilus citellus | reverse complement strand
GTACGCAACGTGCTGCCTCTGGAACCTTCCGCTGCTCTGCTCGTGGTGAGCACATTCTGGGATAACATCCTTGCTGGGGGTCAGTCTCCCTGTGATGTTGTCTGTGAGGCTACTCGGGGTGCTTCCAAGGAGCCCAGAACCATCACAAGAGCTCCGTGTTTCCCGGCCACCTTCCTTGGCGTCATAACTTGGAGGTGTGTGGAGTTTTGTCCCAGGTTACAAAGCTGCAGGCACAGTGTGCTCTCCATGAGCGGCTGGACACTCCACTGACCGTCTCCCAGGCCCCTCAGTGGGAAGTCCTTGGGGACAGAGTCAGTATAGCCCGCTGCTGTGGGATTTTGTGACCTTCCTCCAGAACCCCAGCTCACCATCCCTGAGAATCACCAACTGAAGGACATACCCCACCCCACAGTGGCTTCGACTGGTCCTTGCTGGTCAGTCTGAAGCCTCCTGAGTGCACCTGCTGGCTTCAGTCAGGAGGGGAACTGCATCCCATCTCCTGCCGGCCTGCGTGCTCTGCTGGGCTCCGGGGGCTCCGGGCGCTCTGGGCAGACGGGCTCCACTTGCCCAGCCATGCTGACCTGCTGCTCTGTGATGGGAGGGAAGCTAGGATTTGTGATTCTGTCTTCACTTGTAAGAAGCGATTCACCAGCGGCTGCAGCTCTGTGCTGCTAGGCCCTGGGCCTGACGCAGGCCTTCGTCCTTCCTAGGCCCTTTCTTCCCATGTGAAAAATGGGGGTCGAGTGGCACCTGTGTCCAGGGCCACCGAGTGGAACTGGTGACCTGTGCTTGGGACCAGGAGGCCTGTGAGGTCCTCCATAACAAGAGCGCCCACTGCTGCGGAGGCCCCGCGCCTACTGCCCTGGACGGAAGTGAGAACTGTGTCGGGGGGCAGCTGCCTCTTCTTCCTCTTATCGGGGCTGCAGGAAGGAGAACACCTCCGAGGAACCCGATCTCCTCTTTCCTGCTCTGGATCCCACAGGGCCAACCCAGCCCCAGCTTCCTCTCAGGGACCTTGCTAGGGACTTCCCACCATCCAAACTGGTCTGATAACTGTTCTTGGCAGACACCTGGCCAACTGCAGGTAGAGAGAAACTGCCACGCACCTGGCACACACCAGGGCTTCCCTGTGCTGGTCTCACCGTCACCTGTGAGTTCCCTAAAGAGCCGCAGAGCTGGGAACAGTAAGCTAGGACAAAACTCAGGGATCAACTGGGCGCAGTGGCACATGCCTGTAATCCCAGCAGTTGGGGAGGCTGAGGCAGGAGGATGCAAGTTCAAAGCCAGTCTCAGCAAAAGTGAGGAGCCAAGCAACTCAGTGAGACCCTGTCTCTAAATAAAATACAAAATAGGGCTGGGAATGTGGGTTAGGGTTAGGGTTAGGGTGAGGCTTAGGGTGAGGGTGAGGGTGAGGGTGAGGGTGAGGGTGAGGGTTAGGGTGAGGGTGAGTGTGAGGGTTAGGGTTAGGGTGAGGGTTAGGGTGAGGGTTAGGGTTAGGGTGAGGCTTAGGGTGAGGGTGAGGGTGAGGGTGAGGGTGAGGGTGAGGGTTAGGGTTAGGGTTAGGGTGAGGCTTAGGGTGAGGGTGAGGGTGAGGGTGAGGGTGAGGGTTAGGGTGAGGGTTAGGGTTAGGGTGAGGGTTAGGGTTAGGGTGAGGGTTAGGGTGAGGGTGAGTGTGAGGGTTAGGGTTAGGGTGAGGGTTAGGGTGAGGGTGAGGGTTAGGGTTAGGGTGAGGGTTAGGGTGAGGGTGAGTGTGAGGGTTAGGGTGAGGGTGAGGGTTAGGGTGAGGGTGAGGGTTAGGGTGAGGGTAAGGGTTAGGGTTAGGGTTAGGGTGAGGGTGAGGGTTAGGGTGAGGGTGAGTGTGAGGGTTAGGGTTAGGGTGAGGGTGAGGGTGAGGGTTAGGGTGAGGGTGAGTGTGAGGGTTAGGGTTAGGGTGAGGGTGAGGGTGAGGGTTAGGGTGAGGGTTAGGGTTAGGGTGAGGGTTAGGGTGAGGGTTAGGGTGAGGGTTAGGGTGAGGGTGAGGGTTAGGGTGAGGGTGAGGGTTAGGGTGAGGGTGAGGGTGAGGGTTAGGGTTAGGGTGAGGGTGAGGGTGAGGGTGAGGGTGAGGGTTAGGGTGAGGGTGAGGGTTAGGGTTAGGGTGAGGGTGAGGGTGAGGGTGAGGGTGAGGGTGAGGGTGAGGGTGAGGGTTAGGGTTAGGGTGAGGGTGAGGGTTAGGGTGAGGGTTAGGGTGAGGGTTAGGGTGAGGGTTAGGGTGAGGGTGAGGGTGAGGGTGAGGGTTAGGGTTAGGGTGAGGGTGAAGGTGAGGGTTAGGGAGCTGGGCCACTCCTTCCCTGACATTCACAGAGCTTGTCGCGCTGAGGCAGGGCGGCTGTGGACCTCACTCAGCCCTGGCCGTGTGGCCACGAGATAGAGAGGATACTGAGCTGGCCCCTGGCTTAGGACAGATGCAGCCAGCCCCTTCCTATCTCTCCCAAGCTGTACCTGGGCACCTGGAAGCTCCTTTGAAGACTCGTGGGAATGAGGATACACCTGTTCCAGCTGCTGGATGCTCCACAGAGCAGAGGTGCTTTTGGCCCCTGGCTTAGGACAGATGCAGCCAGCCCCTTCCTATCTCAGTGGTCAAGTGCCCCCCCTCCAAGAAAAATCAAGGGTTGTAGAAAGAGATTGGTATGTGGATGGTCACTGAGACTTATTATTGAAGATTTTTTAAACTAGTAACTGGAGGGCCAGGAGGCAGTGAGTGGAAGAGGGCTTCTCCAGCAGATGGAGGCCCTCAGTTCATCCCCAGCTGTACATAGAAACAAACCAAACCCACAAATTAGTAAGATGGTCAACGAAGCAAGTTCCCGAGAACGAGATGGGTTTTCTGGCTGTCCTCCATACAAAGGGTACGACCAACAAGCTTCTCTCCTGGTCAGCAGGCCCGACAGCTCGGGTTTCGCCTCAGCCATCAACACAGTGGATTTTCTTCCTTCGTCTCCAAACCACATGAAAATCAAATGTGCATCTTTATCCAGTGCTCTGAATTTCCTGAGCCTACAAGAGCATTTGAAATAAGTAACAAATGTGGATTCTAACAGGTAACAAAAGCAAAACTGGCTGTCTCGTGTCCACAGACTCCAGGACGGACAGGTGTGAGGAAGCCATTTCTCTCCTGAGCACCAGGCGCACCCCCCTCCCCATCGTCTCAGCAGCTGTGGCCAGCACATAGCCACCAGCCAGCCCCGCTCCTGGAGCACTGGTTCCTTTGTCCCCTCTCGGGCTCCTGGCCAGGGACAGCTTATCCAGAAAGGTCCTGGGAGGCTCAGCGTCACCCACACCCACACCTGCCAGGGTGATGGCGAGGGAAGCCCTACGCATGGTCGTCACAGAGCCCCGCCACGTGGGGTGTGGCAAAACCGGAGTGTCCGAGAGCCAGAGCCAGAGTGGGATTTCCCAGCCTGGCCTCATGATGGGGGGAGGGACAGGACTCCATGCAGGGAAAGTCAGGGTCAGTTGCAAGTGTGACTGGCACAGTTGCCTAGGGGACTGGCTGTCCAGGGGTGGCTTCAGATGCTACATGTGGGGTCTGTGTGGGCACAGAGAAGGACACCTCTGGGGAGTCCATGGACCAGCCTGCCTGCACCCTGACTGTCCCTACAGTGTGTGGCTGAGTGGCATAGCTTTCCCGAGCGCAGAGGACAGGCAGGGCTGGGAGCTGGGGGAGCAGCTTGCGAACAGCGGCCACTGGAGAAGGTCCACACGTGGGAATCCAGCACGGCAAGTGCAAGCAGTGCTCAGGACACAGAGCTGCCTGAGCTGCCCAGACACCCACTCTCACCAGCTGGTGCTGAGGCTCTGGATCGGAGGGGCTGCTCCCCTGAGGAGGGACTTGGGGGCCAAGGGCAGTCTCCTGTGCGAGAGTACAAGCACGGACCCCACGTCCTTCCAAGAGGCATTCAGTAACTACTGTTCGAGGTCATCACAAAAGGGGTCTGGGTCAGGCTTTGGCCTAAGAATCAAAAGCCGTGCCCCAGGATGGGGACAGCCTGGAGACAGCCGGCAGCTGAGTCTTCTGCTTCGTGTGGAGGCCACTGACACGAGAAGTTCAGGGGCCGCCTCAGACACATGAGGTTCGTCTTTTCCAAATTCACGGACCGAGGCAGCTTGGCGACCTGCTTAACCAAGTGAAGCCGCGTCTCCAGGAGTCTCTGAAGCCCCACGTGACGAGTAGCTGCTGGTCCGAGTCTGCTGGCAGTGGAGATGTGGACAGGCATCTTCCCTGTTCTCCTGGGGCTGACGAGGTTCCCCGTGTGGCTGAAGAGCACTTAGAACAAACCCCTCTGCTTGTCCGTTCCATTGCATTCCAGGGACTTTTGGTTTAAAAGATACTCTAAAATGCAAACATCTAAATCTGCCCATCCTGCGGACCCCAGTGGAAACACAGTGGTGAGGTGGGGCGGACCTGTGTGGCCTGCCCCTGTCCAGCGGAGCCTCTCAGGCCGGGTGGGACAGCTTGTCAGGCACCCTGACTCCTGGGGCCTGGTGGGGATGGCGGTTTCCTTCCTCTGCCCAGCAGTCTGGCCCTGCCCCCCCCCCTGCTGGCCCACAACACTGTCCACCCAGAGGTTCCTGCAGTGTCAGCTCTGTCCTAGAAGCTTTGACCAGAATCATGCTGCATGTCTTCGACAGGTTGGCAGCTGATGCCCAGCTCCAGCCTTTCCCCTGGCCTTGACGGGACCTTTAACACCAGGGACTTTTTTGACTTGAGAATTGGTTGTTTTCCATTTGGCAGAGACTGGGCAGCTGAGGAGATGGAAGCTTCTAGCAGGAAGGTCGATGGGAGGTGTACACACCCCGAGGCCCACCCTGGTACATGATCCCCAAGGAGGTCAGAAGTCAGAGGTCAGAAATAGGAATGGGCCAGCCAGAAGGCAGAAACTAGATGGACCCATCAGAGGCCAGGATAAGATGGAGCCAGTGAGGTTAGGTATGTGAGTGAACTAGTCCATGTCTTCTCAGTGTGGGTGGGTGGGTGAGAGGTCGGAGACTAGAATGGGTGATGGGAGGCCAGGTGTGTGAACTGAGGCAGGAGGCCAGCGGGGGCAGGATCACGGCATAGGGTGGGCTCCAGGGCAGCTGGAGAGCCTCTTGCATGGGGGGCCTGGATGGAGGTGGTGTGGGGAAGGAGAGCCCCTAGGAATAGGGGTGCTGGGAGAGGTGCCCCCACCTGCCCTTGCCACTCCCACGGGGCCTGCGAGCACCTGCCTCTCGCTCCCCCGGACTTTTCCTGTTGCTTTTCCTGTTGCTGCTGCAGAACTGCTTCCCAGTGGGGAACCTTTCACCATATGAACAGGCTGCACTCCTCACAGAGGTACTTGGCACACAATTTGAAGCCACAGAGCACCCTATCAAGCCAAGTCTCCGTGGAAGTCCAAATGCAGGGCAGGCCTCTGTTGGAGGGGCTCCTCCCTGCCCCCCCCCCCCGCAGCTCAGAAAATCCTCCCTGAGGGTTTTCCAAGAGTGGGGAGCTGTGTCTGAGGAATGGGGTCCCTCCCAGGGAGCGTGGAGTCAAGGCACCTTGGGTCGGCGGGAACCCTCTGGTGAACGCAGCAAGGAAGGCCCCAGGTGGGTGAGAAGCTGACAGCTTCTGAGGGTGCTGTGAAGCTCTCCGGGTGCACCTGCCTGTGGGTGAGCTTGGTGGATCTTGTAAACTTGGGTCACTCCAGAGGCAGGGTCCAGGGCACTTCTGCCCACGGAAAGTGTGCTCCTACTCTGGCCTCATGCCTGTGTCCCCAGTCCTCCAGACAGGGTGGGGCTGCACTGCCTCCATGCTGTGACAGCTCCTGGGGGTCACACACCCCTCACTGGTGGGGCCCACAGCTGTCCCACCCCTGCAGTGTGCCCTGCTCACCAAGACTGGGCGGGGGCTATGCAGGGCACCATCAGAGTTTCAGGCCCCAGCACCGCCTCCTCCAGAGCCCCCCTCGCCACCACCCGGACCCTCCTTCTCCCAGGCTAACGAGGGTGAGCAAAGGGTCCTGCGGACCTCTGTAGGGCACCCCAGACGGTGGCCTTCGGCCAGGAGAGCTCCCTGCCTCACAGTTCTGAGGGCTGGAAGTCCAGGCCAGACTCGTCTGTAGGGCTGCCCCTTTGATCCAGACTTCATTCCTGGGGCTACAGGTGGTCTTCTCCCTGTGACTCTGCACGCCTCCCTCCGTGTGTCTGTGTCCTTGTCCCCTTCCATAGGCTGCCGCTCACAATAGGCCAAATACATCTGCAACCACCTGTCTCAAGTGAGGTCCCATCCTGAGGCCCTGGGGCGCCTGCTGTGTCCAGCCCAGGAACGGCACCCCTGGCCATCTGCAGAGCGCCTCCTGAGCACTCCGCTGCTCCTCCACAGACACCGTCTCCTCAGGACCAGCATCTCTTCTCATCCGCTCCAGCTGTACTTCCGGCAGCTCATTCTCTCGGGAAGAGGAGTGCTCTGCCTCCTCTCACGCCTGCCTCTGATCCCGGCTCCCAGGTCTTGGAGCTCTCCTTTGCTCAGAGATCAACTGGAGTCTGCTGAAAGCTCTGCTTCTTGATCCCCTGGTCCTCTCTACGCACGCCTTCCACATCTCCTGACCGCAGTTGTGTCTGTCATCTCTCTGCCTTTTGAAGCCAATTCCGACTTGTTCCAGGAAGGCTCAGGGCCTGCCCCACGGAAGAGCTCCTCTCTGAGGTCCTGGGACGTGCGGTGGCCGCATCTTGCAGCCAGTTCTTGACATTTGCCTGCATGTGTGGCTACTTGGTCCTGCAGCAGTGTCTTCTCTCCCAGCTCTCCTGGGAGCTCTTGAGAGGAGGACTCTGCCCCCCAGGGCTCGAGCACTGAGCCGGGCTCAGGGGCTGTCGAGCCAGGGTTGCTGCTGGAGGGCTGCTGCTAATGAAGGTGCGATGCAGCGTGGAGGAGGGGCCGTGCTGGCCGCTGTGTCCCCAGAGGCAGGAGAGGGCTGCAGCTCTCCTGGGCCAGATGCCTTGTGCCTCAGCGTTAGATGGAGGTCTCCTAAGACTCCGTCTTGGGCTTCCTGATCTTTTTCCCAGAGTCAGAAGCTGCCTTTCTAATGATGAGCTTGTTACTTGCCTTTCCCCATGAAGCCCTGCAGCTTCTATCACAAGATCTTGCATGGCACTGTGACTTCTAGGCACCAGAAGTTCTCACAGTGACATTTGGAGTAAGCTTAGATGTGGGTTCACATCTTGACTTCACACTGATGGAAAGCAAGAATAGACACGTGTCTTGTGGGCATCTGGTGAGGACAACATCAGCTGGCACCGTCTCTGGCCTGCGCCACGGTACTGTAGGCGATTTACAGATTTCCTGGTTTTCATGTTGGAGTCCAGCTGGGCTCAGGCGACGGAGTCCACCAGGTGTGCACGGTGGGATGTGTTCAGGAGGTTGGGATGGGTCCTTCGTGTGCTAAGAGCTGTCCTCCTGTCCAGGCTCTGTCTCCTGAGCAAGCTGGGACGTCTGGCTGGGGCTGCCGGGAGTTGCAGAGACGCTGGGCACTGGGCCTGTAACCTGAGATGAGGGCACGGGAGAGCCGTCTCCTCTGTGACGTCTGCTTAGTTTGCCTGCCCAGGTTTCAGGTCTGCTCGGAAGTCGAGTCCCACAAGTGAGCTGTGCCACATGAATTCACTTGTTTCCACCAATCACCTTTTTAAATATTAGGAAATTCCTTAAAGTGCATGAGAACAAACTCCAAGGTCCACACTTCAGTGGACCAATCTGCCACTTTCTCATCCTCGCCACCCTCCCCATGCCACACGGCCCTCACCACTGTCCCCAACTCACACAACCCATGCCACCCTCCCCCACCCCGCATGTTCCCTCATGGCCCTCCCCCATCCACATGCCCCATGCCACCCTCCCCCACCCCACATGTTCCCACATGGCCCTCCCCCATCCACATGCCCCATGCCACCCTCCCCCACCCCACATGTTCCCTCATGGCCCTCCCCCATCCACACCCATCACGACTCTCCACAGAGCAGTGGGGCTCTTTTCTTTTCCCTTATTTACTTTGAATCTCACCTTTGTCAATTAACAGCAGATCTGAGCTATACATGAAGGAAATTTTGATGCCTTTTAATTTCCATTCCAATTGATTTGACATCCAAGTTTATGCTGTTATTTTGTAGTAGGAGCAACAGGGGCAATTTAAATTCAGGAAATTTCATCCATAGGTGCGCATTTGCTTTTCACGAGGCGTGCCTGGTGAATAGTTCACATACTCCCTCTGAGTGGGGACGCAGTGCCTAAGGCAGCTGGAGGCAGGCGGGGGGGTGCCCGGCCACCGCATAGCAACCACCGGGCTTCCAAGGGCAAATGCTCCTCCGACCCTAAGCAACCGGATGAGAACATCAAAACATGCCTTGCACAAGATGGCTGGTGCCCATTAGTGTTAGGGACTGCTGCCTCCATCGGGAGTGACAGAGCCCTAATTATTAAGGTAATTAGAAGTTATAACACTGGCAACATTGGAGGGAGAACTTGCCGAGCCCATTAACAATGTTACTTTAAGTGATCTGGCTGTGAACTGCTCAAATCTCTAATTACATTACACGTCTGTCTTAGGGTGATGTGATTAACTGCCGGGAGCAGGATTAATGTATAGAGACTGCTGTGTGACCCTCCTAAGTACTGTTTTCACAGAATGGGCTTCAGGAATGTCATTTGCTTTTCTTCCACTAAACTGTATACATTATGTAGCCAAAAAATCCTAACCTTGATATATTTATGTGCATTTTATGCACAAAATTTTTTGTTCTTTCTGGTGTTTGTTTCTTTATGTTTATAAACACTTAAACATTATATTTTTATCCACTATAAAATCAATTTTTGACAATGTAACATTATAAAGGAGACCTTCAAATAATATATCATTGAATTTTTATAACCAGAGTCATGCATTTTATATTGCACCTATCACTACATGTTGTTTTCTAGAACAATTTATCATGGCGTCCAAATTATTTTGTAAGACCCAATGAGGTTGGCTTATTTGTCCTGAGTCATTACCTAATCGCAGTGTTTAAACAGTGTGGGTTTTTTAATTAGATTTCCAGAAAGGACAACATTTCAGGTTGACTTGATTGAGAGCTTTGCTTTTATTTCATGAGTCATCTGTCATTGAAAATCACCTACTAATTCATACCCCACGTGACTTACGAATACTGAGAATGACATTCCCTTCACTTAAACCAGGACCTCTGTCCCCTCGAGCGGGATTAAGGGCCCAGCTGCCGTCTGTCTGGTCTTGGATCCACAGCTTGCTTTCTCTCTCCTTTGCTCTGTCCAGCTCCAGGTCAGCTTCCTCCTGCAGCCTGTGCTGGGAGCCAAGGGAGCCTTCAAGGTGGCGCTCCACCCGGTCCCCAGGGTCTCTTCGCATGTCCACATTCAGGGCGGGGCTCTCCCCACACAGGCTGCTGGTGCTGGGCCCTGGCGCCCACATTAAGTGTCCCCACGTCGCGTGAGCTCTGCAGCCCCCTGCAGAGACAGAGGAGACCAGGACCCGGTTTTTGCTGGCATCCATCCTGGCGGGCAGCACTGGGGACACCTGCCTCAGCAAGTCACTCCCTCTGCCAACTGCTGAGGTGGTGGCACCAGCAGAAGTGCTTGCCAGGAGAGAGAGAGGTCCACCTTAGGGTGGCACCTGGCCTTCAGTGTCTAGTGAGACACAAAGGATGATGGGCACCCACCTCCGGGAACATCGCTGTGAGGACTTCCCAAGGTCTCTTGATCCCAAACTTGGAAGAGTGAGAAGGCCGTTGGGGGTGCCTTTCCCCCTCCCACAGCAGACACGATTAGTCGTCTTCCCACTTTTCCCTTCTGAGGGAACCCCGAGCAGCCGCCCTCCTCCTCCACGGACCGTGAGTTCCAGGGGAACGGCCCAGCCTAGCTGCATAGCGCTTCCTAAGTGGCCACAACCTGGTCCCAACAGACAGGTGTAGGCGCTGCAGGAAGAAGCCGGTCGCGGGATGCTGACTGTGGCCTCTTGGCCCGTCACACGGCTGTGGAGAGCTCGCTCCCTCTACCCTGGACACAGGCAAGAGAGCACCTGGCCCTGTTAGCACGTGGTGCTGGCAGCTGGGCACAGCAGGGCGTGACGACACCCAGGGGCAGGTGTCTGCCTCCTCCTCACCCAGCTAAAGCCTGGAGCCCCACTCCTTGGTGCGCCTTGTATTTGAGCTTAGAACTAAATTTTAAAATAGACTTTTAATGTTCTCACCACAAAGAAAGGATAAACTAGTGAAGTTATGGATATTAATTAGATTAACTAAAATTTTCTATTATGTATACATGGATCAAAACATTACATTTTACCCCACAAATATACACAATTATTTATCAATTAAAATTAAATTTTAAAAAGACAGGAATAAAACAGAAATAAATGAAAGGAGATTTTTATAAGTAACAAACAAAACCAAAGTCCCCATTGTTGGAGACAGTTAAAGGGAATTTCAGTTACTTGCAGCCCAGAGCCTCCCTGGGCAACCTGGTCACATGGCGTCCTTGTCACGGATGGTCCTAAGTGAAGAGACGAGCAAACAGGCAGCACCGGGCCCTGGTTGCAGAGCAGAGTGGCCACGGACTCTGAGGAACGAGCAGAGATCATTGTCTCAAGCTTCTGGGGTCCCCCGGGTGCCACGTCCCTGTGACAGTACTGAAGAATGAATAGCCGTGAGGGCCCCAGAGGAGAGCCACGGGGC
This sequence comes from Spermophilus citellus, assembly GCF_964194105.1. NCBI lineage: Eukaryota > Metazoa > Chordata > Mammalia > Rodentia > Sciuridae > Spermophilus > Spermophilus citellus. The sequence continues at coordinate 1,729,269 of NC_138182.1, read as the reverse complement.
GGGCCTTCTGGCTCCAGACACTCCTGTCTCAGCTGGCCCTCTGTTGGCCACGGGAGGACACAGGTCCCGGCCCTGCTGAAGCCTGTTCCTCCCGGGTAGCTGAGCGACATGGGGTGCCTGAGTAAGAGCCAGAGGCTCTGAAGGGTTCGGGCTCTTCTTCCCACACGGGTCCATGCTGCCTCTGCCTCAGCAAAGACACCGCGCCTCAGGCCGGTCAGGGAGAAGGCAGCAGGAGGCACAGGCGTCCTCCCTGCTCGGCGCTGTATCCCCAGCATGCAGCGGCCACCTCTGGGCCTGGAGATTGTGGCTGAGGCAGTGCCACTGGCTGGGCATCATCTCTGCTGTGCAGTTTCGCCTAAGCCCCACACCAGCCCAGACGACGAGGGGCTGGACTCTGCTTAGCCACAGGCGAGACTCGCCCTGCTAAGCCCAAACTCTGGTGCTTCCTTATTCAGGAACCCAAAGCGTCATTCAGCCCGGTTTACAGCTGACAGTTCCCATTTCAGTCTCCGTCTTTCTGACTCTCCTGTTGGTACTTTTGCCGTGGCCTTTGGAAATATCTGACAAGAGATTTAAGGATTAATTGAACCTTTCATTAAATGTGAAGGTGAGCACATTTGGATTTTGAAATTAGCCATCACCAAAATCTGCAAAGCTAAATACATAGAAATTAGATCTTCTTCCCCTGCCCCTAGCGGTCATGGGTGGGGTGTGCTCAGTGCTAGGCCTTCTTTCAAGAGTTGCGTTTATCCATCTGGCAAAACAGACATGTGCGTGTGCGCGTGCGCACACACACACACACACACACACACACACACACACCCTCAGTGGTGATCGCAGGGCTTCTCCCTGGGGAGCAAGAGCTGAGGGGCTCCGCCCAGGCCACGGCCCCTCCCCAGCCTCTCCACCCAGCACCAGCAACGTGGCCTGTGACTGCAGCTGGCCTCAGGGGCCCCTGGTGCCTCTGCAAGCCAGGACCCAGTGAGCCCTGGTCCCGTGAGCCTGGGTCCAAGGGGAACCTGTCCTGCCGGTGTTAACCACAGGCATTGCTCCTTAGACAAAGGAGCGGACTCGGCCGGCCAGGCTCGAGGCCCTTGGCAACACCTCTGCTGCACCTGACCTCTGCCGCTTCCCGGGCCTCAGGAGAAAACCGAGCACTTCTGAATCGCTGGGAAGCGTCGGCAAATTAACTTGCCACACGTGGGAAGACCTCAGTGAAAAAGGGAATCAATCCTATGAAGTGTAAAGAATTTTTGAACTAAAATTAGTAAGATTATTAGCATTCGAAAATCACGAACTCAGCAGGGGCACTAAAACATTTCACTTTGAGAGCATCGCATCCGAAATGCTCTGAAAACACTGGAGCCCGGGGACGTGGCCGTGAATAGAGATCAAGTCGACAGGGGGCCCGGCGACCTGGGGTTCCCTGCCCGTCCCTTGTTCCTCTTTCTCTCTGCTCCACGCACCAGCACAGGAGCGGGTCCTGCAGAATCATGGCTTCCACACGACCACAAACTCCTGCGTGTACCCAGCGTGTCCACCTGTGGCACAATTAAATGCAATTTAAGCCTAGGAGAAGTGCCCCGACCTCAACAGTACTCAGTCAGTACTGCTGATCATGTTGTCTTCAAGACGGGAGGGTTCAAGGACCATGCCTGCAGCACTCACAGACTCAACTCCCAGCGTTTCCTCCAGATGAAGTCAACACTGGAGCGCAGAACAAGGCCCTGAGATGGCTCACCTAGCTGAGGACCTTCAGGAACCCTTGGCCAGATCCCAAACTCAGAACCTGAACGAGGAAAGAGCAGGAAGGTCCCCTTTTCCACATGGTCATTTCCTCTCCATTCCCTGGCGGCTCAAGACAGGAGACGGGGCACTGGGCATACCCATTCCAGGGTGGCCTCCAGCCCTGAGGGGAGACATCAGCAGCAACCTCTCCCCCGAGTCATCGCAGGGGCTGGGGGAGGTTACCATGGGCTTCCCCCGAGACTCGTTCCACTTCCCACGCCTGCCTATGAACGAGGCCTGGCCGTAGCTGTGCTGTACCCGTAAGGACGCTGTGACAACAGAACGCAGTGTGTGAAGCTCTTCTCACCTGGAAATGAGAAAGTTAAAGCTGATTTCCAATTAATTCAATTCCTTCACCACCTTTTATCTATTAAGTCAGGGAGAAGTGCCCCCTGACCTCAAGTTGTATCTACAAATACTGAGCACATTAACATTAAAACTGGTAAAACGTTTAGGTATTTATTAATTTATTTAAAAATAACAATCGAATGTAAGTCATCACTCTGTGACATTTTTGTGCAAGATGACTCTATTTTCCAGGGGTGAAAGGATTCGTGGCAGTGTTTGACGCCTGGCTTAAGGGAGGACAACCGGATTCTCACAGCTCCAGGTGCCTTTGTTGCTGTTTTGGTTGAAACTTAGGAAGCAAATTCTGCCCCACACAGCTTTGCACAGTGACGCCTCACAGTGCCCCACACGGCCCCACGGTCAGCAGGTTCTTGGCCGTGGTGAGAACGTGGCTGTAATGACCACTGCAAGAACTCACACAGGCCTGCGTGGTGCGGCCAGCTACACACCTGAGCCCTGCGGTACGGCATGTGGCCCACGTTACACGTCTAAACACATCCCAACATGGATGAGGGACAGCGAAAACTGCTTGGGAGGTTGAAAGATGGTACCCGCCCAGGGGCCTGCATCACAGGCCTGCAGGACCCGGGTGGTCCCTCCTGCAGGCTGGGGACCTGACCCTGCTGTGGACTTCACATGGCACTACTCTCAGGATGCTCCTTCACACAGTGTTTTCCCTTTGATCAGTAACAATCAACCTTAGCCACTGTAACTTCCTGCTTTATAAACTTTCAATACTTCCAACTTTTTGACTCTTGTCATAACACCTAGCTCAAAGACAGACACAGTGTTCAGCTGTAAAAAGTATCTTTTCCTTTTTATCTTGATCCGAGGCTCTTTTTTCTTCTTCTGATTTTTATTTTTTTTACTTCTAATGTCTTTGCTAAAGTCTGAGACACAACACTACCCTGGCCTAGGCCTGCACAGCCAGGGTGGCCACCACCACTGCCTCCCACCCCAGCTCCTGTCCTCCGGCAGGCCCTCAGGGGCAGAAACTCAGGCGCTGTGCCCTGGTGAGGACAACCTGAGCTGGTCCAGCTGCCCACCTGCACACAGTGCCCCTGCAGGAGCCCCACCTGCAGTGTGCCTGCTACTCACATGGTCACCAAATGTGACAGTGGCTCAAGGGGCAGGGACAATGTAAACTGGCTACATGCACTGCATTGCAAGTCACACTGCCTGTCACTGCTACCGGCAGTGAGGAGCGTGTGGGGACCCTCATGGATGAATGGGTGCTGCTGCCCAGGCCAGGCCAGGCCACAGCTGGCCGCTCCTGCGCTTCTGGACGTCGACACACTGAAGGGGTAAAACCGCTGTGATCTGGGGGTTAGAGTTGGGGCTCCAAACTCTAACCTGGGTACCCCATTTTGAGAACTGCCAATCATGAAGGAAAATCTTCCAGAATTTCAGAAACTGGAAAGGACTCCAGCCAGGCCACAGAGATGGCAGCATTCCCTCAGTCCCGGATGGGCTTGGGAGCGCTGTCTGGAGAGAACTGGCGTGTCAGCTCACAGAGGCCCACGCAGCACCTGCGATTCCAGGGACCGTCCCCACCAAACTGCAGGCCAAGAGGATGCTGCGGCCTCTGGCTTCTCCAGGGGATGGCCAAACCCGTAGCTCTGCTCCGAGTCTTTGTCCCCGCCAGGGTGGGCTGAGAAAGGGCACCCGGGTCCCAATGAATTCACAGGTACTGGTGACTCTGATGAAGGCCATTATTCAATTTAAAAAGGTATACAACTTGCATCCTACAGAAAACAAAAGTTTAATAAAAATCTTAGAAAGCAAGAAAAATGTCCTATTGGTGAGATCCATGGAGTTAGTACACAGGCAGCCCACACCTCAGCCTAAATCCATTCTCGGAGGCAAACAAAGACAATAAAAGCCAACAATGGCTGGAGCTGCCGTTAATCTGCAGAATTCAATTTATGTCTTGGCAGTTTACTCTGTTTTTTGGTGAACACAGGTTTTTGAAAGATTTTTGGCTTCAATTCAGCCCAACACAGAGTGAGGCTGGGAGCATGCAGGGTCCTGCTGAGGACAGCCCCCGGCTCGTTCGCCTTGGAGGGTTGGCGTCTGACTCAAGTGTCTCTCACAAGCCTTTTTTTTTGGGGGGGGGGGGAATAGATGATGCAAGTCTAAAAATGGAAAGTAAATGCGTTGCTAATGTTTATTGATATTTTAAGGACATTGATATTGTAGAACAAGTTTATCCAGAAAATACCTTACGAATGATTGGCAAGACAGGTTTGGGCCTGTTTATACCGCAGTGACCACTTTATCACTGTTGACTCGGCCACAGAGGAGACCGTGGGGCTGCGATGCACTGTTTTCTGAGCCTTCTCCAGAGAAATGGACCCTCGGAGGGCGGGCTTGGCTTCATCTTAACAGTGATCATGATGCTCTTACCATGGGCACGGCCTTGACTCAGCAGATCTCGTATGTTGGGCCCACATTTAATCCAATGGGGGGGTCATCTTATAACTGTGCTGGATCTAATTAGCACAGACAGAGCCAAGAATCAGCCCCGGCACCAAGCCTATCCACCTGACCCACGGTCACTTGATTCCCTCCCCTTTGCTCCCCAAAAGGACCCAGGGTGCTGGGTGCTGCTGCCTGGGCCAGGGTCAGGATGAAAGCAATTTATAAAGACTTAAAACGGGAAAGGTGCTGGTGAGACAGTCCCTGCACCTGCTCCACAGCAGGGAAACCGCAGGCGGCCAGGGTCCTCGGCATGTGCCCTCGGCCCACATAGGAGCCAGGGCTCCCTGGAGCACCTCATTCAGCCCTCATGCTCCACCCTGCTCCGAGGAACTCCTCTAGGGCCACACAGGCAGGTGGACTGGTCTTGCCACCCAGGGGCCTATGGCATGCAGCGGCCATGCAGGGGAATTGTAAATCACGGGCAGGGAACTAGGGGCCCTCAGAGCCCCGAGAGAGCATGTTTCACGTCAAAAGGTGAAAGTCCCTTCAAAGCACCCGCTCCTCTGAAAGAGCCAGTAAGTAACATGACATTTCATTCAGAAGACCACTAACGCGGCTGCTGAGGGAGGGAAGCCTTGACCCTCTCTCTGCTTAGGGACAACATGCCTGGGTGGTGCTGGCGGGTGCCTTGGGAAGGCAGGAATCGCCCGAGAGCGGGGAGTTTGGCTGCTCTGGAGGGAGGAGCTGGGTTTCCAAGCCTTTGGTTTCTGAACTTCCTCACTGCGGAGAATTTCTACTACATCCTGAAGTAGAGACTAGAATAAGAGCCCCTGAGCCTCACTGTCCACCCCGGGCCACTGTGCCCCCCCCACCCCGCCTCTGGAGGGCTAGAAAGCAATCCAGGACCTCGCTGCTCAACAATAACATGCTGGCACGTGTCTTGAAGACAAGGACTTCCAGAAAGCATAAGCTATATCATCATTGCCCCTGATTACTAACAGAATTCACTAGTAACTTCCCAGTGGGAAACCAAGCCACCGGCAGCAACCACAGAAATAGACAAAGTGGATGATACCAAAGTTTAAAATGTCCGTGCATCCCAGGGCCCTATCGACAGTTGAGAGGGAAACTCTAGGATGGGAGGAAATATTTACAGGTCAAGTAACTGATAAGAGGTGAAAACCCAGAATGCATTAAGAACTCCTGAGTTCAAAGCCCCTAAAACCCTGATTGTGAAATGGGCAAATGGCTTGAATAGACATTTCTTCAAAGGAGATGGGCACATGGCCAAGAGGCCCATGGAGAGGCTCAGCCTCAGCCTTTGGTTGGGGAAATGCCAACCAGAGCCACAATGAGGTGTGGCTTCCCGTTGGCGAGGATGTGACCATCGAGCGAGGACAGCAGACGGCAGGCGTTGGCAAGGTGTGGAGAGAGCAGCCTGTGTGCTGGTGCAGCCAGAGGTCCGCTTGCCGTGGCACACGGTGGGACCGAGCCTTAGATGCTAGGGTACCAAGGGGTCAGCAGTGCCAGACCCAGAAGTCCTGGAAGTGGGATCTGGGAGCCACGTCTGCCACCTGTGGCCTGGCAGCATCATGCACATCAGCCAAAAGGCAGGAGGAGATACCAGTGCCCGGGGGGTGATACAGACTATGGAGTACTATTCAGCCTTAAAAAGGAAGAACAGTCTGTCACCAGCTACAACAGGAAGAGCCAGGTACCAGAGGACTTCCCTAAGTGACATCTCTAGAGCTGTCAGGTCCCCAGGGACAGGAAGCAGAATGTGGGTGCCAGGACCTGGCGTGGGGAGTGGGGAGCTCCTGTTCAGTGGGATGGAGTTTCAGTTTAGGGTGAGGATCTCTGGAGTCGGGGGCAATGGTTGTGCGGCAACGCAGTGTCCTTGATGCCACCAAACTGCTCAGGAGTGGCAGGAGTGGGGGTGGAGTATGTCCCCACGGTTTTCAGAAGGGAAGTGTCTGACTAGCGCCAGTCGTGTCATGGATATCCGCTCACAATTCCCAGCTGTCTTCCGAGGGCCTGTTCCCCACAGCCTTGTCCAAGTCAGGACACGATGAGGTCTGCACGTCCGGGTGGCTTCCGCGCCTACGTCCCTCTGGGTCTAGAACGCTCTTCCCCTCCACAGCCTGGGGCGGCGTATGAATCGAGGAAACGTCACCACGCGGCCTCTGGCGGTCCCCTGTGGTGTTATTCTGTGCACCCCGCACACTTCTCCAGCGGAGTCCTCTGTCCCCACTTTTTCCGTGAGCCCATCGCGATGTCTGGCGCGTGGCCGTGATGAAGGTGAGACTGCTCCATCCCAGTCTGACCAGGAGCCCAGCCTGTGGGGCCGCGGGGCCTTGAGGTGTGGCCGCTGCTGCCGCTGACCCTGCCTTTACTCTCGTCTCTGGTTGGAGGTTTTGAGTTCTTTTTAAAGTCAAGCTCAGCACGGTCCTAGGGACGTGATCAGATGCCAGCCTTCTTTTCCTGCCCATGATTTGATGGGTCAAAGGGAGAATCAGGGGGCTGGGGATGTGGCTCAAGCGGTAGCGCGCTCTCCTGGCATGCGTGCGGCCCGGGTTCGATCCTCAGCACCACATACCAACAAAGATGTTGTGTCCGCCGAGAACTAAAAAATAAATATTAAAAATTCTCTCTCTCTCTCTCTCTCTCTCTCTCTCTCTCTCTCTCTCTCTCTCCTCTCTCACTCTCTCTTTAAAAAAAAAAAAAAAAAAAAAAAGGAGAATCAGGTCCTGGAGTTTTTTCCTAGGCAGGTGGGTTGGTCTACTTTGCTGACTTGGTGCGAAAGCCAAGTAGCTTAGCGGAGCTCTGACCTCCCGCGTGACCAGGAGGCCAGGCACAGGCTTCTCCTCACGGCAGGGGCAGCACGGAGCCCTGACAGGGATTCAGCTTACGCCTCTCAGAGTCCCTCCAAACTGTCACCAAGCTGCCCTGCGGCCTGAGCAAGACCCGTGTGCTTGCTGCACCGATGTCACTAGGAGGACGGCAGCTGTCCTGGAGGTGGAGGAGCGGGTGGGATACCCCATGGAAGAATGTTCCTGAAGCAACTAGAAAGGCCTGTCCAGAGCCGCTAGCTCCAAGGCTTCTCAGAGAAGGCTTCCGCCCAGCAGGTCAAGAGGACCATCCCACACAGTCGAGGCCGTGCCGAGGGTCCGGCTCCTCATGAGGAGTGCGGCCAGCCCACAGACGCCCTTCTTGCAGGGGAGGAAGCCAGGTATCTAGGGCTGGTCTTTCCTCCTGCCTCCTTCGTAGGAGGAACCCGGACTCTCAGCACTCAGATGGTGGATGCTCCAGCCTCTGGAACCATGGGCAATAAACGTCTATTACTTATAAACCGCCGGGTCTAAGGAATGTCGTACTAGCTGCCCGAGGGGACCGAGACAACACGGAAACAACCAGGTGCCATGTGAGCGCCCAGGCAACAACCCGTGTGGGTCTTCCTTCCGCGTCTCTAAAACCGCTCCTTAACAGGTGCTTGGTGTGGAAGTTCACCCCTTGGTCGGGCAAGGCCTGGCACTTCCTGGCACAGCTGGTGAGCCAAGTGGCCCATGAAGTGTGGTGTGCCACCTCGGAGGCACCAGGCCCTGCTCTGCTACTTCCCCATCCCCACACTGCCACCGGAGGCCTTTGGAAGTTCTCTGAAGCAGATCCGGCTGCTACAGTGTGGTGTCTGGGGTCTGAGGTTGGGGACGCCAAGCCCGGGGCCCACCCCAGGGGTGGACATGCACAGGGAGTGTCCCTGGTTTTGAGGGCTTCTTTCCTCAGCCTGGGGGACGACTGACCTTGGCTTCCAGGCCAGCTGGGGCACAGGAAGAGGCACGGCATCTTCCCCCGACAGGAAGGCCACTTCTGAGTTTCCAAGGAATTCTGTCTATGCACCTCTGGTTTTTTGGCCTCCTGAGTGGGGGCACCCAGGTACCAGGACACGGATCGAGGAGGGGGAATTTCAATTTGAAGAAGAATGTTTTGACCCAAGTGAATTCAGGTTTTCATGAGGTTTGGGGGAGGGTTGAGTAACCCCAGAAGCACAGCCCCGTGAAGACTCCTTCCAAATCAAATTCCCTGGGGCTGGGTCCTGCTGGAACCCACCCTGAGGCGAGGGCTGTCTTCTCCGGGGCGTGGACTCTCACACCTGCGGTTTTCTGTGCCGGTGGCATCGCACTCCCCCGGGTGGCCACACACAGCCCTGAGCACTCAGAAGGGCTGGTCGGCAGGGTTCTTCCTCTACCCGCCCTCCAGTCCTGTGTGAGCTCTTGCACAAGTCCCCTGGCGTTTCAAAAGCCACGGCGACCGAGCAGAGGTGTGCATCTGGGAAGACACCCTGCTGAGCCTGAGTGTTGGGCTCCAGAGGGTTCTGAATAGTCCACTGACCAAGCAGACAGGAGAGGCTCGTGAAGGTGTCCAGGGCATTTCCTCAGAACACAGTGACCTAAAATGTCTCAAAAGCAAGGGGTCCCAACACTTTTTATGCTATAGAGCCAAAGCCGCTTCCGGAACAATCCACCAGCTTCGTGGTCTCCTGTGGCATGGGTGTAAAGCCTCCCTGCTACAGGTTCATGAGCAGATTGGCAGCTGTCCTAGGACTAGGTACAGCCGGGAGGGGAAGCGGGTCTGAGGGGATAACTGCCTAGTCCCCTCCCAGGAACAGGGTCTTGCCACTTCCGAACCCCCTACCCAGTCTCACCCATGGGCAGCTCAGGTGGAATCCCGTGGCCCCAGGTAACCGTCCCTGAGAAGCTCGGCCCACCACCTGACTGCCCGCACCCTTGGGCTTTAAAGAAACAGGAGGACCTTTCAGAGATTCTTAGGGGAAAAGTTCTAATTACGTCACATGCAACAGAACCCCTGCCTAAGTCCCCAGGTGTGGCCCCCGACTCTGGGTGGAGGGGGGTCTTCAGCATGGGACCGCCACAGCCCCCTGAGCCCTGTCACGCCAGCTCTGTGGCTTCGGTAGAGTCCTGGCGTCCTAGGCGAGTCCTCGTCCTGCGTATCCAGGACTTTGGCTTCGCCCCCCTCCATCCCCCCCCTCCGCCCCTTCCCTGTACCACTGAACTCATCCTGCTCTCCCTCCCTTCCCGCTCCTCTCTGTCTTTTCGATTCCACACAGGATCGTGCAGTGGTTTGCTTACCCCCCTAATGCACCCCTGCCGTCGCGAAAGACGCGGCTCCCGTTTCCTCTTGAGGGAGACCAGTGTTGCCTCCTGTACATTAGCACGTCTTCCTCCTGCAGCGCCCACTGGCGGACACCCAGGCGTGCCGTGTCCTGCTGTGGCTACAGGGTGGCAGTGGACGCAGGAGTACCCGAGTCTTTCCGTGGTGAGGTCATTCCCTGTGAGCACAGTCTAGGGCTGGGAGCGCTGGGTCCCACCGTGGTCCCATGTGGGCTTCTTTGGGGCCCCCACACTGTCCTCCATAGTGGCTGCACCAGCCCTCCTTCCGCCCTCAGTGTGCCAGAGCTCACTGTCCTTGCGCCTTCGCCAATGTCTGTCATCGCTGGTCTGGTGGCAGCCAACCCACACTTTTGGTTTGCATTTCCCTCTTGGTGGGGTGGTGATATAGGGTGACCCGTATCTGGTGGCCATTTTTATGTGTTCCCTGGAGACATTTCTGTTGAGGTCTTTGCCCATTTTTAAAATCAGGTCATCTGCGAGGTTCTTATGAATCCTCACCTCAGCCCCTCATTGGACGTCAGTGGCTGCTAAGTGTCTCCAGCCACTCATCTTGTGGATGGTCCCCTTTGCTGTGCAGAGGGTTTTCGTTTGATGAAGTCCTGCCACAGTCTGGCTGGGCACAAATCACGAGCCACTGAAGCAGGAACAAACTTTATTTCTGAACTCCACCAGCACCCTCCACACACGCTCCCCGGGAACTCTCCCGAACGCCACCCACGCTCCTCCAGGAACACCACACCCACCGGAACTTCCCCAACCAACGCGAACTCTTCAGGAATCCCCACGAGAGCTCAACCGGAACTCAATGGGAGCTCAAAAGTCACCATCTTCATGGCTCGCTGGCGTCACCTCTCAACCACTACTTCTGGCAAAAATGCCATGCGTCATCCCGACTCGGCTGTGGCCCTCAACAAAGTCCCATCGGAGCTTTTGGTGTGAATCCAAACTGCCATGGCCAAGGCCACTGCCATCGCGTCCCAGGGGGTCCCCACGTCCTAGTCTAGGAGCTCTGTGCTCTCGGCTTGGGTCCAGGCCCTGCCCATCCTGAGCCAGCGTTTGTGTGTGATGCGGCCCAGGAGGACGTCCTGTCTTCTCGGCTCCCTTGGTGGTGCCCTGTTGGCCAGGAGGTGTGGGTGTGGGGTCTGCTCTGGGCGCTGCTTCTCCCAGGATCCTGCTCCGAGTCCGAGGCAGGCTGCGTCCACGGATGCAGGTGTCGGGTGGGACTTAGAGTCACTCGTGTGATGCTTCCGACCTTGGTCTTCTTTCTCAGCTTGGCCTTGGCTACTCAGGGTTTTCTGTGGATCCGTATGCGTTTTAGGATTGTTGCTACTTCTGCAAAGAGTGAGGGCCATTTTAGCTTTGGTGGGAGTGACATTAAATCTGTTTATTGCTTTGGGTCCCGTGGACACCGAATCATTAATTCTGGTGCATAAACAGGGGGTGTTCTACCACTTATGCGCCCTTTTCAGTTTTGTTCATGGGGGTTTCATACTCCCCAGTATACAACTCTTCCCCCTCCTCCCAACATCCTGAGCTGTTTTGCCTTGGGAGGATGGTCCCCTGCCGGGTGGCGATGGCTGTAAACCTGGCCTGAGGCCCACATTCTGCAGCTTCCCCGAGCTCCCTCCTTCCCTGGTCCTGGCCGTTGTGAGAGCGTGTGGAGTGGGGTTCTTCACACTCAGATGGCGGCATGGGTCCTGATGGGAGGCTCTTGGTCCCCTTCCTCGTCCCGTGCCCCCTGAGTGCCCCAGGGGTGCGTGTGCTGAACTCAAGCACAGGTGGGCGCCCGCTGGGTCAGGTCTCCACGGAAATGCTGCCGGATGTGCCCCTGACCGTGGCACGCCGTGGTTTCCACCAGTGCCCCTTGTTGTGTGAGGACCTCCTCCCTTCCCGGCACCCGGACCGTCAGGTGTTTCACCAGGAAAGGTGCTAAACCTCCGAGTGCCTTCCTGCACCCGCTGAGACGGTTCTGTGGCCATTTCGCCCCATCGGCCCACACCTGGAACAGCCTGGAAACCAGTGCACTGTGGACATGATGAAGTCAGTCCTCGGGGCCTCAAACCCGCACCCTCCCGCGCTCTCCCTGGCCTCCTCCGGGACGCAGAGTGCCCAGGATGCTAGTCGGCTTTCACAGCCCAGACCTCTGGGCGTGAGTGATGCGGCTACCCTCCCCCAAGACGCCGGTTCAGGGACCAGGTGTCTTGGGGGCGCCACACTCACTCCCAGCCTTGGAGGAGCGACTGGCCATGCCCAGGCCCTAGCCCCGCGTCAGGCCCACACGGCAGGCATCTCGTCTGCGATTTCACTGCGTCTCGGCTCTCTCTCTGCGAGATGCCGGGCGGCACTGCCCTGCCCACTGGCACAGGACAGTCGCAGGGCTCTGCGAGGCCTCACCCTTGAAGCAGTGGCTCATGAGCATCAGAAAGGAAGGTAACTTCAGCAGGAAGATGTCCTGCTTCCCATGTGGTACGGAGGGCCTTGGGAAGCACACGGGGGTCTGTCGCTGCACAGAGGGGGTCCCACCATCCCTTGGGCCCTCACCCTCCTGGACCTCCGCGTGGCCGGCCATTGGAGGCTCTAAAGTCCTCTTTGAAGGCTTCTTGGCCCAGAGCTTGATCAGGAGCATGCTGCTGAACTTCCACGTTTGTGGATTTTCCTCCTTTGTTGGATTCCAGTCCCACGCTGTTGCGGCTGGAGATGGCACAGGTTTGATCCCAGCCTTCTTGACGTAGCTCTGCTGCATGGAAATCACAAGGTCTCTCTCTCTGGGGTTCGTGAGCCCTGTCGTATCAGAGTCCCCCCCCCCCGCAGCATGAGCAAAGCAAGCTGGCTGCTTCCCTGTCGACCCGGCTCCCCAAATCCAGGAACCCCACTCTGTACCATTAGAAGTGAATAGTGCACAGGCTTGTGCAGGTAGACCCCAGTGAGCACAGCGGCTCCCACACACTGGAAATGGACTTGGCACCCGGCCTAGCCATGCACCCTTGGGCGTACCCAGAGGGTCCAAACCTGCATCACGCAGGACACTCACAAGGCTGCTCAGTGGGAGGAAAACCCAGCCCTCTGCACCCTGCAACAGTGTCCAGGAGTAGGGCAAGGAGGGCAGGGGCGGGATCAGAGTGGACCGCTGACTGCAGGGCAGGGCCCCAGGGGGCCAGGAAGAGAAGATGCACACCGGGTGCAGGTGCACAGAGTGGACGAACTCAAGGACAGTCCCTTGGAAGGTCGGTGCGGCTCCTCTACTTAGCTCTCCTGAAATGACAACGTGGTGGAGAGGAGAACAGACCTGTGTCGGGGAAGGGCAGGGAGGAGCAGCCTGGGTGGGAACTGAGCGAAGCAGAGGGCAAGTGTGGAAGGACAGAAAAGAAGAAGAGGTGTTACGTTTCCTTCTGTTCGTACAAAGAAACGAGGAGGACGTTCAGAAGCCAGGGTGTTCTCTGAGGTGGTGGTGGCGAGAAGCTACGACAGGTGAGGTTGCACAGAGCCGTGGGGCCATGCACACGCGTGCACACACGTGGGCACACCTGGGACTGGCTGGAGGCTCCTGACACCAGAGAGACCTGGGAAAGCCCTGCGGATCTACCTGTCAGCTTGCTGGTGTCCACGGGGCCTGAGTGTTGGGCAGGGTACTCCCAGCACTTTTCTGTGAATTCCTGTAAGTCAGTGGTGTCCAATGTCAAAAGCTGAAATAAATGACAGAGGAGAGGGGCTGTGCGGGGTGCGGCAGGGGCGGGGCCTCCGAGCGCATGAACGCAGGTGTGCCGCTGGACTCCTCACAGGTGGCTCCCGCCCACCACTGGCACCTGGCAGGCTCCTGATGGCCCCGCTCACGGCCGCTCTGGGCCACTCAGACTCTCAGATCCTGGACCCTCAGTCCCCACGGAGCTTCCCCACCCATTCTTACGGTTCTGTATTCTATTTATGACAAAATGTGACATCTGCACTGCCTTCCATCAGTGAGCGCAAGGGCCGCTGGTGGCCGTCCACTAGCTTGCACAGCACCATGATGGACGGCCTCTTGTAGACCTTTCACATGTGCAAAGGTCTTCCCTCAGAGTCGATTCCCAGGTTGCATCCCTAAGTTCACAGATGTTGCCAAACCTTCCACCCACTATGCATGGACTCTGCCCAGACCACAGAGAGCATCGTCCAGATTTTGGACCTGGGTCCCAGGAGCACCTTCTTCCCGGTGTGAGGAGCATTTGCATGGTCTTCTCTGAGGACCGATTTTTCGTTTCTCTTGCCTATTTTTTTCCTACCTTACTGATCTTTTTTCTTGTTGATTCCTAAGACACTTTACATATTAGGGAAATCAGTCTTTGTGGTAGATCGCATCCCTTTTCTCTGCAACATAACAGTTTGCCTGTTGGTGCAGGGCGAGTTCAACCTTGTGAACAGTGCGAAAGTCACGCTCCTCTCAGCTACACTTGAGTTCCTGAGTCCGGGTCACTTCCTCGGTCCACGTCACGGAGGAGTTCGCTCTGCTCTGCATGTTGGCAGCTCGTCTTTTTTACGTTAGCGCCCGGTCCACCTGGAGTCTGTCCCCTGTGTGGCCTGGCAAGTGAACCCAGCTATGGGTCTGTGGTCAGCTGCCCAGTTGTCCTGCTCTATGGGCAAATTTCACTCTGTTCCCTGACCTAGGCACAGCTGTGTCCAGTGCTAGCTCCTGCAGAGACCGTGTCTAAGGCTGGGCCTTCTCTGCTCCCCTGGTCTCAAGTGCTCAGCCCCACGCTGCCAGCTACAGGTCCCAGTGGCCACGTCCTGTCAGCTAAGGACCCTGTGACTCACTTGTTCTCTAGGAGTTTGGGCTAGGATTCATTTTCCCTCATGAGCTTAGAAACTAACTTGCTTAGTTGAAAAAGAGAAATCCCTCGGTAATCCTGTTGGGATCGTGTCACGTTTTTGTGACAAGATGATCCATATGTAGTGTGGAGACTTTAGCAGGAGGAGAGTGGCTTCCCGGCTGCTCGGGGCTTCTGTGCTGTGCTCACCAGAGACGGTGAAGCTATCTTCACACGCATGTTCCAGTTTCCTGTTGAGTTTACTCCTGGTTTTGTTACTGTTGATGCTGTTGCTATTCACATGAGTCAGCTTCCATCACTTTCACGAAACACCTGAGACAATTAACTTTATGAAGCAAAGAGTTTGATTTTGGCTCACTGTCTTGGTGAGCCAGTCTAAGACGGGCTGGCCTATGATTTGGGGCTGACACAGCGGTATGTCGTGGAGCACAGAGTGGGGTGAAGCTGCCCACCTCATGAGCCGGGACAGAGGAGGAGAACAGGTCCCACGTCCCCTTCTAAGGCAATGCCCTGAGACCCATGAGGCCCCACCTCCTGGGTCCACAGCACCTCCCAATGGCATGGCCTGGGGACCCTTCTTTCCCGCCTAGGCCCTTGCTATTCGTAACCACGAAGGAGAACGGTTTAGGAGACATGTGTAAAATGTAGCTGCCTGAACGCCTCAGAAAGCACCGGTCACCAGGGCACGAAGCCAGTCACTGCTGCCACTCACGGTCCCCTGCAGCCGTCCAAGGTCACTACATGTCAGGGCTTCTTTTCCTGCCATGCCTGCCCCCACAGTGCCCCAGCCTGGGCTGCTGCGGCCAGAGCCCTGAGTGACAGGGAAGTGGCTGGACGCCTTTATCTCCCGACCTTATCTCCCAGCTCCTCGGGCAGCAGCCCAGCCGGGGAAGGTCTGGACACAGTCCTCCCAGGGCCTCAGGAAGATGGCTGTGACTTCCCGCAGGCCTCTTCTGGGGAACCTGGGGTGCTGTGATCACCTGGGCGCCTGGTCAGGCGTTCCCTGGGTGCAGGGGATGCACCTCCCTCCTCTGTCCCTGAGCACATGACAGAAGCCCGACTCCTGCGGAGACCTACTTGCACCTGCATGTGAACAGCACTCCTCCTGCTGCGTCCTGGGGACACCTCCACAGGGGCTCTGCCAACGACCCAGGAGGCCAGGTGGGCCAGGGCTGCCCACGACGGTGGCCACCCCAGACAAGCCCTGCCGCCCACGGACCCTGGGCCCAGTTGTCCCAGTCTGCCATGGTTTGGATGAGAGGCGGAGGAGGATACACCAGGTCAAGCCGCGGTTGAGACACGCCTCCATGTGTGTTCACCAGGTGGAGGAGGGACAGGAGGACGGAAGGGCTCTGACGAGAGGCAAGGGCAGGGCCATACATCCAGCTGCTTCTGGCCATCACAGAGGGCGGCTGACCACACAGACCAGAAAGAGGTGGGGCCAGAAAGGAGGTGCCCAGGGAGCCACACTGCCTAGGGCCCAGCCCAGAGCCACGGGGCCACTGTCTGCATCCTGCTGGCCACAGCACGAAGCTCGAGTGGAGGGAAGACCACCAGAGACCCTGGAGACCCCGAGGCCCAGTCCACCCAGCAAGGGCGCGGGAGGCCAGATGGGGGAGAGGGGAGGTAGAGGCAGGTGGTAACAGAGGCTGCAGGTCCGGCCACTCCCGATCGCAGGAGGGGAGTTGCTGACCCTGCTGCTCCTGCTGGGAGGGTGTCGTTCAGAGGGGCCGGGCCCTGGAGGAGGGGAGGGGATGGAGGGCAGCAGCGGGACGTGGAGAACTTGCTCTGTGAAGAGGCTGCTCAGAATCACAGCTCGGGGAGGAAGAAGCAGATCATGGGTGTCCTGCACTGATGGTCAGCAGGTGGCCAGCAGCACCAGGGAAGGGTCCAGCACTGGCGGAAGGGGACCTTCCTGGACCCTGGACCTCCCTGAGGCTAACACGAGTGGGCAACACAAGCAGAGGAAGGCGACACGGTGGGCCTCGGAGGCGACCAGAGCTGCTCCCTGAACACACGCAGCAGAGCCCTGAGGAAGCCAGGGGCCGGCCAGGGTCCTAAGCAGCCTGGCCCCAGGACAGGAGGCCTCGGCAGAGGGCTAGAAAGGAGTCCCTGAGCCTGGGGCCCATGCTGGACACAAGCCCGTGCTGGACACAGAGGGTGCAGGAGTGGGCTCTGTCCAGGAACGCAGCTGCCCGGGCCCTGACCTGAGCAGCGGTGGGCCTCTATGCTGTGCTCCTCGTGTGGTCGCCCGGTCAGAGGGGACTTGCAGGGAACTAGAAGGATGAGCAGGTTCTGGAAAGGGAGGAGGAGAGTCGCGGGAGAGGAGAACCAGAGAGACGGCCCTGGGACCACCCTGCAGGCGAGACAATCATCCCGCCAACGCGGGCCCCCCTTGTGTGACAGGATTCATTAGTTCTGCCCGCGGACTCTCCGTCTCTCGGGCTGCCCCTCCATTACTTTCACCAGCTGATTAATGGCCAGTGGTTTGGTCTCGTCTAAACATGGCCTGCTGCCTGAGCCTGGTGCCGGCTTCTTTTCGGCAGTGAGCAGGACCGCGGCTCTGGGCTGGTGTGACCAGCCAGGCAGAGACTGGCAGAGCTGACCCTGCAGCATCCAAGGGACCAGCACGGTGAGAGCAGTGTGGGGTCAGGTGATCAGCACAGGGGCCTGGAAGACTGGCAGTGAGGGGCCAGCCCAGCTGGTGGACCAATACTAAATTGCATGTGAACTCTCAGTGAACGTGGCTTCTGGACCCACGCAGATCAGATGGGGGTGCACAAGTGCGCGTCCCTCATAGGTGAGACTGTCCGGCCTGTGTCCTCTCCCAGATGCCCCGCAGTACTCCCTGCAGCCCCAGGTGTCCAGCTTCCCCTCTGCCACTCCACATCCTGAAAACTGGGACAGGACTCTGAACCGGGAGGGGCTCAGGCTGTCCTGAGGTGCAGGTGGGACCTGGCGCAGGCCAGGCACCGAGGTGGCCTGTGCAGTGCGGGGGCCCCAGGAGAGCCAAGCACGGACAGCAGCTGAGGGAGGATGCCCAGAGGGACGACTGACCAAGCCACAGGGCTCCGCAGGGCCCTCAGGGCATGTGACAGAAGACGGCTCACCTGGGGGAGTGGCAGGCCACAGACAGCAGGAAGGCCCTGGGGGGACTGGAAGGGCTCCTGCCTTCCTGAGCACCCTCACTGTCCCGCCAGCCGGAGAGGGGCCAGTCCAGCCAGTTCCCACCATGCCGCGGCAGAGCTGGGTTCCCAGGCGCAGGGGCTGGAGTTTGCAGACTGTTTAAAGACCCGAACTTCACCCCACACACACACCATCAGGAGGAGGTATTTTTTCACACAAGGTAGACTCTGTGCCTGTCAGCAGAGCCTCCTTCTCAAAGAGACAATTTGATTGACATATTTTCACACCCATGGAGCTTCCGCGGAAGTCAAGAGTCCAACAGAGCCCCCGGTTGCCCAGCCACACATGCTGAAATCAATGCACAGGCCCACAGTTGCTTTGTCCTCACCGCTCCCGGGGGGTGAGCACGCAGCCGGCCAAAGTCACGCTGGGTTATTGGCACACGGAAGAATGTAGCCGGCACCTCCGGGGCTGGGGCTCTCCTCTGCCTTCAGGGCTGGCTGCAGAGCGGGAGATCAATACAGAAGAGGGGGAACCCTGCCAAGGAGGCCTGAAGAACAGCCGGGATTCTTGGCATCAGCTTTCTGGAGGAGCCTTGGATCGCCGCGGACAGCAGGCCAGGCCCTGGGGCTCCTGGAGACGGGTGCTTTCTTCCTGTCCTCGGTTCAGACCCTGCCCAGGCACATCTGTGGGAAGTTTCCACAGGGTGACCTGGGGGGAGGGTGGCAAACTTCAGGCAGCAGGGAACTAATCCCACTAAGTCCTCGCAGGGTCCTGTCCAAGGGGGACAGACCAGCAGGGGAGGACCACGGAATTTCTGAATTTGTTGCCTGACCAAATGACCTTTTGAGACCCCTGCCAATTCAGAAATGCAGGGCCTTGCGGCAGAGCTTACCACCCAGGATGTGCGGTGCCAGGACAGAATCGATACTGAGAGTCCCTCACCAAGACGGGTCCCCTGACGGGTCCAGGGGACAGCCAGGTCAGCTGTGGCCAGTCATGGCAGAGGCAGGGACCTCATATCGCCTCCCAGCTGGCTCTGGCTCCCAGGCAAGGGTCAGGGTGCTTGGACTCCTGCTCCTCACACCCAGGGGAGGCTCCTGTACTGTGTGTGTCAGTGAGGGGATGGTGAAGGTGCCCGTGATTGAGCACCCGCTGTATGCCAGGCACTGCATGAGGACCTCTAATGTGCGCTCTCCGACATGCAGAACACTGTGGCAGGGACACACTCGTTCCCACGTTGTCACTGGGTGAACTGAGGCTCGGGTAAGTGTGGCCTTGGTCTCAGTGTCTTGATGGCAGTAGACGGTGTGACAGGCCTAACAAGTCCCAGCCTGCCTTTGGTCTCGTGGGAGTCCCAGTGTTGACCGAGTGCCCCTGAGTGTCCTGTGCTTCTCGAGGCCTTGAGGGAAGCCCCAGGTCCCCAGCTGGCCTCTCTTGCCTGCTGGCCCGAGTGCCTCCTGCCGCCCAACTGGTAGGCCAGCGCCTCCTGGGCCTCCAGGGAGTCCTGCCTCTGCCTCTGAGCTGTGAGGGCCTTGAGAGCCCCGCCTCTGGCTCCTGCCTGTGAGGAGGAACGGCGGCATGCAGCCCGCATGCTAGCTCGCCGCCGACTCTGGGCTGACCAGGACTCCGGCTTCTTGCTTTGTTTGATGCCCTTTGTCTCTTGAGGCTCCCCGTGCCCCAGGCTAGCCCCGGACACCTGGAATTCAACGGCCTGCTTGGCTTCCTGCTTTCTGAACCAGGCTACCCTTAGACAGGATGGGGGGGGGGGTTCTCACTTGTCTTTCTTTTTTTTTTTTTTTTTTTTAATTGGTTGTTCACAAACGGTTTCTTAAGTGAGCGCGGTCCACCTCCAGGTCCCTGCAAACAGAAGCCCTGTTCTTCTCACTCCATTCAACATCCACGCCCACACGTGGAGGTCCTCACTCTGTGGAGTGGGGGGCTCATGCTGTCACCGTGAGCTTGGTCACCCGGCCCCAGTGTGCATGTGTGCTGAGCGAGGACAGGTGGCCTCCACATCTGGCTGGCCCAGGCAGTCAGGGTGCAGAGTCGGAGTCCAGAGAGCAACGGCTGGGGTGGGCAGAGGTGGAGTAGCACCTGCCTGGAGCCCGGACCAGAGCTGCTGCACTGAATTCCGTGTGGTGGGAGATCCCCGCAGAACAAGGACCGCGGCTGCTGGGAAGAGGGGGCCTGCAGACAGGAGGCCGGAGGTCAGCCTGGCAGTCCTGCGGGGACCCTGAGTGAGAGCACTTGGACGGAGGGAACAAAGGCCACCAGGTGCCCTCTCTCCTTCAGGCCTTCCGCCAGCATCGCCTGCCCCGCGAGGCCTTTGCAGACTCTTTAGTTCTTCGGTTGGCAAGTTCCCTGAGATCAGGGACTACGTTTTCTATTTCTCTCCTGCAGTGGTTCACGGAAACCTTGGTGGGCCAGGTTCTGCTCACACCCAGGTGCCCTTTGTCAGGGCCCATACATGTTTCACTGCCATGAACTGTCACTCTGTCCACTAGATTCTCGTCTCCCTAAAGACCAGGTCTTATTTATTTTAATCTGCCCAGAACTTAGGAAGGTATCTACACGTCATGAATGGTCAGTGTTGACATTGGTCAGATAAAAAGCAAACAAACAGGGTTAGATGAATGGGTGGGTGGAACCGTCTCACCTGCCCCAGAAATGGTGGGCTGGGGCATTGAGGGTTCAGCAGAAGAGAGAAGCCATCACCAGGGTCCAGTGTAAGAGCTGAGTAACCCGCAGCAGGGTCACCATGTGGCAGGGGCTGCAGGCCTGGCCTTCAGACCCTCTCTCTCGTTTTGCCTGATGCACAGTAGGGGGTTCATTCTGAAATAGTCACGAATGCGTATGACACAGTTTTCTCTGTCTTCACTCCCAGGACTGCCCTCCCTCCCTCTGCTGGCCCTCCTCCATGCTGTGGGTCTCCCTCTGTTTATTGTGATTGGTGTGACATGAAGTTGGGAGGCACTGCGGTGCATTCACACATGCACGTGGCATGATTTGGCCAGCCTTACTCATTCCCCAGTTCTTCCTCTTGGCCTCTCCCCCCAGCTTGACCCCTGCTTTTCCTCCACCGCTCAGACTCCTAGATCTCAAAGAACTGGTCCCCTGACAACTTGGTCACAAGCATGAACTGTTAGGTCAAGTGCCACTGAAACCACTGGTCTGGCCCCAGAACACACAGCCAGGGCCAGGGAGCTGCACCCCCACCCCACTGCTGCTGCTGCAAGTGGTGGACTGGTGACTCCACAGGAGGCTGACCCCGTCGTCGCCATTTGCCAACCCTGCCGCACAACAGCTGCCAGACACGGTGTGGCCCCGTGGAAATGCCCACCTGTGCAGCCTGCCAGGAGCAGGCAGTGTTCAAGTGCCCCGACAGCATCCACCTCACGTCTGCGTGAGGCCTCCTGCAGGAGGGAACCTGCCCCGGGAACTGTGGTTGACATTCAGGCCCCGAGCAGCAGGGGGCCGAGTGGGCTCTGAAGCTCCTGGCTGTGAGGAGGGAAGCAGTGCCCCTGTCCAGCGTGGTGGCAAACAGGACGCTTGTCAGCAGGACCGGCTTGGGGGGAGCCATGCAGCAGAGGTGCGGTTCCTCCCGACACGGGCAGTTAACAGCATTACCCATTAGTCCTACTGCGGACTCAGGCCTGGGTTCCTGTCGAGGTGACCGGAGTAAAGCCAAACCCTGCCCAGCATCTCTCAGAAGCAGTGCACCCTCTAACCACCTGGGCTCCCGCCCTGGGCTCCCTCTCTGCACGATTCGCTGCTGCCAGGGCCCGAACCCCTCCTCCTTCAAGTGCTCCTGGTGTCTTCTCTTCCCGAAGGTTCCCATGGTCCATTAAGATGAAAAGGCCAAGTGGAGGTCACTCCCGAGGCTCCAGTGGCAGCTGTGGCTGGGAAGGCCACTGTGTCTGCACCTTCCTTGTCACCCACTGGCTTGGAGGCGCCCCACGCCCTGTGCCCACGCCTGCGCTCCTCGCTGCACAGGACGGTTCCTCTCCCCGGGAGCAGGCCTGGGCTTCCTGGCTCAGCACCGTGCCCGGAGCAGCCGGGTGGAGCCCTCTCCACCAGCCCAGGTCTCACTGCTCAGGACCTGGACCCAAACTCAACAGTTTACTCTCCCCAGTCACTAAAAGGATCCCCTGGACAGTGTCCACACAGGGCCCCAGGCTCTGCAAGTGAAGGGCCAGTCCCCTCTGCCTTCCTCAGCCACTGCTTGCCACCTGCAGAAGCCTGGCCTCAGGTGGGGATCTAACCAAGAGAGTCCAGCCTTCAGGCAGTGCTCCTTGCAGGTTTGGAACCTCAGCCGAGCGTCTCGGCTGTGTCGTCTGGGGACTGCTGAGGTCCTGGTGCCATGGCTGCCCTCTTGGGCCTCTCCAGCACCATCTGCACTCAGGGCTCTGCTTCACCAGCACTGCTTTGCCAAGCACGCCAACCCGGTACCTGAAGAGCACCTGCCAGCAGCGCTCAATGGCTTCCTCACTCTAACTCCAGGGCCCTTCTCAGCCTTCGCCTCCTTGGCCTTCAGGACCACCTGCAGAAGTCACCTCCCTTCCTCCTGAGGCACCATCATCTCCAGGCTTCCAGAGAACCCCAGCCCTGGTTCTCCCAGCCCCGGCCCCTATGGGTCCATCCTGCACCTGCCCTCTCGGCACGAGGCTTACCCCTGATGCCCACCCCTGCTGCCCCAGGGGCCCTGCCAGCCATGCCACACCAACAGCCCCTGGTCCCAGCTGGGGGCTCCTTGCTCACACCCCGGTGAACAGCGGTGCTCCTGACTCTCTGGTGGCTGCAGAAAGGGCACCCCAGGCCTCGCTTGGTGGAATCTTACCCCACGTCCTCCCTCGCCTCTCCGACCGTCGTCCATAGCAGCTCTTCCCGCAAGTCGCTTGGTCCGGCACCTGGGAGGCATTGCCTTCTCCTTCTCTCTCATCTCAGCCCATCACGAGCTTGTCCAGAGCCTGTGTGTGGCTTCCACCAGCGAGCGCCCAGCCCCATCTCCCAGCCAGGACTGCTGACCACAGGCAGCAAGTTCTCGATAAAGAAGAAAACATGGGGTGGACCAAGGGAAAACAGAGTGACTTTGGCTCATATAAGTATCAGCTGAGAAAGTCGTTCACCCTCCTAGATCCTACCCAGGCTCTTCATTCCCTTCCTTTTTCCTCTTTGGCAGTGCCTGGGCTGGAACAGGGCCTCGGGCATGCTCACCACCGAGTGTACCCCAACCCTGAAGCCATCCCATAATTCCTTATTTCACCTGCTTATGCTGAAAAACAGTAGGAATACTACAAATGCATGGGTTTCCCTCTATGCACAACCTGAAGTGCTTTGGATTCTGCTGTGGAGGAATCCAAGCCGTAGCTCCCCTGCTAAGGAGCACCGTCACAAAACAAGCAAGCACACACCTCAACAAAGTCCAGGCAGGCAGCTCCCTTGGCCCTTCAAGCCAAACGTCTGCAGTCAGGGCCCTGTCAGTCTACCCGGGGAGGAGATTTCAGAGCAGAAAGAAATTCAGACAGCGTCCCCATGGCCAACAGCCATCAACATCCTGCCCACCAGCCTGCCCGTCCCCTCCTTTCTCTCCTCTTGCTCCAATGTCCCTGTTTCCACCAGGACTGTCCAGTCCCCTCCACCGAGATGGAGAGGCCAGGTAGGGTATGGAGAGCCCCAGCAGGGCCCAGGACCTGTCCTGGTGCAGGTCGTGGCTGGAGCCCAAGGTCCATCACTCCTTCATGTGACACTAGATTCCACGTGACAGAGGCATCACGTCACATGTGAACAGGATGAAAATTCTGATTTAAACCTCTGACCCTGCTTCTGATAAAATGAAACAAAGGAGCAATCCTCAGTATCCATTTGTATCTTTTACTGTTAGTTTCCAATTTAGAATAAATTAAACTTCAAGTCCTCAGTGGCATTCGCCACCCTTGCACACTCAGCAGACAGAGAAACAGATCCCCGTCTCCTCACAGGACAGCCCTGAGCAAGTCTCTGTCTCCCAGAGGTGGGGATAAACTGCGTTATTTAATGCAGAAACAAAACAGTACCTTCTTTAAATACTAGGTCCCAGCAACAAAAGGTAGCAGATCCACAAATCTTGTCTGCATGAAGCTCTTGCCACCTGGCTGGCTTCCCAGAGAGGTGTGTGGAAGGAAGCAGCGACCTAACTGCAGAAGCGTTTGGAGTTCACTCTAAACCCCCCAGGTGTGGCGTGGCCAGACAGCATCGCCACAGGGAAGCCCAGCCCTGCCAGGAGGAATCGCCCTCCACGATTTCCCAACTGTGCGGCAGAGTGGAGCTGCAGAGGCAGGCTGGGGCTGAGATGCTGTTCCCTTGAGAACCTCCAGTTCTTCATTCCCCAGACCTAAGTGATCTCCGAGACTTGAGAAGCTGGCAAGTGGACGCCCCTCTGCCTCTGGACGCCCCTCTGGACGCCCCTCGGCCTCTGGGGCTTCCACAGTCACCTCCCAGGATGGGGGTTGTGGTCAGGGCTCCCTGCGCACAGTGCTCCCTCCTGCAGCCCCATGCTGGTCCCTGAACAGACTCGCTCGTCCACCTCCAAGCTCTCCAAAGCAGGCCTCATGGATGTGCGCCTGTGTATGTCAGTCATTCTGCTCGACGTGGCCACCAAGGGGTCCCTGGGTGTTGCCTCTCAGGGTAGCAGTGTTGTGTGCCGTTATGACCGCACACAGCTCTGAGCATGTCGAGGTCACAGTGACAGCAACCACTGCTGAGTCCTGTGGGTCCTAATGGTGTCTCTTAAAAGCTTTGTTGTTTCTTAGCCCGTCCATCTGTTGTGGGCATCTGGCTGTTTCCATGGCTCTGCTATCATGAATTGCACTCCATGAACACTGGCCTCATGTGTCACTGTGGCACCACGATTTCAGTTCTTCTGGATAAACACCAGGGGGGTGGGACGCCTGGACTGCAGGGTGGTCCATTTCGAGTCTTTTGAGGAGGGCTCACACTGGTTTCCCGAGGACTGTGGTCGTCTGCAGTCCCACCAACAAGGCATGAGTGCACCTTCCCCACATCCCTGCCAGCTTCTGTGGTCATTGTATTCTTGCCATTCTGACTAGAGTAAGATGAAATGTCAGTTAGCTGATTCGCGTGTCACCTGACTACAGAAGATGTTGAATGTCTTTTTCATACATCTGTGGGCCACTTGCTCTTCTTTTGAAAAATGTCTGTTTAGTTCATTTGCCCATTTACTGGTTGGATTATTGGATTTGGGGGATTTTGTTTCGTTTTGTTTTGCTGGTAAATGGTGGAACTGGAAAACGCTGAGTGAAATAAGCCAGGCTCAGAGAGTCAAGGCGGCGGGGGGGGGGGGGGGGGGGGGGCTGTTTCCTCTCACATATGGAGGCAGAGAGAATAAGAAATTGTAAAAGGGGGAAACCTTGTGAAAATACACTGAAGGGGACCAAAGGAGGGGAGGAAGGGTGGGAAAGGGTGGAGTCGCCGAATGAAATCAGCCAAATCGTGCCGTGTTCTGCGTGAAGGTATCACAATGAGTCCCACTTTCACAATAACTACAAGGCACCAATCTGAAAAATGAGGGAGTAGAAGGAAGACCCAGAGAGGATAGGGAGGGGATCAGAAGGAGGGAGGGGGAGGGAGGGGACAGTACTGGGGATGGAAATGGAGCACACTGGGCTGCCGTGGGGTTCAGCGGTAGAGCACTCGCCTCGCACGTGTGAGGCCCTGGGTTCGATCCTCGGCACCACATAGAAATAAATAAACAAAATAAGGGTATTGTGTCCAACTACTTCTAAAAAATAAATATTTTTAAAAAATGAATGGAGCACATTGTTGTACGTATTGGTGAGTCTGTCAAAATTAACCCCCCAAATTTGTAAGACTTCAATGTACTGAAAACAGAAAAGAGTAAGTGTATGTCTCCACCGCCGCTTTCAAAATGAATTGATCCCATCATTGTCTTCATCCCCACCTCTTGCTGTCCCAACATCCTGTCCCTGCAAGATGCCCTTCGGCCAACCTAGCAGCAGGACAGAGAGAACCCAACAAGGCCTCGTGGAATCTGGACCATGAGCACCATTGTTGAGACCTGGGAAAGACACTCTGGAGCCTGCCCCTCAGCCCTAGCCTGTCCCCAAGAAAGCCACTGGGCTCAGTGTGGGCCCGAGGCCTCGCGCTCTGTGGAGGCACACTCATGGATGTCCCCTAAATGACAGTGGCGCGCTACTGACATGATCCTGATGCAAACATCGTCGCACTGGATAGAAAGTGAGACCATGAGGAGCGAGAGGCCACGGCTCCGTGCCACGCGGCGTCTCTGCTCTGCTGTGCGCGTCCTCCGCAAGCCGCTGCTGCCCTGGGGAGGTGGACAGTGTCTCTAGTGTGGCACGCTCAGTGGTGACAGACAAGTGCTCGCGTCAGTGTGGAAACAGCCGGCTTCCTGGGGATGCATGACTGTCCCCTGGAAAGAGGGCTGACCTTTTGCTGTTTCACACCTTTAACCTTGTAAGAAGGACCACGTTGTCCTCTTAACACCAGGAAAACCAGTGATTTTCCCACAGAGGTACGTGCGTCCCCACTAAGGCACCCCTCGCCAGAGTCCCAGGAACGAGGAACTGGGACTCAAAGGAGTGGATGTGGGGTGGCACCAGGACAAAGGATTTTCTGCTGAGAAAGCAATGGAACTGAACCCCCACACCGGCTGGGCTGTCCCCATGAGACCAGCCCATGCTTGATTTCCTGAGAAGATGACCCATTGGAATCTCTTCCCAGTAGGAAAATCTCCAACCCAACCAGACATTTTGCCCGTTGAGTAGAGGAGGACGGCAGATGGTCTCACTTGGAACCCGCAGAGGAGGGCAGACAGGCACCAGGGCTTGGGGCTGCCTCCCAGTTGCCTTCAGGGACTGAAGTGAGTCCCTCAAAGAGACCCACGGAGGTCTCACCCTAGGGCCACGAAGGTGAAATGGGGCCTTTGCAGATGTGATTGGTCAGGATGAGGGCACACGGGAGGGGGTAGGTCCCCACTCAAGAGGACTGGTGTCCTTAAAGAAGAGGAATGAGACCCGACACTTGGGCAAGAGAGGCAGGTGTGAGCTGCAGAGTTGAGAGCCGCGGCTGCACACCCAGGACTCGCCGGGCAAGGGCCACCTCCCGAAGCTGAAAGAGGCCCAGACTGGAGGGGCAGGGCCCTGCTCTGGTTCTCAGACCCTTGGGGACTGTAACTGTGCTGCAGAAGTGACAGGAAACTGCCCTGGGGTAGGGGTGGGGGTGGTCGAGGGTCCTCAGCACACCACGGCTCAAGTCCTGTTCTTACAGCCTGTAAAACCACACACAGGAATGAACATTAGAAGGGTCCTGCGAAAATCACATTTAAGGTGGCACAATTGTGTTCTTTTCCTCCTCCAGTTATATTTAATGCTAAGTCACAAATTTTGTTTAAGGTCAGTTTTAAAAACATGCAAGATCCCTGGGCCAAGCAGGTTTTCAGTGCTGTTAACCATGGCCTTGCCCCAGTAGTATGGCAATGCCGATTTCCATTTCCACTGACGTGGTGGATAATTGTCAAATTTGTAGACCCCTCCACCAGCCAAGAGGTATTTCTGGTCTTCACAACCGGCATTTTGACATCTCCTTAAGTCTTGTGCCGAGGGCAGGTGCCTTGCCTCCTCATGCGCAACCCTACCTGTTCCACTGTCTTTTTCTGTCATCAGCAGCCAGGGGAGACGGTGATACTCCTGAGGGAGTCTGTCCCTGTCCCTGGCCACGTGGAAGTTCAGTATCCTTTGTACCTTTTTTTTTTTTTTTTTGTACCAGGGATTGAACTCAGGGGCACTCGACCACTGAGCCACATCCCCAGCCCTATGTTGTATTTTATTAGAGATGGGGTCTCACTGAGTTGCTTAGCACCTTGCTGTTGCTGAGGCTGGCTTTGAACCTGCGACCCTCCTGCGTCTCTCTATCTGCCGCTGGGATTACAGTGTGCGCCACTGCACCCGCCTAAATTCTGTATGCTTTTGGATTTCTGTAGTCTCCCTACCATGTGCCCTGGCTGTGAGTTCCTTTAACTGACCCCACTTGGGATAGGGTGGGTCCCTGTACTTGGCTGTCATTTGACAGCTCTGGGAAGGTACCAACATTTTCCTTTCTAACTATTTCATCTTCTCACTTTAGGACTCTAGTTAAACATGGATTCGAGTTTTACAATCTGTGACCAGCACTCTGGCCTTTGCACTGGCCTTTCTGGCTTTACCTCCCTACGATGATTTTGGTTGTGTTTCTGAGCTAACTCCAGGACCCTGACTCTCTTTTTTATAGCTGATCTGATTTAAACCCATCTAATGAGCTCTTAATTGAGTTATTATACTTTTATTTTCTGAATTTCTTTTTAAATGTTGATTCTGCCTTTTGGCTTCCTAATTCCCATGCATCTGTTTAAAGCGTGGCTTAGTTTCTTGTGACACAGTGAGTAAGCTTACAGCTCAGACCTCCTCCGATTACCAGGGTCTGGGACCTCAGTCCTTCTGCTTTGGGGTCTCTGGTTTCTGCCTGTGCTCACTGGATGCTGAGCTTCCTTGTGTCTGCTTCTTTTTTATTGTGTGCTCGTGTCGTGTTTTTCCAAAGTATTTGAAATTGTTTGAGGCTGGGGTAATGTTATGCTCCTTGAGAGAAGACTTTTATGTGTTTCTGGGGCTCCGGGGGAAGTAGTCGACTGAGCCACCTAAAACCAAATTCAAAGCCTTGTTTTAGTCAGTTTTTTTGCTGTTGTGATTAAAGACCTGATTAGAAAAGCTGCAGAGGAGGAAGAGCTGATCTGGGGATCACATTTCAGAGGTCTCAGTGCACTGCAGCTGGCCCCATTCCTTGGGGCTCAAGGTGAGACTGAGCATCATGTCGAAGAGTGTGGTGGAGGCAAGCAGCTCACTTGAGGCTCAGGAAGCAGAGAGAGACTCCTTGCCAGACACAAATATAGACCCCAAAGCCCCAATGCCCACCCCCTCCAGCCTCACCCCTCCTGCCTCCAGTTGCCACTCAGTGAATCCCGTCAGGGGATTAATTCACTGATTGGGTTAAGTCTCTCCTAACCCAATCATTTCTCCTCTGAACCTTCTCGCATTATCTCACATGTGAGTTTCTGAGGGACACTCACATCCAAACTATAGCAAGCCTGAGGCTTTCTTGGCTGCCTGGTTGAAAAGACAGGGCTGTAGATCTGTGAGCGGCTGACTCCATCCACTCCCCTTCGTCCTGTGGTGCAGCCTTCAGGCTCACAGGGGGGCTAGTTGGTCAAGGTCCTCAAATTTGCTGGACCTAAATTCCAGGTTCTGTCTCCTTACCTCAGTGATGCCACCGAGACTACGGCAGGGTCTCAGCCCATCACCCTGTTCAGCCGATGCCATCGACCCCAGGTGGCCTGATGGGCCAGGCTGGTGCCTCGAGTCCTAGTCCTCCCCCAAATTTGGCTTCAGTAGTTTTCTACTGTCCTAGTGATTCCTCGGACACTCAACAGGAGCCCAGAGTCAGTGCACATGGAAGCCAATGATGTGGCCCTGGATTTTTACTGAAAGCCCACGAGCAAGGGGTGAAGAGGCCAGCTCCACCCTGTCCCCTGCGGTGGGTCATAGGGCATGGTGGGCAGGGACAGGGAAGCTGCTGTTGTCCGGATGGTGAGAAGGGGAGTGCTGGGGTTCTCTGGAGCAGGTACAGTGCCACCACATCTCTTCACAGGTCCCAGGTTCCTGTTGGGGGATTCTCGTTCTGCACAGGGGATTGTGGACTTGTGACACTGGAAGGTCACTGGCTAGGTGAATGGCTTCTGGGCAGGATCAGCTGGGGATGACCGTTTTTCAGCTGGTCTGTGTCAGGTTCTGGAGGCATTTCTTGCAAAACAACCTCAAATACCTTTGTTACTTGATGAAATTATACATGGTTTCCAGCCAGGTCTATTTTGATGCTTTAAAATATTGATTTTATTTATTATTGCCCGGCTTCTTAGGTCATCCCCTGTAGGGGGGCTACTGCAAACGACCTGCTCTGCTATTCCTGGAAGTGGCTCTT
This sequence comes from Spermophilus citellus, assembly GCF_964194105.1. Taxonomy (NCBI): domain Eukaryota; kingdom Metazoa; phylum Chordata; class Mammalia; order Rodentia; family Sciuridae; genus Spermophilus; species Spermophilus citellus. The sequence goes on along the minus strand of NC_138182.1, from coordinate 1,699,553 downwards.
CCCTCAGTAGGAGGCTCAAGTGTCCAGGAAGCTGTGCTCACAAAGATCTTCATTTAGGAAAATTATCCGAAAGCCCTTTAAAAGCTCCTAAGCAACAGGGCTTCCCGTGTGTCAACCTATTTAACTCTCATGGCAACTATACATGTTCTACTTGTATAATTTGCATTTTAAGAATAAAGAGATTGTGACCCAGAGACATGGAATAACTGAACCAAGAACACACAGTGGTCGAGGGCATAGCTGTGGTTTGAACCCGACCCTGGCTCACTTCAAAGCACATTCTCTCTCTGCATGAGAGACAGGATCGAAGACTGACATTTTAATCTGCTCTGTGCAAGCAGAAAAGAGTTCTTTGGGAGACAAGTGGCCACTATGAGCAGCCAAGAAGCCAATGGATAAAATATGCTTTCACTGTGTATTCTGTGCAAATTATCTCAACCATAAAATCTGACAGCTTGTAAATAATGGCGTAAGGAATCCAGAGAGAAGAGAGGTAAAATTAATGCAGAGGCTGGCTGTCCCAGCCCTGTAGCTGTGGCCCAATTCTCTGCTTCCCAACCCATAACAGCATTTCACGGACAGTCACTTCATTTCAATGCTCCTCCACTCTCTGTCAGTGTCTAAATGATGGAGGGCTTATAACCCGAATGGTCATTTATTTAAGGAAGCACACAGGATTGAAAGCAAGTTTATATTTTATAATCATAGAAACTAGTTTATATTTTAACAAGGATAAAGCAGCATGGATGATAATAAGTAACTAGACATTAAAAATTAAATATGTACATGCTAAACTAAGACTTAAAGTAATCAGAGAAACTCACCAACAGTCTTTAGACTGTAGGGTTGGCAGAATATATTTTTATCATTATTTTAAAATACAAAATGATCAGTCTTTTTTTCTGTAAAACACTGAATCTAGACACACATTCCAGGAACGTACCAAACACAGTCATGAAGCATTCATGTCTCTGCTGTCTGGGGACCCACCGTAGGAGCCATCACAAAGCAGTGCGCTGCATTATTTTTCTCCAAATCTACGAGGCCAGTCTGAAAACAGTGCTTCCAGAGATCCTCTCACCATGCAGATGAGACGCCTGGGGACCCCTGAGCTCTGCCGCTCTGACGCTCCTGGCTGACATGTGTGCTGCTGGTCACGGAGCACCGAGTTTCCAAGGGGCCAAGTTCAGAAGGGCAGCCCTTGAAGGACAGAGGGTATTAGAACACCTGCGGTTGTACCAACAAAAAGAATGCTCAACCGTCTCCCAATTGTTCTTCACGTGTAAGTAAGATGGTCTTCAGGAGCCAAATAAGACTTTATTTATCTCAGCATGGCTTTAATGTTATCTCTGTCACTGCACATGACTACCCAACTGGCAAATGAAACGCATTTTTTCAGATTTTTTTATCAAGATGCAGAACTTCAGTGTTTGAGATCAGCTGGAAGAAGGCAGAGAGCTCAGCCTCAAGGAAAAGACCTCCCAAGTGCATCTCATCGGAAGAGGGTGAGTTGTGTGTGTGTGTGTGTGTGTGTGTGTGTGTGTGCGTGCAAATGTCTCCAAGATAGCGAGATGGTAAAACAAAAAGTGTGTGTTCGTGTCAAGTAGCAAAGAAAAAATAGAAAGAATGAGGCAGGAAAGGTCCCCCCAGTCAGCCCCAGGAACAGCCCAGTGCCCCTGCCACCTCCCTGGGCCCCAGGAAGCAGCTGGTGGCACTGCTCTGAACGGTTCGGGAAACCAAAGAGTCACAAAGGCACCTCTGCTGACCAGCCACTGACAGGTGCTGCACCTGGCCCACAGGTACGCCTGGTCCCCACCTGGCCCACGATGCTGACGTGCATCCTGACCCTATTACCAGGCATGCCACGCTGTGTGGAAGGGGAGACTCATGACATGCAGCACAACTACCACCAGAGCTACAGCAAACCCACCCTGCTCGACGAGCTGCCTTCCAACTGCCACCCAGACCACTGAGACGCCCACAGGCCTCCCCGGGGTGACCACAGCTGAAGAAGCCATGTGGACTCTACTGCTGCCCCACGGGAACAAACCACAGTAGCCACCCAACCGACACTCCAGAGCTCATCACCAGGAGAGAGTCTGACCACAGAGCCACGTTTCAGAAATTAACAGAGGTGACGCACCTACCAGATGTGCACACATCAAGAGGGATGTAAGAAACGTGGAAAGGCAAGGTGACATAAAGCCGCTGAAAGACACGATAACTCTCCAGCAGCAGACAGCAAAGAATAAGGAAATCAACAAAGTCCACGAAAAACAAGTTTATGATTTAAGGGAATTAAATGAGATGTAAGAGAATATAGTCAATTCAATTAAGTTAGGAAAACAACTCTGATCCAAATGAGAAATGCAGCAAAAAGATAGTGATCTCAGGCTGGGGTTGTGGCTCAGTGGTAAAGCGCTCGCCTAGTGTGTGTGAGGCCTTGGGTTTGATCCAAGCAACACATAAAATTAAACAAATAAAATAAAGGTGTTGTGTTCATCTACAACTAAAAAGTTTTTTTTTAAAAAAAGATAGTGATCTCAAAAGAGAATCAAACAAAAATCTTGGAGCTGAAGAATGACATAAATAATATGAAATATTCAGTTGCAAACCTAAACAGCAGACTCTATTAACCCAAAGAAAGAATTTCTGAGCTCAAAAACAGGTCTTTTGAAATAACCTGGATCAAAAATAAAACAAAGAAAAATACACTTAAAAGAATGAAGAAAGCATATGAGACTTGTGGGACATCATTAAATAAGCAAACTTTTATATTAGGGGTATTCCAGAAATTTTTTTTAAAAAAGTAAGAGCCATAGAAAACCTTTAACTAATTTAATAAAATAATAGCTGGAAATTTTCCAAATCTTAGAAAATATATAGACATTGGAACTAGAAATCTGAAATATTAGATTAGACCAACTAAAGTCCACTCTGAGATGTATAGTAGTCAAACTAACCAAAGTCCAAGAAAAAAAAAAAAGAGATTCTAAAATCAACAAGATAAAATGTCAACTCACATATAAAGCAATCCCCATGAGACCAACAATACTTCTTCAGCAGAAACCTCATTGGCTAAAGAGAACAGATGGTATATTCAAAGTCCTGAAACCAAAAAATGATAACCAAGAAATCTCTACCCAGCAAAACTATCTTAAAGAAATGAAATGAGAAATAAAAACTTTTCAAGATAAGCAAAAAATGACAGAATTCATCAGCTCTAGACCAGCAATACAAGAAATGCTTACTCTAGTCCTACATCTAGAAGCAAAAGGATCATAAGTACCATCATGAACTACATGAAGTATAAAACTCACTAGTAGAGCAGACCACCAAAGAGAAAGAGAAAAAACCAAGGCTTAGCAATATAGAAAATCATAAGCCACAAAAATGAACAGAATAAAGGAACAAAGAATATACAAAGAGCCAGAAAACAGTAACGAAATGACAGAGATAAGTTCTTACCTATCAACAATAACCTTAAAAATAAATGTATTAGGGCTGGGGATGTGGCTCAAGCGGTAGCACGCTCGCCTGGCATGCGTGCGGCCCGGGTTCGATCCTCAGCACCACATACCAACAAAGATGTTGTGTCTGCCAAGAACTAAAAAAATAAATAAATATTAAAAAAATTATCTCTCTCTCTCTCCTCTCTCACTCTCTCTTTAAAAAATAAAATAAAATAAATGTATTGGGCTGGGGTTGTGGCTCACAGGTAGAGTGCCTGTCTTGCATGTGTGGGGCACTGGGTTCAATCCTTAGCGCCACATAAATAAATAAGATAAAGGTATTATGTGCATCTACAACTAAACATTAAAAATAAATAAATAAATAAATAAATAAGTAAATATTAAACTCCCCAGTTATGAAATTTAGTGGCTTTATGGGTTTTTAAAAAGACCCAACGATATGCTGTCTATAATAAACCCACTTCACCAGTAATGACAGAGTTCAACTGAAAGTGAGGTTTGGAAAAAGGTATTCTGTGCAAATGAAAATCAAAAGCAAGCAGGAGTAGCTACACTTATATCAGATAAAACACACTTTAGGTAAAAATCTGTAAAAAGAGATAAAGTCACTATATAATGATAATGAGATTAATTCAATAAGAGGAAACTAAAAATTGTAAATGTGCATGCTCCCAATGCTGGGACACCCAATTATATAAAGAAAATATTGTCACATCTGAAGGGAGAGATAGACTCTAATACAATAATAGTTGGGGACTTCAGCACTTCACTTTCATCAGTGAATAGGTCACCCAGACCAAAGGGGAAAAAAAAGCCAAAAAAGAAACATAAGCATTAAGCTGTGTTATACTATAGACTAAATTTAGACCTGGCAGGTGTTTGTAGAGCACTTCATCCAAAAGCTACAGAATATATCTTCTCTTCATTCACCCCTAGAATATTTTTCAGGTCATAAAGTAAGCCTCAACAAATTTTAAAAAATTGAAATCATAGCATGTATCTTCTCTTGTCACAATTAAACAAAATTATAAGTCAACCACAAGAAGAGCTTTAGGAATGTATGAATATGTAGACATTGAACAACACACCCTTGAACAACCAATGAGGTAATGAACAAATCAAAAGGGAAATTAAACATTGTCTCAAAACAAATGAAAAGACAACATACCAAAGCCTTTGGGAACAGCAAAAGCAGCACTGAGAAAGAAATCTATAATAAGAAGCACCTATATCAAAAAATGAAAAGATCTCAAATGAACAATGCATCCTGATGAAATGAAATCTATCCCAAAGATGCAAGATGTTTCAACACACTCAAAAAATAAATGTGAACCACCACTTGAACAGAATGAAGGACAAAACCATATCACCCTCTCTAAATTAAAAAAAAAAAAAAAGCATTCCCTGAAATTCAACATCTCTTCATTGAAAAAAAAAAACTCAACAAATTAGGTATAGAAAAATAAGGGCTGTTTATGACACAGCCAATGTGCAAAACGGACAGAAGCTGAAATTATTTCCTCTAAGATCTGCAACAAGATGAGGATGTACACTTTCACTACTTGTTCCCAACATAGAGCTGGGAAGGCATAGCCAGAGAAAATAGGTAAGAGAAAGAAATGAAAGTTATTGAAATTGGAAAGAAGGAAGTTGCATTATCCCTGTTTACAGATGACATGCTTTTATTTATTTTATGGGTTAAAAAAAACATAAAGCCAGGCTAAAAATTCCATCAAAAATTAAATTCAGTAAAGCTACAGGAAAGAAAATCAATGTACAGGAATCAGCAGCAATTCTGTACCCCATTAATGAACTCCATGAGAAAGTTAATCAAGACAACAATACACTAATAATAATAATACCTAGGAATAAATTTAACCAAGGAGTGATGAACAAAGAGACTTACAAAACATTGACAAAATAAAGTGAAGAGGATACAAAAAAATGGAAAGATATTCCATGTTCAGGGACTGAAAGATCTTGTAGTGTTAAAAGGTTGACACTACCAAAAAGAACCCACAGACTCAGTGCAACGCCCATCCAGTGCTAATGGCGTTCTTCTCAGAAACAGAAACACAACCCTAAAGTCCTATGGAGTGTGAAAGACTCCAAGGTCCTAAGCCATCTGGAACGAAAAAAGCAAAGTTGCAGACATCACAATACTTGACCAAAAACTTGTGATCCTGGCTTAAAATCCAACACACACCAGAACTGAGGACCTGGAGACAAATCCACACGTCTGCAGCCTGGTCCTTGACAAAGGTGCCCAAAGCACACAGTGGCATTAGGACCGCCTTTTCAGTAAGTGCCATTAGGAAAACTGGGCGTCCACATGCAGAAAACTGAAAGTGGATCCCCACTCTCCCACCATGATCAACTTGTGGATTAGACCTAAATGTAAGACCTGGAACTATGAACCTACTAGAAGAAAATGTAGACACCAGCTTAGGCAATGACTTTTTGGACAAGACCCCAAAAGCACAGGCAACAGAAGTAGAAAGAGGATTATGTCAACCTAAGGAGGTTCTTCACAGCAAGAGGAACAAGAGGCAGAGTGAAGGGGATACGTGCAAACTCCTGACAAGGGGTTAATATCCAAACTGCACAAGGAATTCTACATTAAAAATTCAACTTAAAAATGGGCAAATGATCAGAAAAGACAGATGATGAATAAAGAAAATATAGTGTGTATACAGTGGAAATTAATGAGCCATAAAAAAGAATGCAACCCTGTCGTTTGGGGCTACTTGGATGAAGGACATTCTGTTAAGTGAAATAAACCAGGCATGAAAAGGTAAGCAAGGCACGCTCTCATTCACATACGGAGGCTAAGAAATCTGATTTCACAGAAGCAGTAGAGCGGCGGCTGGGATGAGGAGAGGCCGAGGCACAGGGAGGCCGGCTCACAGGTGCCGAGGGGCAGGGGCTAGTGCTGTGCTGGCAGCAGGTGAGCCAGTTACAGCAACTCTCTACACTCACATTTTATAAAGGATGAGAAGGGAGGAGCTCAGAGTTTCCCAAAACAAAGAGATGGCCAATGTCCAAGGAGATGCTGACTCCCCTGGCTTGATCCTTCCACGTCGCTCACGTGGATGAAGCCATCACCGTACACACACGAGTTTTAAAGCAAAAGAAGTTTGAATGAAAAGGTCCTCAAGAGCATTGCTGTCTCCATTCTCACACATTTCTTTTTCCCAAGTTCAATGGTCGCAGCGAGTTCTTTCATTCCCGGTTTTAATCCATCTAAGATGGACCAGTGAATTCTCCACCGTTAGTTACTAGGGGGGAAATTATGGCCAATACCCAGCGAGAGAGAGCAGGGAAGAGGGAGGAGGGGACGGGAAGGGGACACAGGGAGGAAGAGAGGGGCAGGAGGGGCAGTGCCAAGTGGGGGCTCACCTTTAATTTTTTTTTTTTAGTTCTCAAAAGAAAAGCATCTTTATCACTGTACATAAGCATCCAAGATCAAATACCTATGTGGCTCCAAAGTCTCCCGTGAACTTTTACAAGGAGAAATAATTTCAAATTATCTTGAGGATGTGGAATAAGAGAACGATTGGCATCACCAACAAGTCTGCTGAATCGGGCCGGGTCCCTGCTCCGCCCTGTGCCTGGTCTGCGGCACCCAGTACCCCCAGGAAGGCGGGGACAGGTGAGGGATGAGGAACAGCAGGAGGAAGTCCACCGCACAGCTACTTTCTGAGTGGGAGGAGTCAGGCGTCTTCTTCTCCAGGGCTGGGGTGGGACTGAGCCGAGACCCCGGCTGGCAAAACCTCCTGAGAGCCCACTCTCCCCAGCACCTCTGTTCAGGTGGCAGTGACCGGTCCTCTTTAGCCTGGTGTGGTCTGCTCTCTGCCTTTCATTTTTGCTTTAGCTGTGAAGGAGCGTGGCATTGTGAGAGCTGGGGAAGCTGAGGCTGGGGGTGGCTCGGTGGCAGAGGCTGGCGGCACAAGCGTGAGACCTGGGTTCCAGCCCCAGCACCACAGAAGCCGTGAAGCCAGGAGAGGGTGCTTCTCCAGCCACCTCTCCTGACTGTGTCCTCCCGCACCCTGACGGCCCGGCTGCTGTCCGCCGCCCTGGGCACCTGTGCAGTGCGGGACTGCGGGCTGAGTGCCTCGGGCCTTCACAGAGGCCAGCCTGTCCCCTTCCACACTCTTTGGGAGGATGTGTTGCTTCCTGCAGGGTTGCTCTGGGGGAAGCTCTGGCTTTCCTCCATCACTGTCCAGTGCCCCCTCCGTCCTGTCAGGACACTCGCCAGTCCCCTGCGCGGCGTGTTCCTCGGGCCAGGCTCACTGCTTCTCTGGACCTTGGTTCTCAGCATCTGACTGACACACCTCGCTGGCATCCCTGCTTCACATCTACGGCTCTCGCGCCAAGTCTGCTCACTCTGGGTCTACAAGTCCTATTTGTCGCCCAGCCAGGCAGCATCTGGCCATTATTCTCTAAAAAGCATTTATACTGCCAACCCCTTGGTTCTCCTGTGGCCCTGAGTGCGGGTCGTTCAACGTCAGGAGAAGTCAGGGGGGCCCTGCCCACTCCCCCCAGCTCTCTCAGTTCTTCAGGGTGACCATGCCGCGAGGTCCACGCCCCTCACACCCATGCTCTCCACCTGAGCCTCACCTGCCGGGGAAGTGTGTGCCTTTACGTCCCACAACATCTATTTGGCTCTTGATCACTTCCTTAGCTTCGCTAAGACCTCAGACCTGTCCCTCGTGGACCGTCCTTTCCTTCGATTCTTACAACAGGACATGAGAGGTGCTTGGAGTCTTCAGCAAGGCAGCGTCTGAGTCACCTCTCGAGGGGCTTCCGTGACTGCTCTCCCCACTGGGGGTCTCGTTTCCCGTTCCTCTCTATGTGGCTTCCTCAAACTGGATGTTGACTTTGTGGATAACAAGCTAGAGGACCCGAGTCCTGTGACCTTCCTCTCTGGTGCCAACTACGAGGACAGCAGACATCCAGCTGCTGAGTGGGTGCCTCCTCAGTGCTGTCAGGGGACGCCCAGAGTGTTTTACAAGCCTCTTTGACTTGGCCAGACCTGCCGTCCCATCTCTGGGCCCCTGTGTCTTCCCAGGCTCAGTGTGAGTTCTGTGAGGCAGGAGTGGGGTGTCTCCAAGGCAGTCTCCCTGAGGTCGTATCTGAACCTGGGGGCATGAATGCTCTGCCAGGCTCTCTGCCTCTGCTGTAGCTGGTTATCTGCTCCGCTCTCAACCACCACTATCTGAGAGCCACGGGTAGTCTTCCTTGGGCATGGACAGCCTGGCCCTCAGCCACAGACTTGCCAGGGACCCTCGGAGGGCTTCAGGAGCCCTCTGGCCGAGTGGCCCTCCTGCCTAACGTCCCACCCTGAGCCTGCAGCTGCTTCAGGAACAGAGCACTCTGGTGTTTGCCCCCGTCTTCACGCTCATGGGGAAGCAGGCATCGAACAAATGACCCAGGAATGGATCTGTACTAGAACTGCAATAGTGCACACTGAAAGCAAAGCCCGTAGGCCTTAGCAGAGCAGCCCAAGTTAGACTAGGGGAGAAAGACTTCATTTATTTATTTATTTATTTTTTGTATCAGAGATTGAACTCAGGGTGCTTAACCACTGAGCAACATCCCCCAACCTTTAATTTCTTATTTAGAGACAGGGTCTCACTAAGTTGCTTAGGTCCTCACTAAGCTGCTGAGGCTGGCTTTGAACTTGTGAGCTTCCTGCCTCAGCCTCCAGAGCAGCAGGAATCAGGCATAAGCCACTGTGCCTCGCAAGAAAGCCTTCTTCAACAAGTGACTTGAGAGGCAAGTAGCCAGAGACCCTGAGGGACAGGAGGAGATGGGAGGGCAGGTGAAAGCAGGGCAAGAAGAGGGCCAGAGGAGGCCCAGGAGGGCGGCGTGCTGCGGGCAGCAGCCCAGCGGGGCCGGACAGGAGGCAGGGCCTTGGAAGGTCTCAGGCTGCACCTCCAGAGAGTAGGCGCCTTGGAAACATCTCCATCAAGGCTGTGTCTAGGCACAGACCACTCTGGTAGCTGCAAAGTCTGGGTTGGTGACGATGCCCCTGCCATGCCCTGGTCTCCCAGAGGAAGGGATTAAACAACCCTGGCCGAGAACAGGAGGAGCTGCCGAGGAGGCTTGACCTGGGAGGACCATGCGCGGCAGGTCAGGATCTGCGGGCTCAGCCGAGGCTCCATGGTTACCCCTTCCATTCAGATCTGCAGGTGATGGAATCGGCCTGAGATCCCCTCGGAGGTTTGAGTCCATCTTACACTCTGACAGGTTGGACTTTATGTGGCCAGGACCAACCAATCGAGAAACTGGACCTAGGTGGCTTGGACTAGTAACCCAGAGGGCAGTGAGACAAAGTGAAGTTGGTGTTGGGGTTGAGAGTGGTCAAAGGAGACACAGATGGATCCTGGGGGGGAAAAAAAATTTCTCGCAAGGTTCTACTCCTATACAATTACATGAAATATTTCCAGAATTTTCTTCAGATCCTTGACAGAATTGTGCCACTTAAGAAATGTCTGTTGGGGCTGGGGCTATAGCTCAGTGGTAGAGTGCCTGTCTTGCAGGTATGAGGCACTGGGTTCAATCCTCAGCACCGCATAAAAATAAATATAAAAAGATATTGTATCCATCTACAACTAAATAAAATAAAATAAAATAAATGTCTGTTGGACTGGGATGTGGCTCAGCAGTAGAGCACTTGCCAGCATACCTGAGGTTTTGGCCCCCAGCACCACCAGGAAAGAAAAAATAGTATCTAGTATTATCCTTGGACTGTACTCTGCAACATGAGCATATGCATTTTAGAATTATTAGAGAGAAAGTTTCAAACATAATAGCAACAAACATGTTTTAGGTCAGCCCTTCATATAGTCACCGGATCACTGACTTTTAGCCACCAAAATAGATAATTATTGCCTAACATAGGCAAATATTGATCATCCTAGTTAATTTTAGCCTCCATTATTTGGTGATTAAAATATTTCCTTTTGACAAAAGGTAATTAATATTCAAATGCCTGCATACTTTTTCAAACCATTGCAAAAGGGACTATGCTAATTAGAATTTTAAAGGGATTCTCATACAGTGAGAGCATGCGTGTTTTCCATGTAAGTCACCACAGAGTGGCCTGCCTCCGTGTATGTGTCATGTGTGCGTGGTAAGCGCTCCCTGCCTGTCAGCACATCACATACAACCTAGCTCCTCAGGGTCACCTCACATATATTTTACCCAGCTAAATTACCAAAAATAAAATGTATAGAAAGATATATTGCAACCATATATTGTGTACAGTTTGTATATAAAAAAGAATGATTAAAAGTCGATGAGAGACTGTTTATAAATCTTGATTGCTTCATAATCTTAACTTTGAGCAACATTTTTATCATAATTATAGGCTTTCTTAAAGCATTTATGCAGATTGTTGTTACTCAAAAGGGGGTTTATTCCATTTTGGTATAAACTACACTTTTTTTCTTTATGAAATCACTCTTTGAGTTCCTGATACCCAGTACTCTGCCAGAGCTGCAGAATTCAAATGGGAACCACTGCTTCCACAGTGCTGTGGTGTGCCCTCTCCCCCATGGCAGTGCCCTGGACGTGGGGTAAGAGCACAGAGACTCCCCAGGACCCAGCACTTGATGTGCCTGGAAGATCCGATTCCTACTGGAACACTAATGTTCCTGTGAGTGACTTCAGTTCTGCACCCACTTCATGGGTCAGGAGACCGAACCCTGCAGGCCAACACCACGACACCATTCAATCCTAGAGTCACAAAGCATTTGTCATGGAAAGACGGTTCAGAAGCCAGTGATTTCTGCTTCTTTACTTTTGAGCTTGGAAAACTGAGGTCCTGGAAAGGTGAACTAGCCTGCACGGTGCACATCCAGACCTTAGTCTACACTGACCTCAATGAGCAGAGATTCAACTGAAATCCAGGCTGAATTATTCAGAATCTTTAGCATCATGTAGCCAGGAAAATGTATACATATATACACATGTTTTGTTTCAAGGAATCACTTTCCCCACAGATCACAGACCTAGGAGAAAAGCAAAGGAAGAAAATGCATCACCAGAAACAAAGACAAAAGCAAAACAAACAAAAACAAAATTAAGAAGTCAATAACAGATGAAGAAGCCTAGCTAAGGACAAAGCAGCTGTCTAGGAAGACTGCCTGCCGCTTCCACCCAAGCCCGCCTGGACACCACTCCACCGTCCCCCCAAGACAAAGACCCCTGCTGTCAGCCCACCATTTCCTCCCCAGGGCCTAGAGTGAGGCCTGGAATGTGGCAGGAGATCCGCAGAGACCTGCATGTGATGGACGAGGGTGTTCTGGAACAAAACTCCTCCTGATAGAATTCGGGCAAGACCTTGGACCCTTCTAGTTTATGAAATAGGAAACACGAGTCCCGATGCATGTGGAGTCCAGTCAAGGAATAAGCCTTTATCGGTGGAGGCAAGAGTTTCCACAAAGAAGCCAGCTGGACTACAAGACCACAGGGGAGAGTCCAGGAGTTCTGATGGACCACAGAGGGAAGGAAGCCCATCTCAGGTTGGCGCCCTCAGACAGAAAGCACAGAGGCCTCCAGACCAGAGTGCAGGGCTGTAGCCGACAGCTCCACAGCTAGAGGGTGCTGCCCGCCAGCCTCGGGCTGTCCCCAGAAAGACGGGGTGTGCCCAGCTTGGGCCACTCTTCCTCGTCTATGCTGAGGAACCGGTGAAGAGTGTGCAGGAAAACCTAGGTGGGAGAATACAGCACTGCGGCCCGTTTGCAGTGCTGGGTCTCAGGTGCCTTTCCGGGCATGACACCCTCTGGTTGCCACAGTAATGCTGCAATGCAGGAGGTGACATTGCCACTTCATAGGTCAAGAATCTGAGGACTGGACAAGTTCAATCACCTGCCCAAGGTTGCAGAGTGCACAACAGAGAAGCAAAGCCAGGACCAGGCAGACTGCCTTGTGCAAATGCCCATGTCGCCCTCTCATTCATAACAAATATCTCAAAACCTGTGAGCTATCACCACGGTTCCAGGCGACTGCAGACCAGCATGCCATGACTTCACCCAAGAGACTGCTAAGTCTCTGGCCAAGCCTCTCATGTGCATAGCACCTACAAATTGGGCATGATCGTTATGTGTTGGATATATCACAAATTTAACTTTTCAAATAAATTTTGTTTTCATTATGAATTAGTCAATAGAAGTCCCTTTATTCGTGTAGTTATTATTATATTATGAAGTATTGTTATATGCTAGTTTGTTAGGTGTTTATATGTACATACATATGACATGTGCTTATTAGCAGCCTCCTCCTTTGAATGGCAATGTTCTTCCTCTGCTGACAATATTTATTCTTTGGTGAAGTCTTCCAGTAATTAAAACTGTGTTTCTATATTCAAGAACTGGGATAAAGTGAAATATTGGCCCTGCTCGACTTTGATTCCAAGAATATTTTGATTTCCCAACTTTATTCCTATTCAACAATCTTTGGTTTCCATTCTGATTACATCTGGTTTGCTGTGTGAATTGAGTTTGGGGGGAGAACAGGACAGAGGAAGAAGAGGGGCCTGGGTCCCATTGCTCATGAAGAAATTTGACAAACCAGCCACACTCATTATCTCATGCTTCATCAGTTGGTTCCACCTAGATAAACTGCATACAAAAATATCACCAGAGAGTGAAAATAGTACCTCTAATTTAAAAAAGAAAGTCAGAACTCACATATATGAAGAAAATTTTCGAGGGTTGACTTCCAACAATTGCTCTGGTAGGGAAAGCAAACACTGCCAAGCAAGCCATAGAGCTCTGACTGCTTCAAGGAAAAAAAATTAAAAAGGCCACCACTGTGAATCTCCAGTCATTTCCCTTCCCGGAACTCCACTGCCATGGTCATGCCATCCTCTGACGGAAGCCCCTCATCACCAGCATCCTCTGCAGCCCTCAAGCTCCCTGACCCAGAAGTTGCTGACCCTCTGGAATAGTCCTTCCGGCACCTTGAACCTGGACCAGGTGGTTCATATGTGTCCTCATAAAAAAGTCAGGTGCTTTTTTATCCTCATAAGCCTATCTAATAAGGACCTGTTTGGGGTTCCTTTCTGCCTCAATGTCAGATGTCCTGGTTGGCACTGGGCAGGGTACTTGCTGGAGACAACCCCCAATCTCTCTCCTTCCTGGAAAGCATACCACTGCAGAAGACCTTTGAGTAGATACTTTTACATGAGAAATTTAGCCAGAAGGTGAAAATACACTTCATCTGAATACAGTTAGAATTTTATTAATTGGATGAATCCATGAAAACTGCTTTTTAAAATGTAATACATCTGCTTTTCCAGCAAAACATAATTAAAATCAATGGCATAGAGAGACTTCAGCTATCTTAGCAAATCAACTCCTCCCTCCTCTCTACCAGAAGTTTGTCACATATATAGAGGGGGATTTGGGGGCATTGAGAGTTGGGGCATTGAATTCTGCTTTGATTGCATTACATCAATGAGAATATGGGATCTCGTTTGAACTGTACACATTCATGGAACATAAGGAAGGTCTCGGGCTGATCTTATTGTAAGATGAATTACAATTACAGTGATTTGACCTCTATTTGCTGTAAGTGGATACAAGCTGGAAGAGTCACAGTCATCTTTTAATACCCACCATAAAGAACCGGGCATGCCGAGGGCAGCTGCTTTCCTTCAGGAAGAGCCTCCACAAGTTGTAGTTGTTGCTGTTTTAATCTTCATAAAGACACATTTGTGGTTCGTCACATTTTGTAGTATAATCAATTTTTTTTAAAAAAATATTTTTTTACCTTCAGTTTCAAGTTTAAGCTCCAAAAATTACGAGTTGGCAGCATGGTAATACAAAGAAAGGGCAAGTGTGAGTTAAGTACTACCGAATGCAATTCATATTGTAAACCCTGACACTTAACAACTTGTGGTGGTCCTGAGGTAAGAGGAGGGTCCTGCTACAAGTTAGGCAGCGCCTGGGGGGAGATTTGGGAAGGCATTTCAAGGGTGACTGATGCTCTGAGTGAACACGGGTGTTCTTACTCCACTCTCTCCCGCCCGGAGGGCGGAAGGTAAGGACACCTCACTGAGCAGCCCAAGTGTCACAGCCCGGACCTGAAACACCAACTCTAGGATCCGGCGGGCTGAAGCGCGCTGTCCCTTCTGACTGAGGGGCCTTTCAGACCTTTGGGAGCACGCTGGCTGCTCGCTGCTAGCTGCTCGGAGGAGAGGAGGCTTGGGCCCGCCTCTGGGTGCACGAACAAAGATGTGCTTCTCAGCCTCCGCCCTCCCTCGCGCCCCTTCAGTCCTAACAATGAGGCGAAGCTAGTTCGTACCCAGACGCCCCGATTCCGGAGACAGCAATAAAGCCCCTGGTGCGCTCCCGCGCTCTGCGCTGGGTTCTGGGCCTCGCTGGAGTCCGGCGTGGCCGCGTGGCCGCGTGGCCGCAGACATCCAGGTGACCTTGGCCTGCCCGCGGACTCTGCTTGGATCCCACTTCTTTCCACTGGTCTCCAGCACTCTCACTCCGGAGGCGGGAAAGAGCGTGCGGCTGCGGGCGGAGGTTGCTGGGGAGAGCCGAAGCGCCCAGAGAGCCCAGGAAGCATGCGGTAGCGCCTGCTGTCTTCCGCACCCTAGAATCTGCAAAGAGCCACCGCCTTCTGCGGGATTGGAGCGGGTGGGGGTACAGGACCGGAGAGGAACTAGGGGCATTTACAGACTGGGACACCCACACGCACATACTGCAGGGCTCAGTGGCCCCGCTTCTTTCGGTCTGGGTGCCAGAGACGCGCCATTGCGTTTCCAGAACTCCAGGGTCGCATTTCCAGTGTCCAGGGCCAAGCCACACTTTCAGGAGCACTAGCCTTCCTCCCCATCCTGTGTACCTTGTACACACCAGCTCCCCTGCGGAGGCCTAGACGGGGGTTAAAACTCCACTTCACAACCCCCATTGATATGGGTTTGACATCTGTTTGCCAGAGTGTTTTGCACTTAGCCTAACACCCACTATTAAGTGACAAAACTGTGGCAGCCTGTCAAAGCCAGCTGACTGGCAGCTGCTCGGCTTACAAAAACCATTCAAATATTTGGAGGTTGTGAAGCTTTATGCAGTGTTGTACCCAATCTTTCAGTGATTTAACATGTAAAATATAAGTCAAAGTTTTAAATCTGGATTCCAAAATGTTTCCATTTTCCATACAAAAGGAGAGCGCTTTCAGGGTGCCTGCTGGAACAGCTCCAATTCCATCGTCTTCCCATTCCCACTAGCGGATTCCTGCACAAACCCGGGTTTCAAAAAATATCAAGGACCCAAATCTCCCTGTTGGTACTGACACTGGGAATGACTAAACCAGATTGCCTTAAACTCGGAGGGAATATGGTTTCTCAAAAGTCGAATGAAAAATTAATCCCCAAGCAAAGACACATACCTGCTTCATTTTCCCTTTAACGGTTGGAGCAACCTGCCTTTGGGGAGAGCAGTGCTTCTAAGAACAGTATTCCTAGGCAACATCAGCTCTTTGGAGATTTCCAAAACATAACTCCTCTACTTCCACTTCTAAATGGCTTAGTCCGATTAAGAAATAATTTGCAAATGACATAGCGTTTCTCTAGATTAAGATCCATTGAGTAAAAGTCATGTGGGCTTTTTGTCTTGGAGATTAGAGCCAGACAGACAAGGGTCTCCTCAAAACTGCAGCTGCGAGCAATGAAAAAAGATTATCATACGTTTGTCCAAGAGCGATCGATAGATAAGTACACACGCCCTGCACCCCAGAGTATGGTCGGGCGGCAAGCGCTTAATATCTTTACCCTGCTGTATTTGTGCTTCTTTTGTTTACTTATTGCTTTAGTGTTAATAAATATATTTCCTTCAGGTGGAAGGCGTTCATAAATTGGGCAGAAAGTAGGGTCGTCGTTTAAAAAAAAAAAAATGCAGTTGGCTTGCTTTTGAAACATTTCCAAACAGTCTCAGATGGTGGCGGTCTTAAGTCCGAAGTGCCGACATCTTCACACAATTGGGGCGAGGGGTGGGGTGGGCAGAGAGTAGAGACAGACAGACCGAGATAGGCAGCGAGGGATGCGCGGCTCCAACCCCAACGCCTTCTCGGAAGCGCTGGCCTCCTCCTCCGCCTTCTGCTGCGGTGCGCGCGCCGTTCTGCCGGGAGGGCGGGCGGCTGGGGGCGTGGGGGGTCTGCCTGCAGAGGGAGTGACTGCGCGCCGCGAGGGTCTGCGCCCAGGGGCTAAGGTGGCCGCGCCGCTGAGAGTCCGGCGCCACGCGACCTGGCTTCCAACCCCCGTGCGCGCGGGGAACGCGGATCGCCTGGGCGCGGCGACTTTTACCTGGAAATCTTTGTGTCCACAACACTAATCCTTAGACACAATATTTCGTCCAGCAGCTGCCATTAGTCGTTAGGCACTTGGGCGGGGAGTGGGGTGCGCACTGAGGAGCACGTCGCAGAGCAAAAAGAAAGAAAGGCCAAGCTGCTCCCGGGGGAGGACTGACGTGGCGCCCACGGCCAAGGCGTCCCCAGCGAGTCACAAAGATCAAGCCCGGTCCCCGAACCCAGAAAGCCTGCCCGCGAGCACCCGGCCGGGCAGAGGGGGAGTTCCGCGCGGATAGACCCTGGGCAATGACCCAGCTGACGGGGGAGGGGAAGGCCTAGGTTCCAGGAGAAAACGGGTAGCTTGGGTGATGACACGAGTGACAACTGTCTTTGGGGGAGGGTGGCTTTCGAGCCGCTGGGGCGGAGGTGCGAGGGTGCGGGAGGGGTGCCGGGTCACTGCCGTTTGGGGGGCCGAACCTCCCAGGCCAGGCCGGAACGGCGAGCAGGGCTCGGCCGGTGGAGCGGCGAGTGCGGGCGGGGCGGTGGCCGCGCGAGCGAATGGGGAACGGAGGGGGAGCGGGGCCCGGGGAGCGGCGAGAGGAGGGCGAGAGACGCGGCTCCTCCTCCCAGCTCAAAACGGCGTCCCAGCTGCTCGCGAACCAACTGCTCAATTCTATTCACTGTCGAGTAGGAACAAAAAAGTGGCTATTTATTAGAATACTTGTTTGGTATTGTTCGGCGCCACACAAAAGGCGTTTCATTATGTAGAGGGATCCCCCTTTTTCCAGAGAGAAACAATAACTTGAAATTGTCTTTAAAGTCTTTTCTATCAATAATAAATTTCATTTTCTTGTCTCTCTCGCCTGCAGTATGTGTGTCTGGGAGAGTGTGCGCCAGGCGAGAAGAGAGGAGCGTGTGCGAGCGAGTGTGCGAGCGGGGGTGCGCGTGTGAGTGCGCGTGTGAGTGTGCGTGCTCGTGGCGCGGGCGCCGCCGCTCGGTGCTGGCGCCGCCGGGAGCCGGGCCGGGCCGGGCCGGGGTCCGCGGGCAGCAGCGCGCTCCGCGTACCGAGCGGGCAGGACCCCTGCGGGGAGCGAGTCAGGGCTCCGGGAGGTGCCCTCGCGCCGAGCGCTGGGGGCGCGCGGACCGGCTCCGGGGACCCGCTGGAGCTGGAGGAGGAACTAACTGTAAGTGTGTCTCGAACTTGCGCGGGGGCTTCCCCCACCTGGGGCTGGGGATCGCGGCGGGAGAGGCTCTGGGAGGGGGCGCGCGTCTCTACGACGACTTTTCGTACGGGAGTATGGGGAGTCTCTGCAGCTTTCTCTTCTCGATAGAATACGGGTGGGCGATGTGGTGACCACCAAGAGCGGACTCCCGGGAACATTTGTCATTTTCTTATCAGTGTTTACTCCTCCCCCCATCCTCCGATTTTTGGATTGGCCACAGCCCCATGGACCGAAGCTGTTTCTCTCTGGGTCGCCTGCTTCCGGGAGGGGGGAGAGAGGTCGATCCAGTGGAACTGGGGAGAGTTTCGCTTTGGAGGCCGCTCCAGGTGCACCCCAGTCCGTGCGCCCCCGCCCCGCCCCGCGGCGGCCGGGCTCGCGGCTCCCGCCGCCACCCGCTGCACCTGCCCGGGGCGCCTCCGGCTTGCGGCTCGTCGCCACGCACGCCAAGCAGCGCCGAGAACTAAAGCCGAGAGCTGAAATTGCGTTTTAAAAATTAACATGTCGAAACGTGTGCCATTTCGTGAGAGGTGTTTTGGGCAAAGAATCAATTTAACTTTGACTGACCGACAGACTTGACTGTATTAACTTTGCTACCAGGAAAAAAAAAAATCAATGAGCCGTGAGCCATTGACGTGCACCGAGTGCCTTCGAACCCCGTACCCTGCCAGGAGCCGCGCGGTGCGGCTGATGCTTGGGTCCTGTGGGCTAGAGCAGGGAGCCCAAAAGTGGGGTCCCGAACACCCCAAAAGCCCCGCCTGCGTACAGGTCGCCCTAGGTGAGAGTAAGATCCACCAGGTCGCCCAGTCCCCTTTTTGCGTCCTCCCTCCTCCAGCGAAATCGCACCCGCTCGGCTTCCCGTTGCACCGCGACGCGAGCCTCCTCTGTCTCCCCCGCCTGCGCCCGCAGGCTGCCGGCCTCTGCCCTCTCTTTCCCAGGGTTGAAGCAGCAGATGGAAATGAAAGGTCAGGAAGTTTCAGAAGTGAAATGGATTTTCGGGGTGGCCTGGAGTGATGAGCAGGGTGGGGCTGGTCCGCCAGCAGCGACCTGGGCTGGGACCGGCTGGCATAGTCCCCTGGCAGGAAACAGGTGTTTGAATGCGATAGTGGCCTCCAGTCAATTAACCCATTAAAACCCGCTTTGTGACATTGATTTCCTTCGGCGCCCTGGAGCCGGCGAGCTGTTAGTTCTTTTGTGAAAGGCGGGGATGGAGAGGAGCTATCCTGAGGGCACCCCAGTTGGTGCAGGGGACCTTGGAAGCTCCTGCCACCCCAGCATCGGGCAGCCACAGGAGCCCGGGAAGAAGGCTTTTCCCTTACTCTGGCATTGTACCAGAGAGTCCTCCCCAGGACTACAGTCTTTTTACCCCAAGTCCTGTCTCCCTCCTCCAGTCTGGCGGATGGATGACTGGCAGCAGAGGCAGCAGAGGCCCCGGAGCCCGGCTTTGAGTGTGGACAGCAATCAAGGCTGGGCTCCACATGGAAGAAAAGTGATGCCCTGTGCATCACCCCACAGCTACTTGGTTTCTGACCCGGGTAGCATCTCTCCTGGATGGGGCAATGCAGGCCGGGTGGCTCCCCATGCCCAGGGAACTCCACAGGCCTGGTGAGGAGCAGGAGAAAGGCTCCAGGTGGCCAAGTGCTAGTAATCCAGCCAAGTACCGGAGTGGGCTTGGAGGGTGGGGACTGGAGGAATGGAAGGGAAGGGGTCTCTCCCAGGCACTGGGCACCCTAGGCATCTGGCCATGCTTGGCCAGGCTTCCCTCTGGACAAAGAGGGGCCTGAGCCGGGTTCTAGGTCTTCCCTGGTCCGAGGGAGGAGACTCCAGGTGGCAGGACTACCTGCAAGGCAGAGAAATGGTGCACCCTCCACCTGAAGACCACTGGTAGCCAGCCTCTCTTTAAGACCAGTGTGCCTTACTCTAATGAGCACTGAGCGCAATTTTAGACAGCTGAACTACACCGGAGACAGAGTTTCTGCTAAAGCCAGACTCCCCTCTGTGCCTAGAGGATCTTTGACCACTTTGCTGGTGCAGAGTCCCACGTGCCTGAAGAGAGAGATGGTGTCCAGTGGAGATGGGCACTTCTGAAGCACAGAGAGGTACAACTCCCTTTAGCCAGTTCTGTAGAAAACTTCCATTTTTTCCCCCTCATTGCCCCTAAGTTAAGATTTAGGGTTCAACAGCTATCTGAAACAATGCTTTCTGTCTCTGATCTTCCAAACCTCTCTCTACCTCATCTACATTGTCCACTTACCCCAAAAGATTGAGTGACCTGAGAGGGCATCTGGGCCTTGGCCCTTTTTCAGCCCTCTTATCCAAGGTTGCCCCCTAGGTTCCTGCACCCAAGTAACTGACAGACATCCACCCAACCTGAGGAAAACCTGATCTTCAGAAGCAGGACAGTGGTAAGATGAAGACATAAAGACTGGGCCAAGGGGCCTCTGTGGCTCTAAAGCCCATCCCTTAGCCAGGAGATTTCAGAGGATCCACTGTTGCCCTTTGCTGCTTCCTGAAGTAAGCAACACACATACTGAAAAGCCTTGAAACTGTGTCAAAGTGATGTTTTAATCTCATTGAAAGCGTGTATTAAAGGACAAGACGTGATCTATGTGCGCTGCTTCGATGAAAGGCGTGATTGGAGTGGACGGGGCTTTAACTGCCAAACTGTGTCATGTTCTTATTGAAGCCTGGGTGGCTAATCTAATTTGCAGTAGCAGGGATGGCCTGTAAGGAGAAGCACGTCTGAATTCACTTCACTCTTTTTACACAGAAGTTCCTTATGATTTGCCTCCTCTTGTGAGTGACGCCTTTCCAGCTTGGAATATGAGAGAGGAAAGCGAGACAGGACTGTGTCTGCACCATCACAGTGCTCCTTTTCGCCACAACCCTTGGTCACGGACTCACTCGAGTCTTGTGGATCTCTGCTCAGTCCTGAAACACTGTTTTGGGTCTCTCAGAATGAGCTTACAGAGCCTGAGAAGTGAAACCCTCCTTCCCCTGGACTCTCCAGGCAGCAGGCGTCTGGGGCTTGTCTGCTTCCCCCAAGGATTTTGGTTTTCAAAGTTTGTTTTAGGGGTGTACCTTAGTCAGATGTCCTCTATTTTTGCATGTTTACATGCTCAAATTAAATTTGCAAATAATTAGGAAGCTAACCCTATGCAGAAAAGTTTGATTTTGTGCTCACTCTTTACACTGTCTTAGGGGAGAAACACAACACCCTCTGGCCGGGAGGAGGGCTGTGTCTCCCTATATAGCCACATTGAGCACTAGCATTCTTTATCAGTAAGAGACAACATGCATTAGAAAATTACAACTTCTGCACAATGTAAAAAGGTGTATTCAAACTGTTAATTATGGAGGTTTGTGTAAATGAAATTTTAGCAGTGACCCATTTAATTTTGCCATAATTACTGACAAGATAAGACAGGGATGAATCACAATACAGTATATTTATCTTGAACAGAGAACATTGGGCTGAGGTAGTTGAATCAAAGAGTAAGAAAAAAACCTAAGAAAGGTGTAGGAATATAAAAAGTGCATAAAAATCACACCCTAAAATCATCTGGGTTAAAACTGTGGAAGGCTCGGCTTGGGTGACTTTTCTAAAAAGCCCAACCAAATTTAGAGGAGTCAACATTTTCTCCTCAAAATCCAAGACCAGCGCGCCGTCTCCTACCGCAGGTCAGATTCTGACTAGGTCTGAGCACACCTGTTTCAGGTCTGGAAATCTGGGGGGCGGAAGAGGGCGGGAAGGCGACCAGGCCCTCCACCATCCTGGAGTACCCTGCACCTCGCGGAAGGAGAGCTTGGCGGAAGCAGAGGGCCGGGCTCCACCGCCGCGTGACCCTGAAGCCGCCGGTGTGGCTGAGCCCTGCGGGCACTGGGCTAGGAAAGTGGGAGAGAGGGTCCCATGCCCCCTTGCGCAGTTCGCTCCGGCGCGAGTCTCCACGGCTTTTTCACTTGGTGTTCTTTTACAGGACTTCAGCCAAGGAGAAGGAAGGGGAGCCGCCCTCCCAGCGGTCCAATTGCTAATCTTCGTCTGCAGCCCTAGGGCCAGCGGCAGCTCAGCCCAGGCGGCCGGGCCCAGGGGCAAAGGCCGCGCCCTCGCTGCGGCAGTCCTTTCTCACCGACCCCTGGATAGCTGGCGTGCGCAGGAAAGTGCGGGCCGTCTGTAGTGCCCAGAGGCGCCGGGTGCCTGCGAAACCCACCCACCGCGCCGGAGCCCGCGCGCCGCACCACCAGAGCGGCTCTCGGCTGGGGGCGCTGTGCCCGCCGGTCTAGCACCCGAGGCGAGGTGGGAGCTGGGCAGCGCTCACGGTCTTTCAGGGTCATCCGATGGAAGTGCACGCCGCAGTTGCGCGCGGCCCAAATTCTCTGCCGGGATTGGTTTGGGCTAGGTGGGCACCTTGCAGACAGCCGGTACTGAGGTACACCAGGCTGGTGGCCTCCTGAGATTCTTCTCGAAAGTTTCACACGGGAGCATGGCCAGGGAGGCCCCGCGGCAGGAGAGCCTGCAGTTGGCGGCGAGACCCTGGCGGCCTGGCACCGGGCGGCCGCCCAGCGTTGCTCGTTTGTCCCGCTACTTCCCTCCCAAGCGCCCGCAGCTCTGGGGAGCGAGGGCGCGATGCCCCCTTGGGTTCCAGTCTTTCCCTACCCTGGTCTTCTCTTTCATTCATAAACCTGGTGGCTACAGACGCAGCTTGAATATTGACGTCTCTCCCCCGACTGCTCCGCCGTTAACCCAATTACAGAATTCATCAAGAACTGTGTTGAATTATCTCTTTCCATACAGTATCAGCATTAGCCTAATTAAAAGCTATAATGTCTGATATAATGATTAAATCGTTAGCTCTGCTGTAGGGAAGCAATATTTTGTTTTCCCTTCAATTAGAAGCTGATTGAGGTTTTCAGAGCAGGTCAGCTGTGAAATTTGAATTATATGTGTGAGTACTGCTCACAGGGTGAGCCCCTACTCGAAGCTCCCAGAGATTCTCCGAATGCTTCCAACCAGAGAGCTAGGAGGCATGCTCGAACACACAGTGCTGTGCTCTCCATTGAGTGTGAGGGTCGCCAAGCTGATCGCTGGAAAGAACACCTCGGTGGCTTGGAGGGGAAGGACTTCACTCTTCTTCCAGAGACGCTGCTGCAGCCTCTCTCCAAGGCTCTTTGCAGTTTTGGTGGAGACACTGAGCTTTGTAGCTGCTCTTAATGGCACAGGGTCATTGGAAGTTCCATACCTGCAGAGGATTCTTTTCCTTCTTATCCCACACCTTCCCCTTTACTTTGACTGAGCCCCCACCCCACCACCCCCACAAAATCAAACCAACAACAACAAAAACTTTGGTCCACTTCGGTTCTTCTGCCTTGGTATGAGCACAGCCTGGCCAAGTTAGTCCGGGCTAGAACTCAGAGAATGGGCCGAGAACTCCCAAGAACCCACGAGAGACCACCCCCCACCCGGAATCCTCTGGCGACGAGCCGCGGGCGATGGAGCGCAAACATCAGATCACACGTGGCCAGCCCTCGGGCAAGGCGTGTGACTACAAGGGCGCTGCGGCGGCAGAGGAGACAGCCTAAGGGCCGCGGTGGCTCTGCGAGGGCAGCGACACCGCGGCGGCCAGCAGACGGCGATCGCGGCCCGTGCGATGGCCGGGCCAGCGCAGACGCGCCGCCTGGCCTCGGGGCCGATCCGAACGACCTGCCCGTCCCCCCTCCACCGCCTACGGTAGGCTGGGGGAAGGAAACCCAGCCTTGAGCCACCGCCGTAGTGGCCCCTGCAGCCCCACCGCGCTCCCCCACCCTCACACCATCTCCTCCCCCTCGCCCTCCGTCTGTGCCTCCTGTTGGCCAGGTGACCTCAAAGGCTTCTTCCAACTTGAACTGTTCTTCTGCTCTCCCGCTCTTGCTTTGCTCCTCCTCCTTCAGATTACTCTTTTCTATCAAAAACTCTTGAAAACTGGCAGCTAGTTGCCTCTCTCTGTGGTCTCAGTTCTTTGGGGGCGACACCAGAGCCCGGAAGGTTGCGAGATGGAGAGAGGCGCCTCCAGTGGCCTCCATCCTTCAACTGCCCCAGCAGCCCCTGGAGTGGTCATGGTCTGGGCATGTTTCCTTGGAGGGTATCACCAGAACAGGCAGTCTTTGCAGGCCGTGGAGTGCCCCCAACTCCCCGCCTGTCCATCACTCATGCCTCTAGCTTGGAGCTTGTGGCTGATGCTGAAAACAGAAAACCCTTCTCTAGATTCTTGAAAGCTTGCTTACATGTGAAGATTGCTGGGGGCAGGGGATTTTGTCCACCGGTACCCTCTCTGCTGCCCAGATTTTTCATAAGCACAACAGGGGTGAAGGGGAGCAAAAGCTAAATGTGTTTATTACTCCATATAGCAATTTGAGATAATGGTATTTAAGTCTAGAACTCAATTTATTTGTAAGGACTCTTGTGCGATTGCTTAAACACACGCGCGCGCGCACACACGTGTATGTTTTAGGTGTGCATAGCCACATATAAATATGCATATATATGTACATAATTTCTTCTCATGACATACTGGGTCTGATTTTTGAGGATTATAACCATAGGTTAAATTTTTAAAAAGAACTTTAAAATAAAAAATATCTTAATTCTCATTTCTAAGTTCATTTTCTTGGCATTTTGAGCAGAAGCACTGTGGAATGAGTTGCCAGAAGAGCAAATTTGGTCAATCAACAGTGAAACTAATCCTTTGCCTTGGGTTCTGGACTTTCTCTGACGTTGCTTGGAAGTAGTATAATCTGTCTTCAAATCCTCAAGAATCTGGCTTTGGGGAAGGTTTTCAGCTGGAAGGCGGTTCCTGCTAATCTGGTGGAGGTAGGAGGCAGACTAAACTGGTTCTGGACTGTTTTCTCAGTTTTTGAAGAGTCATTTGGGAGAAGGGGTGGGAGCAAGAAAACCCAAAGCCATCACTGGTAGGAGTTAACATGATGCTCCTCAATTTTCATGCCAGGCACTAGGAGGTCTGGCATGCAGTGCCCTGCCACTGCCTAGTTGGCACAGGCTGCCACTGCCAATCATCTATCACTTGGCAACAAGTTATACCTGCAGCTGTGGTTTAATACTTATGCAGGTGGGCACCCATAGCGTATGCACCCACTTGGGCTTGGGACTATCTCATCATTGAAAGAGCTTATGGAGGGCACCCTGAATGATAAGCACTAGCATGATCGCAAGTAACGCTAAACCGTTCACCTCCTGTTTAGATGCTCTAGAAAACAAGGGTAACATCGTATTTGGAAACAATTTTCAGAGCTATGGTAGAAAGAAATGAGACCATTTCAAAGTCAGCTATCCAAGTTCCCAAAAGCATAAAGCATTCCTGCAAAGCACACTGGAGTGCAGGGTGTTTATAAAATAAATTGCTCCATTGATATGGAAAATAATGTGCCAAGCTTGATTCATACAAAGCATTTTCAGGGGGTCTTCAGCTATTTAGTTTAAAATCTAAATTGAAAAGCAGAGGAAAGAAATCTTTCAATTGCTAAGTGGATAATACAGTTTATAATTTGTAAACCATTTCCTTTATTTCAGTCTTGCTGACTTCTCCTAACACACTGGATCTCACTGCACACCCATTGCCTCCTAAATTATCAAAGGAAAAATGGGTCTATAAGCATTCTTAAACAATATTCCTGTTCCTTTTTTGTTCATTCACAATGTAACTGATATTTGTAGGTAGTGCGTGAAACAAATCAAAAGATTTAACAAACTTGATTGCTGAAATAAGAAGGTAGTTGAAAACCACATTTATAAGCCAGATATTTAGTGAAAAAATATGAAACGATGTTTCCTTTCTAATAAAATTATACATCATTTGATGAGTTTACGATTAAATGCTGAATGGCCTGAAATGAAAGCAGTTTAATCTGCAGAGAGATCAATTTGCTGTTGCACTGCATACTGTAGCAACCGTACAATAAAAAATACTACAGTAATAATCATAGTAGCTGAGAGAAAAGAAGGCATTATTCCTGTACCTTGAACAAGCCATAAGGTCAGGAAATTCACAATCTGAGGGGTTTTTTAATATTAAAAAAGAGAAGTGTCACATGATCACTGTGCAACATGTCTAAACACCCTTATTACTACTAGTATCATCACCAACATCTTGAGTATTTCTGTTATGGGAGGGTGGGTCTGGAGGCATTTGGCTAAAGCCCTAGTTTACCCACATCCATCTCCTCAAGCACCCTCATCTCAGGTTGCCTGTAGAAGACGCCTTGCAATTCCCAGGAATGGCAAGAGGAGGAAAAGAGTTCAGTGGATTCTTTGGAAAAAGTCCTCAGCGGCCTGAGCCAACAGAGTTTGAGGCTGGGTTTGGAAATCTCGTGTGCATCCCGGAATCACACACACTTTGAGGTTTAACAATTACAACCGCAGGTGGATGCCTTAATCATTCCATGAGCCGGGGGCCTTCCTTTTGCTTAATGTAAGAAAATGGTATCTGGCCACGGGTCACGAAGCCCCACCTTTTGATTCAATTGGAACAGCTTGGCAATTCTCAAGCCAACAGCTCCTGGGAGACTCGCTCCAGAACAGCGTGGGCTAGATTACTTTTGCGATATCAACAAACTTTTTCAACTGTTGGAGTAACCAGATTCCAGATATATCTTATGGTTACTGACCTTCTAAGAGACTGAAGAGAAGGACGTTAAATGGGATGAGTACCTGCCTATAACCTCCAAGCTCACTGGAAAAATGGAACCCGGTCCCCTATACTAAACGAAGCTGTGAGCCACGAGCCATATAAATGCGCCCCCAGTTGCCAGAACTATGAGGCCTGGACTGTAAAGGCCTTCGGGGAGAGCAGGGACTGGCCAACTCCGAGCGAACCTAGGAGAAGCATGCTTTGAATTCGGAGGGTGGGGGCGACTGAGCTGCCCGACCTTGCAGGAGAACTTGTGGGGAGGGCTTTCAGTTTGTGCCCCCAGGACGGTCGCCCCTGCTCGCATCCTTTTCTGCACTCGGAATGAGCTTAGGCGAGGTCTTGGCCTCGGTCTCCCAACTTTCTCCTTCCCTGCCGGCGCGACTTGGCTGGTGGGGGCAGAGGAGGAGCTGGGTCTCCAGTGAGCACATTTAAACACGGCCCGGGGCTGTATCCGCCCCCCCCCCCGCGCGCCCCGCACCACACACACAACGATTCTTTCTTTGGGCTTTTAAGCCCAATCGTTAATCATTCTGAGCGCGCGGGCGGGGAGAGGGAAGGGGGGCGAGATCGGGGTTCGCTGTCGCCGCGGCGCGCGCACTCAGGAAGCAGTGGGGCTGTGACCCCCCCTCCCGGGCCTCCTTTCCCCCTCCTTCCTGCCTTGCTCCCCCCTCCTTCCTTTCCTTCTCCCCGCTCCGCCGCCCGCGCCCAGTGTATCTACTCCCTCCCCACGTCACTCGCCAGCGCGCCATGCAAATCACCGCCGCCGCCGGCTCCTATTGGCCGCGGCGCGCTCATTTAATGGCAGCCCGGGCCCGGCGTATGGCTGCTGGGCCCCGCGCGCCGCCGGCCCCGCGTGCGCCTCCGCTCCGAGCGCACTGCCCCGGGCAGGCAGCGGGCAGCCCGTCCTGGACTCTGCGGCCCGGCTCCCTGGCTTCTCTGAGCGCTCTCACTCCTTCGCTGTTCCAGACCCCCTCCCTGGCTGCAGCGTAATCGCCCCCTCCGGGCCCCCCTCTGTTCCCCCCTCGGCGCCTGGCTCCCCCCGGGCAACTGGGACCCGCACATGCCCAGCGCACGCGGCGTGCCGCCCTGCTAGAAGTTGCGGCCCCGGAGTTGGAGGCCGCCGAAGACTGAGCCAGGAGGAAGGAGGCAGTGCGCGGCGGCGGCGGGCAAGGAGGCACAGCGCACCCCGGGCGGGCCGAGAAAGTGAAGCCGCAACTTGGCCGCGACTGCACCTGTTTGAACACTCCGCCGAGGGCGACTGGGCTGCGGCGGCGGCGGCGGCGGCGGCGGCGACCCTAGCCGTCGGCCTCTTTGGCAAGTGGTTTGTGCACGAGGAGAAACTTTCCACCTGCAAGTGGAGCCGGCACTGAGTGCGTGTGATTTTGCCTCTTTTTGTTGTCGTTACCTCCACCCTCCCGTTCCTTTCTGTGCTAGGCAAACCCCCACCCCCGCGTCTGGCTCGGTTTGAGCCACTGTCCATCTCACCCCCACCGGCCGTCTATGCTCCAGGCCCTTTCCCCGCGGTGCTGGTGAACCCTCGAGCCGCCCCGATGTACAGCATGATGATGGAAACCGACCTGCACTCGCCCGGCGGCGCCCAGGCCCCAACGAACCTCTCAGGCCCAGCCGGGACAGGCGGCGGGGGCGGAGGCGGCGGCGGGGGCGGCGGCGGGGGCGCCAAGGCCAACCAGGACCGGGTCAAGCGGCCCATGAACGCCTTCATGGTGTGGTCCCGCGGGCAGCGGCGCAAAATGGCCCAGGAGAATCCCAAAATGCACAACTCGGAGATCAGCAAGCGCCTGGGGGCCGAGTGGAAGGTCATGTCCGAGGCCGAGAAGCGGCCGTTCATCGACGAGGCCAAGCGGCTCCGCGCGCTGCACATGAAGGAGCACCCGGATTACAAGTACCGGCCGCGCCGCAAGACCAAGACGCTGCTCAAGAAGGACAAGTACTCGCTGGCCGGGGGGCTGCTGGCGGCCGGCGCTGGCGGCGGTGGTGCGGCGGTGGCCATGGGCGTGGGTGTGGGCGTGGGCGCTGCGGCGGTGGGCCAGCGCCTGGAGAGTCCGGGCGGCGCGGCGGGCGGCGGCTACGCGCACGTCAACGGCTGGGCCAACGGCGCCTACCCTGGCTCTGTGGCGGCGGCGGCAGCGGCCGCGGCCATGATGCAGGAGGCGCAGCTGGCCTACGGGCAGCACCCCGGCGCGGGCGGCGCGCACCCGCACGCGCACCCCGCGCACCCGCACCCGCACCACCCGCACGCGCACCCGCACAACCCACAGCCCATGCACCGCTACGACATGGGCGCGCTGCAGTACAGTCCCATCTCCAACTCGCAGGGCTACATGAGCGCTTCGCCTTCGGGCTACGGCGGCCTTCCTTACGGCGCCGCCGCCGCCGCTGCCGCTGCCGCGGGCGGCGCGCACCAGAACTCGGCGGTGGCGGCGGCGGCTGCCGCCGCGGCAGCGTCGTCGGGTGCCCTGGGTGCGCTCGGCTCGCTGGTCAAGTCGGAACCGAGCGGCAGCCCGCCGGCCCCGGCACACTCGCGGGCACCTTGTCCTGGGGACCTGCGGGAGATGATCAGCATGTACTTGCCTGCCGGCGAGGGTGGCGACCCGGCGGCGGCCGCGGCGGCCGCGGCGCAGAGCCGGCTGCACTCGCTGCCGCAACACTACCAGGGCGCGGGTGCGGGCGTCAATGGCACGGTGCCCCTGACGCACATCTAGCGCCGCCGGGATGCCCGGGACAGAGGCTTGCTACGGGAGACCCGGCTACGACGAGCGCGCGGCCAGCTCTCGGGCTGTCGCCCCGGTCCAGCGCGGCCTTGCTTTTGTACAGACGTTTCCACATTCTTGTAAAAATGAAAACACTGGAGATGAACACCAGGTGATACATGCCCCTCACTCACCTTTCCGGGAGCTCCTGGGGACCACGAGACGCTGACACACGTCTTGCATTTTAGACCGAACTTTGGTGTTTTCTCAGAGTTTTTGTACAGTATTTATCATCCACGGAGGAGGCAGAAAGTGTTTTCTCTGCTCGAGGGGACAAAAAGACAAAACCAAGCGAGAGGCGATGCCAACTTTTGTATCCAGGCCGGCGCCCTAACTTTCCTCCCTGCATCGCTTCCTGATGCTTGACTGCCCGAGGCCAAGTGACCGAGAGTTGTTCTCACTTGTTACAAATGTAGTAAGGCAGATCCAAACATTTACAAGTTTTTTGTAGTTGTTACGGCTCCTTTGGGTTGGTTTGTTAATTTATACAAAGAGATCCCCCTTCAGATGGCGGAGTTATATTCTGGGTTTTGTAAAACTTTCTGTATCTGAGCATTTCCATTTTTTTTTTTTTGGTTTTGTATTATTTCTTGTAAATGCATTGTGAAATTTTTATTTAGGCGTTGCAGTGTGGAGAGGAGGAATCAGATCATGTACATAGTTTCCTAAAAGCTTTTCTTCTAAAACTGAAAAAAGATTCCCCTAAAAAAAATGCTTTGAGTTTTGTGTCAATCAATACATTTAAAAGAGAAAAGGCTGTTTTTTTCCATAAAATTGAAACGTGCTAATTTTATATGCATGTTTTAAGAGTTCAAAATACAATAACTAATCTGTTGGAGGAGAAAAATTATCAGCAGGAATTAAGAATGAGGGAACCCCAGGAAGCAGAGGGTAGGATGTCCACGAGCTTTATTCCATGGAAGGAGAGAAAGTTAAAGTCAATAGAGGATTTTGTTGAGTTGAAGCATTAGTAGGGAAGATAAATAATTCCCTTTATGGTCTAGCTCTTTTACTGTCATGGCTCAGACATACTGCATGTACTTGCTGAGAATTCTGCCGGGCATCTGCAGGACAGTTTGGTATGATGGAGGAAGGAGAAAGGGAAGACCCCAATGTGGAGAGCAGGCCAATGGTGGGGGAAAGGGGCCTGGCAAGGGCTTGGCACCCGCAACTACACTGCAATTCGGATTGCAAATGGAATTTATCTGAATTTGATTCAGAGAAGCACTAACCGGTTTAAAGCTGAACCAAAACACACTACCCCTGAGCCCAGGCTCCATCCCCAGCCCCTCCCGCCGTAGCTTGTCCCTCCTTGGGAAAAAGCAAGATGATTTGTTGGATTTTCACATGCACACAAATGGAACACCCCCTCCCCTTGAGAAGGGGATGCAAGTTGCCAACTGATGTGAAGGCTTTTGCCGTGTTTATTCCTGACAAGATCTTGAGATTGTTTGATGCTTTAAAATTTTTAATTATATTTTTTTCTAGGTGTTTATTGGTACATTGCAGTTTTTTCTGGAATTTAAAGTTTTCTGTAAAACTTTGTCTTCAAGTAATCTGACAGCATTAAATATTGCATTTAAAAGTTATGCTGTAGCAAATATGTTTTGAAATTAATCATAATAGTAAGATGAAAATCTATTTTTGGAAAAAAAAACACCTTTAAGTCCAAATGAGAAATATGCTAATTTCAGCAGCTTTAGGCTTCTCCCCTATTTTTTTCCTCCACGTCTTTTCTTGTCTTGGAATGAGTATGCTCTATCCATTCAGAAGTGGGCCTGTGCTATCAGTTTAGTGAGAATTGGATTCAGCCTGCATTGGAGAATAGCTTTAAGTATGATGCTAATCTGTCAATTGACATGTGTAATTTTTGGGGTCATTTTGATAATTTTGCTTAAATCACATTCGTTAAAGATGATTGCAAAAAAAATCAAGAACAATGTCCACTGCTTTCTAACAAGATAATAAAAGTCCCCCCCCTTTTTTTTCCTTTCTTCACTTTTTTTTTCCTCTTAAGGATTTCTTTTGTGAAACAGTCATTCCTAAAAGTGTTTGTGGGCTACATGGATTGTTGGGGGATTGGCACCGTGAGACAGTCCGGAAACAAAATCCCTGTGGGAGGTGCTTTGGGAAATTCTGTAATTTGGGAAATCTCTGTTAATTCAGCATGGAGTTCTGAGGACCAGGCCAGGTTTGCCCTGAGGTGCACTTAGACTAAAAGATCTTTCTCATATTCTTTGCTGACTATGGCAAGTAGTCAGTGCACCACCCTTGTATCTTCCACCAGAGACACGGAGACATCTCGTCCTAGCTGCCCTCCATAGAGGTGGTTTCCATGTGCCTTGGACTGTGGGCATCTGTCTTGGCTCCTCACATATACTAATTACTTGAGCCCCACTTTAAAGCTGCAGAATAGAAAAGTTTCGCCACTGCACTGGGAGCACCAGGCCAGGCTGCCCTTGCTTCCTGCAGGATGGCCTTGAGTTGGGCGTTTCATTGCTGGTGCTTCATCCATCCTCCATTGGGATATTCAAAGCCAGATCCTCAAACCACCTTAGTTTCTTTTTGTTCTGTTGATTAGAGTTACTGGGAGAAAGGCAGATATAAATTCTTTAATGACTTAATTTAAAAACCACGGGAGGTGGAGGAAGAGAGATTAGCAGGAATTCAAGTCGGGGCTCTAGTGGACTCACCCCTGACAGTCCCTAGCAGTGGAGGAGATATTCCACTAGGACCCAAGATGTCTCATTTCAGCTGCGATTTCCACTCCTGCCCAGGTAATACTCATCGTTGCCAAACGTGAAATACTATATGATGATGATTATTGTATGATGACTTAATTCATTTCCAAATCACAGGGTGGTTTCTGTCGCTTACTCCAATCTTCTTTGAAGTCCGAGCAGAGAATGAATGGATCTTTCTAAGGCCTGGTACAAAGTTTTCTTAACTCGGTGACTTCTTCCTACCCCGGGCCTTTGGGAAGGGGCCAGGCAGGACGGTGTGCCTGCGGGTCTTTCTTCCTCTTTCTTTCTACCTTGTTTCGTTTTTCAATTCGCTGGCCCCTTTGTTATTGTTGTTAAGAGGTTGACACCCACCCTCAAAAAAAAAAAAAAAAAAACCACCAGTAGCTAGATGAATTAATTTTTTTAACAGTCGCTGGTGCTGCCGCGCCTGATCTGCAGATGTGTCGGGGAGTGTGACTGATAGGTCTATTAAAATCATGCATGTGGGAGAAGAATAACACTCATATTCACGCATTTCATTTTCCCCACAAAGACTGGGCACCGCAGATCTCTGTCTCCGAAAATTCCAGTTAATTCCATCAATCTGGCCTAAGAAGCCTGCTCCGGGGAGGCGCGCTGCACCTCGGCCCGGGCCCAGCCCAGGACCCCCGGTCCGGGTGGGCTACGCCGGCTCCCGCCCCTCCCCCCGCCCCGCTTCCGCAGCCTGGCGCGCGGAGCTAGTGCTCCGGCCGCGTCGGCGCGGAGTCTAATCATAGGTTGAGTCCTTGGAAACTTCAAGTGAAAAGCAGACGTGGCCTTGGCGCAGCTTTCTTTCAGCGTGACTATTTGGCGGGATTGAAAGGCCCAGCCAGATAGGGAGGGGTGAGGGGGCGCGGGCCCCGGCGCTAGAGCGCCCCAGGCCCGCAGAGTGGGGCGGCCGGGAGGTGGGCACGCTGCAGACTCATCCCGGCGCTCCACTCCCCCTCGGAGCCGGGCCTGGGGACCGCCCCCTCAGTCCCAGGGCGAGGCCCGGCGGGGGGCTTGGCGCTGGCACCCCTCCCCCTCCTCCTCGTTCGCGGCCTCCCTCCTCTCAGCGCCCCTCCTCCCTCCTCCCGCCCCGGTCGTTCCTCTCCAGCTGCGAGCCCGCGGGACCCCGCTCCGCCCGCCCCCGGGAGACCAGCGAGGGCAGCGCGGTGGCGGGAGGCGCCCTGCTGCCCGGGTGCCGGGTCCCGGACGCCTCGGGGCAGGGTGCGGGCCTCCTGCGGGGCTCGGGCCTGGGCCCGCTGGCTCTCCACCCCGCGGTGCCTCCCGCTTCGCAAGTCCCTCTTCCTCGCGCTCTGCTCTCGCAGACGCCCGGAACCCTGCGCTCTCTCGTTCTCATTCCTGCGCATTTTCTTCCTCCCACCGCCTGCACCATCCATTCACTTTCACTTCTGGGTTTCCCCCGCTCTCTCTCCGCTCTGCTTCCAGGGCCGCCGCGGTCCCTTCACTTTCCTTCTGTGCGCTGCCGGGCCGCCTTTGTCTTTGCCTCGCCCAGCCAGGCCGCGCTCCGCTCCCCTCGTCCACCCCCTGCAGCCGGGGCGCCCTGTCCGAGGCCGGGTCGGGCAGGTGCCTGGGACTGGCCGGTCCCGGTTCCCTCGCCGCATCCCTGCGGGCCGGGCCGGGCCGGGCCGGGAGGGCCGCGGGGTCGCCGGCGCGGCCTTGGAGCCCACCTCTCTCCGGTCCACGCCGTGCCTGGAGGGCGGGTGGGGGGTTAAAATGACGGATGCGAGGGCCCCGGGCAGCGTTTTGTGTTTCAGAAGAGAAGGGTCACTGCAGAGAAAGTCCTGACCCCGGGTCAGCTGCGAGTCAAACCCTTTTTAACAATCAGCCGGCGGAACAAGCAGGTCTCCGGCGGACCGCAACAAGTGGGCGCAGGGGGGGGGGAGGGGTGGCATGGTCGCCCGGCGGGTCGCCAGCCAGAGCCAAATCCGGGAGGAGGCGCAGCGGCCAGTATCCACCGCCGCGTGGACCGGGCCTTTGCGGCGACTACCTGCGGATCCAAATCCCATCTCAAGGAAATACCTGCATTTCCCACTTTTGGGGTCGTATTTCAGACGGCTCCTCTGGATGGGAGTCTAGGTAGAATGCTTCCTTTTGCCTAAGCAGCCCCATTTTTAAAAAGCGATTCCATTTCCATAAGCAAACAACAACACCAATAAAACAAATCAGAGACCAAATCCTGGCTGGCTCTCTCTTTTCCCTCCGAAACCCTGTCTCATCTCGGATTCTTTGCAGCCTTGATCTATTTGGGGGAGTGTGAAGTAGTATTGTGGAGGGTGCTGTATTAAGGCCTGTTTGTGGCCAGACCCCATTCGCCGCTAGGCTGGAGAATCAGGCGCTGCGGCGGGTGAAAAGCCCCCGACTCCTCGCACCAGTACCGGATTGAGTATTGGGTTTGGGGGTCAAGACTGAGAGGGAGGCCAGTGGACGGGGAATCAAGCAGATCCGTTTCTCTTCCGCAAATACAGGCTGGGAAATCTGTGCTTGAGACTCCATCAAGAGGTTTAACAAACATGAAAAATGTATAAGAATCCAAACAAGTGGTACATCCAACGACAGGAAAAGATAACCTATTTTGATAGTAAAAACAAAAAACAAGCATATGATTGCCATATTTTCTTCCACATTTTCATCTGCAAATATGAAAACACTTCACACCACGGGGAGGGAGGGAAGTTTCTAAAACAACAGACCCAATAGCTCCAGGTGCAGTCAGCATCCCACGCTGGCTCTGGGTGGCTCTAAGCCCTGTGCTGAAAATGGGTTCTGAGTTCAAAACCCAGGACCAGAACGCTACTGATTCCATTGCCAGGTGTGACCCACGGACAAAATTAGTCCAGGACAGAAACGCTGGACCTTGGGAGCAATTCTGATGCCCTGCAGACAGCTCCAGAGGTTTAATTGCCCTTTGCCACTTCAGAACAACCGTGTGGGTACATTAAAGATGCTGTTTGTGAGGAACAGCAGGTCATCACATGCAAAGCCTGGAAACAGTCAGCCAGTCAAATCAGTGGAAAAAAATCAGCTTTTGTTAGATTTTGCAGTTTCAGGAATTAGGCATTCACTGCAGAGCTGCAGTTTTGAGAAATTGCAATGTCAGGCATGTTCCCAGTGGGGAAATATTGTGAGTGTGGAGGATCGTGAGATTGGGCTTGACAATGGGGAAACTGACAAGAGTCATCACCCAGACACTGTTTGCTCCCCGGCACCCCGGAAATGCTAACTAGCACTGATATTTGGCAGCAGCCACCGTGCACAGTTAGACTACCCACTTATTGGAAGGAGAGTCTTGGCTAGCTCAAGGACTGACCCCAGATGTCACCTGACAAGTACTCAGTTTATAGGGCAGAGGTGCCTATAGGCATATAAAACCCAAATAGTAGTAGTGTCAAGAGAGTCCCCCCAAAATTTGACGCAGAGACCCACTTCTCATTTCTAAGTCACAAAATTGGAAGAAGTCCAGGTGAGCATGTTTCAACCAGGAAAGGATGGAGCAGCTTTGCACATTAAGTGACCCAGACCACGGGGAGACCTCAGCAAGTGAAAGAGCCCCAGCTTCTGCCTGAGAGGGCCCTGTGGATGGAGGAGCTCAGTGCTTTGCACTGCTCACTGAGCCGGAGAGAGGCCCTCATCCTGGAAGGACTGACCACCTGCCCTTTCCCTGGTTAATAGTTCTTTGTCACCTGGGCATCTGTGTCCTAAATACAATGGCAGCTAAAATCCAGCTTCCTAGGAACACGTGCTCTGGAGACATGGAGCCCAGCAAACAGGGGGCCTCAATGGATGCTCACATGAAGAGGGACCCTGTTCGCATGGAGGGTTACAGGGAGAACTGGGGCATCAGGAACCAGAAGCAGCGTAGGTGGGAGCCAGTCAGTGGTCACACACCAACCACAGCATGCCCTTCATCCTGGAGAACAGGACTCCTCTTTAGAGTCACATGACAGGCGACACATTCACCCTCTGTCATGTGTCCAGGTTCTTCACAAGCACAAGCCAGGTGTCCGGCCTGTGGCCAGGTGCCAAGAATTCAAAGGCCCTCCTGACAGGCTCCCCCTCTGCTGATGGCAGGCATTGTCACAGGCAGGAGAGAAGTGGGGGGTGCAGTTGGGTGACAGGTACATGATGGATGCTCCATGAGCACTTGGCCCAACCCGGAGGACCTGGGAAGAAGCCACCTGTGACTGTGTGGTGCTCCCAGGGACTTCCTCTGGACTGTGACAGTCAAAGGCTGAGTGTGTGGTGGGTGGAGCTGAGCAGAGCTGGCTGCTCCACATTGTTCCGGTGGTCGGAGATTCAGACTGGAGAGTCACAAGGCAGCTCTCTCTCAACCTCAGGGCAACAGGGTCCTTGAGGGAGCCCCTCGAAAACTCCCATCCCCCATCTGGGGCCCCTGAGGGGCTGACCCAGAGTCTGCCCTTTCTGATGCACACTGAAGGAGATTTTGAAGCAGGTTCTGGACAATACTTGGAAAACCTGCATTTGGAGATGGGACTAAATGCTTGTTTATGGTAAGTAGTTACCAAGGCTGTGTGGAGATCATTAAAATCTGAGTAGCAATTTATGATTTATAAAGTACTCTAACTTAATTGTTTAGCTTAAGTGTTTTTTTTTTTTTAATAAAAATTGAATTAGTGGAAGAAAAAGGAAAATTTCAAGCTGTATTCTTGGAATCTTGTGACTGGAAGAAGCGACTGATCCTTGGATTTCATTTCCCATTTTCTGACTGGCTGTTTCAGCCCCTGAAAACCCATCTCCACTCTCACGAAGGGTAGTCCACACAGACCTGGGAGGCACATGGCCCGGACACATGCCTGCTTTGAGGAGAAAAGGAGTACCCGAGACAGATACTGTGTCCTACTGATGTCTGATTTCTCCAAGTGGATTTGTGTGGGCAGAGAACAGGTGTGCACCGCCCCGTGAGCACGCATGGTCCCATGTCTCCAGGGCTGCTGGGGCCTGGGAGTGGAGGCCATGTAGTGCTGCACCCAGGGTGGTCAAGTGGTCTCATCAGTGGCTATCAGGCTCGGAGTAGCTCGGGGGGACACTGGCCTAGAGCAAGGCTAGGGTCCAGTAGCATGTGCATGAAGGAAGGAAGGACGGAAGGAAGGAAGGAAGGAAGGAAGGAAGGAAGGAAGGAAGGAAGGAAGGAAAGAGGAAGGAATCAAAAGAAAACCCCACTAATATCAGTCAGTGATCGGATTTCTCCTGTTCCTTGTGAAAGACTCAGCACGCCCAGGACTTCAGAGGCCTGAAGGGAGGAGGGCGTGATTCAGGGAGGTGGGCGCACAGCACTCACTGTGTGTCAGCAGCGTGTCTGCAAAGTGTCCCATTCAGTGTGATGGGTGCTGCTGCTGCTGGCTGCAGTCACAGGAGCAGGTACAGATGGCCGTGGGGTGGAAGAACAGCTCAGCACAGCAAGTAAGACAATAAATTTAAGATAAGAAATAATGAGAAATATTTTTAATTTTAAAATTCAAAATACTCTTTTAATAGCTGGGCACAGTGGCAGGAACCTATGGCCCCAGCCACTCAGGAAGCTGAGGCAGGAGGATCACTTGAGCTCAAGAATTCTAGACCAACTCAGGCAACACAGCAAGACCTTGTGTCAAACAAAATGAACAAAACCAAACATAAAATAAAATGCTCATTTAAAATAACAAACCAATTATTTTAGTCGTTCAGACTGAGAATACTATTAGAAACATATTATCAATTTCAAAATACTGACTGTGAAATTTGGAAAACAAACTGAGTTATCCACTTACTAAGAGAATCACATGAAATTTAAAGATAAATAAGCTAGTACTTTATTATTCAAAAAATGAATGCAGCATGTATAGTGACTATTTTCAGAAAAATAAAACTGCATTTAAAGTCCAAATTAAATCATTCAATTGCATTAAGACATGATATAAATGAAAATAGATAACAATACCAGTCTATAAGCTACAAGCTCAACATCAATTTGAATAGCATGAATTTTCATTGAATTTGAAACAGCTACAATGATATTAAATTAGGTTTGAGGAAAATAGAACATTTATGATACATTTTAAGGTGAATTGTTCACTTCAAGATTTTTTTAAAGTTAGCCAAACGACCACCACCCCCGCCCGCCCCTTGCTCTTGCAACCGCTGCTGGTGGGGGGATAGCTTTGTGAGGGCTCTCCTTCCCGCAGTGCACCCTGGGAGTAGGTGTGTCCTGGGCAGAGGTCATGTGGGGACAGACCTCTGCCAGCATCCAACCACCCTTGGGGACAGCAACTCTGCCTGGCTCAATTTCTTAGAATACTGTCCTTTCAAGCATCGGCCTGGTTCTAGTCATGCAGAAGAACAATTAGTAATTCCTTGGTTCAGTTCAGCAGGAAATATGTGGGCCATGCATGTCTCCCCGTGCAGAGGAGGGTGGCCTGCTCCACCCAGACAGCCTCCTTGCTCTCGATGCAGGGTCCTCTTGTCATTGTGCAGTGGGACAAGGAGGTAGTGCCCCTGCTGCTGGTCACAGCATGTGGTAGAGGCCAGGTGATGATGAGGGAGCTACGAAAGCACCCTAGGTCCCCAGAGATGCAGTGGAGAAGGACAGGGAGGTAATTGGCCCCTGCTAGGTGGGCCTGGGCCTCAGGTCTGTGGTGGCAGAACTGGGGAATGGGCTTAGAGGTTCCAGGGGGAAGGAATCAGGAATTTGCATTATGTAAGTACTGTGCAAAGCCTGCGTCAGGGCCGGGAGTCGGCTCTGGCCTCAGAGTTCCCCAAACCTGCTGCACATGGGGTGCGGAGTGTGTGCACCAGGCTGTCAGCTGCATATTGATGCAGAGATAGGGTTCCTCTGGGAAGACCCTGCTGCAAAGGAGTGGCTCAGCACCTGGAGAGGAGGAAGCTGCCACCACCCAGGCTGAGACCAGCTAGGCAGAGGAGGGGCCAGGAAGATGCTGGTCCACAAAGTGCCTCAGGGATCCAGGAAGGGCTTCTGGGTGGGGCAGACTTTAAGACAGTGACATCCATGTGGAAGTAGGTTGCTAGTTAACCCCAACCAGCTCTTTTTCTCCTTACAACTCTTTACTGCAGCGTGAATTTGTGTGACTTGCTTGTGTTTTCAAAGTACTGTTTACAAAACTAAAGACTGATGTTCTGTGACAGGAATGCTTGGTGTCAGCACTGGGCAAAGGAAGCCAATGTGCAGGCCCTTGGGAGAAAGCAGCACAAGCCACCTGTCACACTCTGTCCCCATTCCTGTGAGTTCCCAAGCTGCAAGCCAAGGCCACAGGCCCCACAGTGAACTCAGGGAAGCAGCTCAGGGTATTTCCCAGCCTTTCCTGAAAGCAGCGCAGCAGCACACGGATGTCTCAGGCTCAAGAATTCTAGACCAGCTCCGGCAACACAGGGTGTGAACTGCAGGTGGAAGTGGCCCCCAGTCCCCAGGTGAACTGCAGCCGAGTGCCCCTGGGTGACATCGCAGCCTCAGGGAAACTGGGTTTGGGGTAGTTGCCACATCAAAGACAATGCCTGAGGGAAAGGTGAGGCAGACCAGGAAATGGAATAGGGACCAGCCAGGGCCAGGCCGGGGTCCACAGGGACTGGCCAGACCTGGGGTAGCTCTTCCCCCAAAGAGGAGCAAAATATCATATTTCTTTCAATCTATGTGTATTTTTTTTAAAGGTTGCTAAGTTACTGGAGCAGAAATATGTTATTTGGACTTAACTGCTTACAAACAGAACCATTCCACACTTTTTTAGCCTAGGGACCTGTGGAAAACGAGTAGTGTCATGGGTGTGTGTGAGAATTCTACCCTGTTCAACGGGATGTCAACATGCCAGTTTACAGAGCCATCTGAACCCACCAGGTTTTGCTCATAGGATGTCTTCATGGAATTGCATCACTTGATTTAACCTACGGTTTTAAATACAATTTTATTTTTCTGCAAATAATTGCTAGAGGTGATTTATTCATTTTGGGATAATAAAGTGTTGGTTTAATTAGTTTTTAAGATTTTATATAATTTTCCTTTAGTAAGTGGATAATTTAGTTTATTATCAGAATTTCATAGTCAGTGTTTTAAAATTGAGACATATCTAGCAGTATTCTCTGTTTAAAGGCTGAAATAAATGATTCATTTATTTTTTAAAAAAATGAACAAGAAAGTTTTTACATTAACATCTTAGATTAACATAACCAAATTTAAATCTATGCAGCTCAGAGAGAACTAGACAAAACACCCGCACACAAGCTCCCACGCCAGGAAACCGCTACCATGCCCATAGAGTCTCCTCTGTTTGGGTGCCAGCGCTCTCCTCGCTGCACTTTCCACCTGTGTGCTAAAGGATGCTTGCCACCAGCCATGGCCATCCGCAGAGCTGCTTCAGGTCATCTAGATTTCACTTTTCCATTTTATTCCATTGAGTCAAATGTAGACAGTTGTGTTCTGTCACATTCTGGTTTTGAGTACAGATTTTCTTCTCTGTGAGCCACCTGGTGACAGTGTCCACAGTGCTGGACAGTCCTGGAGGTGGGCAGTGTGTGAGAGATGCCCAGGTGGCTCTCACAATAGCAGTGATAGTATTGGCACCACGTGATGAGGAGAACCATGGCCCCCAACTCAGTCTGTGAAGGTTGCTGTCCCCAAAGCAGAGGGGCCAGGCTGGGTGTGGCTCTGTTGTAGAGCGCGTGCCTACCACGCACAGGGCCTGGGTCGCTCTACAGCACTGCAAAAGGAAGACAAGAAGAAGCAGCAGAGGTTGACACTGTTGCCCCCAAACCCAAGTTTTTGATCAACAGTTTTAATTTTTAGTAGTTATTTTTATCTTGCATGCTCATCAAACATTTACAAATACGAGAAAATGCTTCCACTGAAAGTGACAACTCCAAGTACTGCATGTTGGGCACTTTTTTTCAAAAGCTTTTTATTATTTTAAAATTTATTTTCTTCTTTTGTTAAGCTGAGGAAAATTAAGTCAAGTCCAGACAGTAAGAGAGAAGGAAGCAAGTGAGAACAAGAAAGAACTTACAATTGAACAGCAATCCATTATACCCTAGTTTGAGAAAAAATAAGACATCAGCTGAGTGTGGTGGTGCATGCCTGTGATCCCAGTGGCTCAGAGGCGGAAGCAGGAGAATCGCAAGTTCAAAGCCAGCCTCAGCAAAAACAAGGCACTAAGCAACTGAGTGAGACCCTGTCTCTAAATAAAATACAAAATAGGGCTAGG
This sequence comes from Spermophilus citellus, assembly GCF_964194105.1. Lineage (NCBI taxonomy): Eukaryota > Metazoa > Chordata > Mammalia > Rodentia > Sciuridae > Spermophilus > Spermophilus citellus. Next base: position 1,658,138 of record NC_138182.1, on the reverse strand, counting down.
GATGTGGCTTGATGGTTGAGCGCTCCTGAGTTCAATCCCTGGTATCCCCCCACCAAAAATAGACATCAGAGCCAGGCATGGTAGTACACACCTGTAATCCCAGCAGTTTGGGAGGCTGAGACAGGAGGATTACAAGTTGCAAAGTCAACCTTAGCAGCTTAGTGAGACCCTAAGCAACTTAGTTAGACCCTGTCTCAAAAAAGTGGTGGTGGGGGGCTGGGGATTGGGGTTCAGTGGTCAAGCACCCCTGGGTTCAATCAATGGTGCCAGGAAAAATAGATTAATAAATAAAAGACTTGAGGCTTCATTATCTGTTTTCACCCAGGCTCAGTGAAAATATATGAGATGGTTTTGATTCTCACCATCAAAACACCCTTCAGAACCTCTTGCCCAGTGGTCAGAGCCTGTGTGACGATCGCATCACTGCAGTTGAACTGAAGGAGATCAAGCATCAGCTGCATAAACTCACACAACGACTGTCCCAGGAGCCAGCACAGATCACGGTTCGGGCTGAGAAGCACAGGGAGCACAGAGGAAATGGTTGCAACAGGAGGTTTCTTAAAGCCAGAAGTGAGTTGGAAGAGACCAAATATTAGAAAGAAAAGACAACAACCACAGAGCCACATCCCCAAACCTTTTTGTATTTTATTTAGAGATAGGGTCTCACTGAGTTGCTTAGGGCCTTGCTAAGTTGCTGAGGCTGACTTTGAACTCACAATCCTCCTGCCTCAGCCTCCCAAACTGCTGGGATTAGAGGTGTGTGCTACCGCACCCAGCAGACTTTTCTATTGAAAAATAAACATTTTAAATTTTGATGAAGTCTGACTTGCTGATTTCCTTTTATAGTGCATATGCTTTTACTATTTTATTTAAGAAATAATTGTCAAATTCCAAGTCACTAAGATATTTTTCCCTGATTTCACCAAAAAAATGAGCTAATTCAATGGCCAATAGCTACATATAGCTTTTTAAATTCATCATTTAATCATACTAAAATAAATTAAATAAATAGTTCAGTTCCTTCACCACACTGGCCATATTCAGTAGTCACATAGGCCAGCAGCTGTTTGGAACCGTAAAGTGCATTTCATTGCTGCAGAAAGTTTTATGGGACATCCTGACATCTGGCATCTTTAGCTCTCATTTAGGTCTGTGATGCATTTTGACCTAACTTTTGCATGCAACATGAGGTAAGGGTTAATGTTTCTGCATATTGTTATTTGTTATTCTACTGCCATTTTCCAAAAATGATTATTCTTTCCACATTAAACTGCCCTGGTGCCTTTGTCAAACATCTCTTGGTCATGTATGTGTGGCCTACTTTTAGACTCAATGCTACGACTTTGCTCTACTATTCTACCTTTATGCTAACACTTCACAGTTTTGATAACTGTGTATTTATAATAAGTCTTAAAAACTGGTAATATAAATCCTCCAACTTTGTTCATGTCTTCAAAGTCATTTAACTCTTATATGTCCTTTGAACATCCATATAAATATTTAAATAAGCTTTTTTTCTTTTTTTATTATTAGTTGTTCAAAACATTACAAAGCTCTTGACATATAATATTTCATACATTTGATTCAAGTGGGTTATGAACTCCCATTTTTACCCTGTATACAGATTGCAGAATTACATTGGTTACATATCCACCTTTTTACATACTGCCATACTAGTGTCTGCTGTATTCTGCTGCCTTTCCTATCCTCTACTATCTCCCCTCCCCCCCTAAATAAGCTTTCCAATTTCTACCCCAAACAAAAAAGACTTCTGCAATTTTAATTGGGATTTCAAGAAATATATAGATAAATTTTGAGAGAATTCATAGCTTAACAATATTGTTCTTCTAATCCATTGACATGTCACATATCTCCATTTCTTTAAATATTCTTTATTTTCTCTTAGTGATGTTTTGGAGTTTTTAGTGCACTAATCTTGTACATCTTTTTTTTTTGTTGTTACATTTATGCCAAATTATTTCCTTTTTAGACTTTAGACATAGACAATCCCGTCATTTGCAAATAAGAACATTTTTATTCCTTCCTTTCTAATCTGGAAGTCTTCTTTTTCTCTTGTCTTATTGCATGGGCTACAAGCTCTAGCATGGTGTAGACAGAAGGTATGTGAGCAGGCATTTCTGTCTTATTTTTGACCTAGGGAAACAGCCACCCTTTCATGGTCCGGTGTGGCTATAGGCTGTCCATGCTTTTGTGATTTCTGATCTTTTATACATGTCTTATTTTTAGTAGGTCTGATTTTTTTAAATCTGATCTATAGTCTTTCTATTCAAGCTACTTTGTTTCTTTGTTTCATTTTTATTTGCATGGTGATATGCATTGATGTGAGGCCTTTTTTTTATATGTTGTGTTGGGAATTTGATGTATTTTTCACTCTTGAAAGCCACATACTTCAATTCTAAGAAATTTCATGAAGTATTCTTGGAAATTTCTGTCCCTTGGTTTTTAACTTCTTACTGAAATTCTTACTGTGAGTCACTCCTGGACCATCCTCTAATGTCAAAAAATCTTCCATTTTTTTCTTTTGGTTCTTTTTTTTTTTTAGAGAGTTTCCACACTTGTCTTTCCCTTTGTATATTGGTCTTCTTTTTTTTTTTCAGCAATCATATTTTTATCCTTCAACACTTACTTTGTTCTCTGATTTTCCCACATCTTTTTGTTTTACTTGGCTCACTTTGTTTCCTGACTGATATGTCTTCTGGGTTTAAGAAACACGGTTACTTCTGCTCTTTCGGATCCATTTTGCAGGTTGAAGGAGTCTGTCACATGGGGGACTCTCCACTGCTGTGTAGTCATGCTCTTTACCTGTTAACATTTTTCAAATGAGGCCTTGAAAGGCTAGTAGCAGCCCAAGAGTGGGCTGCATGACACCTGCAGGCCTTATTCCAGCCTTGAGCTTGGACTTTTCATTGCAGGAACACCCAGATGCCAGTTAGTTATTTATAGTTTTCTCCTTCCTCCTTCCTTCGAATCCTTTTGTTTCTCTAGAAGAGAATTCTGCAGTCGCCAGCAAACATTCCTAGAACGGAGCAGGAGGCAGGCCAGGGGACCTGCGGCTCAGCCTGTGCACTTGCACTGGATCGTCATTTTCAGGACGGCTTCTCGGCCCTCCCTCAGCTGGGCCTTTTGTCCCATGATCTAGCTCTCGTGGGTCTCCAGCCTCTGAGTCTGCTGGAGGGCAGCTTCTGTATGCTGGGCTGGAGAAGTATTTATGGGCCAGTCACTCTCCACCTGGCCTCAGACCAGCATTTGTGATGCGGGGTTCCGCGGTCTGGGCCCCTGTGGTTCCGTGGCAGGCACTGGCGGGTTTTCATGGTCTCACTCACTCTACCCATTGGTTCTTGGCTTTCTTGAGTCTGCTCATCCCTCCTTATTTCCATCTCTACAGAAGCTATGATTCAGAGGCCACTCTTGTCTCCTCTCTTTTATTACTTAATTCTCACATTAGTGGGGTTCCAAGAAGGAAAAAAAATATAAGTGTTCAAGCCACCAGGTTTAACCAGGAACTCTCTGATCTTAGCATTATGCCAGTTGCCTGCAGCTCAGGACGCACCACCTCGGTGAGCTGAACACACCTTGGGTGGCTTTGCTTCATGGCTTTGTCGTCTATCTCAAGGTTTTCATTACTAACCATATTGGGATTTCCTCTTTTATTAGGTCTAAAATTCACTGCTTTCTCTCACACGAGTCTTCTTTTCTCCATGTTCTTGGCTCCTTATGGGAAAGCTGAGGAGGCTTTAGTTCCTCCACCTTTTTCTCTTCTAACCACCAAGTCTCATCCCTGCACACAACACCAAGCTTTGAGCAATCAAATGGGCACTTACAAAGAGAGGTGACTGGCTGGAGCTCTGCAAGGTCTGAAGGCATCAGCAAGACCTCCTTCTGGGTGTCTAGGAGGGCCCTGGGTGGATGTGCAGTGAAGGCCTTTCAGCCAGAGGGGATCTGCGGACTCCCTGCCTTCACTCATGTCCCCTACACCCACAGCTTCAGAGACTGTGCCGGCTCACTGTGAAGTTCCTGACTTCTGGGCTTGGTGCGCCAATGCCAGGTGCGGTTGATCTGACCTTGGCACCACTGTTCACTGTTGCCTGGGAGCCTGCTCTCCCTTCTCACCCCCAGGAGACTTTCTCCATTTCCACACGGAGAGGAAGGCAGTGTGAGCCCACGGAAGGGGCAGAGCTTCTCACTGAGCAGACTCAGCAAAGCGCTGAGCAGAGCATCCCCCTGCCATGGAGGCACACCTGCAGAAGACACTCCCTTAGGTCCCGATACAGAGAAGCCACCATGGCAGTCTCACCACAGTGATGATGAAACTCGCCACCATGACAACCACCAAGGTCAAATCTCACTACAGTGACAACCCACCTCAATAACCAGCCACCCTGGTGACAAACACCTCTACCACCATCTCCAATAGGGGCAACAGGAGTCAGTCACTGGTGAGGCTCAGGTGAACGGCCAGTGCATTCCCTCGAGAGAGCCAGGGCATGTTCAGTGAGGACCCACAGGGTAAGTGTCCCATTTCCTTCACAAACACGAATTTTACCTCCCAGCAGATACCAAGGAATCACCATTGAAAGACTCAGAAAAATTTTAAGTGATTCATGGACCCTGTAAAGAAATGTCCAGAAGTGGAAATCACACCCAGGACTTACAAAGGTATTGATCCATTAATCTCCTACCTGTCACACAGAGGTGGGTGACAGCTAGAAAAGAGGGCCCCAAGTGAAGTTCCATGGAGCTTCTGTGCCCAAAATGTTGGATGAATTTTTTGAACATCAGTCAAGGGATCTAAATGATAAGGTCTTACGGTAGGATAGAATTCATGCAAGGAATAATACGGAAAATAACTACTCTCCTCAGATATGCATATGTGGCTACACTTAAATACAATTGTGCTGCCTCCTCCCTTGGGCTTGACAGAGGCGGACCCAGCAGAGTGGAGCCATTTGGGTAATCCCCAGTTAACGTGCACCACGTGCATCCGAGCTGCCCAGGGCCCAGGTGCTGCTTGCTGGTGTGCACACCAACACAAGAAACACGGCAACGGCAAGACAGTCTGGTTTCTAAAATAAAACAAAGAATCTAAAACAGACCAAAACTCCTGTTAGAGAGAATATCAGAAAACCTTTCTAAAATTATAGACATACTCCCTACAAAGAGATTTTTAGTTTGTAGTACAAGAAACTTGGGGGTTCAATGAGAAATTGATTAGATGAAAATCTCAGCTGGGTGGGGATTTAGAGTCAGCCTGCTAATTTGGCATCCAGGGAGGAGATCAAACCCGCTGGTGAAACCCAATGCTCCTCCCAGGACACCACCCAGCAGCTTCCAAACCTGACTCTCATAAGGGAACTCTGTGGGCCGCACCTGCACTCAGCCAGCTTGCCTTGCGAGATACCGCGAATGCTCTCCCAGGGAGAGGCCATGTGTGGGTGAGTCTGTGTGCAGATTCTCATTATAGTTTACATATGGCAAGAAGGAACTAAGGGCCCCGAACCAGCTCTCCATAACCAGTTCATTGTGCCATGTGTCTGGCCACGCGAAAGGGGAAATGGCCCCCAGAGCACCCTGGTTGGCACATCACCAGTTTCCTGGTGTAGGTGCAGCATGTGTGCAAAGATGGTGTCCCTCACACCCCAATCCACGAGTCCCCTGGTTCACCAACGCACGGTGCCTACCATATCCAAGGCAGGAAGAGGAAGACCACACTGGCATTCAAGGAGGCACACTGGTCCCTATCAACACGAGTCACAGGAGAGGAGCAGAGCCTCTGCAGTGCCACTCATGGACGTCCACCCGTGTCCGGGTGTGTGTATCTTCTCTTTTCCCAGTATTTCTTTCTTTTGGGGGAGTGGTACTGGGGATTGAACTCAGGGGCACTCAGGCACTGAGTCCCATCCCCAGCCCTGTTTTGTAGTTTATTTAGAGACAAGGTCTCACTGAGTTGCTTAGCGCCTCACGGTTGCTGAGGCTGGCTTGGAACTCATGATCCTCCTGCCTCAGCCTCCCAAGCCACTGGGATTACAGGTGTGCTCCACCCGCACCTGGCTAGTATTTCTTAAGGGGGATAATGTGCCAAAATTATCTGGGCTACTCCCTGGGAACATGCACTCCCAAGTCCTTTGCAGGAGTACATGCCCGGCGGGATGCGCCTTGGGTGGGGAGTGAGTGTGGCGCAGCACTCTTCACTTACAACCCGCCATCCAACTCACAGCTCCCACGGCACAAAATGTTCCTTACAGGCCTTGGAGTTATTCAAACCCTGGAAATCGTGTGGATTCCTTCAACATCAGCTAGACTGGATTTTCACAAAATTGACCTTAAGAACATGAACCTCTTCTTTAAGACCTTAGGCCTGTGCTACGACTACCAGAAACCCAGCTGCTGTCCCTGGGGCTCAGCACTCAGCCACAGTAACTTCCACAGCCACACGTGGCTGGCCCTCCCACACGGCCAGTGCAGACCATGGCCTCTCCAGGTCCAGCCACAGCACTCGGCCAGGTGATCTTGGGAGGGCCCAGGCTGCCCGAGAAGTCCCCGGCTTCCTTCTGACGGCCGCTGGAGGGGAGCTCAGTGAGAAGACACCGCAGTGAGGGGGTCCCCGTGAAGGGAGAAGACGCGCTCTAGATTGGACCTTCAGTCCCAGAGTTCCTTGTTTTCAACTAGTGATGCTTCTCAGTCCACGGTCCTCTTCTGTCCCATGAAGTGTCCAGACTTTCCTTTCAGCCCTTCAGCCCACAACAATGACCGGCCAGAGCACGCGCTCTGCTGTTGAAGGTCTGCTTCTTTTCACTAATTCTTCTCCCCTCTCCCCCCATCTTCCGGCTTCTTGCCACATCTGGCGACGCATGCTGGACACCGCGGCTGCACGCTGCTTGGTGTCTGGGTCTCATCCTCCCTAGATGAGCACTGTGGATCGTCTTGGCTCTGCCCGCCACACCCTCCAGGGCTGCGGCCACCCTGCGAGGAGCGCGTCCTCTGGGGGATTGATGGTGTGCTCGCTGTGCGGACTCAGGGTGGGCGTGAGCCTTCGTATTCAGGACCTGTGTCTTGGGAACCCTGGTTTTCTCTTTCATAACATGGTCATGAGAAGCACCCCTTCTCTCTGTACTGAGGATAAACACTGGGTTCCCAGTGTGGGTGCGTCGTGCAATGCCAGAGCACCGGCGACCACCAGCCATCCTGTCCAAGGCGAAGCCTCCCTGTCCATGTGGCCGAAGCCCTTCCATCTGTCCTCACTACTGGGGACAGGAGTGAGAAAGGAAGCTGTGGAACCAGGCCTACCGGGGCCCCACCCGAGGCCCACTGGCGGTTGTCATTAGGAAAGAGGGTAGGAGAGACTGTGAGGTGAAGGCAGCGTGCGCCCGGTGCACATGGGCTTGACCACCCTCATGCCAGGACAGTGCTATCCACACTGTGTCTTCAGTATGCCACCCTCCTAGTGCCCAGGTGCCCCTCCTCCTGTGCCCACACTCACCTCACCGCAGGGTCGTCCTTTCTCTGCCCCTGTCTGCTGGCTCCGCACCTCGCTCCTGCCCCACCATTCCACCTGGGCCTCGTGACCCATGGTGACTTCCTGACATGCAGATGGCGACTGCTCTAGGGACCTCAGACAGCGGACAGCCCTGCTCTCTGGTCTCCCTGCCTGAGCTTCCTGACGTGACCTCTGGCTCCTCCTGCCCCACCACGGCTTCTTCTCCATCTCACCTGTGGGGACCGATTCCTCCAAAGCACACCTTCAGCCCTCTTCCTGCCCCGATCACGGCCTGCCCACGGGTGGGTCACCAACCACTTGGTTTCGCTAGGACTCCGTGGCTCCCACCAGACCCCACTCCACACACAGCAGCTCTGAGCTCCTCGGCAGCTTCTCGATGCCCGCAGGCCACCCTTCAGACTCCACAGCGGGGATTCGGGGCTGCTTGGGACAGGCTTCCTGGGAAGTGGGGTTCCAGGCTGAATTTTGCTGTTTCCTCCTCTGTTCTCTGAGACCCAATAACACTAAGAACCTGGCAGTGTTCAGCCCAGCATCCCCCATAGTCCCCAACTCAGACTCAGCCAGGCCGCCCGGGGACGTGGAATGACAAGACAGAAGAGGCAAGAGTCCTCTTTTCTTGGCCCTGTCTGTCTTCATGGACTCCCTCTGCCCTGGCTCTGGAGTCTGCTGACACAGGGACTTGCGCACCAGCTGCAGTGGCAGTGAACCCACGCAGTGCTCATGAGGGCCCAGCCTGGCTCGGGTTCCACCTGGAACTGCCTCCACAATGCCTCTCGGGCCAGGTCAGGGCGTTGCTGGGTCCTCTGGGTCTCTGAGAGCCTTGACCCTGCCCTTTCCAGTCCCCACAGGGGAGCCTGGGAGATCAGCTGCAGTCTGAGCTCCTTCTTGATCCCGTTCACACTAAGTGAAATGTGATCACTTCACAGTTAGCCTGGAAAGAGCGGCTGATTTCAGAGGAACAATTTTAAAAAATGGATTTGTATGCATAACATCCATTGCCGTCGGTGGTGGTGGAGGCAGTGACTAATAAAAATGTCATTTCCTGTGATTTTTATAAATTACAGTAAATATGCCAGTAATCACCTACATTAGCTGCTGGAACGCAGGCGCCGTCTGGAGTCGAGGCCGGGGGACTTCACGGAGGCCTCGAGAGGTAGACCCCACAGGTGCAAATTGACACCTAGGAAAACAGTAGTTAGTACATGCTAGAATCTGGAGAAGGGAAAAGTGTTAAAATAAATGTATGTCAAGCAGACAAATTTGGACTTCTCCATGAGGATCTGTCACGTCAAACAGGAAATAGCTATAAATTACTCGTAATAGTAAAAATCTTGTCATTTACAACCTCTAAAGCAACGGGCTCATTTAACACATCAGCTCATAGATAATGATCGAGGAGAGTCAGCCGGGTATTTATTCCTCTTTAATGTGCAAAAGCCAGGGTGAGCCCCGTGTGACTGCAGAGGGCCCCGTGGTGACCCGTCAGCCCCTGCACCACAGAAGGAGCCGAGGGCTAACTGCTGCACATGTCGGGATCTGAGGTCCCTTCCTGCCCTGTAAAAAGAATTAAGACAGGACTGGAAGTGTCAGGCTGTGGGTGGTCTCATAATGAATAATTCCAAATAAGTCCCACCCTTATTCTGTTTATTTGTTTTCCTCAGAAGCCATTTGAAGGCGTTGGAGCTGAAAGTGTGTTCCAACATGCCAAGCACATTGCAGCATCTCTAGTCAACTTGCTGACCAATTCAGAGGCAAACAATCACTGGATTCTGTACTTATTTCAGATGCCTCAATGTCCACTGCCCATGGATAAGAGACCACAGCTCAGAGACACTTTCTAAGGAGGCCAAAATGCCTCCACAAAGGAGGCCCAGCATGATCCAGAGAGGTGGACACCCAGAGCCCTTTCTGCAGCGCATGGAGACCCGCTGGGAAGCAGGTACTGGTGGAGATGCTCACTGGGGTCTCCGTGCATGAAGTGATGTCTGCTTATGACCTGGCTCAGAACGTAGGCAGAGGGCTAAGAAGGCCGGAAGCAGAGAGCAGCAGCCCCTCACATCCCCAACCATACCACAAAGAAGGGCCTGGGCCTCGGGGTCGAGCACACAGATCACATTAGTCTGTTCGTTCATTCATTTATTTTGTGGAACTAGGGGTTTAACCCAGGGATGCTCTGTTCTGAGCTTCAGCCCCAGTCCTTTTTTATTTTGAGAGAGGGTCTCACTAAGTTGCCAAGGTTGGTCTTGAACTGCCACTCCCCCAGCCTCAGTCTCCGGAATCACTGGGATCATACTCATGCCCCACCGTGCCCAATTACAGACTGCATTCATACCTGTCAGCATCGAGGGCCTAAGGAGAACAGTCGTCCTCAGAGGGATGCTGATCGCTTGCTCTCTCTTCTCCCTGGCCTCTCGACACCCCCCTGTTTTCTGCTCTCCAAGAGCTCAACTTGGGCAGACCCCACCTGTGAGTGCACACACAAGCCTGCCCACACCTGCACACATGCACAGGCCACGGGCTATAGAAGGACACTGGTGTCCTGGCAGCCTGTGGTGGAGGCCCTGGTCCCTGGATGAGTCCCTGCTGTTTGCCTTCCCACATTCTGTCCCGGGATGCTCAGACAGATGAAAAGCAGTCTCTGTGTCCACCTGGACCAACACAAGCTGGTTTAAAAGAGAATGCTGAATTTAATTTAAAAAGAAGTTAAAATTTTAACATTAGCTTCAGCAGGTGCAGTTTAACCAGGCATTTATCTGATCTCTCTCTGAAGGGGATCCTGTTTTCAGAATAATGGTAAAATTTCAGACTGACCAGTGGTGGCATGGGGTGAAGAAGTGACCTGTGGAGGTCAACACAAGGGCATGGAAAGGTGGAGAGTTTGGCACCAGTGTGTCATGTAGGTCACCTTCCTGTCATTGAGGATGACAGGCTGATTCTGGAAAACAAATGATCCAATTAACCACGTCCACTCTGGAGTCCCCAGACCAAACCCAAACAGGTCCAGGCGATGCACATCCTAGTGGCAGGCACCAGGCATGGATGGGGACCAGCACACTCTTTAGTGTCCCAATGTGTCAAGTAGTGTAAACAACTGGGGCTTTCTCTAACTTAGATAATTTGTGGAAAAACCAGCAACCTACAATTGCTAGATTGTTGCTGATAAAAGAATATTTATATATATTTTTTCTTTCCTTTCTTCTTTTGGTGAGTGGAATGAATAATTGTTTCAATTCTACATTTAAAAATTACACGTAACTATAGACTTAATTTATAACGAAGTTAACTTGTATAGAACAATGGGTAATTTTGAAAATATTTTGGGCAAAATGTTATAAACTCATTATTTAGTTAGCTAAATGATGCATACTATAATCCTCTGGTTCTAAGACACATATTACATAACTTAAATGTTTTTATCATCTCTGAAATCTAAATGCACTGTCTCCGTCAGTGACCACTTGGGATTGGTGGACCTTTTTCTTTCATCGTGAGGTGGAAACTAAAGATGCATCTTAGGCTTGTGGAATAGAGAAAAGATGTGTGGATATCTCCTTTAGATAACTTCAGGTCCATGTGGTCAGAGGTGAAGAAAAGCGACTTGTGTAAGGATTGTTTGGCCCTAATACCTGTTTACCTAGGAGTTAAACAGTGTCCCCAAACTTCAACATAACTCTTTTTATTCCAAAACCACCTTGTCCCTATAAGTGGTTCATGCTGATTCAATCTTTCCTTCTCTACCATCAACTAAAAAAGCTACAAATGATGGCTCTAGAAGCATCTCAGGATGGACCAAGGAGACCAATTTTCCAGCTGGCACCAAAATTGATGTGTCAAAAAAAATATATATATATATCAAATACCACTGGAGAGTATGAAGCTAGTTAAAATAAGCACATTTCAGCAAAGTCCTGCCCACCTTGGAGTTCGCTCACTGGAAAGTGCTCCTAGCAACCTGGTGACATGGGGAAAGCTCCACACTGGGACCTCCACAGTGCTGGCCATGTTGCCACCTGGCCCCTCCTGTGGGCACTCGCCCTCACTCACTCTTCTCAGCCAGGAGTCTTGGAGAGGACTGTGGGTGATGCTAAGTCAGCATGAAGTGAGGTGTGGACAGAGGAGAAGGAGAAAGACAAAGTGTGGATTTTTTTTTTAAGCGATCAGGATTCCAGCCAGGGGAAAATGCGGCTTTGCTGGACACCTACTGCTCACCACCAGTGCCTGCTGGGCCACACACAGAGGCACCTCACGTGCACATCCAGGCTCTTGGTTGGCTCCTGACAGCCATGCCATCCGAGGGCTGAGGCAGACACAGCTTCACTCTCAGCCTCTGCTCTCCACCTCGTCTCATTCTTCCTGGGACCATCCTATATGAACGATTTAAAGGGAATTACCTATTACTTCAATTATTTGTTTCTTATCGACTGATATTAAACTACAAGGATTTGCATTGAAAGGACACAAAGAAAGAGCAAGTCGTGGCACATCGCCAAATGAAAGAGTAATGTTCTGGTGAATTTAGCCTAAATAATTTACTGCCACATAAAAGTGGAAAAGTGGAAGGTGAACCCTTTGACCAATAAATCTCTCCTGCCCATGAAACCCTTATCTGGTCCCCTCCGATGTATTCCACATGAGGAAGCCATCACCATTGGCTCTGGTTTGCTATTTGTAAACCTTGATCTTCTGCACTCGGTGTCCTAAATATGGATAATTAGCATCAGTTTATCACGCTTCTGCATATTTTCTCTTCTCTCCAAACACGCGTGCTTCTGTTGGCTGCCATTCTGCTATGGAAGATTATGGAGACAGATTGCAGAGAACGAATGTGCTAAACGAGATTAGGAAGGAATAGAAATAGCAACTTGGCCAATAAATTCCTCGTGAGAGCCTTATCATGCAATTACACGTTGACTTGCTTCACACTCTCCCAGCCTCTTAATCCAACGCCCCCACCAGGAATAAAATTTCACTAATTTCTGAATTGCAGCATATCCTCCTGACTTGTTACTGAGAATGGTTGGAAGGAGAAACACTGCTGAAAACATCGTGTCAAACTTTATGATAAAAAAGTAAACTCTGAATGCCTACTTGGGTGGTGCGACTTGGGATGTTTACAGCATTTTAGTGAATGATTGCATGAAGTCTTGGCTTGGAGGGTGAGTCCCACACTCCTCAATGTGCCACTGTTGGGGATTCAGAACTATCAGAAGGGGGAGGTCTCCTTGCTCGTCCCCAGGACTATCTGGTGCATTTAAAATGAGGGCAAAGCATGTACTACTTTTCTTACTTATTATGACCACTGATAGAAGTCAGGATACCTCAAATAATTCTGTCAGGGCTGATCACTTGACCTCTTAAGGACAGTCTCCTCCCTGCTCACACAGGCTGGGCTTCATGCAAGGCCTCTCTTAGTGCTAGGAGCACTGTGGCTCCTATGCACCTAGATGTATAAAAACAGGAAAATTCCTGCCCACTCTGCACCTCCCCAGAGTGGGACCAGAGCAGTCTAACGGGGCATCTACAGGGGGAGCTCTCTTCTTGTTCCGCTCTGCCTGTTAATTCTATTCTCTCCAGGGCTTTATAATAAGTTAGGTATTTAAAGAGGCCCATTAAGCCTTTCGATCTACAAGGGACTATTTATAGCACAGAGCCACAGTCAGGCATTAGGATGCCCCCATAGGAAGCAAGGCTCTGCCACAGCAGGAAGATGCTGGCAGGCCCAGCTTGTGTGTGCAGGGAGGAAAGGCACAGCAAACCTTGTATGTGTGCTTGCAGAAGAGGAAAGACTTCCAGTTCATGGTGGAAATCATTGCACAAAGAAATTCACAGTAATTGTTTCTGCACAGATCATAACGTTGCCTTCACTTTCTTTCCTCCAAATAATTTCTACAAGAGTCACAGAGGAGAGGGCTCATGAATGGTCCAGAGAAAGAACTCCATGTTTCCTTTTCAGATGACCTGCTTCCAGGCTGAGTGCAGGGCAAACCGGACAGTGCCCACTCCCAGGCACAGGCTGACATCTCTTCCACCTGAGCAGTGCCAGGCTCTGCCTCAGAACCTGGTATGATGGCACAGAGAAGTCCCCCGAACCAGCAGTCAACAGGCTATGAGGATGCAGGTAGGTCTTGACCTTGGCGAGTGTGGGCTTACCTTTTGCAAGTGGGCTGGCCTCTTACTGGCTGCCAAAGATTTCCTGTTCTGGAGAGAAAGCTGACCTGGAACTTTCCTTCACCTTGAGGGACAGCAGGACTGAGGGGCCCCGGGAGGCACTGGGAGGCTCTTATCCCAGTGCTAGATTCAGTAGGAGGTCCCAGCTCAGATGCCTGCCTTCCTGAACCAGAACCAGAACCTGGCAGTGGGGTGGCAGCTACGACTCTGAGGGCAAAGGCACCCCTCTTCTCAAGTCATCTGGCGAGGAAAGCAAATGGATGTCAGGGGTCCACTTCCCTGCACCCTCCTCTTTTCGGAGATCCGAAGGCACCTGTTTGTTTGGAGGAGAGAGCATGCCTGGTGCAGTGGGCATGTGAGTCAGAGAGCCTGGCCTGCTGGCTTTGTGTCCTGGAGGAAATGTGCTGGGGGCTTTGCAGTGCCATGTTGGGAGCTCTGCATGTGGCTCATCTCACACCTCTGCTCAAGCAAGAAGGCAGTTAGACTGTGGTCACCCTAGGCCAGAGGCCCAAGGGCAGGCACCTCCAGGCTTGGCCTGGAGACCCCATCCTCAGGGGAGGGACAGAAGATGTAAAATCAGATGAGGAGTTGTTAGTAACTGCCCTCCCCTCCACTATGTCATATTTCCTGAATCGGTGAGCTATGCTGATGGGGGTGGAGTAGGAGGGAGCATTCGCCATTAATCTGGGAACAAACGGCTAACCTCGGTGACTGGTATTTCGCTTTTCTTTTCTCACTTTTCTCAGTGTGGGGAAAGCAGTCAAGCCCGCGCGGCGCGATTGTGAGGGGCTCTGCTGGAATTTGGCAGCGCAGAGGCTTGGAGAGCTGCCCCATGCTGGCTCCCATTCAGCGGGCCGGTTTTCCTCGAGCTTTGGAAGTTTCACTCAGCCATGCACTCAATGGCTTCACAAAGCTGATTACAAGCTTCAGCGCATTCCTGAAGGAGCCAAAAGCGACGCAGGTGCAAACGAGCCGAGGGAGCCCCTTATCCCGGTGACAGAATGGGACAAGCTGGGAAAGGCTTGGACCACACAAATCTAAGGCTCACCAGGCAGCAGAAAGCCTGCCTTGGGAACCGGGGGTCATTATCCGCCCTATTCAGCGGGGCCCGGGGACCCCGGGGGCCCGGAGAGGCCGGCCCCAAAGCAAGCGCCACCGCCAGCGCGGGCCAGCGACAGTGGGGACCCTGCTGGGCCCTGCGACTGGACTGGGGCATGGGCGCTGCTGGGCTTGTTTGGATCCACAGCATCCGTGAAATCCCTACTCCAACAGGCCGCTGTCCACGCTGATAGGCAACAGGAAGAAGAGCGTGGCAGGAGGTTCCGCCGTGCGTGGACCCGCGCGGGTTCGCTGTCCGGGCCGCCTTGCTTAGGCCCCGCCCCCACCCCACCCCCGCACTGCGGGACTCGGCCAGGGACCCAGGCCGAGGCCGTTGACGCACAGTTCTGAGGGTCTCTCCGGCCCCTTTCTCCCCCAGTCCCCTTTCATGTCTTTTCCGCGGGGCAGCGGGGTCCGGTAGAGAGCAGCACCGATGCGGTGCGGTACAGGGGCAGTGGCACGAGGAGAGAGTGGGCTTCCTCCACTGGGCCGGGGAGTCAAAGCGCGTTCGGCGAGCCAGAGTCTGATTCTGCGTCTGGGGAGGAGAGCCTGCTCCTCTCCCGGAGTCACTGATGATGTCCCCGCTTGAGTTCAAGGACCAAAAACCAGGGGCTGATGAGGGCTGGGAGAGAATGACCCGGCCTCGCCCAGCGCCCAGGAGAGAAGAACGCGCCTGTGGGAGGGACGTGGGCTGGGGGGCTGGGGCAGTGGAGGGGAGCGCCAAGGAAACAGCGCGGGCGCGGGACAGGCCGCCCTGTGCCGGGTCCAGGCTAGCGCAGCACTCTGCGCAGTCCCTGCTGTGGGGCCAGGGTGGCTTCCCCCACCTGCACGCCCCCCATTTCCTGGCCCTGCTTGCCCAGCGAGGCCTGGGCCCCGCCCGCCTCGCGCTGGGCCGGGTTGCGCCCGGGGGTCCCCGCGGGCAGGGCGCGGGCGGGTAGGGCGCGCGCGCCGACGCTCTTTTGTCTGATAACTAATTTGAGTTAATGCGATCTTTATGTAAAGCTAACAGCGGATAATTGTCTATTTTCTCGCCAACAATCTCCATCACAATCACTTATCTGGAAACCTGCGGTTGGATTAATCGTTATATTCCCGAGATGAGCGTCGCTGCAATCCGCAGCAAACGCAGTGGGGACGTGGAAACGCCTCCCGGGAGCTGCCCGGACGCGGTGCGCCAGAGTCGGAGCCCGCGGGTGAGGGCAGTTGGGTGCGCCTCTAGAACTTGCTTTTGCTCGGGTGGGTGGCGCCGGGGCGCGGAGGCGAAGGGAGGAGGGGAAGAAAGGCCTGCAGGCAGAGGGAGCGGCTGGGTAGGCTCTCCGCGAGGGCGCGCGGCCTCCGGGTGCACGCGGCCGCGGAACTGTCTGTCGGAATCGAACGCTTTTGACCTGGGAGAAATGAAGCCCTCAGACCCACTTTTTTTTTTTTTTTTGGCTGCAAAAGATGACTCCGCCCATGGTCTTGATTCTTCCAGCTTCATCCCCTGCTCCACCCATCCGTCCGCTTTTGGCCCCTCCCTGCAGACCCCCTCCCACAGGATCCTGGTCCCTGCAAATTATTGACAGTACATCCTCCAAGATTGGAATCCCATGACAGAGACTGTGGGCGTGGAAACAAACCCCAATTCCATGGTTCCCGCCCGCTCCAGCGCTGGGTAAGGTGGTGGCAGATGGTGTCAAACCTCTGGGGAAGAAGCACTTGTGTTATAAAGATTTTGTCTTTCTGAGCTGAAGTCAAAACAGGAGCGTTAAGTGGAAATCATTTTGGCGGTGGAAGGGCTGAACACCCTGAGGTCTGCAGTAAGTGTGGCACCATCGACTTCTGGAACCAAGTACTGCTTCTGGCTAGTAGCTGGAGGGTGAACCATCTTGATTTCACCCGCTTCTACAGCTCGGTTTGCCATCCAAGGTCAGGGTTGTAACTTTAAAAATGTTTCTGGAAAAAAATCGCAGATTCAGACTCAACTGGTGACAGTGTTTGACCACAGAGAATGAAACTATTTGCTCCCCCTTGGGCAGTATAGTTATTGGGTTTTTAGGTAAAGGAATACCTCAGAACACACCCCAAACAAACAGGGCTTTGTCAATTCCTGTTAGGAAGTTTTGCTCTTGAATTTTCCCTTCCAACTGAGGAGGTGTTTAGGAGCAAACAAGTAAAAACCCACTTCAAAAATCAACACACAGGGCTGGGGTTGTGGCTCAGTGATAGAGCACTCTCCTAGCATGCATGAGGCACTGGGTTCCATCCTCAGCACCACATACAAATAAAAAATAAAGATATTGTGTCCACCTAAAACTAAAAAATATATATTTTTTAAATCAACAAACCAAAGCTCTTGTAAGGTTTCCAAGGCTGCTCTTCCCAGTGACTCTCAGGAATCTTCCCATTTCATCTCTCACCTGAATCTTGTCACCGGGGACCATCGTGAAGTGATCTGTGGACAATACTGATCCCGACAGCCCGCTGGTCAAACAGTCTATGCAAATACTGGGAGGCCCCGCTCCGAGAACAGGGAGCCCATTGTCCAGAGCATTTCAAAGCCTCAGCAGCTGCGCGGACTGGCCGCCTTGGGCCCGGGCAGCCGCGCTAATGTCATCATGGCAAAACCTCAGATTTTAATACCATACAACTGAATCCAGGAGAGCCTTCCCGGGAAGGTTTCTCTTTCCATGGCAATTTTAAAAGTCTGATGCTTCTGTGGGTGGGGTGAGGAGGGGAGGCCCTGACTGCGCTGGGGAGTTCGCTAGTGACAGTCGGTGGGGAGCCAAGTCTCCCCTTTCTGGTGGATTCACAAACCTTAACGTCGTCCTTGGGGTTCTGGGTCTGGATGTCTGACTCATGGCCCCGAGATTTCGCGGTTTTGCCATTTTCTCTAGCCCTTGGGAGGGGGCCCGCGCTCAAGTGAGGGAGAGGACAAAGGCAGGCGGGTTTTAGGAGGGCGCGGTGAAGCCTTCCAGGTTCCTCAGGAGTTGAGCTCCAGTGAGTCAGTGATTTCTAGGGCGACCAGCGAGTTCAGCCGGCTCCGCCACCGGCCCGCGCACTGCCAGTCCCCACGCAGCGTCCCCTGTAATGGCTTCTGCTCGCCGCCAGAGCCTGGTCCCTCGGCCCCCACCTTCGCGGGTGACCTCGTTTCCCTGGAGCCATTATGTGGGAAGGAGGCGCTGGGTGTCCGCGGCGGCGGCCCCCCGGGGCGGGGGCGGAGCTCGGGACCCGCCGAAGAGAGCGGGGCTCCCCGCATTTCTGGGGTCCCGGAGCCCCGGCGTGCGGCTCCGCCTGGTCCGCTGACCGGCCAGCGTGCGCTCTGCTCATTCCCGGGCTGCGGTCTGCTGTAGCTCCCAGCCGCGTCTGTGGGGTGGAAAAGGTCCCAGGAAAAGGAGGCCAACGCGGAGAGCACCAGGCCGGTTCGGTTGGTAGGGTGAGGCTAGAGCGCTGTGGCCCCTGCGCTCTGAGGTCTCTCCCGTGGGCCAGAGGTCTTCCCTGAACCCGGATCCCTCTTTAGATGCCTTCCTATTTCTCCACAAATGGAGTGGGTAGGATTTGGAGGATTTGGAGGAAATCTAAGAAATCAATGGACATGGTTGGTTTGGTTATGGGTGGGGGTGAAGGAGAGGTCACTATCAATCAGTGGTCAACCTGGGCCTAGGGATGGGAGACTTTTCAACCTGGACACCTCTGGAAAGGCTGAAGGAGAAGACTCTTTTTCCCCTGTGGAGAATTGCATGATGGGCACCTTGGACCTGTGGTGGCTCCTCTTGGTCCTTGCACCACTGTGGTGTGTGGGGCTGCCAAGCCCCCTGCCAGGCCATCCACTGTGGAGGCCAGGGAAACCCAGAGGTAGACTTTGACAGAGACCTTGACTGCGGGCAGTGGGGCCTGGGCTGCGAGTCCTGAGGAGATGGAGGCTTTGCTGCTCTGAGTCAGTGATGCAGCTCCAGGACTCCCACAGGAAGACAGTCTGGGGCTGGTCAGGGTGTCAGAACGTGATTCCTGAAGGAAGCCTTCACTCTTACTGTATCCACACACACACACACACACACACACACACACACACACAGGGGACCTAGGACTGACCTCTCTGACAAACAGACTACACAGTCACACACTCACTCTTCCATGGGCTCCCCCCAATGCACACACACACCTGAATCTCTAGTGGTGGGGGGCTTGTGCATGCTGGGCACCTGACCCTGCCTGGGAGGAGGAACCTCAGAGCTGCCAGGAAGTCCAGCAGCTGCAGCAGGAAGAAGGATGTGTTCATTTCTAAACTTTAGTGTCCTAGTCCTTCCGCACTTTGGGAGCTGGGATCCTGCCCAGCACAGTGGAGTTGACAGTACTGTCACATTGTGACCAACTCCTGGTCCATGCTCTCTCTCAGCACCCCCCTTGGCTTCTCTAGTCTGCTGGGCAGACCAGTGTTATCGGATGGGTACCTGGCAGCCACACTGGATTTTAGAGATATCAAATTAAAAAGAGCACACAAAGGGCTGGGGTGTGGCTCAGCGGTAGAGCGCTCCCCTAGCACGTGCAGGGCCCTGGGTTCCATCTTCAGCACCACATAAAAATAAATAAATAAAATAAAGGTATGTGTCCAACTACAACTAAAAAATAAATATTTTTTAAAAATTAAAAAAGCATACAAAATACCTCATTAATCATTTAAAATACTGGCTACAGATTGAAATGATCATACTTTGGATACATTGGGTTAAATAAAATGTATTAGTTAATTTCACCTCCTTTTTATCTTTTTAAAATGTAGTGTCTGGAGGTTTAAAATGGATGGCTCCCATTTGGGGCTGTGCTGTGTTTCCCTGAGTTCCCCTAGCCTTCTCAGTGACCCTTTAGAAAGTGCACAGGAAAAGCCAAATGGGGGGCAGAGGTGGGGAGTAGGCAGGGTGTGACCTAGCCAGAGCCCAAGGCAGAGCCACCATATCAAAGGGACTTGTGCAGCACCTCTTACCTAAAAGTCTTTTTACACAAGAGAGTGCTTGTGGGGAGGGGAGCCTTGTATTTCATTGCTTGATTCATGTCCTTTCCATGTCAATGTGAATTCTGTCCGATGGCCACATCTCTCAGTCAGAGATCCTAAATGAATTGCAAGTAACTTTTGAAAAAAATCTACAAAAATGTTGGCCCATGGTGGGATGTAGGTACTACAGGTTACTGCTGCAGGTCCATGCAGTTCTATGACAGCCCTGTTCGCTTTCCAATTTTGGGTCAGCATTTTGACACTTTTCTGCTTTAATTCTTCTATGCAAATGTGTCACCACCTCCACCTACCACCACTGTACCCACAAACAGAACCAAAGATTCAAGGGAGAAAACAAAAACTGCAAGCAAGAGTTTGCTTCCAGGGAAATGCGTTGTCCTCCGTGCAGTGGGTTCCTTCTGGACTTTAATTCCTGTGACCGACTCAAAGCTTTCAAATGTGAAATCACACTTGGATCACAGCGATGACAGAAGACATGTTTGTAATCTTTTTATTTTAAAGACGGTATTTTAAAATAATGGGTTTTTTTTTTTTGAGCTGGGGTTGTGGCTCAGTGGTAGAGCACTGGCCTCTGCACATGCAAGGCTCTGGGCTCAATCCTCAGTTCCACATAGAAATAAAGGTATTCTGCCCAACTACAACTAAAAAATAATATAAAAAAAGTTTTTGTTCACCATTAGGTAAACATGGTCTTGAGACACAAGATTTCTTGAAATGAAGTTACAAAAATTAGAAGTCATATTTTTCCTTTTGATGCCAGGTTTACTGTTTTGAATAAATTCTGTAGAAGTGCATCATGAACTCTGGGCGTGCTCACTGTACTTACTGGGAGGGATGTATAATTAGTACAGGAACCAGCAGCCCATGTCTGAAGTGCAGCTCACTTGGCCAACAAACTGTAACTAGCTCAAAGATAATTCAGAATAAAATTACTTTTATTGTAAAAGAAACTGTCCTGTTGCTCATTATTTAACATCCACTTTTCTATTTTTGGATGAATCCTTATTTAACTAAGGAAAAAACGTTGTAAAATAACCAAGAATGATGGGAGTTTTGTGGGTAAGCAAACTGAAATGGCTTAATTTGGGAACTCATTCTTTGAAAACTATCCCTCCCTTTTGAGGCTTCTGTTCAACCAGTAAGGAAGGAACTGACAGGAACACTTTTGTCTTTGATCAAACTACCTGTTTTTTTAAGGTTGCCAAGGAACTAGCAGAGTGAGGCAGGTGTCTTGCTGAAGAGCCTGAGCCCTGCGCCAGGCTGAGGGTCTCGGTGCCCGGGCTCTGGTGTGGCCAAGAGGGTGCTTGTCTTGTGATGACTCATGTTTGCTCTGACTGAAGTTGGCAAGTACCAGGAAATCCGAAGAAATGAGCGACTCTCCCCCTTTTCCAGATCAATCCAGGAATGTAAGAATTAAACAGGGCAAGCAAGGGTAAACAGGAGAAGCCTGGGACCTGCACCCCGAGTGGCCGTGGGCAGACGCCACAGGCTGGAAATTCCAATTCACTAGCAGCTTGCGTGCCGCGTGGACTAGTGTGCTGCCAGCTTATGAAGGGCAGTGGCGCTCCTCCGCCCTCCGCTCTTCCTTTTCCCCTAAAGACTACAATGGCTACGCACTTTCAAATATTCACAGGCAAGATATTCCAGATAAATAATCTAAGATTAAGTAAATTAGGTCAACGTTCACACAGGGCCAGCGTGACATGCCCCTTGTGTGGAAATCATCTGGTGTCAGCTGCATTGATTGAAAAAGCACTACAGACCAGAAAAGAAGACTTATTACAAGATGTTGCAAAAGCAGATAAGAAAGCCATGAAGTCTTCTTGTAACTGAGGGGCCTTATCTAGATTTTAATATGGCGGTAAGCAAATTATAAATGTTTTTGCAAGTTAGATAACTTGTATGGGAAAACAGCTGTTCCCAGCATTCCCGTGATTCTGTGCCAGTCACGTAGTTCATGGTCCCCCACCACTGGTGAGTTCTCCTGCTCTTCCCCACAATACCCTTGGTGTGGGGCACAAAGCCCAACAAAGGTCAGGGCGCCCACCTGGACTGTCCCCTCTTCCTAGAACAGGGAGGGCTCCGGGACCGAACCCAGACGACGCTGTGGAGGGCTTCCTGGACAGGTTATTTTTTCGGCTCTGTCCCTGTAAGGTGGCTGAGAGGGGAGAGCCTGGGAAGATGCTTTTGCAGGCTTTCCTGCAAGGCCGCTGGGCTTCAGGCTCTCCAGAGCTATTGGCCTTCACAAACTGGATTTTATGGGAGAGACGATGATTTCTTTGTCTGATCTTTGCAGTTATGAGTCTCAGCGAATCTCACTGAATTGTTCCAGTGACCATTTTAATTATTTATCATCACAAATATGGTTTAATAAGTGAATACTTTGCTGGAACTGACGGATGGCTCTAGTGAATGTGGTTCCAGAATGCACACTGAGGAAGCTCCACCCTGAACTTGCCCCCCACCTCTTCTCCCTCGGGCCAGGCAGCATCTCTCATAGGGAAGCACCACCATGAACTGTAGCAGCGCAAAGTGAGGGGCACACTCAACCCTGGGGTGGGGGGCTCCCGACAGCTCTGCTGGGGAAGGAAGCAGGGTGCAGAGCGCTGCGCGGCCCCAGCATTGCGGAGCCGCAGCTGTGGGTGGATGTGAACTCTCAGAAACAGCTGCCACAACCAAAATAGAAAAGCAAGAGGAGCATGCGGCTGAGGTCTGGAATCATGAATTCTTACATTTTAAAGACCACGCTTCACGTGAAAATGAGGGCTGAGAGCCGCTCAGCTCGCAGGCCCCTGTTCATGTCCTGCTGGGTCAGTGTTCCTGGCTCGGTGCCCTCTACAAACCCAGAGTTTCTGCTGTGGCCACTGGTGTCAGACGCCTGGTGATGGCACTTGTTTAGGGCAGGTGTGCCATCCGGGGACATCCAGGGAAGGGTGGGGAGGAGGATTGCTGCAGTCTTTAGCCCCTCCACACTCGATCCTTAGAAATTCCCAGGGGCACATCAACCAGCTGACCTTGGAGCTGGGGGGATGGCAGAGCCTTCAGAGGACACACCTGTGGCTCACCAGAGGTGACACACCAGAGAGGGTTGGCTGGCCCTTTGCATGTGACCTTTTGGACCCTCCTAAGCTGTCTGGCCACTGCACACAGCACCCCAGGGTGCACTAGAGAAGCAGGTGCAGGGCTGGGCCTGACTCAGAGCCCTCCAGCTCCTCGGGTGGAAAAGCAAACCCGTTTCTTCCTGCTGTCCAGGAGAGGGGTGCATTTGAGAACCCACAGGGACACCAGGTGGACATGCACCTTTTCACTCTGAGTCCAGCTGCCACCCACAGACCATCCCTCCTTGTCTGAGCCAGGCCCAGGTTTCTGGCTTGTAAAATTTCTATCTCACGTCTACTCTTCTAAGGAGGCTGCTCTTCTAAGAAGGGACTAAAGAAAAGGGGGGGGGTCAAAGGTCACTCACAGATCCCCTGAAGATCTGTGCCTGGTTTTTTATTTCCAGTCTGAAAAAGTTAGCTGATGTCTTTACTGGGGCTTGTTCACAAGCAAACACAGCAACTTACACTCCTCCTGATCAGACGGGGAGATCATAGAGTAAGAGTTCAATTCGGTGGGTCTTTGTTGGAGATTACACTCACCGCACTTCGTGAAGAGCACGTTCAATACTAAAAAGGAGACTGGTCATGGTTCATGCTCTCAAGAAGTTCCCGACCCTGGAGGGAAAAGAGCAAATATCAGAACAGTAGGCGCCAGGCCATGGTGGGAGGCCAGGAGGGCACGGCCATCTCGTCCTGGGACAGCAGGAGCCCCCAGCCTGCAGAAGGGCAGCTGGGGGGGAAGGAGCTCCAGGGCCCACACCACCCTCCATGATCGGGCTCCCGTGGTCCAATCTTCAGGCTGCACTCTCCCCTGGCCAGTCCACACCAGCCAGGATGGATGACCACCCCCTTCCTCTGGCTGCCGTGGCCTCGCACCCTGACCACCTTCTCAACACTGACACCCTCTTCCTCTTCCCCTCAGCCTTCTCCGCACTTGTCACTGAGGAACATGTCACATAGGTTACTAGTGTCTGCTCGTCTCTCGCCCCCTGGGATGCAAGGGTCCGCCTGTCCATCCTTGTCTATGTGTTCCTGCGTCCTTGGCTACAGAATGGCAGCTCGCAGGGATTTGCTGAATGAAGGAGGGGGGACAAATGGCCAGGGGCAGGCAGAGGACAGAGGCGATGTGTGAGTGGCGAGTGTCTGAGAGAGGGGCTGCCCTGTCCTCCTGGGCGCAGGGAGATGCTGTGCTCCAGGAGCGTCTCGGCCACAGGGGGTGTGGGGGGGAAGGTCTGACTCCAGGTGGCCTGAGAAGGCAAGGTCGTGTGTTCTGCAGCCGTTCAGCCGGGTCAGGTGTGGCGTGGGGGAGCCAGGCAGGATGCTGCCCGGGAGCCCAGGTCGGCTCCACGCCCAGGGGGCCTCAGCATGGGAAGCCTCCAGTTCGTCCAGCAGGGCTGAAGCCTAGGTCCGAGGAGGACCAGGAACGGGCGCTTCGGAAGCTGGCACGGAAGGTTCTGCTGTGTTGGGCCGAGACTCAGATGAGAAAGTGAAAGTACCCAAGTCAGTATCTTGGTACCACAAACCGTTTCTCCACGAGGAAGCACTAAACACTGGGGAAAAGCACAAATACCTAATTAATCTCTAAATGTTGAGAGGTCTCATTTTTGTTGTTTTTTTAAAGACCGAAATGAAACTGGTGAGTTCCGGAAGCCGTCTTGGCACTGTCCATCTTCTGGTCTGTCCCCATACTCTGGTTCCCGCTTTAACCCTCATCCACACCAGCTTGAGATCCCCGTGACATCACAGAAGTCACGTGACGTGCAGGGCCCTGTTCCCGCAGGACTTGGTCGATTCATCGAGAAGAGGCCAGAGCAGGGGTTCATGCCCACATGTGGATGAGACTGCCCTGGCTCTCCAGCTGGGCGGACCAGTGCTGCCCACGGCTGGCCGCCCAGAGGCAGTACTGCCCGCAGCCACACCGCAGCATGTGTAGGGTGCAGGGCTGGCTGCGTCTTGGGCGGACTTCCCTCAGATGAGCCTCAGACAGCTCAGGAGGGTCTCTGTGCCTTAGGGAGCACCTCAGATGTGAGGAAACAGGGTCGCTGCTGGACTCGGGACTCGAAGCCCAACGGCGCAGCCCCGAAGCGCATCCTGTCAGACGCTGTGCTTCGCTGTTCCTGGGAGCTGTGCTGGTCAGCCTGAGGGAAATGACGCCCCAGAGGTTTTGGTTCATGGTGGCTTGACGCTGTCACCCTGAGGCCCATGGTCCAGAAGAGCACTCTGGTGGGAGCACTGGGGGGACTGCTCACCTCACAGAAGCTGGGAAGCAAGAAAGAAAAACTGGGGGGTCAGGGGTACCCAAGGACCACCCACTAGGTCCCACCTCCCCTTAGCCACCCTGGGGGCCACCTTTAACACATGGCCTTTCCTGGACATTCTACACCCAAATTAGAGCCGAAACTTAGGTGACACACAGGAAGAAATGTCTGCCATCCCACTGGTGCTGCTGACCACTGAAACAGGACAACACTAGGCGGCCATATGCTCTGCTTCCTAGTGGAGAATGCAGGTGGGGGCTGTCCCCAAGTTAGCAGAGCCCGCCCTGCCTTGCTGGTTGCATCTGGGGTATTGCCTGACAACCCTGGAGCTGTGCAGCCCACCTCCAACAGGGTTATCCTCCCTGGTTCCCCAGCGGCTCAGATGAGCGTTGCAGTTTCAGCAATGAGAGGAAGAGAGGCGGGGGGGGGGGGGAGAGAATTTTTTAATATTTATTTTTTAGTTATCGGCGGACACACATCTTTGTTGGTATGCAGTGCTGAGGATCGAACCCGGGCTGCACACATGCCAGGCGAGCGCGCTACCGCTTGAGCCACATCCCCAGCCCTGAGCCACATCCCCAGCCCAAGAGTTTTAAATTAATGTCTTTATTTATTTATTTATAGTACTGGGGATCCAGCTCAAACCTGCTTTGTCACTGAGCTACATCCCCGTCCTTTTTATTTTCTATTTTGAGACAGGGTCTCACTAAGTTGCCCAGGCTGGCCTTGGACTTGTGATCCTCCTGTCTGCAAATCCAGAAGCTAAGAGAAGACAAGGAACCACTCTTGTCCACAGACCTCAGGCCCCAGGGCGTGAACCTGCCAACATCTCATCCAGACTCCCGGCTGCCAGCACTGCAAGGGAACCCACCTCTGAGGTTTGGGGGAGGACGCTCTGGGAGCGCAGCCCTGGGACACTGACATCAAGCCCTGATAAGGACAGCAGCCCGAGCAGAACCTGGGCCGGCTGGGCATCCATCCCCACAGACTCGCATGGACACCCACCTTCCAGGGGGCTGGCCCCTGAGAGTGCCTGTTGAGAGGGCTCTCAGGACACAGAGGGCACCTTCAAGACAAGAGACTCAAGGGGTCCTGTGGAGGGGACAGAATGTGGGGAAACCCGGATGTCCAGTGCCAGGAAGGCAGAGACACTACAGGGAGAAGGGAGCTGTGTCCAGGGGTCCATGCAAGACGGGCAGTTTGGGGAGGGGACAGTTGATCACACCCTTCCAGTCCAGCCAGGTCTCCCCGAGACCAACCCTGGCTGGAGCCCAAGGCAGAGGGCTCCTGGCCTGCACTCACTGTCCATCCGTGCGAGGACTGAGGACGAGTGGGGAGCAGAGGTCTCTGTGGCCATCACTGGGCCTTGGCCTCTATGCAGACTGCAGCTGTGGGAGCCCCGGGGGCAGGGGGCAGGCAGGAACCACCACAGCAGGCTGGCTCTCCCTTTAAGGAGCAGCAGACCTACAGCACGGGGTGGGGTGCACGGGCCTGGATGTTGCCCCAGCATCGTGTGTCCCAAAGACACAGGAGCCTGTTCTGACACAGTGACGGGCACTCTATGGGGACGAGAGATAGGAGGAAGCCGTGTCGGCAGAGGGAACAGGCAGTGCGTCTGGCTCCTTTATCTGCATTTGCAGGTGGACCCATCAGCCAGCACCTCCCTCACCTGCCTGCTGAGCCAGTGGTCAGCCTGGGTCCCTCCCTGCCCCTTGTCATCTTCCACCTGTGCTCAGCTCAGAATAAACTGGACGGAGCACGTAACCTATTTTAATAGCCCAAGATCCGGAGCCTCACCAGACACTGCCTCAGGGGCGCACGGGGAGAGGCCAGCACCCGTGACAGCCAGGCCAAGATGATTTCAGATCTGATTGCAGCTACGCATGGCAGTATAATTGCCAATCAGTCTGGGAGGAGATGAGATTCAGAGCTGGGCTCACGTAGCTGGCCCCACCCCGGATCACTCTGAGCAGAGGCAGCTCTGGTGACTGCCACTCAGGCCTTCAGCCCCCGCCACTCATGGAGCCGCCCAGACGTGTTTTCACGCCTAGCTGCCGGATCCCTGCTGGGCCCGCGAGCCTCAATCAGGGGGCTATCGGAGAGGCTGCCCCTTCATGAGATTGCTGGGGGGACCAGGACGGCCTCAGGTCCTTGATGAGCAGAGCAGCCGGGCGTCGCTGCGGGTGCCGGGAGCCTGGAGCCTCAGCTGACCTGCCAGGGCCAGGGGCTGTCACCAACAGCCTAGGATGTCTTCAGACCAGGAACCCAGGGGAGGTAGGAGACGTGACCGGCTCACTCACGGTCCTCTGCACAGCCCTTGGGGTGAAAGCACACCTCTGAATCTGAATATGAGGATAATGAATGAGAAATGAAATTGAAACTGCTTGTACATCAAAAGCACCACTGCACAGCAGACAGGACCCTTAAACAGAGTCACACGGACACAGCTCACCATGGGAAATTTGGATACCAAAGGAGTGGAGCCGGCGACTTCGGGGAGCCTGTTCCAGGGAGGCACAACTGGCTCGGAGCAGCCCTGCCCTGCAGCCAGCCAAGTGGGCTCTGTGCAGCTCAGGGGCGCCCCACACACCTCCTCCATAACACCCGCCCATGGACTGCCCTCCCGACACCCCAGCCCACATAGAGGCTCCCTCCAAGCACTGCAGGTGTCCCCAGGCCTTGTCACATGACGTGCACTCTTGGGTCTGAAAGCCTGTCTACACTGGATTTGTCTCTTCAGCACTGAGGACAGTGCCCGGCGTGAGCTGGGAGGTGGGGGAGAAGGAGGACATGATTCTGCAGTCCAGGTACCCTGGTGAATGGGCTGGTCACAGAGAACCGTCATGCCGTCCGCTCATACCTGGCTGTTTTCATGAGATCAAAAAGTGAATGTAACTAACGTCTGTGCGCGGAGATTGCTGCCACTCCCCCTGGGCCTAGAACACACGGCGCTCTGGGTTGAAGGCTAGCTGCTCAGAGGTGGTCCATGCTGCTGACCTCAAAGGCCACAGCAGAGGACCCTCCCTGGCTGCTGGCGTCCGCACGCCACTCACAGTCGCCCCACCCTAGCCCCTACCCCACCCGCAAACTGAAGCCAGGGCTGTCCGCAGCTGGCCCTGACCTCTGAACAGTCAAACCTCATGATTCCCTGAGTCAGGGAGCCCTCAGAGCTCACACCTTGAGGTTCAGATGGAGACTTCACAGCTCTCGGCATTCTGAGGTGGGGCAAGCTCACCGTGGGAAGGCAGACCTCTGTGCTCCGGGCGGGAGCCGAGTAGGCGTCCTCACCTCAGCAGGAGCAAGTCCTGAGGCAGCACGCAGCTGTCCTGAGTCCCACCACAGAATCTGGCACACGGGGGTCATGAAGCCGGAGTTGGCCTGTGAACCAGGCTGATGAGCCCTCAGTGGCCCTGGGCATGCCCTCAAGGACTTGCCGTCCTGGGGGACCAGAAGCGCCCCCAGAGCTTGGGCCCTCTGCGTCCTTCACGTTGGTCATGTACAACCCACGTCAACCAACCCTGAAAGAACGTGTGTTCTGGAGATTGCAGAATCTCCACGCAACAGGGCTTTGCAGAGGGGCCAGCCTGGCCTGGGGCAGCCTGGCCTGCAGGCAGGAGCTGGTCTTCCAGGCATCCAGAGCATCCTGGTGGCTGTGCTGGCAAGGTGGCATTAGAGTTCTGTGCCCACTTGCCTCAGGCCCTGACCCTCGAGAGCACCCACTCCCCACCCAGGAAAGGGTCCAGACACTGCGGGTGGGAAGACGGGCACGTGGTGGTGCCGCTCTCCTTCCCTGCTCTGGGCCTTGCTCCTCCACCCCTTCTCCCTCCCTCCCTGCTCAGGTGTGAGTGGGTAAAACTGAGAATCTCCCCCGCCCTGTAAGTGTTTGCTCTCAGGAGCAGCTGTGCCTGGGGAAGGAGGGCAAGAGACCAGCGACCAGGTCTGGCGAGAGGCACAGGTGGCAGCCCAGCGTGCTCCGGTCCCTTCCATCTGGGATGCTCCGCCCAGGAGCAGCTCTGTGCCCAGGCCCAGTGCTGCAGCCCAGCAGACCTCTCATCCCGTCCACCGAGCTCAGCAAGCAGGGACAGACTTTTAAGATCACTTGCAGTAATAGACTGAGGTCTTTTCTCCTGAAATCTGCAGGCCAGAGCCGGCCACTGCCCATCTTCTTCCCTGTCCTCTGGGACGCCTGTGCTCACGGCAAAGGTCTCCTACCTTAGTACCTGCGTTCGGCTGCAGAATTTCATATCCAAGTCAGTAGTGGAAAGAGTATTTTATCTCTGTAAACCCAGGTAGGGCTTCCAAGACAATTCTTTTCTGTCCTCGCCTTGTATCCACTAGTCCATCACCTGAAGCAGATCTTGATACACACCATTTACCAACGACAGCCCATCAGGACTGACCCCTGCAGGTCTCGGGACCTGCCGCTTCGCCTGTTATTTTTCACTGGACACTTGGCTTGATTCCCGAGGGTCCATCAAGGGTTCAAAGGAAGTCTCTTGTCCCCACGGGGGTGGCATGGGTCACCTGGGAGTTCATTGTCCAGGTCTCAGGGACAAGGCAGGCCTGCGTTTTCAGCCTTCCACAGATAAGAGTCTCTTCCCGGTCCTACTTGCCCAGGTGTCTCAGCGCTGAGCACAAGCTCATGTTTCCCACGTGGTGTTAGAAAGTGAAGGCACAGAAATGCCGACTGTTCTCTGATATAAGGAGGCTGATTCATAGTGGGGTAGGGAGGTAGGGAGGGGGAACACGGGAGGAAGAGATGAACTCCAGAGAGGGCAGAGGGGTGGAGGGGAAGGGAGGGGCAGGGGGTTGGAAATCATGGTGGAATGTGACGGACATGATCACCTTAAGTACACGTATGAAGACACGAATTGGTGTGAATATAGTTTGTGTACAACCAGAGATATGAAAAACTGTGCTCTATGTGTGTAATAAGAATTTTAATGCATTCTGCTGTCATACTAAATAAAAATAAATAGAAAATAAATAAAAAGTAAAAAGGTGAAGGCACAGGCTGCATTCACCCCCAGGGTCCCTGCCGTCCTTGCACCGTGGCTTCTGAGCTGTCAATGGCTGTCTGCTGCTCTGATGTGGCTTGTCCCAAAGCCCATGGGCAGGAGGTTCAGTCCAGAGTGGGTTGAGGGGGGTAGACCCGGTTGGAGGAGGGCCCATGGGTGTGACTGGTCCTGAGAGGGTGGAGCTATCCTCTGCCCTTGCTGGCAGTCCTGGCAGGAAGGGTTGTTATGCATATGTGTGGCACCTCCCTCGAATCCCTTTCCTATGCCTGTACTCATCACTGTGATGCCACCACCCTGCACCCACCAGAGCCAAGCAGAGGTTGCTCCACACCCTCTACCTGCAGAACCATGAGCTAAATAAATCCAACTTCTTTATGAAGTACCCCACCCCAGGCATTTGGTTATAGCAACACAAAACAGACTAAGGCTAGTAAAAACTGTTCAAACCTTAGCAGCAGGCATGGCCATCTCACTGGCCCTGTGGTCAGAAGCTGGGATGGCTGGCTTGCTGCTCTGGCCTGCTTCTCTCATGAGATGCATTTGAGCTGGGCTGCATCTTAAGGCCTGGCTGCAGAGCTTCTTTGTAGGAGGCCTGGCTAAAGACATTTTAGAAGGTGCTACCACTCAGGAGTGCAATTTTACCCATCCTGGCAGAATCTGCCCTAGAGAGGGTCCCTTGACTGAGATCCAGCTTTGCACCCACAGGTGTTCGTAAAGACATTGTGATGAACCAGGTGTGGTGCCACCCCTGAGATCCCAGATACTCAGGAGGCTGAGGCAGGGGAATCACGAGTTCAAGGCTGGCCTCAGCAACCTCGCAACCTCCTGCCTTAAGATAAAAATAAGAAACAAAGGGACCAGGGGTGCAGCATTGGTAGAGTGCCCTCAGGTTCAACCCTCAGCACCAAGACAATCAAGTAAGAGAGAGAGAGAGAGAGAGAGAGAGAGAGAGAGAGAGAGAGAGAGAGAGAGAGAGAGAAACAGAGAGAGAAACAGAGAGAGAAACAGAGAGAGAGAAAGAGAGAGAGAGAAAGAGAGAGAGAGAAAGAGAGAAAGAGAGAGAGAAAGAGAGAGAAAGAGAGAGAGAAGAGAAAGAGAGAGAGAAAGAGAGAGAGAGAGAGAGAGAGAGAAGAGAGAGAGAGAGAGAGAGAAAGAGAGAGAGAGAGAAAGAGAGAGAGAGAGAGAGAGAGAAAGAGAGAGAGAGAAAGAAGAGAGAGAGAGAAAGAGAGAGAGAGAAAGAGAAGAGAGAAAGAGAGAAGAGAGAAAAAGAGAGAAGAGAGAGGAAAGAAGAGAGAGAGGAGAGAGAGAGAAAGAGAGAGAGAGAGAGAGAAAGAGAGAGAGAGAGAGAGAGAGAGAGAGAGAGAGAGAAGAGAGAGAGAGAAGAGAGAAGAGGAGAAGAGAGAGAGAGAGAGAGAAAGAAAAGAAAGAAAAAAACCATGGTGATAAACTGGGCAAACAATGCACCTTCAGACCTCAGGTGGCCAGGGAGGGAGGAGCAGGGCAGAGGAGCCTCAGGAAGGATGGGGCACCAGGGCCCAGGAGGGCCCCATCCCTCTGCAGATCAGGGCAGAGAAGGGACAGGAGCCAGGCGAGAGACCCCGGGCTTGATTTTGAGGGCAGTCACCACAGGAGGAGGGTGATCTTGCTCACGGGGCCCAAGTACAGAATGTGCCCACCACCAGAGCGTGCCCAGAAGGCACACAGGACACCTCACTGTCCACCAAGATGTCCACTGGGGTGCCTCTGGTTCAGGGTTTAGGAGATCCATCCTGAAACTTTAAAAAATGTTAAGTGCTTACATTTTTTACAGGAAGAATGAATACACTTTTGTACATCTTTTACTGAAATTTTAGTTTCACACACATTAAAATTCAGGACCTGTCTGATGCGCAGCTCTGAGACTGGTAAATGTGGAGTCCTGGGAATGCCCGGGGAGGCCAGGCCATTCGCCCCTTCCTTCAAGCCCCGTGCGCAGCTCTGTGCTCACACGTTCCCCAGGCAAAGCCCGGCAGCCACCTGCCCAGTCCCTGTAGCCCCACGTTTTCCAGAACAAACCAGTGCACAGCCTGGTGCGTCCGGCCCCTCTCCCCACACAGCTCTGAAGTGCTATCCTGCGCGGATAGCCTCGGCTTCTTCCTGGGGACACCACAGTTTGTGCACGGGTCCCCAGTGAGGGGGCACTTGGATTCTTTCCCACCTGGGACCATTCGGAACACATCAACCATAAAATGTGCCACGAGCACTTGTGAAAGTGATTTTTTGGTGAACATAGATCCGTTTCATTTGGCTCTCACAAAAGCGCAGGAGCTGCGTTGCCAGTTCTCACACATTTACGTCCGACTTCCTGAGATGTGCTTTCGAGGTGTCCGTGCCATTGCACTGTCTGGAATTCTGCTTGTTCAGCGTCCTCACCAACATTCGGTCTTGCCATAAAAGACAGCCACTGGTGGGCTGGCTGCCTAGGTCAGGGGCAGTGGTGTCTCACTGTGGCCTCAATTTGAATTCCCCCATTGAAAAAAAAGGGTACTGACCATATTTCTTCCTGCATCTCTTTGCCATCGTGTGTTTTCTTTGGTAAGGGGTGTTTTCAAATGTCCAGCCGACTGCATTACTGGGTGACTTCTCACTGACCTGAGAGTTCTTCACATAGGAATCCTTTGTCAGATGAGAGTCAAATTCTTGGTCCTGATCTGCGTCCTGCAGTTTTGATCTTTCAGCAGAGACGGGCTGGAGCCAAAGGCTTTAAGTTTGAAGAAGCTCTGGCCAGAGTGGTTTATGGCTTTAATGCTTGTACTTCTGGAATTGAATCCACGAACGTTTGCTAGGCCAAGGTCAGCTGGGTTTTCTCCTGTTTTTCTCCCAGTTTCTGTAGTTTTGTGTTCTACATTCATATCTGGGATCGACCTTGTGTTGGTAGGTGGAGGATCCCCTACAGACGTCCAGGGGCCCCAGGGCCATCTGATGAAAGGATTCTCTCTCCTCCGCAACCCTGTCTTTGTACCTGTCTTAAAAATCAATTGTGTGAGTGTACTCTGGGCTCTATTCTCTTGTATTGATCTCTATCCTTCTGACAGTGCAGCACTCTTCTGGTTATAGTACTGTTAGAATAAGTCTTGATATTGGGTGCGTTTTTGTTTCAACTTTTAATATTGCTTTTAATTAATTTTAACCAGTACATTATAATTGTACATGATAATGGGGTACATTATGATGTATTCATACCTTCACATAACTTAAGTTGGTCAGTTTCCCAGTACCCCTTCAAATTTTTATATTCTCTATAGAATCATAATTCTAAATACTGTGCTTCATAACACAAGTATACTTTCCTCGTTCAAGGTCACTATTTAAAAACTCAGATGTGTTTCCTGGGTTGCAGGGTTTCTAGCCAATTCCCACCCAAAGCCACTTAAAAAAAACAAAAAGCGCCACCCATGCAAACACAACGCCCAGGCTGTGGCAGCCCCCAAGGAATCCAGCCAGAGAGAAGAGCTGGCATCTGTGAGCCACGGCCCACCTGGGACCACGGTCACGTCAAGAGGAAGGCTCCGAGACGCTGCCTTAAAGCAAGCAGGATCCCGGGGACACACGGTTTTCAGATATCTCAAGATACTCTGGGTGATGCCCTGGGTGCTCTTCCTTTTGCGCTTTTTAAAAATTGCTGGTGATTCTAGTAACTCTTCCCTTCCATGCAAACTTTACAGTGAGCTTGCTCATCCTGAAAGGGTCCTGCTGGGCTTGGACTAGGGTGGCCTTGAGTCCACAGAGACCTGCCAAAGATGCCATCTTCCAGGAGGTGGGCAGAGACCGCGCCCCTCTCACTTAGGTCTTCCATCTTGTAGTCTGAGCCGGCAGATCCTGTGCTATTCGAGACATAAACACCTAAATACGTCATTTTTGTGATGCAGTTGAAAGGGTACTTAAAGTCGATTCCCCGTGGTTTATCTCTAATGTCTAGATACAAACTGATTCTTCTTTTTCTCTTGGTGCACGGCTTGTGCCTCCTGCGACCTCACTCAGCCAACCACTAGCTCAGGACAGTTCTAAGTAGATCCCCGGGACTCGGGCACAGATGGCCACATCAGGGAGGAGAGAGGAGGTTTCACTGCTGCCTCTACGATCCCTGGGCTTCGCTTAGGGCCCAGAGTCCTGGCCTGCTGTGGTCAGAAGCAGAAGGGGTGAGGCCAGTGACAGGCCAGTCACTGCCCCCGAGGGTGCTTGTCCCCTCCGTCAGCCTGAGGCTGGCTGCAGGCTCTCACAGATGCCGACGTCCCATCAGGGATGCTGAGGTTCCCCCCGAGCAGGAGTTTGCCCGCCCCCCGAGGAGCCTGCCTGTGGGTTCTCGGATCTGTGCGTGCCACGGCGTCTCTGTGACTGTCCAAGGCATTCCTGGGACGGAGCTGCCTGGTCAGTGGTGTCCCTCTGCCGTGTCTTTGTGAGGCTCCTGGACGGCCGGGCTTTCCTCGGGCTCCCTTCTGTGGCTGCAGGGTCTCGTGGACCTGGTCCACGCTGGAAGGTGCTCCCTGTCTGATGGTGTTGTCTAGTGAAGCCACTGGGCGTGGAGTTGGGCTCTCTTTTAGTTTGTTTTGCTCTGTGAAGTTTCTAGTTGAGACAGTCCTTCTTCTGAGGGCACAGGACAATTCAGTCTCCCTGTCTCCTCTCAAGTGAGGAGAGGAGCTTTTGCTGTGTGTCTTTCAACAAGCTGCCCACCAACTCTGAGCTCGAGTGTGGTCCAAGTTGCTCCCAGAGCCCATCTGCTCTCTGCCCAGCTGCCCATCACCACCTCCCTGGCTCCCCACACCAGCCCTTGGCATCCCGCCGTCCTCCTTGGCCGGTCCAGCCTGCAGTTCTTGGGTTTTACTGACATCTTCAGACGTTCTCTGTTGGCTCGTGGGTTCCTGCCCTCTGTGGGTTTCTGTTAAACTCTTGCTCTTCGTCTGCCTCGGCTTTTGGTGGCGGATGCCCTCTGGCTTCCTAAGGCGGAAGCCCTCTTGGTCTGGGCCTGACTCAGGCCAAGGTGGAGTGGGAATCTGGGTCCCTTCCAGCAGCTCCAGCTGCAGCCTGCAGGTTGATATGCGGTTGTGTTTCCTCTCACGCAGGGTCTCCTCCTGGAGTTAACAGGAACGAGTGGCTCATATCCAAACACGGGCGGGTTCTCGGGAGCCCCTGTGTCGTGGACGCCCTGTGCCCTTTCACTAGGTGGAGCAGCACAATCCACGCGACCCCCGCGTGCCTTTGGAGGTTCCCTCGGGGCAAGATCGTGACCCCTCTGAGCCTAGGTCCTCTCCACCCCGCTCAGGCTCTCTAGGTGGCTGATTGCAGTTATCTAACCCTTGGTTTGGGCCAGGTGGTGTTGACGACTGCAGGTGCTTTGGCATCACCTCCTGGACGTACTCCATGCCGTAGGGTGAGGCTCCGGGTCTTGGTCAGTCTTTGGGGTGTCGGTTCCTGTTTAGGTGGCAACCAGACTCACGTGTCTCGACTTCTGTGGGTGACTATTATTGCCAGTTAGGTTTCAGAGCCTCTGCTGCTGGGGCCTGGCCGCCATTTGCACCTCGTGGATCTTTCTGGAACCTGGGTGGTGGCTGGGTCGAGACCCTGTCTCCTTGTTGGCAGGGATATTGGGCTCCACTTGGGGCCCTGCTGCCTCTGTCCCCTGAGGAGGCCCAGCTCAGTCCACTGCTGGGTCTCCCCCAAATTCCTGTACTGAAGCCCTAGCCCAAGGCGATGACCCTCGGGAGTGGAATCCACGCCCTGCCCTTCCATGTGAGGACACAGCAAGCAGGCCCGGCCACCACGACTCTGCCAGCTCTCTGACCTGGGACCTCCAGCCTCCAGGACCGTGGGACGTACATTTCTGTGCTCTCTGAGCCAGCAGTTTGTGGCCTTTTGTCATAGCATCCCAGACGGCTGCAGAGGTGGGACCTCACCCTCAGGCTAAGGTGAGAGATACAAAGCGGGGGATAGCCCAGAGCACTCACACTGCCATCCTGGGGCCTGGTTGACCTTCTCCCCCACCCTGCCTTCCCCGTGTTCCAACGGCCTTGGCTGGTGTGTTCTGCTTCTGCCAGATCCTGGGTGGGGCAGTGGGAGCCTGGCCAGTAGCAGGCTCACACCCTCTGCCAGCAGCGGAGGCCACTCTAGATTTTGAGTTTTTTTCTTGCTTTTTGGTACAAGAACACACCCCAAAGTCACCTGCTTAAGACCTAAATTCAATCTTTCCCCTCAGGAATCTTGTTCCTTTGATGGGAGAATTGAGACAAGAGGCCTTGGGTGGAGCTATGTGGTGCTGCGCGATGCCCTGGGCTCTGGAGGTGGGCAGAGCGAGGGACCGTGCGTCAGGGTTTATGCTGTCTCCAGGGTCAGCCCCACAGCAGGGGTCTCGCTCCCACCATCAGCCCCGCTCTCCGTTCCTGCTGCACCCACCTCTGCTCCTAAGAATGTCGAGGGGTTCACTCATCTGCTCGGCCGACTAATGTGGCAAACAGTTTCAGAATCATTCCACCAACACGAACCCACAGGGGGAAATGTCCCGGATCTCTGTGCACTTTTGCTTTATCATAGCTAGAAACACAGACTCACAGGGTGCTCAGAGAAGCCTCGCTCCTGACCCAGGGCCTTTCCCCGGTTTCCACCGCTCCAGAGGTCAATGTTTGGTCTGTTTGTTGCTATATCCTTTCTGTGTTCTCCTAACAAAATGTGTGTGTCTTCACATGCGTCTGTGTGTGCTTGGGTGTGCAACCATGCCTGTGCACATGTATATGCAAGTGTGTGTGCATGTGTGTGTGCATTTCCACTCCTTGCCTTTAGAAAAGGTAAGGTGTCCCACACGCTCTCTTGAGCCTGGCTTTCCCCGTAGCCACCTGCCCTAGGAATCACGTCACACAGCTCCCATGGCACGGAGGTCCTTGGGGTGTGGGCGTCTGGTGCTGCAAGGGGCGGACGTCTGGGACGCGGGGCCTCGTGCGTGGGGCCTTGTGCGCTGGGCCTGAGCAGCTCCTCAGCGCTGTGAGGGTCCTTCCATCCCTGCCTCTCTGTCCTCTGTCCAGCATGCGTAGAAAGTCACAAGGGCCTGGACGCGACCGTTGCCCTTGGCCAGTGTGGACCATGCTTGGCCCTCAGCACCCAGCCTCTGGTCCAGCGGTCTCCCTGGTTGGCTGGCTCCGGGGGATGTCCCGAGTGCCGCAGCATTCAGTGAGTGTTTCCCTGCTTCCCACAGGGTCCCCCAGCAGGCGGGACCGTGTCCTCGGCGTGGGGTCAGGTGTGCCCCAGGAACACTCAGGGAGACTGTGCGAGAGTGTCCCTGGTATGCGCTGGCAGAGGACTGCCACAGCGAGGGCGTTCCTGGACCCCTGACAGCCGCTGTCCCCGCCGCCACCGCCACCCGGCCCTGGCAGAGTCCTGCATGAAGAGGCTCCGACTCCCAGTCTTGCCTCTGGCGTCAGGACACAGAGCAGGAGCTTGGAGCAGCCCCTGGGAAGTTCCTGTCCTGGGTCTTCCTCTGTTTGCTTTCCAGGAGCCGCAGCAGTAAACCCTCCTCTTGCTCACGGGGAGGGGACACAGTCCTTGATTAATCATGGTGCTAGGCCGGACCGCAGGGCCTCCCACTGAAGGGGAGACCAGGGGCTCCACCCTCGGCCCAGCCAAGCTCCAGGGCTCAGCCCCCTCCCGCTTCCCGGCTGCCCCCCCCTTCCTGTTTGCTTTCCCGTCTCACCTTCCTTCCCCCCCCCTGCTCTGCCTCAAAGCTGCCCAGTACAGAGTCCGTCATACTTATTCTCCAATAGTTTATCGAATCAAAGAACGTACGTTGTAAGCTTTAACTACACACTTTAAAAAAACAAATAGGGTCTGGAGAGTGACGTACGTCAGCGGGGTGGTGGGATAGGTGTGCGGGAAGGGAACCTCGTGTGTGCTGTGGACACGTCAGAAAGCCACAGTCTCCTAAGACATTAAAAGAAGAACCGCGGCCGGCCCCAGGAGGAGCCGGAAGTCAGCGTCCACGTCCTGTGCGCAGCGAGATGTGGAGTCCACCCAGTTGACCACCTCTGGGGGAACATGTAAAGAAAACGTGGTGAGAACCCACAAAGAAATACTACTCAGCTCGGAGGAGGGGATGCTGGTGTTTGAGGAGGAGCCTGGGAAATGGTAGGCTAGCTGAAATGCGCAGGCACGGGAAGGAACGTTCGAGATCTGCCTGAGGTGGACTCCAAAACCAGACTCATGGAGGTGGAGTGGAAGGGTGGTCAGTGAGGCTGCAGCGCTGGGCCGAGAAAGTGTAGACGCTGGTCAGAAGGTCAGGAGCTCCAGCTAGACAGGAGGGTGAGTTCTGCTGACCCAGAGGCAGCAAGCTAGCACAGTTCATAGTGATGTAGACTTCAAAATTGCTGAAGAGCGAATTCTAAGTCTCCCCACACAGAACCTGAGGTGGGGGACGGGTGGACCCACCTCACCTGCTTGTTCTGCCGTATGCACTGGACGGAAGCTTGGCCTGGAGCCCAACACACATGCTGTCACCCTTTGTCCACAGAAGCTGGACCAGCAACACCTGCGTGTGTCCTTCCTCTGGCAGGGAGTAGCAGTGTCCAGCTGTGGGCAGGAGCGCTGGGCAGGACCTTCTGCTCTGCTTCTGGACCCACAGGGAGGTCCCCGGGGAGGCACTGGTGTAGCAGAGCAAAATGAGAGGCCGAGAAGGTGATAATGTCCGGAAACCAAACAGAAACAGCATGCTGCCCAGGAAGGGCCAGCAGAGGCAGGGCAGCACCCCGGACGGCAGTGCTGCGCAGCCAGCTCCAGGGCGAGAGCCACCTCTGCTGTCCCAGAGCCGTCCCTTGCCTGGTTCCTGTTCCCCTCAGAGGGACTAGATAACTCTGTTCCGGGAACTGGGGCCTCTAGAGTCTCATAAGGACACCTTGGGAGGCCATAGACCAGAGCTTCTGGCTGGGAAGGACTCCCTGGGGTGGGACGTGCCCACGCTCCTCTGCTCCAGCTTGGTGACCCCGATCTGATCTGCCTCTCTTCCGCTGGCATTTCCCACGCTGCCCGGGCAGCGAGGCTGATCCCAGGTAGGAGACACCTGCAAGGCACTCTGGCTTGGGGGACTTGACAGCTGTGTCTGCTGCCACGAGAAGTTCACGGCTCACCACAGCGAGTCTGTGGAACCCCAAGGCAGCTCTTCACACCCAGGTCACACTGTGCTCCAGTTCCTTTGTTGCCGAGCCCCTCGTGGCCTGCTACTTCAGAGCCAATGTCCCAGGGTGCCGAGACACTCGGCACAAGCTGCTGGGCTCTCCTCCCGTGGCTGTGGCCAGGGCCTTGTCCAGCCCTCGTGGTGAGGCCCGGGCCAGGAGCCACGTGCTTCTCTCGTCCCGCCTCCTGATTCCTCCAACTCACCTCCCTGCTCCACAGAGGCTGCCGTCCCTCCATGGACCTCCCAGGCTGGCTACCAGCTGCTGCCAGCTCCTCTTTCTGGCCCACTTTCCACAGAGCCTTGGAGATGACCCTGGGGAGAGGCTCCTACACCTGGGAAACCCGTCTGGCTGCCTCCACAGTTAGGAGGAAGCCCCTGGCTGGGCCTATGGGCTTCTGCCAGGATGGCCCCACCCTATCATGCCAGGCCGAGCTGGCCCTGTGCTGGGGCCTCTGCAGGGCCAGGTCCTGCAGAGCCTGGAGGCTGCTCCTCCACTCGGGGATGCGCCTTCCTGTGACGTGGACTCAGCCCAGTGCTGCCCTCTGGAGAGGTCCTTCTGTGCACCCAGTCGGGAGGTCCTTCTGTGCATCCAGACAGGGGGTCCTTCTGTGCACTCAGTCGGGGGTCCTTCTGTGCACCCAGTCGGGAGGTCCTTCTGTGCATCCAGACAGGGGGTCCTTCTGTGCATCCAGACAGGGGGTCCTTCTGTGCACTCAGTCGGGGGTCCTTCTGTACACCCAGTCGGGAGGTCCTTCTGTGCATCCAGACAGGGGGTCCTTCTGTGCACCCAGTCGGGGGTCCTGTGCACTCAGTGGGGGGGTCCTTCTGTACACCCAGTCGGGGGGTCCTTCTGTGCACCCAGTCGGGGGGTCCTTCTGTGCACCCAGTCGGGGGTCCTGTGCACTCAGTCGGAGGGTCCTTCTGTGCACCCAGTCGGGGGGTCCTTCTGTGCACCCAGTCGGGGGGTCCTTCTGTGCATCCAGTCGGGGGGTCCTTCTGTGCACCCAGTCGGGGGTCCTTCTGTGCATCCAGTCGGGGGGTCCTTCTGTGCACCCAGTCGGGGGTCCTGTGCACTCAGTGGGGGGGTCCTTCTGTGCACCCAGTCGGGGGTCCTTCTGTGCACCCAGTCAGGGGGTCCTTCTGTGCACCCAGTCGGGGGGTCCTTCTGTGCATCCAGTCGGGGGGTCCTTCTGTGCACCCAGTCGGGGGTCCTTCTGTGCATCCAGTCGGGGGGTCCTTCTGTGCACCCAGTCGGGGGTCCTGTGCACTCAGTGGGGGGGTCCTTCTGTGCACCCAGTCGGGGGGTCCTTCTGTGCACCCAGTCGGGGGGTCCTTCTGTGCATCCAGTCGGGGGTCCTGTACACCCAGTCGGGGGATCCTTCTGTGCACCCAGTCGGGGGGTCCTTCTGTGTATCCAGTCGGGGGGTCCTTCTGTGCACCCAGTCG
Organism: Spermophilus citellus; assembly: GCF_964194105.1. Classification (NCBI taxonomy): domain Eukaryota; kingdom Metazoa; phylum Chordata; class Mammalia; order Rodentia; family Sciuridae; genus Spermophilus; species Spermophilus citellus. The sequence continues at coordinate 1,617,362 of NC_138182.1, read as the reverse complement.
GGGGGTCCTTCTGTGCATCCAGTCGGGGGTCCTGTGCACTCAGTCGGGGGTCCTTCTGTACACCCAGCCGGGGGGTCCTTCTGTACACCCAGTCAGGGGGTCCTTCTGTGCACCCAGTCGGGGGGTCCTTCTGTGCATCCAGTCGGGGGGTCCTTCTGTGCACCCAGTCGGGGGGTCCTTCTGTACACCCAGCCGGGGGGTCCTTCTGTACACCCAGTCGGGGGGTCCTTCTGTACACCCAGTCGGGGGGTATTCGAGGCTTTTTCCCATGATGCCTTCTTCTGTTCCCTCACCACTTCATGGGGCCCAGGGCCCCCTAATGTCTGACCTCTACCTGGGGAGCCCTGGACTCACGGCTGGGATCCAGTGCCTAGTCTCAGGCTGGACGGCTCCCGGGCAGGCACCATGAGGTCTGCGCCCTGAGGGTGATCACACATTACAAAGCAGGCAGATCTCTTCTCTGGCAGTGAGAGGCAGGTGCCATCTAAACCCTTGTTTGAGTGTACGTTGGTTGTGTGGCCCTTAAGGTCTGTCCTCGGCTCAGAGAGGGGGATGTGGACGGGTGCTGATGCAGCTCCTGCCTGGGCAGGCGATGGGTGGGCACCACCACAGTGAAGGAGAGGCACCAGGACATCCCCGATGCTCAGCTTCAAGCAAAGTGCACCGTGTGAGACAGGCGGAGACCCAGGAGTCCGGACCTGCCGGCTGGGTTGCCTGGGGTCGCCTTGTGCAGGAGGGTGTGGCCTTCGTGGACTCAGAACCAGCCTCCTTCCTTGGCAATGAGAACAGAGCAGAGGGCTACTTCTTCCCCCAGCCGGGCTCAGGTCCACAGAGGGTCTGGGTGGCCCTGCTGCCCCTGCTACGTCCTGTCCACACCGTGTGCCACGCCCATGCAGGAGGCTCTCTGGGTTCAGTGTCCCCCCTTTAGGCTCTGCCACTTACCTCTCCCTGTCCTCACCGGCCATTGCACGATGGGCAGAGTTCAGAGCCAAAGCAGGGTCCCGGCTTCCTTGGATTCTCAGGGGAGTCGAGCTAAACACAAGACAGAGAGGCTCCACTCACCAGCCGGAGCGGAGCATGCTGGCTGCATTCCTCCAGTGCCCAGAAGGGGCCCCACTCATGTGCCCGAAGCTCAGGGGACAGACTCGTCCAGCTCCCTCCCACCCACAGGCCCGCAGACCGGGCTGTTTTAGTCAGCCTTCTCACTAAAAAGAGTCTAAAACATCTGGCCAGCACAACTGTAGGGAGGAGAAGTCGACTTGGGGCTTGCAGTTTCAGGGTCTCCGTCGACAGAAGGCCGGTCCATGGCCTGCAGTTGGAGGTGAGGCCGGACATCTCGGTGGAGAGTGTGGCAAGGGAGCGCCTCACATGATCATCAGGAAGCAGAGAGAGACCCCAGAGCTCGCCCCGATGCCCACCTCCTCCAGCCACACCCTACCCGCCTTCGGCCCCACTCAGTTAATCCCATCAGGTGACTGATCCACTGATTGAATCAAGGTCTCACAACCCGATCGTTTCTCCTCTAGACCTTCTTATCGTCTCACACATGAGCTTTTGCGGGACACCTCACATCCACAACATAACAAGGGCCGTTTCATGGAGCAAGACTTTTATCTTAAACATCACAGCGGGGGTCAGAAACTTATCTGGCCCTCTAAGCTCTCAGCTCCACGGAGTGCAATGCAGTTCGCCCAGGTGTCTGCCCAGTAGCCTCCATACCCTTGCTAGGTGTGGTCTGTTTCAGAGAACCCTCAGGTTTGTGCTGTGAGCAGACAGTGACCCTGACCACTCACGTGGGTTAAGGAGCATGGAGGAAGTCCACTGCGGAAGAGGAGGAGCAGGGCCCCCTACGTGGTCAATGTCCACGCGAGCATGGCCACTGGCCACCTCAGGACTGCTGTGTCTCCTGAGGGGTGCTGACCCTGTTGTCCACACCTGGCTCTGTCATCAGGCTGCAAGGGCCGCATGCACTGTGAAGCCCAGCAGAGGAGCACCAATGAGTGGAGGCGAGAGGCCACGTTGACAAGGGACCAAGACACCACTGTGGCACTGTGTGGGTGCCCTGGTCTCACGGTGACCACGGTGCCTTCTCATGTTGCAAGGGAAGCTGGAGCTCCCACACGTGTGTGCGAGGGGTGGGGGAAGCCTGGGGGCACCACCGTTCACACACTACAGCACAGACAGCTGGACTCGCCTGCAGTGCCCGTGCGGGGGCACTGGGCAGGGAGACCCCTTTGCTTGCTGAGGTCACCTGGTGCATCTCACAGGCACCCTCACACCCAGTGCCACGATGCACACAACCTTCTACATGAACACACAGGGCAGGACGAGAGGGGCCGTGAGCGGGCTCCCTGGGCCACACAGCAGGATGTCGCGGGTGGGTTTGCTCCCATCTTAAAACCAGGAGTGTGTGGTAATCAGGACACAAGGAGGACATTTTCTGGCAATTAACAAGTGACCAGAGGAGTTTAAAATCCTGGAGTGGAATCAAAGGTCCTTCAGAAAAAGACAAATGAAAGTGGCCAGTTGGTCATTAGTCACCGGGGCTGTCCGACCTGGGGTGGGGGCAGGATTCCTGCCCCTGTGAACTACACAGATAAAGGAGAGATTCATCACCTCCTTTATACCCTGGAAAGTTAAATGCTGAACCGCTAGTTACCATGGCCACACGGGCAGCGCTGGTCTCTCCTGGACTTTGGGGGCTGTTCAGCAACAGCAAGGCGGTGCTCTCTCCTCAGGGCCACCTGCCAGGGCCGAGGGCTCAGTAGGTGCTTTCCTTGAAAAAACTTCCACAAGCACACAGAGCCAGGAAGGGCCAGGCGTGTCCCAGGGGCCCGCCAATCACCAAGGTGGCGTTGCAGAGAGACAGAGAGGGAGACAGAAGAGACGGGGGAGAAAGGGACAGAGAGGGAGAGACAGAGAGAGAGACAGAGAGGGAGACAGAAGAGACAGGGGAGAAAGGAACAGAGAGGGAGAGACAGAGAGAGAGACAGAGAGGGAGACAGAGAGGGAGAGAGAGATGGAGAAGAGAGAGACAGAGACAGAGTCAAAAAGAGAGAGAGAGGAGACAGAGAGAGAGAGAGAGAGAGAGACAGAGACACACACAGAGAGAGAGAGAGAGAGAGAGACAGAGACACACACAGAGAGAGAGAGAGAGAGAGAGAGAGAGAGAGAGAGAGAGACCACAGGAAAGGAAGAGTGAGGCACATGCACAGGGCCGGGTAGACAGAGCCCTGTCCTACAGGAAACCCCGTTATTCTTGCTTCTAGAAAAACAGAGTTTAAATTGTGTCCTTGTGGAGCTGGGGTGGGGTTCCCTGAGCCCAGGGGTGTGTGGCAGCCGTCTGTGGGTGAACACAGGAAACAACCCAAAGCCTCTTTGAACCTGGTGGAAGAGCTTCCCGGGGCCTGGCTGCCGCTGACCTGTGCCAACCTGGTGACATAAGCCACTTGTGCTCGGGGACCTGCAAGTGCTTCCTTTCCTCCCACGGGGCTCTCTGGGTGGGAGCAGAATAGACCTTCAAGGCCATGGCCGCCATTCGTGACCTTGGGTGGTCTTGTGTTTTGGTTCTCTAACTTTGTGACCCCCAGAAGACCGCTCTAGGACACAGTCATCAGCCCCTGTATCCCGAAGGCCCAGGGGCTGTCTTGAAGAACCAGCAACACGCCCCTGCAGAAGAGGAACACTGGTGCCCCGGGCATCCTAAGATGGCCACAACAGCACCTGGGCGCTGGGATGCCAGGCCAGGAAGAGCCCACGGCTCTGAAGTCCCATGTGCACGTGGAGCTGTGTGCCAGGGAGGGCAGGCTGTCAGGTGCAACCCGGACCCGCCTGGCCCTAGCCACCGCTCCGCAGGCTGGGCATGCGCATGTGAGTGCAGTGAGGCTGGCGGAGGGGCACCCCAGCTCTGCAGCAGCAGGGGGTCGTGCTGTACACACACCTCCAGCAAAGACGTCAGCTTGTCTTCCGCGGGCTGCTCCGTTTCACGTGTTTAGTGATTCATTTTTATGAGACTGGTAACCCGGGGCCGTCGCCTGGCGGGGCGACCATGGAGATGGCACCCAGCAACTCTGATCTCACAGAGAACAGCAACGGTGAGCCAAGACCTGACTCCTGCAGGGCTGTTCACGTCTTAGTTTTTAAGCCACAGGAGGAATTGTGTTAGTCAGCGTTCTGTGTCTGTGACAAACGCTTAAGAAAATCATCGTGACTTCTGTCTCCGAGGTTCACCCTGGGCCGCCTCCCCAGGTGTGGACAGGTGTCGAGGCAGAGACCATGGGGGGCCACCGCACAGTAGGGCTGTCACTTCATGGCAGAAGGATGCCTAGAGGGGAGGGCCAGGGCCCCTCGTCCCCTCAAAGGCACGTCCCCAGTGACCTTCCTCCCTCCCTCTAGCCAGCCCTCATGGGGACACTTACGGCCCACATGGGACCAGGACACATCTCCAGCCTTCAGGTTTTCTGCCATTTGGGCTGGATGACCTTGAGGGCACCTGGAAACCAGGGTGTGTCGGCGCGTGCAGGGTACACGGGGTCACCCCCACCGCCAGTCACAGTGACCTAGAGGACTCCGCACAGAAACACTGGGCTCCCAGTGAGTGACATCGGGTTCCCAGGTAAGCTGGCGAGGCCCTCTCTACCCCTATGCACCTCCTCTGCAGGCTGTCTCCCTGCCCCGGCGTCTCTGCCTGTGGGCCTCTGCCCTGGACCTGCTCTTGCGGGCCATTCTTCCCGCTCGTTCTCACAGCCAGGGCTTCACTCTCTGCTTATCCACGACCTCTGGCCCCCGGCTGCCTGGCCCACACCTGCCTCTGTCACCAGCCTGCCTGTGTCACCAGCCTGCCTGTGTCACCAGCCTGCCTCTGTCACCAGCCTGCCTGTGTCACCAGCCTGCCTGTGTCACCAGCCTGCCTCTGTCACCAGCCTGCCTGTGTCACCAGCCTGCCTCTGTCACCAGCCTGCCTGTGTCACCAGCCTGCCTCTGTTGGCAACTTCACATGCTGTCCACAGCCAGACCAAAAGGGAACTTGCAGAGTGGTGGACTCGCTGCCCGCTCTCCTTCTTCTGGAATCGTGAACACCCTCCCCACATCTGACCACCTTCTTGTCCTTCAGGTCCTGGCTTGACCCCTGGGCCCCCTCCAGGCCGTGTCCTTTCCGCCCGGTCCCCCCTTGCAGCCTGTCTGGAGGAGTGACAGTTGTGGAGTCTCTGGCTAACTTTCTCCCCTCCCTTTGTGTGGCCACATCCTATCGAAGAGAGGTGTCCTGGAGTGTAGGGGAAGGACCCCTGTGGACCACCACAGACACGCCAGAGACCCTGGGTCCTTCACAGAGGGACAGAGGCCGATCTGGGATCACCAGGTGCCCCAGAGGACAGGCAGGCGCCACCATGGGTCTCCCTCATGCCCAGAGGTCTGCTCAGGCATCGAGCAGGACCCTCGCCACCCTGTTGCAGGGAGGTGCCCGCCTGGGGAAGGTTGGGCCCCTGAGCTCTGCACTCTAATATCCCCTGAAGTGGAAGATCCCTTGTCCCATCTTGAGGGTTGCTCTCCCTGGGGACGAGGACAGGAGGAGGGCAGCCCTAGGAGCTTCTCCCCAGAGAGGAGTGTCCCCTGCAACTGTAGCGGCATCATACCAAAGGGTGCACGTGCCCCGGAGGGTGGCCATCCTGGAGGGTGCGCTTGTCCCCGAAGGGTGGCTGTCCCGGCTCCCTTCTGAGCCCACTCACCACAGCAAGGGGCAGTCTAGGGTGGCCCATCCTTCCCAAATTTCTTTCTGCTCTCAGCTTTGAACAGAAACAAAAATAAGGAAAGTGAAAATGAGCATTTTACTCCATTGTGGCTATTTCCTCTCATTTGTGTTGTCAAAAAGTTATTATTTCTTCCAATTCAAAGAGATGTTTTAGCATTAATTTACTAAACACAGCTCAGCATTTAAATGCTTCAAGTATTCACAAGCCTTTATTCATGCCAGCCCAGTGATATTTAAATATCCTCACAGGTATTAAATGAAGAAGGTTTTTTTTTTTGTTTGTTTGATCCGTCGCCCGTATCACCTTGCAGCACAGGGGGGCACAGGGAGGCAGCGCTGGCCTCTTTGTGGGGCCCAAGATGAGACAGATGTGCCTTCTGTATTGCAGGTGCCCTGTGCAGGAAGGGGCTGTGGGCTGGCCATGGGCTGGGGAGGTGGGAGGGGTCAGGAGGAGGACACGCTGCTTGAACAAAGACACTAGAGATTGCGGCATCATTTTTTTATGGACACTGAGAACGAAGTCTCAATAATAACTGTAGAGTTAATTTTGCTTCAAATTCTTTTTCTCCCTTAATAGAGCTCATTATGCAAAGAGAAGTCTCAAAATGCTTTTAGTTTTGTTTTGTTTTGTTGCAGCAATATTTGGCAAGATTCAAGCTAGCCATTGTTGTACTTTTAGCTGAACAATCAGGAATCCAACGGTTACTGAGCCCTGCTTGTGTGGGTTTCAGAGATGGAAACCGGTACGAGAAGCTCCCAAATGCCTGAGGAAGTTTCTGCGCATGATCAGACTTCCAAAGGAAGCCGTTTCCTGCAAGGTGGAGGTTGGTGTCTGCAAGCAGATCATGACTGAGGGGTGAAGGCCAGAGGACACCGACCCCTGGCCTCCGAGGGCAGAGACTGGCCTCAGTCAACAAGTCAGGACACATGTTGGTCGGAGGACAAGTGGTCTGGCCCCACGAGGCTCACAGCTCAGGTGCACGGGTGTGCACACTGCCCGGGTGCCTGAGCTACCCACAGAAGACATATATCCACACACGGCCCTGTTTGCCAAACTTGTAGTAATTTATATAATTATACACATAATATACTTTAACCAAATACACAAAGATTTTTATGGTGCCACTTAGGGTCTAGATTGAACTTAAACCACTACTTAGTCTATCTCTCTTAATAGGATACTAAAAGGAAATTTTATGACAACATTATCAGTAGCATTTTGCTGATAATTAGAATAACAATAATAATACCAAGATATTTTTTCAGTAATAATGGTGTTATTAATGAGATTTTTATGAAAGACAGACTTCTTTGGTATAATTATGAAAATTGATCTTTTGCATTTTACTTATTCACTGAAATCAGATAAGTGGCTTAACTACATGTATTATTTCTAATAAATATTCAAAAGAATGCATTTAAACAAGGCTCCTCATTCTATTCTTGCTCATATTCCTTGCATTTAAATAAAAGTGTAATTGCTCTGCTTTTTAAACTGCTAGTTTGGATTAGCTGTCTAACCTGTACAGTGTGGCTGTTTGCTGTTTGCATTTTTAATAGCTTTATTACCATTTGGTGAAGCCTTAATTTCTGACTGCCTTGAAGAGTCCTGCCTTTAAGTCAGCACTACAATTTAACCTGCAATAATCTGTCAGGATAAGATAAAGGCCCAGACCAGAGGAAGCACAGTGTTTTTGTGTAGCATTCTGTCATTGTTAAAGGCAGGATCCGAGCGTGTCAAATGTAACCTCTGAAAGTTTTCTAAACTTTGCAGCATAATTTTGCAGTTCATGTTTTTAGTCGATGGCTCCAGAATGCATGATCTTGTTCACTAGGGAAAGCAATTAAAATACACATCAGCTGCCTGAGAATGAGCACTCACGGACATCAGCGGGGCAGTACACTCACTGTGTGTACATATTCATATATGTTGCACGCGGGCGCACGTAGGTGTAAGAGCAGAAAATCTCCAGCATTCCCGCAATGGGACCGGTTTTATCGTCTAAGAACCCGGGACTATGCCTCTGTAAATGCGTGTTTTGCTCCTCCATCCCATTAGGCATAAAGGTGGGAGAGTTGTATAAAGCAGTGCCTAAACCCAGCAGGGTTCCAGCACAGGGCCCTTCTCAGAGGTCTTACTCAGTCCATCCCCCTGACCCTGCAAGTCCCAGATGCTGGATATTTTTGTGCAGATCCTTTAAAAAGAAGCAGTCCTTTGGGCTGTGGCTGTGGCTCAGTGGTAGAGCGTTTGCCTGGCACGTGTGAGGCACTGGGTCAATCCTCAGCACCATATATGAATAAATAAATAAATAAATAAAGGGTATTGTATCCCTCTACAACTAAAAAAATTTAAAAAAAGAAGAAATCTTTTTGAAAAGCATGATTATTATAGAAGTTAGCACTAATTCCTTAACATCATAAGGTTCCTAGTGGGTGTTTCAATTTCCCAGTTGTATTATCTAATGCTCTATCTCTGGCATACATATATATGTCAGGAATACTTTTTTAGTTTGCTTTTTGATTTGTTGAACTAGAAGAAAATAAGGCTTCTGCAATTGTGATTTTTTGGACCGTTTCTGAAGTCCTTTCAAATTATAGGTCTAGCTGCCGTTTCTCCCACAGGCAGAGGGAAGGAGCTGCGGATCTACAGGACCCAGGCGGGGTCTCCCAGCTATGCTCCTGTGAGTCTAACCCGTCTCCCAGTTCCCCATGGACTGTAATTATGAGATCGGGGCTGGTCAGATTCAGGTCTCCTCTTGGCAGGGACCTCTGCTTGTCTCTTATTGAAGTACTAGTGTCCTTTGCTGCTCAGAGCTGCCGTGTGGCCAGACTCGAATTCTATCAGCCCTTCTCCACTTACTAGCCGGACACCTCTGTGAAAAGAAAAATTTCCTCATATTCTTCCCGGTTGCTTGGTCATGCAGTTTATATTGGAAAGGCGGAATAAATATTTGATACCTTCTCTTTGTTTACTAGTTTTCAAAATAATGAATTATTCATCAGCATCTCCCGGTGGTAACGGTTATTATTTTTTTAGTTTCATTAAGAGCTCCTGGATTTAAACATACACTGGGTTTCATCTACGGCAGCTTTTCACTTTGATGATCAGATTGTCCCCTCCTGGCCATTGGAAACCTCCTCAGTCAGCCCACACATGTGGGGGGACAGTGTCCCCAGCTCCTCTTGCCCACCTCCAGCCTCAAACTGCTGCTCTCACGAGCCCAATCCTGCAAGCTTTGCCTTGGCACCAGATTTCCAGACACCCATACACACGTGGACACCACAGAGTGACTACCTCGCTACATCTGGATGTCCACCAACCATGACATTGTATGTAAATACTTAGGGCAGATTTTTTAAAACCAAGAAGTCTTTTAAAAAGAAGATCTGTGCCCACCTTGAGCCTACAGTGCCCGGTCCTGGTTTCCCACAGGTGTCTCCACCCCCACGCTACGGCCACAGGATGGCATTTGCCCAAATGCCACCAACAAGGTCTGTGCCATGATCTCAGACCCCAAGCTTTGTGGACCTGGGAGGCCCGGGAGCAACCCAGGTCCTTTCCTTGTTCCCCGGGCACAGGACTCTGCCTTGCCTCCCCCACTCGGCCAGGGGGGCCAAGGTCTCCATGCTAGGTCAACAGGTCCACCTGAAGGAAGCAGGGCAGCAGGCCGGCCGTCGGAGAAGGAGGCTCCGCTGGGCACTTGTCTGCTCTCCCTGGATGGTGACTGGGACCTCGAGCAGCGAGTCCAGGGGGTGGAGGGGGAGAGGGCAGGTGACGGCGGCACCTGGGCTCCATCTGGCCTTGAGGTGCAGGTGTGGGGGCCCCCAGTGCCCGCTGCTCTTGACGCCATCCCACGTCTTCACCCGTGTCCCCACTCTCCAAGCAGCAGCCCACTCACCTTTCCAGCCAGGGTCTGCTTCGTTCCCCAGCAGAAGGGATGCTGAGCACAGCCCGCCAACCTGCTGCCCGCATGGCTCTGCCCACACCTCGTCCCGAGCCCGCCTTCCACGTCTGGGCCACCCAGGCCTTCCCGAGCCTGCTCTCTACGGAGACCCCCACCAGCAAATCAGACACTAGCTCCTCACAGACCGCAGGGGCCATCGCACCTTGGCCAGGGGGTTGGTAGAGACTCCAGAGTGACCCTGCGCTCCCTGGCCATAGAGAGAAGGGAGTGCCCAGTCTGGGCAGAGTCCACAGGAGCCCTGCTCCTGAGTGTTGGGGCCACATGGAGACTGCCCCTGTGCCTGGCTCAACACCAGCAGCAGCCTCACCTGCCGGTGCCATAGCCCTTCTGCGTCTCTGGACACAGCGGTGAAGGGGGAGTCACACCCTGGCTGACCAGCCTCAGACTTGCCGCCTGTGTGGCGTTACTGGTCAGCAGCTGAGTGACTGTGATTTCATGGTGACACATTGGTGATGTGTCCTGTGTCCCTCTGAAGAGTCACTGTTCTCTTGGGAACTCCCCCTACAAAGGTCTTTGGGATTGGTGCTGCTCTCGCCGTGGAGCCAAGTGTACTTGACAAGGGAAGGGGTGCGGGCAGCTACAGAGCTGTGTGGACGCCCCTCCTCGCACACCTGCTCCTGGACCTGGGGAGGGCTCTAACTGGCAGCTTTGTTGTCTCAGAACAGGAGCTCCCGCGGACTCAGAGGTGGCCCTGCCCCTGGGATAGAGGGAGGGCAAGTTGCAGGGGACCTCTCCAGACCCCATGCCTGTCTTCTCTGCAGAGCTGAGGGTGGCAGCCGGGGTGAAGATGAGACGAGAGGTGGACACATAAAATCTGGACATGGAGACCAAGAAAACACAGCGGGAACTGCAGAGCTGTCCACTCTCCTGGTCCAGGGAGGCCTCCCACTAGTGGGGAGAGGGAGCAGCTCCAGAACCAGCCTCCCACCAGGCTCTGCCTGCCTCTGGCCAGCTTCTGGCCAGCCTCTGGCCAGCTCGCCTGCCACCTGCCGAGGTTGCCTGCTGGACCTCTGTTGAGTGACGGCACCTCTTCCACCAAAAGGAACTGTGGTGGCCCCCGTTCTGAGACTCGAGGCCCCTCAAGCATCTAGGGCAGGAGCAGGCTTCCATGGCCACCCCCATGAGGCCAGGGGCAGGTGTCCTGCTGCAAATCCCATGCCCCCTGGCCTCCTCAGGCTCCCTAATGGCAGGAGGTTATTTTTGCCCGGCTCCTGGGCTCTTGCAGCCTCTGAAGCTCTGGATACCTGGTGAGGTGGCTGTGGGGTGTGAGGTGAGGTGGCTGTGGGGTGTGAGGTGAGGGCCGTGGGGTGTGAGGTGAGGGCCGTGGGGTATGAGGTGAGGTGGCCGTGGGGTGTGAGGTGAGGCGGCTGTGGGGTGTGAGGTGAGGTGGCCGTGGGGTGTGAGGTGAGGTGGCTGTGGGGTGTGAGGTGAGGTGGCCGTGGGGTGTGAGGTGAGGTGGCCGTGGGGTGTGAGGTGAGGTGGCCGTGAGGTGTGAGGTGAGGTGGCCGTGGGGTGTGAGGTGAGGTGGCCGTGGGGTGTGAGGTGAGGTGGCCGTGGGGTGTGAGGTGAGGTGGCCGTGGGGTGTGAGGTGAGGTGGCCGTGGGGTGTGAGGTGAGGTGGCCGTGAGGTGTGAGGTGAGGTGGCCGTGGGGTGTGAGGTGAGGTGGCTGTGGGGTGTGAGGTGAGGTGGCTGTGGGGTGTGAGGTGAGGGCCGTGGGGTGTGAGGCGAGGGCCGTGGGGTGTGAGGCGAGGGCCGTGCGGTGTGAGGTGAGGTGGCCGTGAGGTGTGAGGTGAGGGCCGTGAGGTGTGAGGCGAGGGCCGTGCGGTGTGAGGTGAGGTGGCCGTGGGGTGTGAGGTGAGGGCCGTGAGGTGTGAGGTGAGGTGGCCGTGGGGTGTGAGGTGAGGTGGCCGTGGGGTGTGAGGTGAGGGCCGTGAGGTGTGAGGTGAGGTGGCCGTGGGGTGTGAGGTGAGGGCCGTGGGGTGTGAGGTGAGGGCCGTGGGGTGTGAGGCGAGGGCCGTGCGGTGTGAGGTGAGGTGGCCGTGAGGTGTGAGGTGAGGGCCGTGAGGTGTGAGGCGAGGGCCGTGGGGTGTGAGGTGAGGTGGCCGTGGGGTGTGAGGTGAGGTGGCCGTGCGGTGTGAGGCGAGGGCTGTGGGGTGTGAGGTGAGGTGGCCGTGGGGTGTGAGGTGAGGGCCGTGGGGTGTGAGGTGAGGGCCGTGGGGTGTGAGGTGAGGGCCGTGGGGTGTGAGGTGAGGTGGCCGTGGGGTGTGAGGTGAGGTGGCCGTGGGGTGTGAGGTGAGGGCCGTGAGGTGTGAGGTGAGGGCCGTGGGGTGTGAGGTGAGGTGGCCGTGCGGTGTGAGGTGAGGGCTGTGAGGTGTGAGGCGAGGGCCGTGGGGTGTGAGGTGAGGTGGCCGTGGGGTGTGAGGTGAGGGCCGTGAGGTGTGAGGTGAGGTGGCCGTGGGGTGTGAGGTGAGGTGGCCGTGGGGTGTGAGGTGAGGGCCGTGAGGTGCGAGGTGAGGTGGCCGTGGGGTGCGAGGTGAGGTGGCCGTGGGGTGCGAGGTGAGGTGGCCGTGGGGTGCGAGGTGAGGTGGCCGTGGGGTGCGAGGTGAGGTGGCCGTGGGGTGCGATGTGAGGTGGCCGTGGGGTGTGAGGTGAGGTGGCTGTGGGGTGTGAGGTGAGGGCCGTGCGGTGTGAGGTGAGGGCCATGGGGTGTGAGGTGAGGTGGCCGTGGGGTGTGAGGTGAGGTGGCCGTGGGGTGTGAGGTGAGGTGGCCGTGGGGTGTGAGGTGAGGGCCGTGGGGTGTGAGGTGAGGTGGCCGTGGGGTGTGAGGTGAGGTGGCCGTGGGGTGTGAGGTGAGGTGGCCGTGGGGTGTGAGGTGAGGGCCGTGAGGTGTGAGGCGAGGGCCGTGGGGTGTGAGGTGAGGTGGCCGTGGGGTGTGAGGTGAGGGCCGTGGGGTGTGAGGTGAGGTGGCCGTGGGGTGTGAGGTGAGGTGGCCGTGGGGTGTGAGGTGAGGTGGCCGTGGGGTGTGAGGTGAGGGCCGTGAGGTGTGAGGTGAGGGCCGTGGGGTGTGAGGTGAGGTGGCCGTGCGGTGTGAGGTGAGGTGGCCGTGCGGTGTGAGGTGGGGGCCGTGGGGTGTGAGGTGAGGTGAGGACTGTTCCCACTTTGCAGATGAAGAACAAGGTGCATCACTGCCAGGAAGGTCACACCAGGCCAGCCCAGGCCGAGGGGCACTAGAGAGAACGTCTCCATAATCCCAGGGTCTCACCTTGTCACGGCCTGGGACTTTGGTGACCAGACACGTGGACTGGCAGCACTCAGCCTCCATAGGCCCACCGTGTGCACCCAGGGTCTGTCTTCCTGCAGGGCCTTGGGCTCCGTCTCAGCAGGGCAGGAGATGGTTCTCCCGGGCCTCTGTTCCAGAGCTGCTCATGTCTGACCTGGCGAAGGATCCGGAAGTGGTCTCTGGAATGACAGAGCTGCAGACACCATGCATATCCTCAAAGAAACCTCCAGAAACAGGCCACAGGTCACATGGCGTCAAGCCTATACTGAAGACTTTGAAGACCAGCATCTGCGGATCATTCCTGCTTGCAGTTCTGCAGAGCTATGCTGCTGAGGGGATGCAGGCATCTTCACATCTGTCTCCTAGGGTCCCTCTTGGGGGCCCAGCTCACAGGCTGTGAGAGTCAGGGGCCTCTGAGCCAGGGCATGGCCCGCATGGCTACGGGCACTTGGGGAGTTGCTTCCCCTGGTGCTTCTAGAAGGCGGTGCTTGGGGCTACTCCTTCCTCACAGGCCGGAGCAAGATACCCGGCAAACTTCAGGGGCGGCCCCTGGTCTATAGGACGTGTCACCAAGTGTGCCCCCTTGCTCTGGCAGGAAGGGGCAGTCGCACTCCTCCAGGGCTGGGTTTCCGTGGAGCTGGAGTGAGGCGACTTTCCCGCGGACACACCGTTCCCTCGTTCCCTCGAGAGGGAAGGCAGTTCCTGTGGACTCTTTGGCGCCTGAGCTTCCTGAGCTTCCTCCCAGGTGTGGATGGGAGGGTCTTTGAACTCCTCTGATGGGAGCCAGTGGCTCAGGGTCCACAGTGGCCGCAGGTCTCCGGGGAGTCCCGCTGGAGAGGCCACAGACGAGGGAATAAGGCCTGTGGCCATAGCAGGATGTTCTTAGGTTGGGAATCCCGGGTGAAGAGAACAAAGGTCAGCCAGTTTTCCATGCAACACACAATGGCGCTGGTCAGAGGCCAGAGCCCAGGCCAGCCTGGGGCCAGCGAGGGCTTCTCTGAGGCCCCCGGCACGACCATCGTGGGTTCAGAGGAACCAGATCTGGACTGGGTGAACGTGGACACAAAGGACTTGACAGACCGCCAGATCCCTGTTTTCACCAGTTTGGGTTACTGTGGTCCCATTATAAGGCTTGAAAGACAGGTAATAGAATCTCAGCGGCCGGGTCCTCCCTGGTGTGTGTTCCCTGGATTACCTGGCCTGGCCGGGCTCGGTTTTCAACCACAGCCCTGCAGCACGATCATCTGATCAGCCGGGGGCTTCGCACTGCTGTCAACGGCTCTAATGGGTCAAGCATCAGATTAACCCTTTGGGCCCTCCCCCTGAGAATTCCGCACTTATTACAAAGCGATTTACTCCTCCGTCGTTAGTGTGGTGACAGAGGGCTCTCTCGAGGGCTTCCCCGGCCGGCTCTCCCTTGTCGTGTCCAGTCCTTTCTGGATGGCTCCCGTTCTCATAGGTGACCCAACGCAGCAGCGACAGCCAGGCTCCCCAGCAGTTCTGTGGGGGTCTCTCCTAACCCAGAAGACGATGGCACCCCACACTGAGGGCCTGCCCTGCTCTTTCAAAAGACAACAGAGTCACAGTGACACAGGCCAGATGACCTGTTAACTGCCCTTCATGGAGAAATGCATATTTAGCAATGTGTCACCCAGGCCAAGGCTGCCTGAGCTGCAAGCAGGTCCTCCTCGCAGCTCTGTCATGTCGCTCTTGTCCCCCAGGTCCCATGCACACCAGACCTTCAGAGTCAGGGTGGAGGGTGGGGCTTCCTCAAGTGCAGAGCGCGACCCAGAGGGAGGCGGGAGGCGGCCCCAACACCCTGTGTGGTACACGGTGGCTTTTCTGCCTTTCTGATTTGGGGGAATGCTGCATGCGCCTGGAAATGGGCTGAGTGGCTGCAGGAAGCTGCTCTGAGCAGCACGCACTGTCCCCCTGCCTCGTCGGAAGTGAACTGGGTTTGGCCAGAACCGTGGGCTCCTGCCCAGGGGAAAACCCTGGTTGGAAGGGAGAGGCTGGGGCTTGGCCGACTCTCTCGCAGCCTCCTGTCACTGAGGACACACAGTGTGCGGCAGAGTTTGGGGTGTCACGTGTGATCGTGGCCTTGATCTCTCCCAAGCTTCGAGGTATGCGTGCAGAGGGCGTGAGCCAGACCCACAGGGGCAGCCCTTGTCTCCTGGAGGCCTGCACCTCTCTGGGGACCCAGCCACCAGGGTGAAGGGAGATGTCCTCCCTCCAAGTACGGCAGCCCTTATGGGGGCTCCTTGCCCCCTCATGTTGCCAGCAAGAACACCCAGGCCACCGCAGGGTCCAGAGCACTGCCCACCCAGCAGAGCTCCTGGCTCTCAGGCCTTGCCCTGCCCCTTTCCTGCACCCTGCACCCAGGGCCCTGGTACTCTCTGTGTGCCCACACTGGGTGTCCTGGGCAGCCTGGCTGAGGCCCACCCCCGGAGCTATCTATCTTCATATCTCTTGATTTGCTTCTGCGGCCCACGGCACACCACCATGTGGCACACCACCGTGTGGCCAGAGTGACTCTGAGCAGGTTGGAACCCAATGCTCCTGGGTGCAGGCTCCCATCTCTGCTAGGCACCGAATGCTTGTATCCCCTGAATTCACACGCAGATGCCCATGGGGTGGCGTTTGGAGACAGGGCCTTGGGGAAGCCGCGAACATGAGGTCACACACGTGGGACTTCATGATGGAATCAGAGTTCTTATGAGAAGAGAAGAGGAGCCACGCAGGGTGGCCGCCCACCAGAAAAGGACGGTCCTGATGCCCATCGGACCTCCAGGCCAAGGAATGGGAGACAAATCCCTGGGGTCCTGGTAAAGCTTCTCACGTGGCGAGCAACGAGGGGCTGGGCCTGAGGGTCTGGCTGGGGCTTCTGTCTTGGAGACCTGGCTAGGTGTGGGCTCTTGGCCAGGTGTGGGCTCTGACACGGAGGGAAGACCCGGGCTCCAGGTCAGCTTCCAGAGGGGAGGACGGGCCGTCAGACAGGCTGTAGCTGTGGAGTGTTTTCTGCCACAGAGAATCAGTATGCAGCAGGAGCAGGGGTGGCGAGTGCCAAGAGGAGTTACGAGTGAGGAAAAGACCCCACAGCTGTGTGGCTCTGTCACGGACCCAATTGGAGGAAACAGAGACTCACATCCACCATCTGCATGTCAAGATGAAGAAAAAAAACAGCTCTTCAAAGCCAAGAGGGAGAAGGATGCCCTCCAAGTCACCACCCAGGGCAGGGGCAAGCTGGAAATGGAACTCGGGCCCCTCCGCGGCTCCCACCTCAGAGACGAGGACGCGGCACTTGAGCCTCCGGCTCCAGCATGTGCTCTCACTGCGGCTGGCCCTGCCGTGGCTGAGGCCCACCTCCAGCGTTGTCCTCCACTCCGGGCAAAGTTCACAGTCACATTCCCTGAGATGGGAGGAAAGGCAGGCAGCCGGTCCCCATGGCCGTATGGAGACGAGCCAGCCAGACACACGGCCATGGAAATGATTCACACTCACGGTCTTGGTTCCCAAAGAGTGAGTAGATCCCTTTAAAGCAAATTCCCACGAATTCCACCAAGACCAGAGAGGAGGTCCAGCTAGCTACCAGCTGAGCCCTGGAACTCTTGGTGCTACAGGTTCAACCTGAGACCCACTGCAGGTGGGAGAAAGGCCACGCTAGCCAGGCCCTGGTTCCATATGGACCTTATAAGAAGAGGTGAGAGACCCGCAGCAGTGGCTAACTGGGGGAGGCAGGAAGGACGGAGCTGGGGGGGCTGCTAACCTGGGCTCAGACCTCCGGCCTCCAGGAAATAGCCCTGCTGTCTTAAGACCCACAGTTGGTGGTAATTTGTCACACAACCCTGGGAAACAGGCACTCTGCGTTCCAGATGTTGATATTAGGGTACACTCAGAGGTGGGAGGCTTGTGAACTGCGTGGTTATGCCAGAACTGCACGTGCGCCTTCAAGGTAAGGGCCAAGAATCCGGAAGCCTCCTTTCCCCTGGCCCTCAGGCTGCTGTGTTGTGTGGCTGAAGGGAGGCTGGGTGGCGGCTGGGCGGCACAGCCACTCTTGGCCAGGAGATGTAGAGGGTGCAGCTACAGAGCCTCCTGGGGAGTGGGAGGGTCGCACCCCATAACCAGAGTCAGCCTCAGGTGACAGTGGAAATCTGACAGGTGCATGTGAGCAGGAAGAGCAGGGTCCCACCCAGAGGACCGAGGGCACACGATGCCCCCAGCCATGCTGGGGTGCAGGATCACATGGTCCTCCCCACACTCCCCAAGTTACCAGCGTTTTGTTTTAGATATTTTATTGATTATTCTCTGATTCTGAAAGCCATACAAACTAACCAAAAATATTCAAACATTTCACAATTATATAATGCATAATTTGATAGTTCCCTAATGTCTTCTTCCAGAAATGACTGTAATTACAAGTTTGGTGAAATGATCTGTATAAATACCAGCATATTTGTAGTTGTATAGAGATAAGATCAGGAGTGGGGGAAGAAGGAATCCAGGGAGCGGAGGAGTTTAGGAAAGTGGGACATTGAGTTTCTTCAGCTTAACTCACTCACCGCAGCCGGCCCCACCGCAGCCCGCCCACAGTGCGCAGGTCCAGGGCGGATCCCAAGACAGGTCCAGCCAAACACGCACTCCTGGGCGGAGCCTCTTCCTGCAGTTTGTCTCTCATGAGCTGGGTTGGAAGTGTAAGGGAAAACATGACCACCTGACTTTTCCTGGGGGCCTCGTCCACTCTGCTGCCCCAGCTCTCTGCTCCCTGTCCTCCAGGCTCTGCCTGGATTTCCTGGTCTCACGGCGCATCAGCAGCTGCAAGTGTGAAGGCTCGGAAAGGTCTTCCAAAGCCAATAGTCAAGAAGGGCCCCTTGCATCTAGAAATGACCTGGTGGCGCACCCTCAGCCTCAGGGCAGGGCTTGGGGCTCCTCTACATGGACAGCAGATGTGAAGTCGTGAACCAATAGCTCTGCACGTAGTCGTCTATGTGCTGGGCACAGGCAGAGGAAGACGAAGCCCCCGGCTTCCTGAATCCTACATGCCAGTGAGGAGGAGCAAGGTGGCGTCTACGTGTGGAGGCTGAGAGGACCCCCGGGCACCTGGAGAGGGGTGCAGGAGTGTTGCCATGGAGAACTCGGGCAGAAACTGGGCCCAAGTGCAGGAGGCTTGGCCAGGCATGTGGGACACTGTGGGCAAGGCAGGGAAGCCACAGCATCGAGGACCATCAGAGGACAGGAAGAGAGAACCAGAGAAGTCCAATACGGCACGCAGCAGAGGACAGAGGGGGCAGAGGTCATAGCTGGCATTTCTTTTCTTTTGTTGGTACCTGGGGCACTTTACTATTGAGTCACAGGGTCTCACTAAGTTGCTTAGAACTTTGCTAAGTTGCTGAGACTGGCTTTGAACTTGCAATCCTCCTGCTTCAGCCTCCCAAACTGCTGGGATTACAGGCATGTGCTACTGTGACCAGCTCATAGCTGATAATTCTATAAGGATTTAGGATCAGAAAAACATGGGTGCAGTTTTTTGGCTGGTGACCTTGGCCAGTTGGTGGTCTTTTCTGATGCTCTGTATTTCTGTGGCTAGGTGGGGATCTTAGTATCTGCACTAGTGCACAGGGCTTCCTGAGCCACACCTGTGTCTGGGGCAGCCCACCTCCTGCTGTTGCTCCCCTTGCCCCCCAACAACTCTATGCTGTCCACAGTTATCCTAGAGCCTCACAGTCTCCCCAGCTCTGTGCCGCCTCTGCTCCCTGGATGCCTGATGTTCCTTACCTGCTCAACTTCTGTCACCCTCCAAAGCAGCTCAGGGGACCCCAGAGCTCTGGCCATGCCCTTCCCGGGGCACCCTCCCTCTCCCCCTGTGCCTGGGGTGTGCCTGTGCTTGCTGGCACCTCTGGGGGCCTGGGGGTGCCCACTGGCGCCCTGTGTGTGTGAGGTGCCACACCCATGCAAACAAGCAGAGGGACCCAGGGAGCAAAGTGAGTCTGTGAAAGGAGGGACCAGATCAAGGCAGGTCCTGGCTGCCTTCTAGGCCAATGAGTCTGAGCTACATTCTGCAAATGCAGGGCGGACTCGAGGGTGTCGACTGGTCCAGCGGTCCTCAGGCACGGCTGTGCATTGGAGTCACTTGGCGAGCTTTTTAAAACTGCAGATAACCTAGGTCTTAGGTCCCAGCTCAGACCATCTGAGCCAGAACTGCCATGTGGAATTTCGTCTTACGTGAGAGAATGTCTCTCAGGGGCTCCTAATTGGCCCCCATCTGAGATCCACTGACATGACCAGAGGAGCACAGATTAGGGGCTAAAGAGAAGGCAGGAGTCTCCTGCTGTCACCCCAGTAGGACAGCATCAATGTGTGCACCCCACGGAGGTCTCTGGAGGCTCCTCCAGGGCTGGGTGAGCCAGTAACCCAAACAGGGCGTTGCCAAGGGCAGAGGCCCGCTGGACTGGATTGAGCCATGAGTGCTATCTGCACTCACTGCAGAGCGGGAAGCCGTCCACTCCAGGGACCTGGCACAGGCCCAGCCCACACCTACTGGTCACAAGGCCCTCCAAGAGTCAGCGTACTCATGTGCCGAGTGGGGACACTAGTTCCACCTGCCGAGGCTGCTGCGGCACCCACATAGCATGGAGAACGTGAAAGGGCCTCCCCAGCGCCTCCCAGAGAAAGTGCCCAGAAGCACAGTGAGTCTGTGATGTCAGAGAGAAGGGGCTGGAGACAGCTAAGGGCCTCCCCAGGTTCAGGAGAGGACGACCCCACAGAGAAGAGGGGAAGAGGTTGGGACCTATGTGAGAGTGAGGAGGGTGCATGGGAAGGGACCACCAAGGAGGCCAGAAGGTCAGGTTCAGAGGAGAGGCCGGGAGAAGCTGACTCCAAGGGACAGGCATAGGGGTGGGTAATGTTTGGAGGTAGAGAATCGTCTGGGCATCATTGGATCACATATATGAAGCCAGTCTCTGCTGCCAAAGGGATCTCAGACGCCCTGTAGGATCAGAACTTCATTTTCATGGAGGAACAGGCCGGGTGATAAGTGCACTGTCCACTGCTCAGCAGGGGACGCCGTTCAATACCAGGCACGCTTTGGCACCATTAGTGTTTTGAGGAGCAGAAAGCAAGCAGAGTCTGTGAGTCAGCAGCCCCGCAGGGTCTTCTCCTGGAGACGCTGTGCACCGGCTTGCGTGGTTCTGGGCTATCCTCACAACCTGCCCCAGACATCCTAGGTCGAGAAGGCGGCTGCAGCTGTGGTGGACAGTAAGACCTGGCTGGCCGAAGGGCCCGCAGGTCCCGCCATGCACACAGCGGGTCCTGGTGTCAGTCTGGGCTCCTGTCCGCAGGATGCACATCTGAGCACTGACGAAGGCTCCAGGTCTGGCTTTAGGATGCTCTTCTCCTTTGGCAGAAATCCCCGGCAGGAAGAGCAGCCTCAGGGGCACTGAGTTTTGAGGAGCTGAGAGGAGGTCTACCAGGCTCCAGGAGCCAGCACTGTGGGCATCAGGACAGGGAAGGAGGGGCCAGCGGTGCCCCATGGCGAGTCCCAGTCCTCCACTGGACATCAAGTCCACAGGGTGCATCCTCTTTTGCATTAAATTCAGGTACAGAAAGGGAGAATGTGGTTCTTCCCTGTTTGACACTCAGAGAGCAGTGTTGTGATCCTGCTGCAGGCTTTGGGCTGAGAGAGCATGTTGGTTGTGGCCACATTGAAAACTTCTGGCCAACAGTTCTCGAGTGCTTTTGAATGAACTTTTTAAAATGCAAAATAAAGTCTCATCTCCAAGGCAAAAAGAAAAGGAAAAAAAAAAGGACCTCTATCCGTGCTTGAAGGGAGTCCTGAGGTTGCAGGAAAGGTCAGGCCCACCCGCAGCCAGGTTAGGTAGAAACTCACTGCTGGAGAGACTCAGGAGGCGGGAGGGCCCAGCTGCAGGCTGGGGAGCTCAGGCATCAACGCGTCACCCCAGCTGGGTCTCACTCTGGTGCCTGCTGGGTTGGCTGGATCTTCGCCTTCCTGTGCTGATGAGCTGGGGCCTGGGTGCTGCCTCTCCCCTCCTCTGCTGCAGCCCCTGTGGTGAGCAGGACCCTTCTCCAAGGAGTCACATCTGTCTCATTGTGCCTGGTAGGCTCTGGAGGAACCAGCAGCCATAGTAGGCCTGTCATCGGGGCTGTGGTGGCTGGTGTCACCTTTGGGCCTGGCTGCATCCTTTGTCCCTGGAAAAAGCCATCAGCTCTGGGCTTGTCTCTGGGACCCCTGGGCTGGGAAAGGGCGATGTGACCCGGCTTTCAGCACCCAGGGTATAGTTACCAGAGGAGGCTGAGATGCTGCCGAGCAGAGACAGCCCCACACTTCCCGAGCAGATAAATTATGGGGTTACTATCACCACTGCAGAGCTGGCTTCACTTAACAAAGGGTCCTGTACAGAAGATTCACTGAAAGTCTGCTAAAAGGCAGTTGTCTCCAAGTGTAGCTAATCACCTGTTTAGTGATCATTAATGCTTCACTAGAAAGGCTGAGCGAAGAAAAACTCCAAGCTCAATTGTAAGACCCACTGTCAATTGAGAATCAATCAAGGAAAAAAAAAAAAACAACAAATCTTAAACAGTAAATTAGTCAACCGGAAAACAGGATTTCATTTACATAAAACTTCCCACCAACATGACTATGCATGAAGCCAGGTAACATCAATTGGGGAAAAACCTGCATTTCTTACGAACATGTTTAGCAATGGCCCTAGTTCTCGTGAGTCAGACCACCCTGTAGGCTTTGCAGACCCTTCAGGAGGTGGTGAAGGGTTTCCATAGAGCCTCCCAGTACTTCAGCTTGAGGGCGTCAGCCATCTAACAGGCCTCCTACAGGATGGCTGCTGAGTTGTGGGGGGACATCTACTAATACCAGGGACTTTCAGAGGGCCACTGAGAAGCCCAAGTGGCTCTCAAATTCTCCCTTTCAATCTAAATTAGACACACAAGGTAAACTTTACATGTCATAAAGTTGTAATTGTATTTATTGGACATTGAATATACACAAAGGCCCTCATTAGCACTTTCAGATCAGATGGGTCAACACTCATTGGCTGATGTTTTCCAATTTAATTGTGATGGAAGTCATTATCCTGTAATTTCTTTTGGCATTTATTTGTGTTACTATTATTTATCACTGTGTTGATTGGCACATTCAGGTTAATGGTTCATCATAAAGAATTGCGACTTTTATGACTATATACTGCCTGTTTTGTCTCGTTTGGAGCTATTTTCTCTAAATTCTTCATTGATACTACAATTTTTCTTTCCATTTTCATGTGCTGATATCTGTTTGCTTATTCCTTCATTTTTAGCTTTTGTTACCACTTAGTTAGAAGAATATTTTGGAAAAAAATGTGTATATGGCCTTTTATAAAAAACAGTTTGATAGCCTCTGAGTTTAATAGGGAAATTTATCTCATTTACATTTAGTGTAACAATGGATACCCTTGATTTTATCCCTCAGTCTTACTTTATGACTATTATTTGTTATACTTTCCTATATTTTTACATTTTCTCACTGTGGACAATGTGATCTAGCATTTATTCCTGTTTTTCCCTGGTCAATCTTAGAATTTCTGCTTTCCCACTCAGCTAGTCAACATGCTCCTGTTCCATACTCGAATAACTTGGACACACTTTCCTTAACTGTTGGATGAAGACCAGGAGCCAGAATGCCAGATGCTCTCCTCTTCCCTTCATGTGAAGCAAACAAGGTAAAAACTCGTCACCTCTCCTCGTCCCCTCCTGGTGACTCCTCATCCTGGCTATCATGGTTCAGCATTTCTAGTTTAAAACATCAGAGGCAGCCTCTTGTTACAAATTCTTGATGTTACTATTTTTAATTTGGGTTGCCTCTGTAACAAAGCTATCCAATAGTTTTTCTTTTATTTATAATTTTCCCTTCTGATGTTGGCAACAGGCAGAATGCAGACACTGAAGTTGGTTCTATTCCTATCATTCTGACTCGAGACATGGGTACAATTTCATTATTAATAAAGATAAAATCACGTCTAACAAAAAAAATAGCTACCACTCCTCGATTTGCAGTGGCCTGTGTCCCAGCACAGTCTGGGTCTCTCTGGTGCCAGCTGGATTCTACTTGGAGCATTTATAAAGCCTCTTCCCACGCGCACGCACCTGGGTTTGGGCGTGACGATGTGCACAGCTAGGATAGTGGAGATGGCTGTGGAGATGGACTTCCTGTGGACGATGCTGGAGACTGTCCTGCTGGCTCTGGTGTAGTGTCCCTCTGCTCTGGCCATCTCTGTGGCCTCGTCTCATTTTCTGAACTTTAATAGCAAACTTCTTTAAAGGTATTTTCATGCTGCCCTTAGCATAAATGCAAACCTCACGCATACCCAGACCCCCCACGGCACTCTTACCTTGCTGACTGACGAGAGGCGTCCCGCTGAAGGCAGGACAGGATGTGTGGGAGGCGAAGTCGCCCTGGCCTGCCCCACCCCCTCCCCCATGCTGGGTTTCTGGCCCTGGCTCCTGTTTCTGGGGAAGTCTCTTGAGGAATCACCCCCCACTCCTGGCACGTGGCCCAGGGGCAGGAGTGTGAACTGGGAGGACCTCAAGGCCCAGTGCCCAGACACCGGAAGAGGTCCCAGGACGTTGAACTCAGAAGCTGACCCAGGGGCGTCCTGGGAAGCTGGGCCGGTCGGGCAGTGGAGTGTTGGTTATCCCTCATGGGGGTCAGGCCCACCCAGCCCATCGGCCCTGGAGCTCTGCTGTGGGGGTCCCGTCCTCTCCCTGGTGATGAGCGATCCACCCGACGATCGCTGAGGCCTTCCCTCCACCCACTGCGCGTCAGCCTCTGTGGCTGTAGGTGGGACTGGCAGATGGCACCACACCCAGCTTACTGGAGAAGAGGGAAGCCCACACCACCTCCAAATGCCGTGCCTTCCTGAGGTGCCCAGGGAGGACCCACACCGTGAAGGGCAGGTCTGAGGTTGTTACTGCCCTGAGGAGGGGAGTCCGTAAGACACCACCGTCTCCACAGGATTGCAAGAGAAAGTGGAACGTCGACTCTGATTGTAGGGGAACTTAAGTAAACTAGACTGAAAGAGAACATGAATTTTCTTCAGAATCACTAGTTTCCTTACATTGTTTCTTCAGAGCCGAGAATAACCGTTTCCTGGACTTTGAGCACTTGGCACTGGTAACTCCTGGAGGGTGCGGGGTGGGGGGGCTGGGACAGGAAGGGGCGGGAGGTTTCTCCTGGAATCACCCCTCCAGCCTCCAGACACCTGGAGTGGAGCTGCCCGAACCCACCTGGAGACAGGGAGACCGATAGGGAGACCCACACGGGCTGAGTCTGGAGGTGCCGCTGTCCTCCTGCCCAGTCCAGCTCCTCTCCAGCCCGGGACCTGGGTCAGACCCCCTGCTCCGAGTCCACATGGACACTGAGGCTGTGCTTGCCTCCTCTGGGGCCTGGCTCTGGCCACCTGGGAGCTGTGCTGCCTGGAGCTGGTGCCTGGCCTCTTCTCCAGCTCATTTTGCACCCTGTCCTCGGGAAAGGTTCTCCCACAGAGTGTGCAAGTCCAGGTCACAGGTCCCCAGCGGGTGAGCTAGTCAATCCCACTGTCCTCCTGGGGCAGAGGTGCCGCCCGTGCCCTCCATCACAGCCGCCTTTGGTGCCGGCTGCCCCCTCCCCCCTCCCGGAGCAGCTCTCCCACACCCACACCCAGAGGCCCACTCTCTGAGCTCACCATGTGCACGGGCCTGGACCCTCCAGGCCTGCTCTCAGCTGCTCCCCTCCTGGCTGGATTCCCCTGTTAAGAACCCTTCTCCCAGAATGGTGCTACCCTTTGCACAATGGTAGACACAGCTGGGAATGGACAGCACAAACGCCTGACCACAGGCCGGCCCCAGCAGACATTTTGCTGAGCATTTTGATTCCTCCTGGTGGGGAGATGGAAACCAGGGCCTCGCGCATGCTAGGAAGACTGCCAGTGTCTCCAAAGAACAAGCCGCCCAGCAAAGAGCACCTCCCGCTGGCCAATCTGCAGGCACGCTGGGCAGCTCACTGCTGGTTTCTGGAAAGACCACCTCCTCTTGGGCGCCAGAGAGTGGGGACCCCTGAACATGGAGCTCAGTGCCGCCTCTTCCAGGGAGAGGAAGGCGAAGCCTGGGTGGCCAGGAGACCAGGGCTGCACCTGCCCACGCTTCCTCTGTCTCTGCTGAAGGCAATTAGTTTCACTGAGTGTGAGGCTGCCCCTCGCAGCTCCAGGCTGGCCCTGGAGAATGGCCTCACCTGCACCCACACCTCTCTTCCCTTCCTGGAGGAGGTGGAGTCCTGCAGAGGAAATGGTGAAAGGTCAGCAGCTTTTTACCTTTCGGAATGGGTTTCCATGGTTACAAAACCCAAGGCACAATACACAGTTCAAAACAAAACAGGCCTGAGGTCCGGGCCCTGCTCAAAGCCACGAAGACACTCCACGCCAACCCACTCACACCAATGGTGCCAGCGCCAGGAACAAAGGCCGAACTGGGGGCCAGGAGGACCCACCGCCCGCGCCTCACCCGCCACGGACACTGGAGGCTGAAATTTTAGTTTCGTGTTCTTCAACCATATGACAGGTGACCTTCAAGTGCAGTAAGAGGGAAGGAATAAGTGGCTGATAGCGGTGAAAGGAAGAATCGTGTCACCAAGTAGGCAGGCCCTGGGATCACCCTGTCCCCGAAGCCCAGGTTTGAGTCTCTACACCCGTTCCCTTGGCTTTTGTTTGTGGTGTTTAATTACATGGCTGGATCCAAACGAAACGCGCAGTTTATAGATCCCTGCTCCTCGTGGAGGAGGGAGAACGTGATCTATTTACAGGAGAGAGAGATTTTTTCAGGCACTTTGCAAGACACCCCAACCCCCCTCGGTTGCTGACTGTAAAATAAGAAAACTATTACCCAGCTGGGCGACAATGGGCTCCCACGGTGCCTTTCTGCACAGGCCGCAGCTGCAGGGAGAGTGCAGACCCCGCGGCAGGGACAGACATTCTTTCCCCCGAAGCCGTTTCTATGGGCAGGGAGGCCTCCCACTGCTGCCGTGTATTTTCTATGCAAAACTGCAGAAGAAGTGACATTTTAAAAGTTTTGACCTTTGTTTTTTTTTTGCATGAACTGAAGCATGCATTTTTTAAACCTTCTGACAGGGTGTCTGTTAGAAACGGCAATAGCTATTACTGTAATAATAAAATGTTTCAAAATTCGAAAATTCTATATTGAATATAATGCACAGATAACCTTTGTGTGGAAACTGATAGTGAAGTGGGGCTTGGAGCCACTTCTGTATTGTTCCAGGAAAACAGATTATGACAGACTTCAGGCATATTTGGGAAACAATATCCCTGGACACGATGTTTTCATTTGTTAATTTAAGACTTGCGTGATTTTTTTTTCCCAAAAAGGAGTTAGAAGAGTTTTGCATTTTTACTACAAAGTGTTTCCACTAATATTAAGGTTATTAAGATAACCATTCTTTGTATAACAAAAATATTTTTTAAATTTCTGTTTATATACCAATCTACTTAGTGTTTTATTTGTTTATTGAGAAAACTTTAATTCTTATTTGAATCCAGAACTTCCGCCTTTTGTAAAAAAAAAAATGGGGAAAAGAAAACATCAAGAGAGAAAACGACAAAGAGAACTTTCTTTTGAAGATCTCGCCATTCCTCAGGGTCATGCACGTGACAGGGCTCCAAGGGAGCCAGGACAGACAGCCAGGACAGACAGCCAGAGCACAGGAGAGTCACAGCACTTACACAGGAGAGCTGAGGGGCCCGCTCTCCACTGGGCTCTCAGGTGCTGTTGCACCCCACCTCCGCCCAGGATCTGCAGGGGTCCCCACAGCCATGGCTGTTCCTGGGCTTCTTGAGGCCCCTGGTCTTCCAGCAGGTCACCAGCAGATTTTAACTTAATTTCCAAGACTGGGAGATTCCCGGGTCAGCAGCATTTATCCCCCGAGTGTCTGCAAGTGAGCTCTGGCCCTTCTCAGCTGCTCTGAAGCTAACTTGATGAGCACCAACGTCCACTCTCAAATCCAGGGCTCTTGCCCTGAACACAGGCCAGGGTGCCCGGAGACGGGGCCAGGTTTTAATTCTTAGCCTCCTGTCTGAGCTGAGTGACCTCCCTTTGGGGCTGGGCACCCAACTTTAAATTCTCCTTTCCTGGAACGTGGCAGCATTGACAGTCCGCACTGCTGCTGGCCACTGGCCACTGGATCACCAGTGAGTCGACAGGAAGTCTAAGTTAACTTCTGCCAGGAAGCCTGAGACGGGATTGCTGGTCTCAATCAGTTAAAATGCTGCTGTTATCTGGAGTATGACTTAATTTAGGAACTCCAGATTGTGTCTACACCACCTGAGCCTTCCACCAAGCCAAACCTGTTCAAGCAAACCACAGTCAGTGGAGCTGGGGTGACATGTGTTCACAGAAACCATTTCCCCTGGGAGTTTGAAGGAAGTGCTTAGCACCCCACCACCATGGTCTTACCCATTTGTTTTCCTGGGAAGTTCCAGTTACGGCGTTTTAGAGTTGGGGATGTCTGCTCCAAGCCTCTTCCACCAGTAGAGAGGCCAAGGCTGGACACAGGGCTGGGTCCACCTGGAGGCCACCATGCCAGCTCCTCCCTCCCAGCCCTTGCCCTCCAGCCATCCCCCCGTCACCGCGGCTGACGGAGGCTGAGCCGGCCAGCCTTGCTTTCCCAGCAGCTCCCTTCCTCGCACACCTGTGTCTCCTTTAAAGAGCACTTGGCAAAACAATTGACTAAACAAAAAGTCGGTTCTTTGAAAAAATAAATAAAATTGACAGACCCTTAGCTACACTAACGAAAAGAAGGAGAGAGAAAACTCAAATTACTAATATATGTGATGAAAAAGGGAATATCACAACAGACACTACAGAAATACAGAAGATAATTAGAAATTATTTTGAAAACTTGTAATCCAATAAAATAGAAGATATTGAAGGCATCAACAAATTTCTTAAGTCATACGATTTGCCCAAATTGAATCAGGATGATAGACACCATTTAAACAGACCGATTTCAAGCAAGGAAATAGAAGACACCATCAGAAGCCTACCAACCAAGAAAAGCCCAGAACCGGACGGATACACAGCCGAGTTCTCCAAGACCTTTAGAGAAGAACTAACACCAATACTCTTCCATTTATTTTAGGAAATAGAAAAAGAGGGAGCACTTCCAAACTCATTCTATGAGGCCAATATCACCCTGGTTCCAAAACCAGGCAAAGATACATTAAAAAAGAAAACTTCAGACCAATATCTCTAATGAACACAAATGCAAAAATTCTCAATAAAATTCTGGCAAATTGAATTCAGAAACGTATCAAAAAGATAGCATACCACAATCAAGTGGGGTTCATCCCAGGAATGCAAGGTTGGTTCAAAATCAATAAATGGAATTCATCACATCAATAGACTCAAGATAAGAATCCTATGATTATCTCAATAGATGCAGAAAAAGCATTTGACAAAATACAGCACCCCTTCATGTTCAAAACACTAGAAAACTTAGGGATAACAGGAACACATTTCAACATCATAAAGGCTATCTATGCTAAGCCCCAGGCCAACATCATTCTAAATGAAGAAAGCATTCTGTCTAAAAACTGGAACAAGACAGGGACACCCTCTTTCACCATTTCTATTTAACATAATTCTTGAAACACAGGTCAGAGCAATTAGACAGATGAAAGAAATCAAAAAGATATGTATAGAAAAAGAAGAACTTAAATTAGCACTATTTGCTGACAATATGATTCTATACCTAGAAGAACCAAAAAGTTCCACCAGAAAACTTCTAGAACTCGTAAATGAATTCAGCAAAGTAGAAGGATATAAAATCAACACCCATAAATCAAAGGCATTTCTGTATATCAATGACAAATCCTCTGAGAGGGAAATGAGGAAAACTACCTCATTTACAATTTAGCCTCAAAAAAAAAAAAAAGAAAAAAAAAAGAAAAGAAAAGAAAAAGAAATACTTGGGAATCAACTTAATGAAAGATGTGAAAAAACTATATAATGAAAACTACAGAACCCTAAAGAAATAAATCAAAGCAGACCTTAGAAGATGGAAAGATATACCTTGTTCTTGGATAGGCAGAATTAACATTATCAAAATGACCATACTACCAAAAGTACTATACAGATTTAATGCAATTCCAATCAAAATCCTAATGGCATTCTTATAGAAATAGAAAAATCAGTCATGAAATTCATCTGGAAAAATAAGGGACCCAGAACAGCTAAAACAATCCTTAGCAAGAAGATATATGGAGCAATAGTAACAAAAACAGCATGGTATTGGCACCAAAACTGACTGGTAGACCAATGGTACAGAATAGAGGACACAGAGAATAACCCACAAAACTACAATTATCATATATTAGATAAAGGTGCCAAAAACATATATTGGAGAAAAGATAGCCTCTTCAACAAATGGTGCTGGGAAAACTGGAAATTTATATGCAACAAGATGAAACTACCCCTATCTCTCACCATGCACAAAACTCAACTCAGGGTGGGTCAAGGACTTAGGAATACAACCAGAGACCCTGCGTCTAATAGAAGAAAAAGTAGGCCCTAATCTTTATCATGTTTATTAGGCCCCAACTTCCTTAATAAGACTCCTATTAGTGCAAGAATTAAAATCAAGAATCAATAAATGGGAGAGATTCAAATTAAAAAGTTTCTTCTCAGCAAAAGAAATAATCTGTGAGGTGAATAGAGAGCTTACATCTTGGAAGCAAATTTTTACCCCTCACACATCAGATAGAGCCCCAATCTCTAGGGTATATAAAGAACTCAAAAAGCTAAGCACCAAAACAACAAACAACCCAATCAATAAATGAGCCAAAGACCTGAACAGACACTTCTCAGAAGGTGATATACAATCAATCGACAAATACATGAAAAAAATGTTCATCATCTCTAGCAATTAGAGAAATGCAAATCAAAACTACTCTAAGATTTCATCTCCTGTCAGAATGCAGTTATCAAGAATACAGACAACAATAAGTGTTGGTGAGGATGTGGGGAAAGAGCAACTCATACATTGCTGGTGGGACTGCAAATTGGTGCAGCCAATATGGAAAGCAGTATGAAGATTCCTTGGAAAACTGGGAATGGAACCACCATTTGACCCAGCTGTCCCTCTCCTCAGTCTATACCCAAAGGACTTAAAAACAGCACACTACAGGGGCACAGCTACATCAATGTTTATAGCAGCACAATTCACAATAGCTAAACTGTGGAACCAACCTAGATGCCCTTCAATAGATGATGGATAAAGAAAACGTGGCAGGCTGGGGTTGTGACTCAGCGGTAGAGCGCTCGCCTCAAATGTGTGAGGCCCGGTGTGAGGCCCTGGGTTTGATCCTCAGCACCACATAAAAATAAATAAATAAATAATAAATAAACAAACAAATGGTATTGTGTCCAACTACAACTAAAAAATAAATATTAAAAAAAGAGAAAATGTGGCATATATACACAATGGAATATTACTCAGCAATAAAAGAGAATAAAATCATGGCATTTGCAGGTAAATGGATGGAGTTGGAGAAGATAATGCTAAGTGAAGTTAGCCAATCCCCAAAAACCAAATGCCTAATGTTTTCTCTGATATAAGGAGGCTGATTCATAGTGGGGTAGGAGAGGGAACATGGGAGGAATAGACAAACTCTAGATAGGGCAGAGGGGTGGGAGGGGAAGGGAGGGGGCAGGGGTTAGAAATGATGATGGAATGTGATGGACATCATTATCCAAAGTACAGGTATGAAGACACGAATGGTGTGAATATACTTTGGATACAACCAGAGATATGAGAAATTGTGCTCTATATGTGTAATAAGAATTGTAATGCATCCCACCGTTGTAAATAAATAAATAAATAAAATTTTTAAAAAAGAGCACATGGCAGAATGACACCTGCTAGGAAAGTCCCTCTGGGACAGAGAGGAGGAGGCCTGGAGCAGAGCCCTGAGAACCGCCCAGGCCAGGCTTCCAAAGCCTGGCTGCCGAGCACACCTGGGCCCCCAGCTCCGTCCTGGCACCCACACGGCCCACGATGTTTGGAGGCTTCAAAAGCACGTTGTGGCCACAGAGTGGGTTCACCATCCTGGGAGTCTCAGCTCTGCGCATACAGCCAGAGCTCAACCTCAAAGCCCAAGAAAATCCAGTCCACCCAGACACCAAGGCTGTGAACTGCTTCTCACTATGAGCAAAACCTCCTCCAGGTTTCAGGAAGAGTTGTGAGAGAGAAAACACGGGCCGCGTGTTTGGACCAGAACACCGTGTGTCGGCTCCCCAGCCGCTCCCCTCTCTCTGTGCTAACTGAGCTCCACTCGTGTCCTCTGCACCATGGGGATAATAATGGTGTTGGCCTCACAGACGGGAGAAAACTCAAGCATTGCCCGTACAGCCCAGCTCGGCGTAGCCGGTAACCTCTTTGACCAGAGATGTGCACCCTCGGGGGGAAAAGGCCTCAGAGCCTCCTAAGGAGAAGGGAGAGATGCCCCGCCCAGAAAGTGGAGCGGCCTGGAGAGGAAGAGGCCTGTCCACTGCTGCCTGTCTCCGCCCCTGGCCACGGCACCCTACATGTGCAACACACGTAGCTGCAACTATTTCTAAGGCTTTTCTAGGGAAAAACAGCC
Organism: Spermophilus citellus; assembly: GCF_964194105.1. NCBI lineage: Eukaryota > Metazoa > Chordata > Mammalia > Rodentia > Sciuridae > Spermophilus > Spermophilus citellus. Next base: position 1,585,676 of record NC_138182.1, on the reverse strand, counting down.
CAGCAGATTCCAGGGTGAAAGCACAGTATCAAAAGTCGAGGGTCTTTTATGCTCAACATAAAACATGTTCACAATGGCCCGTCTTTGTCAGTGTTTCCTGTAACTTCTCCGTGCTAGCTCGGTGTCACATTTGCATGACACAATAGGCCAGGCATGCATATTAGCGGAAGATGATTACAATAATTAGTCACATATCCCCAAAACGGGGGAACCTTAATGCAAACTGTAGTCAACAATTTGGCTTGTGGACTGATCATTGTTCGAATATAATGCGAAAAGCTGCAAATGTATAAATTGCCCCTTAATTAGATTTCACGTGTCACCAGTTCATTTAGCTGAGAAAGGCCTTCTAGCATTATGGACGCGGACTTGAACGTGAGCTATGAAGTCTGTTGGAAGTGCGGGCGTCGGGGCAAAGTTGACAAGTTTGAACAAATCTCTGTCCCCTGTTTTTTCCTCAGCCTGGGTCTGTTTCTCTCTCGTTGGGTCCTTCTCAGAATTGGGCTATGTGTGGAGCCTGGCTGTGTTTTCCCTCGTAGACGAGGAGGCCATTGATGGTGAGCTTGCTCGGAGGCCGCTGCACATCCTCAAGAGGTGCTGGCCTGTGCCTGCCATGACCTCCGCCCGCCTGGTCTTGCTCTGTTCACCTGCCCCCCTGAGGTGAGCAGGTCGCCCACCTGGGGACACGCGGCCCCTCCTAGATGGGCTCTGGCTGAGGACATACACATGTCCGCTAACAGCTTCCCAGCCACTCTGGGTCCTGCCCTCGTCCAGGAGTCTCCCCTCTGTGAAGCTTCCTTCTCTACCATTTCAGTCACCTTCAGCTAAATGTGTCCAAATATATCGAAGAGAAAACTTCAGAAATAAAGATTCCTAAGTTCTGCACCGAGTCTCACGTCCAGCTCCCATGCTGCTCTGCTGAGTCCCACCGGCATGAACCACCTTTGTGCAGCGTGTCCACGCTGCCCAAGTTGCTCACAGCCGATTGGAGTTCCACTTAATGATGGTCCCAAGGCACAAGGGAGGTGGCCCTGTTGACTCACAGGGGCCAGGAAGAAGCCACAGATGCTGCCTTTGAGTGGAAAGGTGAAGCCACATCCACATGATGTCCCCAGACATGCTGTTCAAGACGATCTGTAATCAGCTGTGGTTCGTCTGTGACTGTGCCTCCGTCCCAGGGCGCGTAGGGCAGCAGGGTGGTTCCGTTCACGGTCTGGGAGTCTTAGAATGGGTCTCCTGGATAAGGGGACGCTCATCGTCCAGCCTACATGGAGGGGATTTGCACTTGCCTTTGTTTGCCGGAACTGTGAGGGATAAGGTTGCCCTGCCCCTGAGGACAAGGACCTCTCCAGGACTCTGGGAGCCAACTCACCACCGCGACTCACCAACAGCAGGTACGAGGGGAGTCCACCTCCAGCTCACCCAGACAGCACAGGGATCTCTCAGGTACAGGAGAGTGGGGACCGTTTGTGGGATTATTTGGAATTGGCCCTCCAGGAAGCCCGATTGACGAGGAAGGCGTTCGCTGCCCACCTGTGAGCCTCCGGCCTTCTCTGTGACTAACATAAGCAGTCTTCTTTCCTTCCCCCTGTTGTCTCAGGTAAATAAGAAACTAAACAGCTCACACCATCATCTCTTTCAAAGTGGCTCAGCACTTTTATACCTGAGCGAGTTTGGCCTCTGTCATGGAGACGGCAAAGGTCCGGGTGGGCCTGCTCCTCTCTGCCATCCCTGTGTGCCAGTCCCTCCCCAGCACTGTGACAGAGAACCCAGGGAAACCCACACCAAGGAGGAAAGAGGTCCTGTGGCCTCTGCTCTCAGAGCTTTCAGCCACAGTGGCCTGGCCCTGGTTTCTGGGCCCATGTGAGGCAGAGCCTCATGGCGGCACCAGTGGTGGAGCAGAGCTGCCCGCCTCATGGCGGCACCACGTGGTGGAGCAGAGCTGCCCGCCTCGTGGTGGCCAGGAAGCAGAGAGCGCTCGCTGTTCTACCACAGCCCTGCCCCAAGCCCAGTCAGCTAGGAACCACCGATGAGTTAGCCCTTCATGGAGTCAGAGTCCTCGTGGGTCACAGCTGCACTGGGGACCAAGCCTTCAGCACATCAGCTTGGGGGGGATGCTCCAGGTCCAAACGGCAACACCTTGTCGCCCCCCATGAGGGGTTCACTGACACTCACAGACTCTAGACCACGGCCTTCAGGGAAGCCGATGGACTTCAGAGACTCGTGAAGTTTTGGAGTCCGACAGGGCCTGCCACCGATTCCTACCTGTGTTCACGGCCAGCGAGACCCTTCCAGTGCCCTTCCTCTCAGTTCCGACCTCCCTCTAGAGCCATGTTTTCTGGAAAAGTTTTGCTAGAAGATAGTCTCACTCCATGTGTGTGAGACTCTCCTGGCAAGTGTGATGCTGATCTGAGCGACATTTACTTGAGTTATTTATCCCTGAAGGACAGATCTACTTTGCTTACTGAAGCCGTAGAGGCCTAGATAGCTTGTCACGAGCTTCCGCTCTGGATGTGGGCAACCAAAGCGGTTTCTCAGACTTCGCCACCTGCCTGGGTTGAGGGCATCTGTGAGAGAAGTGGACCTGCTAGCCAGAGGATCCCTGTGGCTGCCACCCTAGGAGCAGTCCTGTGGGTGCTTCCCCACTGGGTTCCCAGGTAGCCGGGCAGTTGGCGGAAGGTCACGAGGAGCCAGGCTGGGGAGGGCCCAGCGGTGAAGAAGGCAGAGGCGGAGGAGACAGGGCGATGGGAAGGGACGGGGCCCTGACCAGTGGCTGCCGTCACAGCACCGTGCTGGCGCTCGTGTGACTGAGTCCATTCTCTCATGGTCCAGAGGGGCAGAGATCCGACATCAAGAGGTGGGCAGGCCATTCCCTGTGTGTTTGGAGTGGGGGGTCTGTCTAGCCATTCCTGACTTCCGTGGGGGCTCATGGCCATCCTGCCTTCTGGTCAGGTGGCCACGCCCCTGCCTTGGGATCTTCTGTGTCCACACCTGTGCCCACGTCTCCCTTTTAATAAGGACACAAGCCATTGTGGATCAGGCTATCCACTCCAGATGACCTCATTTTAGCCTCCCTGGTGACATCTGCGGCAACTCTATTTCCAAGTGTGGTCACTCAGTCTGAGATGTTGGGTGTTAGGCCTTGAACCTCCCTTTCTGAGGGGACACAGCCCAACTCATAACATGACTTTTAGGGACTAACAATTAAATTCTTCATGAGCAAGTTCAGGTTCCCTCCCGCCAGGCTCCAGAGCCACGCACACGCACACCGCCCCCAGCTCAGTTGGCAGCTTCCTTGCCTGGGTCCACCGTGAGGCCTGAGGAAGGATCTCACTTCCCCTGCCAGCCCGAACCGCCCAGGGTTCTGGACGTTGCCGGTCGTCTTGGGCAAAAGTGAGGCTGGACCTGTTCCCGGGCTATCAGACAATGGAAGGACCACACAGGGAGATGCCCTCCACCTCACCCAAGTGCCAGAGAAGCTGCCCGCCCCGCAGTGTGGTGAAGGGCGAAGAGGACGGGCAGACAGCTCGGCGGGAAGTGCTCAGCACCTGGAATCAGACCGACAGGCTCCACACCCGCCACTGGTCACACAGGGAGATGGGCTGAGGCACCCCCACCCAGGGCCTCCAGGGGCTCCAGGAAGTTCGTTCAAGGTCAGGTAGCTGAGGTGTTATGGCCAACAGTGTCCTTGTGCAGATGGACAGGACCCAGGGGGGCTCGTGGGGAAGGCGAGCCGCCAGGACCTCCGCTGCCCACAGCTCAGCACCGCGGCTGCCCTGTGCAGTCCAGCCCTGGGGACCCCTCTCAGCACAGGAGGGCTGACTAGATGGTGGCGGCTGCAGAGATCCGGGGCGCACCACCCCTGCAATCACAGGGAGACACAACGTGAAGCAAGCCATTAACCAGGAAAGACACTGGAGGAGCCACAGAGAAAATCGTGAAAACAGAAAAACAAGCAGGATGATTACACCCAACGCACCCCAACTCGCAGGACAGGGCTGGGGATTGATGGCAATGGCTGGATGCCTCCTCCCGGACCAGCAGTGGGGTGGGGTGCACTTTCTTTAACACGGAGATGTGTCTCCGTCCTTGGGGAGGTACCGCTAACAGTGCAGGGCTGTGCAGGAGCGCTGCAGCCTCCTGGGGAGCCAGGGCACCCCAAGCCTCGCGCTGCAGACCCAGGACAAAGCAGGAGGGGTCCTGTGACTCCTGCAGCCTGGAGGAGAGGGCATCTCCAACCATGGCTGCCGAAGCAGGGGCAGAGCTGTTTGCTAAAGAGCTGTTTTCTGCTTTCCCAGCAGCCCGTGACCCTGGAGTCCGGGCACCGTCAGGGCACTAGGGCATGGTGGACTGTGCGAGGGCGTAAGTCACCTTCCGTAAGGAGTGTCCAGGCTCCTAGGGCCAGCAAACGAGGCCCTGCTAAGGTGCCAGAGATGGAGAAAATGCACAGAGAAGGTGAAGCAGGGAGAGACGGGAGTGAACAGAAGGACCCAGGAAAGCCGTCTCAGGCCACTGCCCGGCATCTAGTCACCACTCCGCTCCGTTGTGGTGCCCTAAAGCACACTGCAGATCCAGGCTCGTGTGTCAGGAACCTCATATGTTGGCCAACAACTAAAAACCTGGTGGTGTCTCGGGAAAAGAGAAAAGTGTGGCGAGAACACTCACCAGATGTCCAGGGCAGAGGAGGACGCAGAGAAGAGGACCAGGAGGTAGAGACGGAGATTGGAGTCAGGGTGCCACCAGCCAAGGACACCAAGAACCAACCAGCCTGAGGATCCCAAAGCTGCAGGACCCCCCACCCCAGGGAGCGCCGTCCTCCCGGCACCTTGGTTTTGAGAGTGCATTTCCACGTGCCAGCCCCCATTTGTGGCACTCTGCTGCAGGAACCTAGGAGACCACCAGTGTGCACTGAGTGTCACACGGAAAGCCGGCTGTGTGAATTCACCTCTGCAGTGAATTCCCTTCCTCCAGAGGCCTCCATGCCCACAGGGAGGGGACAGGGTGAACCATGAAAAGTGTCCTGCTGAGCCGGCCTGCATGGCCAGGGATGTGGTCACCACGTCTGCAGCTGTGGATCCCCATCTCTGGGTCGGTGGACGGGGCCACCAGCGCTGTGGGCTGCCTCCCTGCCTGCCCCAGGATGGAACAGCACTGGAGCGTCCAGCGCCAAGTGCCTTATGACCATGACCTGTGACCTCATGCCTGGCAGTGTCCCTCCAGGAGCCCTCCCCCGGCAGCTCGCTTTTCAAGGTCCTCAGGATGCGAGGTGCAGTGTGCACCGGTGGCAGACGCCTGCCCAAGGCACCTCATGGCCCCGCCTCAGGCCGAGTCTGGTGAGTCCTGCCGCCAGGTGCCTGGGAGTCGAACCTTCTGTCCACACACAGGAGCAGGCTCCCCGCCTGTGCTGGGGACAGTCACTCCTAGCCGCTCTCTTGTCACCTTTCTGTCAGAAGTGCTTGCTGGAGCCTTCTGTGACCTGGCCCCAGGCTGGAGCTGGGGTCCACAGGGCTGGAGAAGGCCCAGGCCCCGTCTAGGCTGTGGGCTCACCAAGTTCTCTCAGAGGGAGAGCTCCACGCTCAGATCTCCAGGACGAGTGGGAATCAACATCAGCAGTGAATCGACGCAAGAGCCAGTCCACTCGGTGAGTGAATCCTCTAGAAGGCCTTGAATTTTTATTGGATCATAAATAACTTCCCGGGCCAGTAGCCGAGGGGACGCTGCTCGAGAGCCAGAGCTGACGCTCACAGGATGAGGGGCCTTGCAGACTTTCTGCTTCATACCTCAGCTCCCTCCTGAGGAGGGTGATCTCTGCAATAGGCTCAAGGACCCGAATACCGTCTTTGGATCATGTGGAAGGTCAAGGGGAAAGGAGGTGGGATTGGAGATGCTGGTCCCTGCTAATATCGGAGCTCTTGGGCGCGTGGCACACTTCCTGCCTGAGGTGGGTCTCCTTCACCTGGAGATGGAGTTCCCTGGAGAAAGCAGCTGAGGCCTCCAGAGGCAGGGTGGACGGTGGGCTGGGTGGGGACAGCATGCTGGGCCTGGGCACGATCAAGGTGGGGCCACCAGGAGGGTCCATCTGCTCCCAGGGCTGCTCCCCTGGAGGCCGCAGCTGGGCTGCAGCGCGGTGGGAGGGTCTGGGCCACAGGGAGCTGTCTCGCTGCCCACGAGCAAGGGCCCTAGCACCCGAGGGCGGGACACCAGGGAAGAGCACACTGGTCCCTCAAGCTCGTCCCTCCTTCCCCTTGCCCAAGGCCAGCTGTAGTGCCAGGGTCACCATGACAGAGCAACTTGGAGCACTCTGTGGACCAGGTCACCCTTCACACTCGGGGCGGTCCTGCCCAGCAGGACTCCCAAACCTCGTCTCACAGTGAGGAAGTCGAGACCCACAGGAGCTGAGACACTCGTGGGAGGTCACACAGCAAGCGGAGCTGGCCCCCACCAGGAAGAGTCGCTGTTCACCTCTCAAGAGAAACGCGACTTGATTTTCTTAATGGGGCCTGAAGACTGCACCGGGTGACAGGCCCACACCAGGAACTCCACTGCAGCCAGCCTGGCCATGGCCAGCATGGGACGCCCCAGGGCAGCCGTGGGAAGGACCAGGGCCCAGCGTCGGCCAGCAGGCCAGGGGACAGTTGAAGTGGGTGGGGGTGGTTCTGCCCCCAGCTCTCGCCCCAGCCCCAGCCTGCGGTGTCCTGCAGCGGTACTGGCTGTGTGTCCTCTGCACTGGGGTCCTCTCCCCACGGGGGCTGTGAGCATCACGAGGCCAGCTCTCCCCGGCGGCTCCCTGTCCCACCGCTCCGCACCTGCCTGTCATGCAGCTGGGTGGCCAAGGCCACACTGGTTCCTGTGTGGCTTCGCTGGCTGTGGGGCACCCTGACCTGGCCAAAGGGGAGTAGGGGAATGCAGCACAGCAGGAAGGGAGCAGGGGTGTCCCAGCCATGGCCCTCTCCCTGACTCAGGTGGGGCCAGCACCTGGACATGTCGTTCCCACTCCACTCAGTGCCCTGGGAGGAGCTGTTCCTGTCTTTGCTCCGCAGATACTGAGGCCGTGAGCACTCCTGGGTTCGCGTTCTGGGGCACACACATAACTGTTCCCAGCAGTTAAGGTCCTGAGTGGTTAAGAGACCAATTCTGTGCGGTGCAACCGGCACTTTATTTTTTAGTGAAAAAGGTGTAGCACACAGCAGAAGAGGATAGGATGGAAAACACCAGAACTAGGGAGAGCAGCTGCTCTGGCTCTGCAAACCTGGGCGGGGAAGTGACGTGAGATATGTCTTACAGTGGATGGAGGAGAACACTTCGCTCACTGTCGGGCAGTGTGCCTTCACCTGAGGAAGTGTTGAGCAGTGTGTCCGCTTCCTGGGGCTGTATTAGTTGTATTACTTCCTGTGGCTGCTACCACAAACCACCCCGAGCCTGGAGCTCACGACAGATGTGTACTGCCGCAGCTTTGAGCATGGTGGGACCATGCAACCAAGGACCCTTCCTGCCTCCTCCTGCTCCTGGTGGGTCCAGGTGCTCCTTGGCTCCCAGCCCGACCTCTTTGTCCCTGGAACTGGTCACCTATTTCTCAGTGTGTCCTCTTTTCCTGGACTAGGGTGGCTCTAGGATGATTTCACATAAAGATCTTTAACTTAATTGGCTTGTGAGGATCTCTGCAAGAAAGGCCACTTTCGCAGGTTCCGGGGGCCAGATGGACGGAGGCTATGCAACCCCATGGAGTGTGCAGGCACAGTGGCTTTGAGAAGGGGCTTCCACAACCAGTTCTTGTGACAGTCCCAGCTGCCACATCCTCAGGGCCACCTCTTGACCGGCTCACTACTGACCGTCAGGTGAGTTATTCTCTAAAATTTTTATTTGCACTTTTCTGATTATTAAACAAGATCATCTTCTTTTTCTCTCCAACTTCTCATGTTTCCTGTGGAATTTTTGTTCATCTTTTGTCTGCTTCTACCAAGTCACTTATTTCTTTTTGATTCACAGGAATTTCTTCATGTATTTCAGACAAAACCCTTTTGTGTTTCAGATTCGTCCTGGATTTCTTTCCCTAGTTCATTGGATTTTTAAAAAATTTTTAAATTTTTTTAGCTTCAGGTGGACACAGTATCTTTCTTTTATTTATTTTTTATGTGGTGCTGAGGATTGAGCCATATCCCCAGCCCCAGTTCATGGGGTTTTTATAATTTTGAAAGACTTTTTGAAGTAGCACAGTGAAGTTGACTTTGCTGACCTTGGGCTTTAGGGCTCTGTGAATACGAGCAGGTGTTCTGATTCACCGTCACCCCACATCTGACTCAGAGTCTCCCACCCCACGCTGCTCACCCCTGCCCCCAGGACACCCAGCCACAGAGACTTTGTCTTTCTGAAATGTGACAGGGACCTTGGGGAACTGCCTTCCACGGCTCAGCGTGACTTCATGTGACAGGTTCCTCCACACTGTGAGCTCACTCTCAGTGGCTCCTCATGCTGCTCGGTGGTGTCGTGGGCCTGGGCGGGTCGCAGTGGTCCACCACCCACCTGTGTGGAAAGACTGTGAGTCGCTGTGAACCTCCTCCTTCCTACAGCCCCTCAGACGACACCCTGTGAGGGGCTGCAGGAAGCCCCAGCCCCCAGGCCAGTGGCAGTGACCAACACCGGCTCCAGAGCTTGACCATGTCCCCTGGGAGTGGATGGCTTCCTTCACGTGGTGGGCACTTGGTGGGCTGCATCACAGACCACCGCACAGAGCCCCCAGGCGCCAGCCCCTTTCATTTCCACCGCAGCTCCTCTGTCAAAACGTCCCAGCAGAGGCACCCGAAGGGGTGAAGGAGCATCTCAGGGTGGTTTTAGTGCATTTTCCTGGTGACCAGGGACACGTGCTAAGGTGCATTCCATATGTTCTCGGTGGTGGTGGGTCTGTTCACTTTGTTTTGGGAGATTTTGTGCTCAATTGTGAGTTCCCAGCACACACTGCCTGCCAGTCTTTGGGGCTGTGTGACTACTCCTCTTTTCTCAACCTTGGTTGGTTGCAGTCTGCTTAGTGTCTCGCACTGACGACCTGCTCTTACCCCTAGGTAGGGGTACTGACTTCATGTGACAGGTTGGAATCATGTGAGTCAGCTTGCTGCCTAGTGCAGGTCACAGAGAATTCTCCTGTCCTGTCTTCTAAAACCCTCGTAGCTTTATACCTAACATTTAGTTCCTGAGATCTGTGGTAGTTAATGTTTAAGTAAGATTTGAGGATTAGGTCATTGTTCTTTTTGTATATTTATTTACTTTTTGCATGTAGGATCCCAAGTTTCCTAGCACAGTGTGTTGAAAAGACTCTCCTCCGGTGCTCTGTCTTCTCAGCTTTATACCAAACCAAGTGGCCGCATACATGGAGATCCCAGCACCTCTGGCGATCCGTCATTCTCTTTATCACTACATCTCCACAGCATGACTAAAACTGAGTGCCATGATTCCTCCAAATTGACTTTTTCCCCCCAAAGTGATTTGGATATTTATTATCTTTGTGTTTTTACATAAATTTAAAATCAGTTTCTCTGTCTATAAAAAAATCCATCCTGGATTTTTACTGAAATCACATTAAATCTGTAGATTGGTTTTGGAAGAATTTATAGCTTTACTATATTGACACTTCCAATTCATGAACATAGTATGTCTCTCCATTTATTTAGGTCTTCAATTTCTCTTGGCAGCATTTTGTAGTTTCAGCATACAGATCCCATACAGATTTTGTTTTGTTAATTCTTAAGTATTTACTTTTGGGAAGACCTATTTAAATTACATGTTCATCATTAGTGTATAGAAATATGACTAATTTTTAAAAATTTTTTGGTTTTGTTTTGAAATAATTTTAGACTTACAAAAGATTTGCAGTTTCTGTATATATTTCACCAAACTTCCTAATGATGAGAACTTCTGTGATGTTTTAGTCAACTTTGGCACTCCTGTGACTAAAAACCTGACAGGAACAATTTTAGAGGAGGAGATTTTATTTGGGGCTCACGGTGGCAGAGGTATTAGTCTGTAGATGGACACTGACTCCCTCCCTCGGGGCTCAAGGGGAGGCAACAATAATGTGGGAGAGCGCAGAAGAAAGAAGCAGCTCACGTGATGATCAGAGAGCAGGAGCGACTCCACATGCCAGATAGAGTTGTTCCCAAAGCCACACCTCCAACAGCCACCTCCTCCACGCACACCAGACCTGCCTTCAGCCACCACCCAATTAAGGGTTGATTCACTGGTTGGGTTACTGCTCTTCTCGTATCCCAATCCTTTCACCTCTGAATGTTCTTCATTGTCTCATGCATGAGCTTTTGGGGTCAATTAATATCTAAACTATAACAAGTGACTATATCATATTTACCAAAAGTAAGAATTTAACATTGGAATAATATTGTTCACTGAACGATTGGATTTATTCAGATTCCACCTGTTGTCCCCTGTGCCTCTTTGTGGCTGCCATCCCTCCTGGGCCCCTGGCCCCTGCTCATCCATCTCCCGGCCTGGGTGGCTCTCTGGAAGGCCACACATAGGGTCCCACACAGTAGCCTTCTGAGCATGGCGACTGTCTTGGTAAGCTGTGCTGCAGTCCCCCAGGCTGCTCCGCCACCAGCAGGTGGTTCTGTCTCACCGCACACTTTTACTAGGTGATGTCTCACTGGCTCATTTTACTTCTAAATTGCTTTCAAGGGGGGACCGTGGTCCTTCTACTGAATTACTTCTGGTTTGGGTTTGAGGCTACTTTGCACTACGAGTCTCCATCCTCTTGGTGAATGGCTGGCTCCCCTTCCGCTGATGCTTTCCTTTGTGAGTCTGGGCATTATGCAGTCAGTTCCTGGGCTTGTTCTAGAAACTTTTGACTCAGTATTTACTTTAGCAAAGTTGGTCCTGGGCCACAGCAGCGTGGGCCGCAGCAGCCCAGCCTTCCCTCCCTGACGTCCACGCTGTCGCCGGCCCTGTTCTCACCGACACCTGCACCAGGTGTCCTCTGGCTCCACACGTCTTGCAGGCTGCAGTCTCAGGGATTTCTCACTGTCCCCTGAGGGGACAGTGGCTGACCAAGGACAGTGGCCCCTCCCTCATCAGACACAGACCAGCCCAGGCTGAAGAGGCCACATTCTGCCTTCCTGGTGCCAGCAGGGGGTCCTTGGCTTTCCATCAAGATTTGTTCCTAAGTGGATATTATCTCACTTGAGCAAGAATCAGGAGGAATCAGGACAGGCTCCGGCAGAATTGTGTGCTGTATGGCTTTTAAAAATCCTTCACAAATGGAGCCCCCGCCCCAGGCATCCTGAGGCTCTGATTTCCCTCCCCAGGGCTGTGGGGGACTGCGGAGGGGACGTGTCTGCACAGCCACTTCTGTGTGCTAAGGAGGCTGGACACGGTGCATTTCTGATCTGGGAGAGTTGGGGAGCCACCACTGATGTCCATGTGTGTGCTGGTGAGAACCATGCAGTCCCCAGAGGGGACTTGCCATCTCAAAACTGAAAAGTGCAGCTGATGGGACGTGACCCTCGACGTCAGTGACGGGTTCACCTGGTGTACCTGAGTGGGCGGAGGGCTACAGTGAGGGGACGCTCCTCCCTCCCACTCTGCTGACTTTCCCCTCTTCCGGGCCTCACCTCCTCTCCACAGGCTGCGTCTCCCTCAGGAGGGGGAGAGCTGGGGCAGAGCCAAGTCCTGCTCTGCGTCCTTCCTGGCTCCTCCTCCCCCTCCTCCCTCCTCCCTCCTCCCTCCTCCCCTGCTCCCCGTCTCCTGCTCCCCGTCTCCTGCTTCCTGATTTCCTGTCTTCCTGGGCCCCTCATCCACACCCCTTCCTTCCCACTTGCTCTGTCGTGCTTGTGGTCCACCCTGACGCCAGTTTCTCTTTGCCCTTCCTTTCCAATAAAAGGGGGAGGGGCGTTAACGCAGACGTCCATGTGTCACGCGATGAAGGAGACGTCAGTGACCTGAACAGTCTGTGTGGCTGCCCACCCGTGACCCTAGAGCACCACGAGGCAGAATTGCTCCCTGACGAGGAGGAGCTTCCCGACGCGCCACTCAGACTTCAGGCGGACCCTCTCCATGATACGGTCCTCAACCTGCTGGCCCTGAGCTGGATGGAGAGCGAAGCTGGTCTGCTCAGCCAGGACCTGAGTGACAGCCAAGGGCACCGCAGCCCGTGCCCCAGAGGGCTGTCACTCGCTGCTGTCACTGCTTGTGAGAGCTCATCTTCCGGGTGACCCTTCTCGAGTCGTACTGTGGAAGGAGCTTGTCACAGCGCTTGGCCAGAGCAACTCTGTGTCTGAAATGCTCACCTTTGGCACCAAGCCCACTAAAGTCATCTCCAAGTTTACAAAACAGTTCTCAAGTAAAACTCTGCGGTTTTCTCAAATCCCCCTCTAAAGCTGACCTGGGAAGTAAGTACCATCCTGTCTTCTGACCTTCCAACGCCAACAGCTTGCTCAGGACCCTGGATTCAGGGCAGGTGGGTCAGAACGCACTCTGTGGCCAACCAGAGCTGGGCAGGAGGCTCCTTTGCATGTGAGCATCGCCTGTGATCTGGGGCTGATTTACTACTCGTATGGGCCAAGCAACTACCATCAAAATTCTAAGACAGGAAATTGGAGAGGAAATTGCTACAGGTGTTCTTATGTTTTGAAGGCCATTCATTCTATTTGCAAAGCCTGTACGGAAAACTTCCCAAGGCCTCCAAGGGAAGCACCACACTACCCTTCCCTTCCTGACCATCTCGAGGTGCCACTGTCTTAGGGACAGAGAACCCACCTGCAGATGCACAGGGTGACCCTTCCCACCAGAAGGGTCTCTGCCCACCAAGAACGTGCTAAGGCCTTTCCTTGGTACCGTAAGTCCAGAGCGTCGTAAATGCCTTCCAGTTAAAAGAAGAGATGCATGCTCCACTTTTACACCATACACAGAATACAGTAGGCACCTACTGTGCTACCACAGAATACAGTAGGTGCCTACTGTGCCTCTTTCATTCCAGGGGGAAGGTACATGGCAGGAAGGACCCTCTCCTCTGTCCCAGCATTGATCAACCAGTAGAGAGGCTGTCCCTGGGTAGGGGACCGCCTGCCATCCTGCATGACCAGTGTGCCTGTGATGTGCATAGACCCCAAGGAGGGACCCAGGGAAGAGGAGGAAATCTCTCTCCAGAATTTGTGTGTGGTCCCCCCATGTGGCCCGGCAGCTGGGCTCCCTCCTGCAAGAGGACCCAGGGACACAGTCCCACTGCAAGGCAGAGCCTCCCCTGTCCCCTTGCACACGAGGCAGCTTCTCTCCAGCGTGGTTCTGTCCCAGTGAGTTCTGGGGTCACATGCCACCAGCACAATGTCACTGACTACAGCTGTGAAGAGCCCGAGGGCAGGTTTGTGGGGAAAGAAGGCTGATCACGGCCTGGCAGGGGTGCCCTCCAGGGACAGCACGTGCCACCAGGGTCTGGGTGGCCCCAGGTCTTGGTGCCAGGCTGGGTGCTTTCAGAGGGGCAGGAGGGCTGCTTCCCTGAGTGAACAGAGAGGAGAAGGAGCAGAGCGGACCCGTGTGGCATGCAGATCTTCTGTCCCCAGAGTACTGCGACTTTGCACAAAGCTGCAGTCAGGCCGCATCCCTGTCGACACACTTGAGACACTCCAGTCAGCTTCCCCAGCTGCAGCCCCAGGGGCCTGGCGGGAAGAGAAGGGCTCCTCCTCGTCAGCCAGGATGCCTGGCCTGCAAAGGCTGTCCCCACCCTGCCGCCCGGCCCCTGGGCTCTCCGGAGGCTTCAGGGCCTCTGCCCCTGGGTTTGGTCTCAGGCACAGGGAAGAGGGAGGTGGGGCTTCAGTCGGGGCTCCTGGCCACATGGAAGTGACCACGGCAGGGGGCTTCTTTGATCTGCTTTCTGCGGCTCCCAGATCTGAGCCCTGGGCATTCACCCCTAAAACTCTGCTTCTCTGAGCAACCACGGAGGATTCTGCGGATCGCAGGGGCTGGGGCAGCTCAGGGAAGGCACACCATCCCAGCCCTCCGCCCTCCGCTGCAGGACAAAGGGACGGCGGGAGGGCCGCGCAGCTGGAGCTAGGCCATCCTGGATCGGAGAGCCCTGTGTGGCGGTCCTCCTTGATCCCAGGCTGCTGTCCAGGGTCTGCTGCCCTGTTTCCCTGGCCCCCTCTGCCAGGCACCAACACAACAGGTTCATCCATGTAAAAGCCCACGGGTGCTCTCTGTTGACCTGGCCTTCCAAGGCCAGGACCTTCCCGAAGGGACGTGAGCTCCTCAGGACGAGGCCGTCAGCTGGCACAGAAGCAGCCGGCAGCAGAGGCTCTGGGAAAGAACACATGAAGGACGCTTGTTCCTGAGCAAGTTCCTGCCTGTCAGAGAAGCAGGACCCAGCTTATGGGCACTCCACATCCCGACCCTTCTGCCGAGAACAGGAAGCATCATTATCAGTCTATGAGGCTTTGCTGGAAAAGCACCAGGAAAAGGGATTGGCCCCCCAAAGGGCCTCAGGTGCAGGCCAGCCCTGATGGCCATGGGACGGGGCTGGCAGGGCCAGGCAGCTGCTCCCTTCACACCACAGCACCTGCCTGGTTCTGCAGATGGCCTCTCGATAATCAGTGAGCTCCTGCATGAGAAACAGAGGTGTCATGTCCTGGGATACTCTTCTAAAGTGACCACACCCAAAAGTGGTCACAGATGGAGCCACTAAAGACACCCGGGACCTTGGCTTCCAACAGCATTTGTGCCACTGTAAATCTCAGTGGAAGACGACTCCTGAGCAGATCCTCATACCACCCCGGACACGCACGCAGGCACACACAAATGTGTGCACACACACGTGCATCTGCGGAGCACATGGTATCTGAGCATGCACACACACAAACACCTGTGCTAGCACACATGTGAACCTGTCACATGTACACAGAGACAGCATACAGGCATAACTGTACACACAGGCACACCACACGTATGGACACACACAGACAAGAAGCACACACCTGCACACACACAAGCATGTGCAGATGCACAGCACACCCAGACACCCACAGTGCACGCTCACAGCACACTCGTGAGCACGTGCAAGAACACACAAGTGTGCGCACATGGGGACCTGGACACCCTGTGCACACACTGCGCCCAGGACCGCCTCTTCCTCCAGGAGACCACTTCTTTCCATCTCCCTCAGAACACCCCTGGAAGTACGTAGGGTCCTTCCTAAAGAAGGCGACACCCTGCTGACTGGAAGGAGAGCAGACACAGTGTCCATCATCAGTGGAGACACACTAATTCATTTGCTGGTTTTCAAACAGACAATTAGGAATCGCTGGGGAACATCCTGCTCCACAAGGAGATTCTCAAGACGTGTGCTGCTTCTTTCCCATCATCAGCATCGCACAGACACACGTGCAACACACACATGCACACACGTGCTGCCTGGTGTTATGGTGCGTGTTCTAATTCCACATGAGCGGTTTCGTAGCAGCTTCATGTAGTCCCCAGGCAGCGTGCCCTGCCCTAGCAGGACTGACACAGGCGCAGGTGAGCCCCTGCAGCTGCGCCCTCTGAAGGGCAGGGCCCTCTGGGCTTCCACCCCATGTTCCCCCATCCTCCCGCCACTCCCACCGCCATCCTCCCGCCACCTCTCACCGCACTGTAAGAGAACACAACAAGCACGAATCACTTGTCTGTCAGACGGCCTCGGAGACGCTGCCCGTCATGGGGGAGGGTGAAAGCGGAACTGTGCGTGTCTAGTTTTAGCAGGTGGCTTGCATGTGCAGATCCAGGTGCTCCCCAGCCCCTTCAATCTTGCCGGCTGTAAAATGGGCGTCTTCTGAACCCGTGGTCCCGGAGATGAAAGGTGGATTCAGGCAGGGGCTTGCTGACAGCCCGCCAAGGCTCAGCAGCGGGGTGCCTCCTTTGTCCCGGCCACTCTGACCTCCCTGGCCCTGCTGTCCCTGGGAACGGACCAGAAGAATGCGGGGCGGGGCTGGAGCTGCAGTGGCAGGCCCAGGGGCTGCAGGTCCTCTGACATCCAGGCACACCTCCGCCCACCCGCCGGCCCGCTGCCCGCTGTCCGCTGTCCAGCCTGGCCTCCTTCACCCTTCACGCATAAGGCAGCAAGCGCCCTGCCCCCGGGAATGCGGGGTGCTGCCTGTGCACAGGGACCTTATGTTCCCTGTGTGTGAGAAGACCGTGTCGGTGCCGGGAAGCCGCTTTGGGGAGTCGGAGCTGGATCTCTGGTGGGACGGGAGGGCAAGGCACAGGGGAGTCTTGGGAAAGAACTGAGGGCTGGCGGGAAGGGCCTGTTCAGGAAATGAACCTCCCCCTGACCTCCCCCTGGGTCTTGTTCGCCCCCAGACTCGCTGGATTTGTAATAAAGATTTTCAAGAAAGTAAGAAAAGCCATCAGTGTACCCCCAGGCACAGGGTCCCCCAGAGGCATTCGCTCAGGGTTAGGGTTAGGGTTAGGGTTAGGGGTGAGGGGTCTTCCCTGCCGCTCAGGAGGGAGTACCAGGACACCCTAGCACACAGTGTCTTGGGACCGTTGCCATGTCCAGAAGCAGCCTGGGGAGACGTCTGGCCCCACTGGCCTGAGCGCTGCTCAGGGGCACTTCAACTCCGAGTGGCGGAGCTGCCTCTGGGCCCGTTTACTTGGATCAGCAATTCCTACAAACGCTGTCCAGGCCGGGCAACGTCGAGGACAAGCCCCGAGTTCACAAGTACACAGCAGCTTCGGATTGGTCCTTACAAATCTTTGTTCTCCCAGTGAAATGCCCTTCATCCCGTTCACACAAAAGGAGTTTCTAAAACGTAACTGTGAGACCAGAGGCCAGTCGAGGTGCAGCCAAGCAGGGTAGGCAGGCCTGGAGCCCCGTGAGGCAGCGTGGGTGTGAGCAAGCCATTCCTCAGAAGTGGGGGCCCCAGCACCCGGGGCCCCTCACACGGGTCCTGCTGGCTCTCCTGTCTCCACAGAGTGGCCTTTGTGTGGCTGACACAGCGCACGCCGCTATCCTACCTTCAGGGACAATTGGAGAGAAATTGAGTTGCAAAAGACGATGATTTCTGCCCGATGTGTGCTGGAGGGACAGGAGGCTTTGAACAGACTTCAGAAACATATCCTATTTTATACAGGAAAAAAGGGAAGATTTTAAGAAAATTTCTGTGTGTAAATTTTTTTTAAACTAAAAACATTTTTCCAATATGAAGTCAACGTTCTCCCGAACACTCTTCGATAGTGACGATATTCAACATTCTGCTCCATCTCTTCCAGTTGGTCACAGAAGGGAGAAGACGGTGAGCAATTTTTAGGAGAAAGGCTACGATTTCACATTCTCCAGAAACCCTTTAAAATAATCTTTACAAGCTGATGCATTGTTTTATGAAATGTAAAATATAGAGTGCAGGAATGTATTATTCTCCCACAAAACTCACTTGGGGAAGGTTTTGCAAATATATCAGCATCATTAACATGTTTCCTTCTTTTAGATAAGATTCCAGGTCTGTATCATTCCCACTGAATTTGTATTATTCACATTTTTGCACTTCTTTGAACTCGGGAGACATTGCAAATCTGATTATCTTATCAATGCTACCTGTCAGGCTGGTGAGTCCCAGGGCTGACAAGGAACTGTGGGAAACACAGCAGCCCTCTGGCCACCTGAGAAGGGTAGGGAAGTGTCTTGTGTTGTTATTTTTTTTTTCCTGAGCAGAATCCATTAGAATCTCAGCGTCCTTAGGTGTATCTATGTGGGAAAAGAAGTCTTGAAACACAGAGCAAGGGCAGTGGACAAGCAGGGCCAGCACCGGGAGCAGGCTCACCGGCCTTCCGGCCTCCAAGACTCTCTTTCTGTCCTTTGCCAAATGCTGGCGGAGGCAGGGCTGACCTGGACTGCCCGCTGCCTCAGGAAGCACGCTGGGCCTTCCTGGGCTCGCTGGCCGGACCCTGATCCACCAATCTCCCTGGGCAGTGTTCGGAGGGCGGCTTTGGCTTCTTACAGAAAGAGATACCTAGGATGTAGGTGTAGCCATGGCTGCTGGCTGCGGAGGAGGGACTATGAAAGGCCGCCCGGCAGGGACGCCGTATCAGGAAAAGCCAACACTCCTGGTCCTCTTGCTGGACCGTTCTATGTCAACCTTCACAGAGAAAGTGAGACCCAACTGTCCACAGCAACACCCCTTGAGGGTCTGGAGGTGCCATCGCCAGGGATTCTAGGTGGGTAACATAACCTTAGGGCCACCGATGTCTTTGTCTACTTTTGGTTACACTTTCCTGAGCTGTTGAAATGCCCCCACCTCTCACCACCTCCCCAGCTGCTGCCAGAACTCGTCAAGGGTACAGTGAGACCCCGGAGCCGCAGCATGGTCAGTGAGACCCACTGGGACTACTGGAATGCTAGTGGACTTCAGAAATAGCCACAGAAAGCTTCTGCAGTCCTGTTTAAGGTGGGCCAGGAGGGCAGCGGGGGCTTCACCCAGCATTTCTAGTCTTTTACAAGAACTGGCCTTGTCTTACTTACTAGATGACCTGCGGCAGCAGCCAGGGAGGGGGCAGTGTGGCCAGGGAGCCCCAGGCTCACAGAGAAGCAGAAAACTAGCAGGCGGGCAGCTGCCCAGGACTTGCCTTGGTCTGAGCACCCTGCTCCAGCGGGAGCTCTCCACACAGTCACCCTAATCTCCTCCTCCTTCTGTGCTAAGCCACACAGACTGGGCTACACTGGGGGCCATCTCAAACTGGCCAAAATGACTTCAGCATTCAAGGGAAAGCCCTGGGTACATTGCCTTTTCTGTTACCGGGTCACCCTTGAGCTCCCACTGTGAAGGTGCCTGTGTCCCCCCACCGCCAGGCCGGAGATGGCCCCTGCTAGGGAATGGGAAGGGAGCATGCTCCGGGGCCCACTCAGTGACCCAGGCTGTGTGGCTCCATTTCCAGCCCAGCTTCTCTACCACTTCTAGAGGTGTCTCCACCCACTGCCCCTCTTACAGGTGAACCGTATCCATTCAAATCTCGGATGCTGAGGTCCTGGCCCCAGTGGCTCAGGAGAGGGTGGACTCCTGTTGTTGAAGCCACTCGGAGTGTGGCATCATGGACTGGGGGCCCGGGCAACCCCCCCTCCACTGCTCCACTTCTCTCTGACTTGGTCAAGCAGATCCTGTATGATGGGCCTGGAGGCACTCACCGGAGCACACAGGGGTCCCCTTACCTGCCGGGAACAGGAGGTGTGCAGCTGCCCCTGTGGGGAGGGCAGCAGGACCCTCCCACCCCAACACACACGTCCTCTTCAACTCCTCCAGGGTCTGCCCTGGCTGGGGTTAAAAGGCTCCCTGGGCGACTCCTGAGCCAATTCATGTGCAGATCAGGCAAGCAGGCAGTTGTGCGCCTGGGGTCCAGCGCTGAGTGCTGAGCGCTGAGCGTGGGGTCCACTGTGGTGCTCAGGTGCTCAGGGCCAGCAAGGGAGTGCCAGAGGGCTCAGGGCAGGCTAGGCTCCTGTGTGTGAGTGCCAGACCAGGGGCCTGGCGAGAGCGCAGCCCTCCTAGCAAAAGGGGCTGGCCGTCCACACAACAGGCAGGGGGTCATGGCTTTCATCCCAGAGACGCCAACCTGACATAGAGCAGAGGGGAGCCCAGCTCAGTGCAGTCATGACACAGCCTGAGATTCCTCACAGGGCTGCTCAGCCTGCTCCTTGTGAGCCTGTCCACTGCTCGTGCTGAGAATAGGGGGCTCATTAGGACACAGAAAATGCCCAGCGCAGACCTTCATGCACGTCGGCTGGGTCAGGGCGGCCGTGGGAACCATCTGACCTTCGATGATGCAGAGACATGACTTCAGGGAAAATCCTGGGGCTTTTTAAATTTCTTGGTATTTTTTTTAACTAAAAATACTAAGAGCTCAAAGAAATAGGTGATCTTCAAAATATTTTGGGGAAAATTGCCAAATAGTCCAAAAAAGAAAATGTTATGCATGATAGTGACCTTCTGGTCACTCCACCGTGGCCCAGGCCCAAGGCCGAGGCGGGGCAGGGCGGCAGAGGCAGGCAGCCATCAAACAGTGCCCGCCGTCAGCACTGAGCCAGTGTCCTCCCGTCAGCACTTCACCTCAAATCAGCTGCTCAGCTGGTAATTCCATCAGAATCACACACTGTCCACAAATAAACCCGATTCTCAGAAATACGCAAGCACCCAAATGCCACAGTCTGGCTGGGCACAAATAACCAGGAGGTCACGAGCCACTTGTAGTTCAAACAGGAACTACTTTATTGCTAGAACCCAATGGGAACTCTCCAGAACTCCACGGAAACTCCGTGAGAACCAGCGGGAACTCAACGGGAACTCAAAAGTAGCGGGAACCCGAGGTAGCAGGAGCCGCCTTATTGCCGGACAGCAGAGGTTTATATACACAGCTTGTATTAGCATCATCCAGTTACAGCAATCAGTCATTATCTTAATAGTTATACACAGCTTAACTTAATTCTCATCACCTTAATGGCTCGCTGGCGTTACTTCTCGACCACTCCTTCTGGCAAAATGCCAGGCGCCATCTTGACTTGGTTGTGGCTCTCAACACCCAAATCTCAAATTTCACGATGAAGAGTAGGGCTGCCAGCGCTCACCTTGCTCTGATGCAGGGGAGGGCGCAGAATGGGATGCGGTGCTTCTCAGCTTGTGTAGAAATGGGGCAAACGGAAGGGCAGACCGCAATGGGAGAGGGGCCCTTCCTGGCCCAGCCTATGTCAGTGTCCTGGGTATGGTGGCCTCAGAAAGGACTGGCCTCAGGCCAGCCTCTCACCTGCCTCATCAACAACCCAGATGTCCCTAAAACTGGGAGAGCACAGTTGGACGTCCTTGAAGAGCTAGTCCTGAGTGCAGAGCACCCTGTCCATCCTGGGAAGATGGGTGTCCACCAAGAGCTGCCTGGTGCAGCCGCCAGGGGAGCGGGAAGCTGGGACCTCTGTGGGGGAGGAGCCTTTCCTCTCAGGGAAGTGTGTGGGCGTTTGCCTAGGCGGGTTTGTGTGTGCACGTGTGCTTGTGTGTACTGAGACATGCAACCACATATGCCCATGTGTGTGCGCTATATCTGTGTTCATATTCATGGATGAGTGTGGATGTGTGTCTGTGTGCATGTGCATGTACATGCCTGTGTGTGCACGCATGCATCTGAGGGTCCCTGTTGGCACAGTGACATGGGTGGCTGGTTCCTGAAACACAGTGATCACACAGCAACAGCCAGGCCAACGCCCTGCATCTGTGGAAAGCTGGACTTTGTGACACTGTGTAACTGTGGTCACCCTCTGGGGCAGAGCTTCACCCCAGGTGGTCTTCAGAGTCCCCAGCACCCTGGGGACCACTGCCACACTGTCTCGATCCAGACCAGTCCCTCCTCCACCTCTGAGCACAACAGGAGACACTGAACTGGGAGAGAAGAGTTTGAAATAGGAAGAAAAATGCTTACAAAGGTGGGGGGAGGGCTGGGAGGAGGGGGGGAGGGCTGGGAGGAGGAGGGAGGAGGAGGGAGGAGGGGCAGGGCTGGGAGGAGGGAGGGCTGGGAGGAGGGGGGAGGAGGAGGGAGGGGGAGGGCAAGGAGGGAGGGAGGAGGAGGGAGGAGGGCTGGGAGAAGGAGGGAGGAGGAGGGAGAAGGGGGAGGGCTGGGAGGAGGGAGGGCTGGGAGGAGGGGGGAGGGCTGGGAGGAGGGGGGGAGGGCTGGGAGGAGGAGGGAGGAGGAGGGAGGAGGCCTAAAGGGCATCCACGGTGACCTCTGCGTCCCCTGAAGGGTGGCCCGTGTAGGACCCAGACGTGGTGGCCGACTACTTACTCCATCTCTGAATGTCTCTATCATGACAGGGAGCCCCTGAGTGGCCGGCCAGCCAGTCCATTCTGGTCACAGTGATTCACCTAAGACAGGAGCTGGGCCTGTCCCCAGGACAGCGCAGGCACCTCGGCTCAGCAGAGGACCAGCAGAAACGAGCCTAGAAGCACGACCCAGCTCCTCTTCCCTGGCTCTTGTCGGCAGTGACACTCTGGTTGAGTCACAGGAGCGACCCCACTTCCATTCCAGGTCTGGGGACTGGGAGTCCACTGCCCCACATTCCTGCTAAGACAGCGTGAACCGGGAGTGGAGAGGGCTCTGTCCTTACGGATGGATCTTCGGTTTTGTTAGCATGAAATCTTGCTGAGTTTCCCCCAGATTTGAACAGGATCTGCAACTGGGGAAGGTGTGACTCCCAGCCTATATTAGCATTCATAATTATCACCAGTAATTGTTGCCTCCGTTTTCTAACAATTACCTGGTTCAGCCATAGATTCCGGGGAAGTGCCATTCATTTAACTAAACCGCACAGAGTCTTCATTTAACAAGACTGTCCAAGCATGAGCAGAGATGAAAAACAGAGAATACTAACTACACATTTAAATACAGGTAAAACCCTATGACAAAGTCGTTATCTCCCAGCTCAAATCAACATTTAAACAGTTTACTTCCTTTATGTCTTCCCAAGAGTTTTATGTAACAAACTTTCAGTGTCATGACTAATAGCGGCTCTTGCCAAGGATTACTCTCTTAAAACTGCTGCTCAACCCTTGTGATCGCGGTACACTCCTTATTATGGGATGCATTATGCAGAAGCTCTGCCGCTGTGATGGGACACGGCAACCCTGCTGTGAGAATGCCTATCAGCGCTTCTTTTAAGGCCCTTTCTCAATTGTCAGCAAAGTATTTTTTAAGGTTAAAAGGTGTAAAATTATTCTGAAATGCTTTTCTGACCTGTCGCCTATCACTGCAAAGAGCTATAGTTCTTTTTTTTTCTAAAATTGTATTTTTTGAAATGCAGTAATATTATAAGAATAAGCTTTATATGAGGAAAATAGTCTCCTGAAATGTTCACGGGATTTTTGCATGTCTTCTTCTCCAGTGACTGCAATATTAATAATTGTTTCATGCTTAGAATTATAATTTCCGATGCAATTTTTCTCATCCCGAGCTTCCATTTCTAGGGTAAAATTAATATAAATGACCATTGCTTTTTGCATCTTTTTATTTTCTTCTCCTTCTTTTTTTTTTTTTTACCATTCCTGTAACAGTGGTTGCTTCATATTCCATAATGTCAAAGTCAGATTCACCACTGTCACGAGACATCACCTCATTATTCAGAGGCGTGCGGGCCGACGGCTGCCATTCCTAGCGCTGCACCTGCTCGTTGATTGAGCCACACTGGAGGTGGGTGGGAGTGCAGAGGTGTGGCCCCCCTCCGTCGGCTTCACCCTCGGAGCTCGCTGGGCTGGGAAGTTCCAGGCTGGCCTATGACCCATGGCTTCCCATCCTGGGTTCCGAGGCCCGCAGCTCCTGTCCCCTGTAGAGGCCAGTCCTGACTGACACTAACTGTTCACACCCCACTGAAACATGCAGTAGGTGTGGGGACCTAGTGTTGAGTCCCTGGCTTGGGAAAGCCATGCAGAGAGGTGCCCTGGGGAAGATGGCCGCCCGATGTGCTCGCCTCGGAGCAGAGCAGAGCTGTGCCCCAGGACCAGCGCGTGCCGGGCCAGGCTCCAGGGAACTGGCTTGGATCTGCACACCTGGCTCACCCGGGGCCTGGCCAGCTGCACTTCCTTTGGTTGCCTGTTGGTCTGGTGCAGCTCCTGCAAACCCAGTCTACTTCCTTGCTTGGCCTTTAAGGGGCACGTGGAGTATGCGCTGAGCTGGGGAAGGACCGTCCTCTCCTGCCCTACCTGCTTTCTAGCCAGCAGTGGCTTCTGGGCCCAGGGGTGGGGATTCCAAGCTCACTCCTTTGGGCTGTGAGGACGGTAACACTGCAGGCTTTTCACACACACACACACACACACACACACACACACACACACACACACGGTGGAGCCAGCAGGGGACTGCTGTCCAGGCCAGGGTCAGGAGAGCAGTCAGCTGCACCATCCTTGCAGTGCTCAGGCAGCCTAATGTCCTTTGTCACCCTCCTCTAGCTGCTGTGCTATCGACCAGGATGGTGGCCCGAGAGTCAACCACATGGGGCAGTTCCAGTCCTGAGTCCTGCTCACAGGACAGGCAGGGCACGGCTAGCTAGAGGAATGGGTCACAGCTGCCACCCTGCTCCAAGGCTGTGGTGGCTCTGCCTTCCCAAGCTGTGAGGCCACATTTGCCAGGAAGCTGTGGAGTTGAGCTCAGGCCTGTCCCAGGCCTGGGGACAGAGCCTGTGTTCCCACAGTCAGGTGTGGCCATGAGGTCTGCAGAAGGGAGCTGGGACCGTGAAGCGTACGATCTCGTCTCCTCACGCAGCCCCTCCCTGCATCGTCTCCCCTTGGCTGGGACAGAGGCGCTGCTGCACCGGGGGCCCGAAGCTCTTAGCCTGAGGACACCTCTGGGAGGTCCACTCGTTGGGTGATGAGAGTTCAGGGAACAATTAGGACCGTCCACAGGAAGGAGCCCAGGTCACCTACAATCCTGCAGGTCCTATAAGAGGAAAATGTGAAAGTCTCCTCAAATTTGCTAATAATCTTTAAACACTCAGAGGGTGTTCCAAAAGCTGCGGTCAACCCAGAGGAAGCTAGGCCCTGAACGCTGGCCCTGGACTTGGAGAGGCCTGTGTGGCCTGTGGCTTAAACAGCTGTGAATGGCCACGGCCGCCTTCCCGCTCTCGGCACCCACTCTGGCCTCCTCTCCACTGTGTCACTTTGTGTCCCTTCCTGGGAGGGCCCTGCAGGAACCTGCCCGGCTCTCACATCAGAGCTGCCCGCGGAGGCTGCGCGGCTCTGGTACTCGAGCCACGCTCTCCATGTGACGCCACGCGCCTCCTCCACCCGTGAGGCCGAGGACAGTCCCTGGTTGGACTGAGTCTTGCTCAGTGGGTCAGCAGTCAGCTCCCCAACACGTTGGCCATTTGAAGGGAAGTGACCACGGCCTTTCTTGTCGTGGAGGACGATAACCCAGCTTTCCTGGTAGCTTTCTGAGTGCCCCCCCCGTGTGTCTGCTGTCTCCTCCGAGGGCTCTCACCTGTGCGTCCCCAAGGCTCGACGTCCGTGTGGGCAGGACCTGCTCAGAGGCAGCGTTTGTGCGTGTGTGTGCACGTGTGCGTGGTGTGGGCGTTTGTCTGACTGCTCATGATGACTTGCACCCCAGGCCCTGGCTTTGGTCCCCTAAGGCTGTCCTTTCCGGTTCCCACACAGACGATGGGATCTGGAGCCGGCCCCGCGCTGGGCCCCGAGAACCCCACATCCGGCTCTCCTCACAGTGTGGCCCTGCAAGATTCACCTCCTGCCCGTCTCCAGGAGCAACGCGGTGACAGTGTCGCCCACCATGGGTGGCTTCCATCACTACAGATGAGCGGGGGCATTTTGAGCAAGGGTGGTGGCAGCGCTGTGGTCCCATCTCTGTCTTGACATCACGCACAGTTGGTGTGGGTGGGTTCACGGCAGGAGAACGTGAGGACTGAAACACCATCCTGAAACCTAGACCCAGGTGTGCCTGTGTGCTGAGTGACACAGTGATGTCACATTAGGTCTCAATCTCTCCTTTCCAAAAGGGGGATGAGAGAGTTGGCCTCGCAGGAGGTGTGGGGCTTAGGGCTATCACACAGGAAGGGCTCGGCACTGTCGGGCACCCAGCCAGGGTTCCACAATCTACCAGACCTTCCTCTTGTTAGTCACATGGATGTTGGAAATGCAGACTTCCATTGGCTGGTCATCTTCACTGGAAAAAAAAAATTAAAAAAGTCAATCAACAAACACTTCCTGAGGTCTCACCATGTGCTGAGCCCTGTGCTGGATGCTGAGAGGTGTGAGACCCAGTCCCGGGGAGTAGCGCAGACCACTGAGCACCAGGTGGCCTTCAGGTAGCACGTGTCACCTCTGCAGCAACGACACCAGGTTTCGCTTTCTGGGAAGGAGCTCAGGTCCTGCGATGACCATCTGGAGCAGAACGTGGTCAACTGTCACTCCACGGGGGCTTCTGAGACCCCAGAGCTTGTCTGTGGGGAGCAGCCGCCTTTGCCCTGAACACCTGCTCGTCTCTGCTCGTCTCGCTTTGCCTTCCTTGAACAGGGAAGGGAGCCCCTCCCAGATCTCAGCAAACCTCCAAGGCCTTTCTAGAGCCTGCAGTGAGAAGGGTCAGGAAAGCTCGGGGAAGCCCAGGAGGGAGCCACCATTTAGCCACTGTCACAGGCAGGGCTAGTCCTGTGACACGGAGACGCGGTTGTCTGCCCCTGAGCACCCGCCCATCATGAGCAGACCACCCTGCCAGGCTGGCACTGGACACATGGCCATGTCCACAGTCCTGCCCCTGGAGTGACTGAAGGGCCCATGAGAATGTGGGGTGGGTTTCCAGGGTGGGAGCTGATGAGAGCTCGGGTCAGCCCCACCCTGGGCCCACGGGGCCCCGGGTGTGGGTTCAGCTGGAGTGCAGACCCTGCTGATCCCGTGGGGACGGTCTGCCACACACCAGAGGTGCACCACCTGCGGCGGGACCTGCACCCTCCCTGAAGGCGCTAACTCTCCTCCTTGAGCCAGAACTGGGGCAGGAGGGGAGACCTGGAGCAGGACGGCACTTGCCCAGCTCGGCCTCCCTGGGCGAGAACTTCAGTGTGGAGCGTGAGGAGCTGCTCACGCAGACCTGGCCCCCGCCTCTGAGGCCCGCGGCTGGCACCTGCCAAGCCCCTGTCCTGCCCCTCCAGCCTAGAGGAGCTCCTGGAGTGGCCCCTCGCGTCCCTGTGGCTCCTCAGAGTCCTGGGGCACCGGGAGCTCCTCACAGTAGCGACTCCGCTGAGCACCAGAGCGGCCTTGATCTCCCCAGGTCCAGGGCTCTCGGTGGTCACATGAATCCTCCTCACCCTGCGACAGCAGCAGGACGTGGTTCAGCTGTGACGCCCTGAGCGCCTGTTGGGGGGCGCTTACAGGGGCAGGCTTCTGCCTGGGAGGGGCCATCTTCAGCTCTCCCCCTAGTGGAAGGCGACTGCGCCCACGGGGACAGAGCTGAGGGGAGCGCTGGCTCTGGGGTACACACCCAGGCGCCCCAGGCATGCTGCCCTGGAGAAGGAGGCCAAGACGTGACACCTGGTGGCCACCCAAGCCGAGGACCATCTGTGCCCTCAGTGAGGTCTGAGGTCACAAACCTGAACCTGCCAGTGACCCAGGAAAGCTCTCTGGAGGGTCAACCTTGAGTGGACGCCGCTGTCTATGGGGAGAAACGGGCACTGCCGCCTGATCCCTCACGTTGCTGGCGCTTCCTTGTTCACAGAGAGCAGCCCAGGCTCACGGGCGCCCCCGAGGCCGCTCACGTGACCTGAGCCCCACTGGTCCTGGAACAGTCACAGAAAGTCCTCGTTAAATGGAGGCCGAGACTTTATAGCAAGCTGTGGAAACCCCGTGTTTGAAATTTTTAGCTTGATAATAGAAAATATGATTTTATAAAATTTCATTGAATTTTGATGAACTACATGTAACAAATGAACTTCGGACTCTTACACCCCAAATCTCAGTCACTCATACACATACTTTCTATGTCGACTTTTTCTGGTGAATTAGAGACGGCCATCTATGCTCAAAAGGTGGTCAAGCACTGGAGTTCCCTCGGCTTCCCAGGGCTCTTCTCCTGCTCCAGCTCTGGGCTGAGAGGCCCTGAGGTCAGCCGCAGGTCAGTTTTCTCCTGCCCCATCCCCCCCGCAGAGCCTCACTGCCCAACGACTCCAGGAGCATCGAGCACGGAGGGACTTCAGGAAGGTCCTCCTCTGCCGCAGTGTTGACTCAGACAGACACGCTCTGTGCAGCAGAGGGGCAGCAGAGTCGACGCTCTCTGAGGGCCAGGGGGTGGGATGGCGTGTGCGCCAGGCCTGTGCTGGTGGTCACCGCTATGTGCAGTGGTCACTCCTGAGCGACTGGGGTCGTTGCTGCTCCACAGAGAGAAAAGACTACGGCCCAGCGTGGGAGGGTCCCCCTGGTCCCCAGCAAACCTGATAGACTCACAGAAGGTGGGAAACACCTGGATTTGCCCAAACACTTCAGAGGGTGGTGGCCAAACAAGATGGGGGATGTAGTGTTCAACAAATGGAAGAGGGTCTTTCTTTGTGTGGGTTTTTGTGGTTGTTACCTCTCGTAAAGGTTCTCGGACGCCTTTGCAGAGTTCATTAGCATGGTGGGAACATTCCCCAAGGATGTGACCGTAGAGCTATGGTTGACGAGAACTCGTGATTCCTTGGGACAACCCATGGCACGTGGGTCACTGTTATGACCTCAGGAAGTGGCCGTCGTGAGGAGGAGGTGAAGCTTCTGCTGCTCTCTGCAGGACTCAGGGCTCAGGGATGCCGTGCTCTACCGTGGGTGTCCCAGAAGGGAACGTGGACACAGGGGACCAGCTGTCTGCATCGTGCTCCATCAGCTCATCCTGGGGAACCCTAGAGAGCAAGAGCCTCCCGGAGACGGAGCAGCACCTGGGAGGGCACACCTGCCTTCAGGGGGCCCTTCATCAGGGTATTCCTCCCCAGGCCTCTTCTGCTTATAGACCGTGGGCACCTAAGCTCCTTGGAAGTCCCTGAAGTTGCAGCTCTGTTAGCTGAGGCAGGCAGTCCTTGTGGCAAAAAGCATCCAAAAGCACAGCTAGCTGTTTTTGCATTTGACCTTGCCGAGCCCTGCGCTACAGGAGTTGCACTGAGTCACCTCCGATACCTCCTGCCAGACTTCACTCTCACTTTCTGTCTCTACACCCCCCACCTGTGTGCTGCCATCTTGGATCTTAGGGGAGGCTCAACTCGGCCTCTTCCGTGAACCAACTTGTCCACTCTGAATGAGTAGCCTTAGCGGTTCCTTCCACATTTGTCTGCTAAGAGCTTTTAACAATGGGTAAAAGGACCATATCCTTGACTAATGTGGCAGAAAGGCTGAAATCCAAATGGCCATGGTTCAAAGCATGTCCAAGTCATCCCTTGGTGTTTGAAGGGAAGACCAACTATGTTTTCTAAACCTACAAGTTCATGAATCAGTGGATTCTGTCTTCCCTTTGCAAACAGCTGGTTCTTTTGGAACAGGTCTCTGTCTTGTAATGCGTTTCAAAACAGAGACAAGGCTAACTGCTGTGGGTTCCGTGATCCCCAAAAAGAAATGCAGAAGTTTAGTCTTCAGGACTGTGGATGCGATCTTCTTAGGAAATACTGTCTTTGCAGATGTAATCAAATTTAAATGAGGTTATACTGGAGAGAGTGGCCCTAAACCCACCTCTGGAGTCCTTGTAAGAGGAGACACAGAGACAGCAGATGGTTACACTCCTCACAGAAATACAGACATGGACACTCAGGGACAAACCAGTGACGATGAGTGGTGCAGGTACAAGCAAAGCAACACCCAGGATGGCTGGAGCCTCCAGGAGCCCAGAGAGACGAGCACCCCCCCCCACACACCCTGCAACCCTTCAGAAGAGGCGTGGCTCTTGGCTAACACCTGGACTGGGGACCCCTAGCCTCAGAACTAAGAGAGAATAAGTTTTTGTTGTTTTAAGCAACTTGGTCTGTGTATTTTTGTTGTGGCAGTCCTAGGAAACTACACCAGCACACAGCACCACGTCCTGATTGGCCCCACTCCCTCTGGGGCTGCCTCCCCACATGGCCTAGTGCCCTGGTTGATCCAGCGCATCTCTTACCAGCGCTTCCTTCGGCAGAGCATGGTTTGCATCTTTTCAGCCTCTAGTAACAGTTTCCTTTGTTCCCACCAACTCACTGATAAAACGGTGCCGATATTTCAGGGATTTTAAATCTTAGCACCCTACTTCTGGTACCAATTTCCAAGATGTCAGGAGAAGGCATATTTCACTGCAGTAACAAACAATCCCCAAATCTCAAGGTCGGAAACCAATGCGTGTCAACTTCCTTCTCATTAGTGAGTATAAAGGCTGGCTGCTGACTCCCCGCACCGGGACCTGACCGCAGGCAGCTGCCTCACCAGCACGGCCACCTACAGCAGCCAAGGGTGAGCATAGCGCATGGCAGCAGCACAGGCCTCTCCTCACCTGGCCTCATCCAAGGTCAAGGGGTGGACAGTGCAGTCCTCCGAGTGTGGGAAAAGAGTTGGAAGTACTTGGTGAACATCCTGATGGCTACAGAGATTCAGTGCTTTGTTCTGTCTGAGACTGAAAATGGTCTTGGTTGGAGGCTGACGTTCCTATTGTACTCCTGGTGGACCCTGTGTGTCATCTTTACTATGCAACCTTGCCCAGCTCTCTTATTAATATATTTATTTGTCCATCCTGCTAGGTTTTTAAAAATTGTGTGTGTGTGTGTGTGTGTGTGTGTGTGTGTGTGTATACTAGCTGTGGGTGGACCTTTATTCTATTTATTCATACGTGGTGCTGAGAATTGAAACCAGGGCCTCACACATGTTAGGCAAGCACTTTCCACTGAGCCACAACCCCAGCCCCATTGGCTAGATTTTTTAATGCTGAAAATTTTCTCATATTTTCTACCGACTCTGGTAGTGTTTTTTTAAGTGTTGATCCCTATTGACCCTGAACTCTTTTCTCTTCTCATAACGTACCTGGCGGGGCTCTGCACTGCACTAAGTGGAGATGGTGACGGGGCACCCCTGTGCCACCTGGATCTTAACAATAAAGCCTCCCGTTTCCAACCAAGCGTGACAGTCACTGAAGGGTTGGGTGCAGACCCTCAGCAGGGCTGAGGACAATTCTTCCTATTCCTGGTTTGTGAAAGAGTCGGTGTTTCTAAATGTTGGCCTGTTACCCAAGGTGCTCCGGTTTTATTGCAATCAAAATACGCTTTCTTTGGTTTGTAAATGTGATGAATTAGATTCCTTTGTTTTCTAAAGGGACAACTCCATTGATTTCATGAGTTCAGCTCACTCAGTCAAGATAGACCCTCAGTTTTACACACGGCTGGATTAGATTTGCCCGTGGTTTGGACCAGTGAGTGAGGCTGGCTGTCCTGGACATGCTCTGGAGCATGAGCCTGGTGTGGTCTCACACTTGCAGGTCAGAGGATCCAAAGCATCATCAAGTACAAGATTCAGCCTCCACTTAACAATGGATTTCAGGGAGGTCCCTGATACATCACACATGCACATCAGAAGGACACATTCAGGTTTAGACACCTAGGAACAACACACAGTATAGAGCATTTCTTGGTAGAGGCTCTGGGATGTCACTTCTACCCACTAAGCCTCAGTTTCCTCATCTGTACAGTGCGGGGAGGTGATCCTGAAGGCACCCTCGGTGGTGGGATTCTGAGTCCACAGAACTTCATCCCCTAAGATCCTCCTAGGACCCAAAGGGCTGCCTCCCACGCCTCCAGGACCAGAGTCCTCAACTGCTGTACCCCAAGCAGTCGCTGAACAAGTTCCCACAACACCAAGCTACACAAGGCTTCTGGGGAGCCCTGGAGCAGCTGGAGGGCCCTGGAGCAGCTGGAGGGCCCTGGAGCAGCTGGAGAGCCCTGGAGAAGCTGGAGACCCCTGGAGCAGCTGGAGGGCCCTGGAGCAGCTGGAGGGCCCTGGAGCAGCTGGAGAGCCCTGGAGAAGCTGGAGAGCCCTGGAGAAGCTGGGGAGCCCTGGAGAAGCTGGGGAGCCCTGGAGCAGCTGGGGAGCCCTGGAGCAGCTGGGGAGCCCTGGAGCAGCTGGAGAGCCCTGGAGAAGCTGGAGAGCCCTGGAGCAGCTGGAGAGCCCTGGAGAAGCTGGGAAGCCCTGGAGCAGCTGGAGAGCCCTGGAGAAGCTGGAGGGCCCTGGAGAAGCTGGAGAGCCCTGGAGAAGCTGGAGGGCCCTGGAGCAGCTGGAGAGCCCTGGAGCAGCTGGAGAGCCCTGGAGAAGCTGGAGAGCCCTGGAGAAGCTGGAGAGCCCTGGAGAAGCTGGGGAGCCCTGGAGCAGCTGGGGAGCCCTGGAGCAGCTGGGGAGCCCTGGAGCAGCTGGAGAGCCCTGGAGAAGCTGGAGAGCCCTGGAGCAGCTGGAGAGCCCTGGAGAAGCTGGGAAGCCCTGGAGAAGCTGGGGAGCCCTGGAGCAGCTGGGGAGCCCTGGAGCAGCTGGGGAGCCCTGGAGCAGCTGGAGAGCCCTGGAGCAGCTGGAGAGCCCTGGAGAAGCTGGAGAGCCCTGGAGCAGCTGGAGAGCCCTGGAGAAGCTGGGGAGCCCTGGAGCAGCTGGAGAGCCCTGGAGAAGCTGGAGAGCCCTGGAGAAGCTGGAGAGCCCTGGAGCAGCTGGAGAGCCCTGGAGAAGCTGGGAAGCCCTGGAGCAGCTGGAGAGCCCTGGAGAAGCTGGAGAGCCCTGGAGCAGCTGGAGAGCCCTGGAGAAGCTGGAGAGCCCTGGAGAAGCTGGAGAGCCCTGGAGAAGCTGGGGAGCCCTGGAGCAGCTGGAGAGCCCTGGAGCAGCTGGAGAGCCCTGGAGAAGCTGGAGAGCCCTGGAGCAGCTGGAGAGCCCTGGAGAAGCTGGAGAGCCCTGGAGAAGCTGGAGGCTGGCACCCAGGCAGCACCCCGCAGAGCAGCTGCTGAGGCCTCACCCCGAGTGGTGGAGAGTCGGGCCCTGGCTAGAGACCCGTTTCCAGCCCAGGAGGCGCCCAGACCCTATGTGGGAGACCAGGAGCCCACTGTCTCTGCACGCTTCCCTCCTTTCTGATTTACAAAACTGCTTGCAGAGTTATTCTTTAAATGGTCAAGTTTTATCTTGGTATTTTCCTTATTTTATTTCTATATAAATAATAATGTCCTTTGTTGACAAAAATTCCATTTTGGACTAGAGAATCAATATTTTTCTGATATTTAACATATGAAAAATCAGGCGCAATAGTTTTATTAGGTCACCTCTTACCTGAAAGTATCAAGCTTATTTTAGGTCTGGTCTTTGGGCTGTAGCTAAAGCAAATCTGTCGAATACTGACTTTTCTCAATGTCAGAGACACACAACCAGGATTTCCCACCTAACAGAATAAAGAAGAAACAGTCTACCTTATCTGCAAATCAACTTCAGATTCCAACTGTTTGACCTGCTTTGAATGGACTCCATCTTTGACATCAGTCCCCTACGCACAATGGGGTTCAATGCCCTGGTTTTCAGAGGTTTATAAAATCAGGAGAAAAATCTCCCGAGTAGCTCTGACAACACTGCAGTATGAATGAAGGCACCGACTAGGCAGCTGCATGGGATTTCATTTGACATATACTTAGACTCTTTTTAAAAACTTATCAAATATTTAGGATATTTTTGGGTGTTCCTGGAACTGGAAGGTTGGGAAATGGCGAGGCTGGGTGGAGGGGACACGCAGCGGCCCTTGGAGCCTGCTGGACACTCTGCTCCTTCACTAGGAGCTTCCCCCACCCACAGACTCACCAGCTAAACAGGACCCTGCTGGAGAGAAGGCAGAGGCTGCCCTCCCTCAGGCACCGTGACTACCGACCACCTGCTTTTCACAGGGAAAGCTGCAAACCGCAGAAGGGCCGCGTGCCAAGGGCACGGGAAGAACGCCCCTGTGCCCCGGCTGCCCTGCAGACCCCCCAGGAGCCACAGGAGCAGCCCACTCTGAGCCGCCGACCCCGCGCTCGTCCAGGCTCACTCTGCCCACCCCGCACCTCCCCTAGCCCAACACAACTTCACAGAAGGGCTTTGTGACGATCCAGCACGTCACCTTCCAAAAGGAGCCACCCCACAGCCAGGTGGCTCTCTACTTCCCCACACCCGAGGGTCACAGAGGCAAGAGCAGCAGGGCACCACAGAAAAGCCGGAGGGCAGATCAATCCACCTCCTCTGGGATTCCTTTTGACAAAAGAGACTAGACTCCGTGAACGCTTCCAATTTGTCTCTCTGGACGTAACGTTCCAATTAGTGAGTGCAGTAAGAAATAACTGTACTACGGCACCTCGAAGATGTTTTAGTTTTACTTTTTCTTTCTTTTTTACACGCTCTGAAGCTCACTCAAAAGAGTCCATCCTTCATGTACCAAACAGACAGAAATGACTTAAAAATCACTGTAGGGATCTGTTACGTAAGCAACTCTAGGGACAGGGAGGTCAAAGAACAACTTCAGTGTTAAAACGTGGTCACAGAGACTCAGTGTTCTTAGGGGAAGGTCCGTCTGCCCAGCATTTATGTGATAGACAAGAAGGAGGTGGCGAGGGGCAGCAGAGGGAGGGAGGGAGGGGGGGAAGGGGCAGATTGCTGCCAAATTAACTATTTTGTGCAGTAAAACCAACATTTCATCTGTAGGAACATCTTTTTATCATATTTGCAAAAGCACATTTTGATTAAAGAATTACCCCAGAACCGTGCAGGGCCGTGGGCAGTTTCTGGCTAGCTGGGCATTTGAAGCATTTTGAGTTGCCGAGTTTAGTTGTGGATTTAATAATGATGCTGTGTCGTCTTTAATTTCAGGTTTTGGAAAACGTGTGTGTTTCATTGGTTGCTTTAGCTCCACTGCACACCCCCGAACGGTGCTTCCCTCGTTATCTCTAGGTTAGTACCTGTTTGCTTTTAAATGCAATCTATCTATTGAAGACTCTTCTTTTAAAATGGGACAAAAATAAATTACTAAAAATAAGCAGAAAATGGAGACACAATCAAGCCTGATCAGAGGAAAGGTCATACGTCGAATCACCAAGTTTCTGGTCTCTCCGCACCTCTGTATTCACCATGGACATCCCCCCCCCCCCCCCACTGAAACCACACCTGGGGCAACTGCACAGAGATGGTTCCCAGATGTGAGCCAGGGTGCCCTTGCCCTGGGGACTTCCTGGCGCCACAAGTCACCTCTGCGCCTGAAGGAAGCACAGCACACGAGGCGTCAGCTGTACCCAGCCTGGAGGCTCCTCACGGTTTTCAGAGGCCGACCACCCTCTTTCCTTTCCGTTGGCCTTGGGCTTGCAAACCTGGCTTTTCAGCCGTGGCTGTGACAAAGAGCAAGTACAGCCATCCCTTGGTTTCTGGTGCCGGTGGCTCCAGGACCTGCAGGCATGCAAAGTCCCCAGAGGCTCAAGCCCCTTACATAAAACACACAGTGTTCACGTAACCCTGTGCAACCCTCCCCTATACTTTCCACCATCTCCAGATCATTTATAATACTTAACGCATTCTAAACTCTACGCAAGTAGGTACACGATATCATTTGGGGAATAATCACTAGAAATAGAGTTTCCAATTTAGCCCAGATGCAACTTTAAATACACATATGCCTGGGCAGGACAGGGGTGGGGTCGTCCTGGCCCCCACCACACGTGGACAGCTTCAGTGCCCAACAGATGCACACATCCCATTGGTGAGTAATTGCAGGGATTTCAAAATGAAGTCAAAGTGTTGTTTTCTTTCTCTCAGTTCCACAAACATTTACGTCTTGGGCCTAACGACTTCACAAAGAAACAGACTTGTCTTTCTTTGAGGCCTGTGGAAAAGTTACTGTGATGCTGAAGTCTCTCCAAAGATTGGGGTCACATCCTTCATCCACCCGAGAGCTTGGCTGGTGTTGAGTACCTACTGCTGAGTCAGTGTCACGGTTTCTGTAGTCACCCCCACAGCTCCTGTGCCGAGGGCTGGGTGCCCAGCCTGCAGTGCTGTTGGGAGGTGGGGACCTTCAGGAGCTCGGCTTGTGGGGGTAGTGAGGTCGCTGAAGGGCCTCTTGCTCTCACTCTGCTTCATGGCCACCAAGAGAGGAGCAGCCTGTGCTCCCACATGACCTACTGTGCACCATGACCTACTGTGCGCCACAGGCCCAGAAGCACAGGTCCCAGGTGCCATGGACTGAATCCCCGAGCCCAAGTAGATCTTTCCGCCTCTGATCCAGGTGTTCTGTCACGGCAACAGAGAGCTGACCAGCACGGTGGGTGAGTGGAAGGAAGAATGGCAATGTGCCAATCTGTCGGTCAGTGTCCCCACCACCTTTTGAACATAGGCCTGTGTCGTGTGGCACCTTCCCATCTACCACAGATTGGATTTTCATTGAAACCAGGACGGCACCATGAATGGCCCTCAGATCCGTCTCCCTCGTCTCCTACCTGCGTATGATCCCAAAAGGCGTTTTAGGTGTTACCTTGCAGCTGGAGACCTTCCCCGATGGACGCTCCCAAGTCTTTCCAGACCCACTTTGCTCAACAAGGTGCCCCGAGGCCTGCTGGAGGGACTGGAGTGCTTCCCTTGGGTGTGAGGAGGTCTTGTGTGCCTGGCAGCCTGGCCAGCACCACCGGCTCGGCAGGTATCATGTATGTTTTAAAAGATGGAATTATTCAAATTACAGAAATGCTTGAATCTCCTTGGATTTCTTTCTTCTCCAAATCATTCGTTACCACTGGATGTTTTAACTAATGTTTTCCTCTTTGACATTTGGACCCACTAGACTTTTAAAAAGTCATAAATTGTCCCTAATAACAGCACAAATTATGTAGGCTGTTGACTGGGCATTTTTTAGCACTTTATCTTTTGCACATTACAGAGCAATCATTTTCATTAGCCATTCCTCATATCCAAACAAGGAGGCAGCTTAGCATAATAATAAAGCAATTTCCTGCTCTGCCTTTGGAGTGGAAGTCCGAGGCGGTGACACTCCATGGCTGAACTCAGAGCAGAGCAGTGCCCAGCCAGGAAGAGGGAGGTGGACACAGGGGCTGGGCGGTGGCCGCACCACCCTCCCCCCCCACCCCCACCCCCGTCTCTGGCCTCTGGGCAGGTGCTGGTGGGCTTGCCCAGAGCAGCTGAGGCAGCAGGGCTGGCCTACCTCCCCCTTGCTCTGCAGGGGGGCCAACTGTTCCTCTCTTGCTCCTCCTTAAAAATATGCCTTGCTTCCCTGAGACTGGCCACTGCGGGGTCAGATCAGAGTTAGAGACGTTCCTTTCTTACGGGGCAGGGACAGGAGGAACCCCCCTGAGGCGACTCCCCACGGAGGGGCCATCCACCAGAGAGGTCTTGCACCAGGCCCTCCACAGCCAGGTGGAAGTGCCCCCGGCAGGTGAGTGTGGCAGGCAACTGGGCTGAGCCAGGATCCCAGCCCCCTGCCGAAGCTCCTCGCCCTCCCAGGGTGGGGCCCTGGAGGGAGCACAGGCTGCTCCATGGCCCCCCACTCCCGGCCCAGGGACGTGGAGAGCCGCTTCTGCTTCCTCACCACTTCTGAGCCCGGGGGACAGGGCCCTGCGGTGAAGGCAAGGACAAGGCATGACCAGGGAGCTTAGGGTTTCCAGAGGGCAGCTCAGCCTTCCCGCACAAGCGACTCCGCCTGACTGTCCTGATGCTGCTGACTCACCCTCCTCGGGGAGTGCTTCCATCCAGCGGGTCGGGGCTCCTGCAGGTCACAGTGACCACAGGCCGAGGGCTTCTGCCACCAAGGAAGGAAGGAAGATCTTGGAAATCCCAGGCATAATTCCTGAGTGACACTGGAGCCCTGTGGGGACTTTGCTCCAGCTCCCGCGGGAGTCTGCAGTCTGTGGACACAGCACACCCCTCAGCACCTGGGGAGGGCAGGTCCTGTGGGTCCCTGTCCGCACAGCCTTCCGGGGTCCTCACTGCCCACGTGCTCTGGGCGGTGAGCTCTGGGCTATCACCTGGCTCTCGGCCCGTGGAACAAGGACTGTGAGTGGACCTGGTGGAGCGCCAGGACCACGGCCCTTCCTCCTGCTCCCGTTGACACTCCTTTTCCTTCAGTTTCTGCAGACAGGGCTTCTACAGGCCAGGGGAGAACGAGGGAAGGAGTCGAAGCCCAGCGCGGTCTGCACCCTGTCCACAGCAGACCCGAGAGAAAGCCAGGAGGCAGGGCGCTAGAACAGACGGCTGAGGGCCCCTCCTCCGTGTTCTTGTGGTCCTCGTCCCCACAGGTGACAGACTGAGTGCGTCTCTGGAGAGGAGTGCTGTGGGTGTAGGCAGGTCAGAGCAGGCACCCAGAGCTGCCTGCAGCAGGTCAGGAGGAGCCCTCAGGCCAGGGGCAGCAGCTGCGGAGGCAGTACCCTCCCTGCCGGCTCCAACCCTGGGCCCGCCTCCTCCCACTCCCAACTCCGCCCCTCTGGGTTCATTCTGCCTGTCCCTGCTGTCTGAAGCCAACCTGCCTCAGTGCCAGCGCCTCGACTGACCACTCATCCAATCTAAGCAGACCTGGGCAGATGCAGCTTCTCTGTCCCCCGGGGGCCTGCTCCTCCCTCTTGGCGCACCTGTGGGTAGCGCCAGGCATCCGGCTTTTGTTTCCACCTACGCACAGTTGGGCCGACGTAGGCAGGACCTGTGGTGGACCAGGTGAAGGACCTGTCCAAGACTGAGAATAGGCTCCTTTCTCCACTTTTCCTTTTTCCTGTCTTTCTTGCCTTTTTAAAAAACTTCTTTGGGGCTGGGGATGTGGCTCAAGCGGTAGCGAGCTCGCCTGGCATGCATGCGGCCCGGGTTCGATCCTCAGCACCACATACCAACAAAGATGTTGTGTCCGCTGAGAACTGAAAAATAAATATTGAAAATTCTCTCTCTCTCTCTCTCTCTCTCTCTCTCTCTCACTCTCTCTTTAAAAAAAAAAAAACTTCTTTGTTCTTGATCAACTCTTGGCTTAGAAAACAGTCTGATTTTTTTTTGACATTTCTCAGTTCACTTCATGACAGTGAGTCGCAAGGACACACGGCATTCCCCAGGCTCCTTCACAGGTGTGCTAGGCACTTCAGATCTCCAACAGCACACCTGTGACCACTGTAGACTTCTCACCCATTTCAAGACTCCACCTGCTCCTCTGTGAATCTTGGCTGTGAGTTGTGACCAGGGTGGCTTGGTCACCCCCACCACAGTGCCACACCATTCACGTTAGGGGTGAGGATGTGACCACCAAGCCAGGGCTCCCGGGACCCATGCACCTGGTGCCCGCGTGCACCTCTGCCCTTGTCTGTCCTCAGCCTCAGTTGACCTTGGGCTCTAAACTCTGCATGTGACACACTTTTTTAAAATATATATGTATATATGGTTGTAGTTGGACACAATATTTTATTTATTTTATGTGGGCCTCACACGTGCTAGGTGAGTGCTCTACTGCTGAGCCACAACCTAGCCCCATGTGACACACTTTTAACTCTCAGGCAGCCTGGGAGCAGTCATGGGACAAGAGAGGTGCAACAGCTTTCACCAGGGTCCTCCAGAGACGCAGAATCAGTGGCAGATGTGTCTCTGGTCACATCTTCGTTTATTTAAAGGAACTGGCTCATGTCAGAGTCTTCCCCTGGAGCCATGGGGGCCACCCACATCAGCAACCTTGGTGTTTGATGAGACAACAGGGTCTGTGCCACGCTGACACCAGGATCG
The DNA here is from genome assembly GCF_964194105.1 of Spermophilus citellus. Classification (NCBI taxonomy): domain Eukaryota; kingdom Metazoa; phylum Chordata; class Mammalia; order Rodentia; family Sciuridae; genus Spermophilus; species Spermophilus citellus. Next base: position 1,546,506 of record NC_138182.1, on the reverse strand, counting down.
CTGCCCAGTACCTCTGGTCCTCACGGGCAGCAGAGCCGGAGCACTGGGTAGTGGTGCACAGAGCAACGGCCCCTCACCTGGAGGGAGCGCGGGACAAGGAGGCTGCTCCCGACAGAGGACAGAAAGCACTTCCTGACGGCTCCAAGCACAGCAGTGACCCGAAATCACCCTGGCAGGCGGCAGGAGAAGACAGCAATCCTGAGCTGGAAAACTGGACCACCACCAGCCGCAGCAAAATCTGAATAAGGAGAAGCTATCGCTGCAGCCCACTGGGGCTGGGGTTCATGAAGACCCCTTGAGAGGACATTTGTCCCCAAACTGAGGACCTGGCTGGTGAAGGGGCCACACTCCACCTTCTAATCCCAAGTGTGGTGTCTGGACACAAATCCACGGTGTTATTGAGCACACAGGGCCCAGGAGAAGCAGCCACTGGAGATAGGTAGAGGACCGGCTGGCAGGAGGGCAGCACACTGGAGAGTCCCTGGGGGTGGCTTCAAGGACCAGGAGGAAAGAATCAAGGGACTGGTCCAGACCAAGGGGCTGAGGTGGGGCCGGGCCTGGGGGCTCTGTTTCTCCTGCGTGTAAGCACCGGGTTCTCCTGGGCGATCCTCAGCCAGCAACCCAGTGGGCTGAGCGGTCACCACCCGAGCAGCATGGCCAGGCCCCCTTGTGGGTGCTACAGATGGCAGCCTCCCCAGGTGGGGCCACAGGCCAGGATCTCTGATCCTTTAGGTGGCACAGATCCCCACATCTCCCCCCACGTGGCCCTCCCCTGGCCTGATCGTGCCCTCCACGCTGACATCCCTGTCCCTGGAGTCCAGGCTGAGAGCGTGAGACCGGCCATCACAGACAAATCCCACACTTTCACCACAGAAGACTAAGGCGCCGTGCAGGCTGGTGCTGTGTGCAGCCACAAATCCACAGCAGACTGCAAGGCACAGCTGAGTTCCTGTGAGAGAGGTCGGGAGTCCGGGCCCTGCTCCCTGAAGATAGAGGGGGATGGCTTCAGTGTCCCCAGACTCATAGCCCCTTCCAAGAGGGGGTCACATGGCTGCACCCCCCCTGCTTGGCCCTGACTTCAGGGACGAGGGCCCCCCACCTCTCCTTTCCCAGTGGCATCCCGCGTGGATGTTTTCTGTCTCTGCGGAGAAAACAGAGGCCAGGGGCCTGGGCCCCGCCTGTGGGTGGGCTTCCAGCTGCCCTGCAGGCCCTGCTGCCAGCTGGGCACTGCCCGGAGCAGGGCTGCAGCTTCTCACCTCTGGGCTCTGAGCCTGCTCCTGGGGACCCTGGGCCAGGGGGACGGGTGGTGTCCCACACCTCCACGTGCCCACATGTGGACACGAGGGCAGGCCCGGGGCAGGACCAGTGGGGTGAAGGGCTGGGAGCTGCAGTCACCTGTGGACGGAGCCCGCTGCTCCAGCCCCCATGTCTCTCCACCCTCCTTCCTCCTGGTGTTCAGGAGGCGAGGCTCCAGCCAAGGGCAGAGCGCTGGGGAGCCCGACTGCGGCGGCTGGCGGACCCGGCAGTGAGGACGTACCTGGGCACTGGCCTCTGAGGCCACCACAGCCTGGCCCCAGGGCTCACGGCCCACGACTCTGCCTCTGTGACGTCTGGGCTGCTGGGTGACCTGGGTGCCCACGTGGGGACCAGGGCTCTGTCCTGAGTCTCAGGCAGGCTTTCCTCCAACTTCCTTCATGGGACAAGAGGAAGGGCCCTGGTGGGCCACGGGGAGAAGGAGCAAGAAAGGTAGGCCCAGTCCGCCTCGGCGCCCAGCACAGAGCCCTGAGCAGAGCCCGGCGCGCTGCCCGCCTGAGGGTGCGTGTGGCCACTGGGAGGGTGCTCTGCCTCCCTAGGGCTGGTGTTCCACAAGGCTCCTCTCTGGAGATCACAGCCCAGGGACCAGCAGGAGTGAACCCGAGCCCTGGCTGTGAGTCAGGGCAAAGTGGAGAGAGGGCTCCTGAGCCCCCGCCCGTCCCGCGGGGACCACATGGGCTGCTGGGAGCTCGCTTCCCTCTGCGCTTCTGCCCCTCCACGGCGCAGGTTGTCCCTCGGCAGCTGGAGAGGAGGCTGTGGTTTTCTTCTCTTTCTCCCTCCCCTCCTTTTTTTTTTAGCATTTTAAAATAGCCAGCAACTAAGGCAAACTCCCAGGGTAACAGTCCTAACAATTTACATAATGTGGGGTTGGGAGGAGGACGCCGCCGTCCTTTTAAATGTGTGACACAGTTTAAAATAGTGAACCTTGGCTGGCTAAGCTGCAGTCCTCCGAAGCACAATTATAAAGCACTTAAGATGCTGGCCAATCGGATGCCTTGATTGGCTGGACGTCCCTAACCCTGTAATCTTCCATCCCGGGGGCCCAGGGCGCCTTGGCGATTGGCTGATGGGGCTGTTCCCCCGGCTGATTGTCGGGCTGCTAATGCTCCTTTCAAGAAATATTACTTTTTGTAGCTTTGGTCCATGTTCCCAAAATGTCAATCCCAGATAATGGGACCCTTTGTTCCTGCCTAATAATGCTGATCACCGTGGAGGTGGCTGGCCGAGAGGGTGCGGGCACCAGCGGTCTGATCACCAGGCTGGCGTCAGCAACCTCGGTCCCACTGTGGATCTGTGGGGCCGCTCTGTGGGCCACGTGCGAGTCACATGTGTGCTCTGCTGGTTTCTTTATTGTGGTGTGGGGCCGAGGCCCTCCCGTGTCACCGCAGCCCGGCTGGAGGGGGCCTCCGTGTCACCTCAGCCTGGCTGGAGGGTGATTACGTGTAGCTGGAAACCTACAGATGGGATGCAGCCCAGTGAGTGCTGTGTACTCACCTGTCCCTTAACTGGAACTCACTGAGCATCTGCGTGGTGACAGCTGGGTGCCAGGCCTGCCTTCGAGGCTCCACAAGCTCATTGTCTGTGCCTAGACACCCATGTGCACACTGACCACGAGTGACGTTGTGTGATGTCTCCATCCTGGAGGGTGACAAGGGGGCCCTGGCAGCTCTGCTGCTCCGACCCAGTGCCTTTGGTGTGCCCCCTGCCACTCTGTGCTCAGTGGTGTCTGGGCTGGTGGCACTTACACTGCAGGAGAAATGGAGCCCCCAGGCCTGGTGAAGAGATGCCCACCTCAGGCTGGTGCAGGGCAAGCAGGGGACAGAAACATCTGGAGCTCTGCAGTGCCCACCTCCTTCCTCGGGGTCCTCACCGCACGGCCCCTCAGAGCGTGGCTGCAGGCAAGCCCACACCATCATGAAATACCAGTGCCCAGGGCTGGGGGTCTGCAGCATGCACTGCACAGGCCTGAGCTCAGTGGGGACCGGCCCTTGTGTCTGAGCACATTCTGCCTGAGGAGGGTTTGTGTGTGGGACCATGTGCGTGGAGAGCAGGGTGTGGGAGACTGCCCGGTGCGGTCCTGTGGGGGTCCACAGCAGAGTCCAATGTGGGAGAGGAGAGGCAGCTGGTGCTCGGCCAGGCTTTCCAGGGAACAGGGATTGGCTGGGCTGGGCTGCAGAGGAGACCCAGGGCACCCAGCTTCTCCCAGCAGGAGGCAGGGACCGGCCCTCTGCAGGGCAGGAGTGCAGGCACAGCCGGCGGGGCCTTTCAGCCAGGCCTTGTCCTGGGAGATGACCTGCTACCACTTCCTCTTGTCATCCTGAGGACACTGAGTGTCCTTGTGACTCCCTGCAGTTCTGGCTCTGTTCATGTCACCCCACAAACATGCCCAGACACAAGTGTGCTCACAGACACAGGCGTGTGCCCATGGTGAGCACACACGTAGATGCAAGGACACGTCGAGAAACAGATGATTCATGAACGTAGTTGTAGTTCTCAACAAAATGTCGCCCATCAGCTGAAGCAATATGAAAAAGATGACGCACCAGGACCCACTAGGGTCTACCCCAGGAAGGCAAGGGGTCTCATCATCAGGAACCACCGTGGGAACGCACTGAGCAAACCTGAGGTCTGTCCAGCAACGGCGCCCAGTGTCGGGATGAAGGCAGCCCTCTTATCCTGGTGGGGCAGCTGCAGGAGGAGGACAGATACCCACCTGGGGGTCTGGGGGCTGACCCACCTTCTCCACCCACAGTGGGAGCCGGAGGCTGTCTGGTCTCACTGTTCCCAGCCGACAGACAGGAGGTCTCAGAGCCTTGGAGAAAACACCAAGGCAAGGGGCCGGGAAGAGACGCTGCCAATCATCTCCTTGCCACGGAACGCCCGGAAGGCAGGTGAACGGCAACCATGGAAGGCAGGAGGAGCGAGACGCAGAAGGACTCGCACTTCCACACCTGGGCAGCGGGCAGGTGGGGCTCGGATGTTCAAAAAGAAGATCTGTTTCACTGCACCAAAAAGTGTCAGGACATGCTTGTAATGTAAACCGTTGGTGAAATCAGAGGTACCTTGAATGAATGGAAAGACATATGTGTTCCTGCACTGGAAGGCTCAGTACTGCCCATGGTCAGTTCTGCCCACACCGAGAGGAGAGAAATAGGGGAGTTGTCCCTCTGAGAGGTTGGCTGGCGTGGGACAGCAGGGCAATGCGCGTACCCGGCTCCATTTTGAAGAGGAGCAGGAGCTCTCCTGAGCCGTGGCTCCCACCTGTCCCTTGCCTGGGTTGGAAGGAGCAGCTTTCTCCTGCCACACAGAACAGACAGGACTGGGCCAGCGCTGGAGGGGGCTGTGCCTGCTGTCCCCCAGTCTCCAGCCTGACCCTGGGCCAGGCCTGCTCCAGAGCCAGCCAGGGCAAGACCAGGGCTGGAGCTGTTGCCTCTAATAGTCTGTCTTCCAACAGGTGCCACCGAGACCAGCCCTCGTGTGGCTCTGGGAAATTGTCCTCTGAGAGCACAGTGAGAACGCGGAGGAGGACGAGTGTGGGCTGTGTCCAGGGTGGTGTGGGCTGCTCCCTGGGGCTGCCGAAGGAAGCTGCTATTTCACTTGCCTTCACTGACAGATGAGTGAAGGACAAGGACCAGGAGACCCTGCCTCCCCATTCAGCCAGAAAATATCAAGCCACCGAGCCTGCGACCCGTGACTCGAGCCGTGCCTACAGTCGTCCCTGCGCTGCTTTGTGGATCCTGTGTGCAGCAGTGGTCCCTGTTCGGCTCAGGGAAAGGCTGCCTGCTACATGGCCAGCACTAGCTGCCCCTAGCCTGCCCACAAAGGGCAGGAGGCAGGAGCCTGCTAGGAGCCACAAGCAAATAATATGATGCATGGCACTTTCGGTTGTAAGGTGATGCCAGCTAGCCATTGAGATGATACGATTATGTTAAGATTTACATTCATATGGAAATTGGACTCCTGCTGTTCACCTTGGCCTGCTACGGGACTCCTGGAGAGTTCCCATTGGTTGGGGAAGGATAGTAGGAGGGAATTCCGGGGGAGGTCCGGCCCCCCCCTCCCGTAGACTCGCGCGTGGGTGGACCGGTTTTGGCTTGCCGGCGCGTACGGAGTATTGGCGGCTTTTTCAAAAATAAAGTTTTGTTCCTGCTTGAGTGGCTCATGATTCTGTGCCCAGCCAGACTGAGGCAATTGGTGGTCCGGACGGGGAAGCCTGAAACTTAGAGGTGAGTAAAATTGCTTGCCCCTGAGGGAAGGCGACAGAATGGGTGACCATTTCAAAAAACAATGTCTTCTTGTTTTGATTTATTTTGTTTTTATTTCAAGCTCCCTAGCCCTAGAATTTTCTCAGGCGAACTGGGAATGATGGTTGGCTCAAGGTTTGAAGTTATTCGGCCCTGAGAAAGAGAAAATTGATATAACCATTCTCTGCTCCGCTTTTGTTTCATTCTGCTTCGGCTTTGTTTTATCCTATCTTATTGGGTTACGTTACCTTTATAGTAGATTAGAATCTAGTAAAAAACAAACCGAAAAACTGTTAAGTAAATTGTTAGAGGTCCAAACTATGGTAGAAAAAAACGCTAGGTCAAGCAAAAGAGAAGGTCTCTCAAGCTAGTCAGACAGAGGAAAATTTAAAGAAAGAAAGCTTAGAGGAAAAACAGCCATCAGGTGGAGAATTACAACAGGAGGCTGCTACTAACTCCGTTCTATCACCAGAGGGCGTAATTCAACCAACAGCTCCATCTACAGCTGAGCGGCCCTCAACTCCCATAGTTGATGGACGGAATTCTGACGCAGGACCCCAAAGATTAGCATGCCCTGTACTTGAGCAGGCAGGAGGGCAACGAATTCACCGTGCTTTAGATTTCAAAACAGTAAAGCAATTAAAGGAGGCTGTAACAACCTATGGGCCGCAAGCTCCCTTCACAGTAAGCATGGTCGAATCTGTTACCAACTTGGACATGACACCAGCAGATTGGGCTAACATGTGTCGATCTGTGCTAAATGGAGGACAATATTTGTTATGGAAGGTTGCCAATGAGGAATTTTGCATGGAGACAGCTAGGCGAAATGCAGCAGCCGGTTACCCTCAAAGAAATCTAGATATGTTATTAGGAAAGGGACCTTATGAGGGTCAAAGACAGCAAATTGAATATGACCCTGGCGTATACGCACAAATTGCTGTAGATGCAGTTAGGGCATGGAAAACTTTACAGGGGCATGGAGATTTACAAGGTCAATTATCTAAGGTAATACAAGGAACTAATGAACCTTACGCTGAGTTTGTAGATAGGCTTATTCAGACAGCCTCTAGAATATTTGGAAATACAGAACAGGCAATGCCATTTATAAAACAACTGGCTTATGACCAAGCAAATCGTTGCTTCAGAGAGGTCATTAGACCATGGAGACATGAAGATTTAAACACATATATTAAATTATGTAGAGACATTAATGAACAAGGGCAAGTCTTAGCAGCAGTACAACAGGCTTTAGATGCCAGGCCAAAAACATGCTATAATTGTAATCAAACAGAACATTTTAAAAGGAGTTGCCCCGTAAGAGGAGGGTTTAACAAAACTAGGTATCAAAGGAGTAGAATACCAGGTATTTGCCCACGATGCCATAGAGGGAAACATTGGGCTAATGAATGCCATTCTCAAACCACCATAGAGGGTATTCCGTTATCAAAAAACAGACAAGGACCAAGTGTTTACCCACGATATCGTGGAGAAAGATATCAGGCTCCATTGCCAAAAAACGGACTAGAGGGCCCAATGCACCGGGGCCCAAAACCACAAATATACGGGGCAATGGGGGAACCCAACAGCACCATCAAGGTAGTGCCCAGGACGCATTATCCATTAAATCCCTCATCAGACAAACTAGAGGGAGCGCAGGGTTGGACATCTGCGCCTCTGCCAGAGCAGTACTAACTCCAGAGATGGGAGTTCAAATCATTCCCACAGGAGTAAAAGGACCTCTTCCCCAGGGAACAGTAGGCTTATTATTGGGACGCAGTTCTTCTACACTAAAAGGACTTATGATAAGTCCTGGGGTAATTGATCCCGATTATGAGGGTGAAATAAAAATTATAGCTAGTTCTCCAAGAGGTATATCAGTAATTTCACCAGGAGATAGAATAGCACAGTTATTAATAATACCCAGCCTGCATGATAAATTTTCCAGTTGTAATGTAGAAAGAGGTTCCAAGGGATTAGGCTCCACAGGTGTAGATTGGGCTATGCTGTCTTTAAATTTAGATTCTCGCCCAATGCTAAAATTAAATATTCAAGGACATGACTTTAATGGGCTGCTGGACACAGGTGCTGACCTCAGCATCATATCTCGTCAAGAATGGCCAAAACATTGGCCATTACAACAAGCCACTCAAACGCTTCAAGGCCTAGGAGTGACAACAAATCCCCATAGAAGTGCTATGGTATTAGATTGGAGTGATCCTGAAGGATGTGAAGGAACTGTACAGCCCTATGTATTGGATCATCTTCCTGTAAATTTATGGGGACGAGATGTCCTATATCAATTAGGATTGACATTAACAAATAACATCAATCCTAACGCGCCCACTACTAGGGCTAAACAAGGCTTTAGGAAAGAGAAAAGATTAAGAGAACAAGAACAAGGTATGACAGCCCCTATTCAAATAGATCAAGAAATAAATAGATATGGATTGGGTTTTCAGAAAGGGCCACTGAGACAATCAAAATTACTTGGAAATCAGAAAGACCAGTGTGGGTTCCTCAGTGGCCCTTGACTAAAGAAAAGATACAAGTAGCCCATGACTTGGTCAGACAACAGTTAGCGGAAGGACATATACAACCTTCCGTATCCCCCTATAATACTCCCATTTTTGTCATTAAAAAGAAATCTGGTAAATGGAGATTATTACAAGATTTAAGAGCCATTAATAATGAGATGGTTATTATGGGACCTGCTCAATCAGGGATTCCCCAATTGTCTGCTTTACCAAAAACCTGGCATGTTTTAGCTGTAGATATTAAAGATTGTTTCTTTTCAATTCCAATTCATCCCAAGGATAGTCCACATTTTGCATTTACTATCCCTGCACTAAATCATGAAGGTCCTGATCAGAGATATGAATGGAAAGTACTCCCTCAAGGGATGGCTAACAGCCCAACTATGTGTCAAATTTATGTTAATAAAGCAATCCAGCCACTTAGAAATCAAAATCCTGAACTACAAATATTTCACTATATGGATGATGTGTTATTGGCGCATAAAGATAAAAACACATTGCTAGAATGTTATGCCACACTTACAAACTTATTGAAAAATTATAATCTAGAGATAGCAATAGATAAAGTACAATTCAATCTTCCAATTAATTATTTAGGAGTTCTATTATCCTCAACCATGGTCTGTCCACCAAAAATTCAAATACGAGTAGATCAACTCAAATCACTTAAAGACTTTCAAAAGTTATTGGGAGACATAAATTGGATGAGGCCTTATCTAGGCATACCAACAGGAGAGTTGGGACCTTTATTTGATATTCTAAAAGGTCCATCAGATCCAAATTGACCCCGCATGTTAATGCCTGAAGCAAGAAAAGCATTAAAAATCATTGAAACACATATGGAAAATATGCATTTGGATAGAATTGATATAAGTTTGCCTTTGTTATTTATTGTACTACCAACAAAAAATATTCCTACAGGAGTATTTTGGCAAGAAGGTCCATTATTGTGGATACATTTATCATATTCTCCTAACACTATTCTTACTAGGTATCCTGAGGCTGTAGGACAATTGATACTCAAAGGAATAAAAGCAGCAAAGGGAGTGTTTGGAATTTCTCCCAATAAAATTATTACTCCATATACTATGGATCAAATTGATGAGTTAGCTAATGAGTTAAATACTTGGGCAATAATCATGTGCAAATCTAATGTTTCATTTGATAATCACTTACTATCTAATCCTTTGTTTTCTTTTTGGTCTTCGCATCCTGTAGTTTTTCCAAAAATGACAAGAAAAACACCTATCATGAATGCTCCAAATATATTCACTGTTGGGTCAAATAATGGTACAGCAGCAGTAGTTACCCCTGATCAAACTTTTACATTTTTAGTACCCAAAACAATCAGCTCAAAAGGTAGAGCTTAATGCAGTATTACAAGCTTTTGTGATGTTTAAAGATTCTGTATTTAATTTATTTTCCGATAGTCAATATATAGTTAATGCTATAGTATCCCTTGAAGATGCTGGTAGGATTTCACCTTCTTCTACTGTTTTCTCTTTGTTTTCCGCTATACAAAGTCTAATCTGGGACAGAAAAGATCCATTTTTTATAGGACATATCAGGGCACATACAGGATTGCCTGGAGCCCTTAGTATGGACAATGAACTAGCAGATAAATCTACACATGACATACATATTTTCTCCACAATAGAAGAAGGTATAAATTTTCATAAAAGGTTCCATGTCAATGCTAGTACTTTACAAAAACATTTTAAAATAACTAAAGAACAAGCCAGACATATAATAAAACAATGTCAAAATTGTGTGACATTTTTACCACAAGTTAATCTTGGAGTCAATCCTAGAGGACTGATACTAACCATATTTGGCAGATGGACATCACACACTTGCCAGAATTTGGAAAATTAAAATATTTACATGTTACAGTTGATACTTCTTCTGGATTCTTGATAGGCTCCCTTCATGCCGGAGAAAAAACTAAAGATGTTATAGCTCATTGCTTACAAAATTTTGCCACTCTGGGCGTTCCAAAACAGTTAAAAATGGACAATGGTCCTGGTTATACTTCCACCTCTTTTAAACAATTTTGCTCATCATTTGGCATTACTCACATAACAGGAATCCCATACAATCCACAGGGACAAGGCATAGTTGAAAGAGCTCATCAAACTATTAAAATGTACTTATTAAAACAAAAGGAGGGAATTGGAAAGGGGTATATATTCCCCAAAAATAAACTTAAAATAACCCTTTTTACTCTAAACTTTTTAAATTTAGATTCATCGGGACTTAATGCTGTGGAAAGACATTTGTATCCAAAAAATGTACATAAGCCTAAGGTACTTTGGAAAGATATTCTAACAGGACAATGGAAAGGTCCAGATCCAGTGATAGTCTGGAGTCGGGGCTCTGTCTGTGTTTTCCCACAGGATGAACAGCAACCTATTTGGATTCCAGAGAGATTAACCAAAACAATTTCTACAGAAAAAGAAGATGATTTGACTCAAATCCATAACAGCTGATATCCAGAACTCCAGCTTGGCTATTCTTACATCTTCGACAGTGATCAACCAGGATGCTTTTTTCAATATCTATTTTATTATTGCTTTTCCCACATCATAAAGTTCCATTTTATTTTTGAGCTCATACAGACATAAATTAATGTTTTTCTGATCAGTTTTATTTTTTGACTATGGAGTTTTTAAACATCGCAATGGAGATTTCACCTAGGTAATCTACAAGGCCTTTACTATTGTCTTATATGTTGTATGTTACGTGTGCACATTTCTGTTTTGTGTTGTATGTCTGTATGTGTGTATGTCCATATATCATATATGAGGAGCGCTCATAAAAATATGGATCCCAAATTTTTTTTATTATTCACGTGATTTTAATGGTTTAATTTAATTTGGGTAAACAGCTGTTGAAGACTGTTTTAATATGTGTACAAATAAGCAGGTTAACAGATCTGTTTGTTTACTTTCACCTTTCCTTTTCATTATATTTAATAATTCTGTTCAGGATAATGTAAATTGTTCTAAAAATTGTTTTCTTAATACCTGTTGAAATGTTACAATTTTTTTCTCTTTTCTTAACATCATTGTCAATCCCTATTTTCATCCCAGTGCCGGTGAAGACAAAGATGAAACCAAACTACAACTTCTTCAATAATTATCACAACAAACTGTATAAACTGATGCATCAATGAATAATAACTCAACAAGTAATGCTCAATCACTGAGTCGATTTATTTTGGGAGGAAATGGACATATTGATAGATTCCTCCACTTTGAACTGCTTACAAAACTTGCCTGGACTCTGTATCACTTGTATGCATTGTGCTCTATCTGTTGATGCAGCGAATTATGGTAGTGCTGGCGTATCTTTGCTGATGTGTCACCAGTGATGCAATTTTTCCTAAAGAGCCGTCTATTGACTTGATGTCGTGGCATTTCTGTATCCTCCTCCCTTCTACTAGTGATGGTCTAATTTTGGGGGCCAACTGAGGTGAGGCAAAGAACTCCGATGACGGGTAAGAACCATATGTTGAATTGGACATACCTAACAGGCACGGTCCCTAGCCACATTGCCTGTTGCTTAATTAAACAGAAGGGGGCAGATGCTAGGAGCCACAAGCAAATAATATGATGCATGGCACTTTCGGTGACGCCAGCTAGCCATTGAGATGATATGACTATGTTAAGATTTACATTCATATGGAAATTGGACTCCTGCTGTTCACCTTGGCCTGCTACGGGACTCATGTGACGGGACTCCTGGAGAGTTCCCATTGGTTGGGGAAGGATAGTAGGAGGGAATTCCGGGGAAGGTCGGCCCGCCCCCCTCCGGTAGACACGCGTGTGTGGACCGGTTTTGGCTTGCCGGCACGTAGAGTATTGGCGGCTTTTTCAAAAATAAAGTTTTGTTCCTGCTTGAGTGGCTCGTGATTCTGTGCCCAGCCAGACTGAGGCAGGAGCCCGCGCCGCGGCAGAGGACAGATGCGTGAGCCTGGGAAGCCTGCTCACTGGACCTTATTTTATTTTTGCTGTGTGAATCATAAAGTGCATTTTCACCACTTGCTATTAAAAATATCCTCAAAAATCTGTTGTGATGAACACCAAACTTACAAATACCTGGGGCACAGAGCAGGTCAGATCTCTTGCCTGACCTGTGGATTTCAACCGGCAGCTCGGGGTGCAGGGCCTGCAGTGCTGTCAGGAGCCCTGGGGAGCCGCCAGGAACGGCACAGCAGGGTGCTCCCCTGGGTGGCCCAGAGCACCTGGCAGAAAGGAGCTGCTCGCTCAGGCTGCCCCTCCCGGAAGCTCTGGGGACCCACAGCCCAGATCCCGTCCCTCAATTCCGGAAGCTTCTGCAGGGCCGCCCAGCATTGGAACTCCCTGTGGGCTGGCTGAGGGCTCTGCCTGTGCCTAAGGTGAGGCTCCTCTTCCTCCAGCCCTGCTGCGGGCTTCTCTCCCACGTGGCCTGCACAGTTCCTCGGACGTCACCTGCACAATCCAACCCAGAACCCACTGTTGAGAGTCAGCTTTGAACCATGTCTCCAGCCCTGCTGGTGTCTGGGGTTAGGAGAGATGCTCCCTGAGATGGGGGCTGGTTGCTGGGGGGCTGCAGACCCTGCCAGACTCCACTTCCCTGGGGACCCAGCCCACCTTGTGCACCCTCCGAGTGTGAACGTGGTGTGGGCTGGGCCTGCCCAGCACGAGGTAGACCTGTGACTGCTGTGCTCCTCCGGCCACTTTCCTTCCTGCAGGGTGAGGGTGACGCCCAGCCCAGGCCTGCGGGCAGCACAGAATCCTTGGGGTGCTCTGCCCTGTGGCCGTGGGAGAACTTGCATCCTCGGCCAGCTCTGGGCTGTCTCTGTGTCTGTCCAATCAGGTGTCCTCAGGTGTGAGAACTAGTGGCCAGTACATCAGGTTCCCTGAACTGACCCCCCATGTGGTGAGATTAGACGCTGGTCCTGCTCCTATGTGGCTGCGACGGTGTGGCAACGGCTGTCCCTCACAGACCTCTGACAGAATCAGAGGACGCGAAGAACAGGCCACCGTGGAGCCTCACAAATCCAAAAGGAAGCGATTTCTGTTCTGCCAGACTTATTAGGGGGGCAAAGCTCTTTAGTAATTGATAGAGATGAGGCGCTTGGCTTGGAGTCCTCGTGGGCAGAGAGGCCAAGAGTTTTATGCAGATAGCACAAGGTCCCCGACACAGGGAGCAATGTTCCTGCATGGACCAGCGTAAGCCAAGATTAGAGCCCGCACAGGAGGAGCAAGAGGGTCTGCACGGAGCAAGATAAGGATGCCGGACACGCAGAAGACACCTGCCCAGGCCCCTGCGGAAAGCCAGGCTGGACCTGCCTGCCCACACGGGCCTCACAGGCAGGCTTCGAGCCGGTGTGTGTCCCTGTGCCTGTGTGCCCTGTGATATGGACCACTCCGAGAAGGAATGTGAACATCCCCTGACCTGTTGAGACCCGTTTCTGGGGCTCAGAGGAGGCAGACAGGCCTGCGAGCCTGCTTCTCGGGCTTTCTGCAGGGGCACGGCCTCAGCCTGTTCCTCCTCCTTGGCACCAGAAGGCATCGATGTCCTTAACCTTCTCCCCTTATTCCAGCCAGCACACGCCTGAGTCCTTCCTGGCCTCTGCTGCCCATCCCCTCCGACCGTCTTCATCCCCTCCTCCCCTGTTCTGGGGAGAGTGGAGCATGCTCCCCAAGTGCCTGAGGAGCCCGGGAGAGACCACAAGCACAGCTGTTGTACACACACTCAGAAGCACACAACTCCCTACACCCAGCGCAGGTGCACAGATCCCGACGGAAACCAGCAGTGGACACAGCCGTGCAGCAGCAGCACACACCGGGTTGGGCAACTGAAGGTGCTCCCACACTGGAACCCACCCTGTCACTCAGGACAACAGCCGCGTAAACTCACGGGTGTCCTTGGTGAACACCTCGGTCAAATTAGACTGGAAGGAAAACTGTCTAGGTGGATGAATCTCTAAAATAACAGCAAACCCGACAAAACCCCAAACAACTCACAACCCCACAGCAATCCCATTGCCAGCACAGGCCCGACGGCAGGGTGGAGACCTGATGGCCTCTTCTCCATGTTGCATCAGCAGAGCAGGAAAGCAGGAGCAGGAACAGGGAAGCCAGGCAGCCGCCGTGATTTGGATGACTCTGGAGACAGCACCCAGGGCCCAGGGTCCCAGGTGCTGGGACCACCTGACCTTCCAGGGCTGACCTTTGTCCTGCCTGAGCTCTGGGCCGCCTGGGGACCATGCTACTCTGCCCAGTGGCTCTTTCTTCCTGCAGGTCACCAGACAGCAGCCTGAAGCCACACCACTTGACTCCTAGGACCCCATTCGTCATGTTGGGTCAGAGACACCGCAGAGGTTCTGGCCACAAGTGCCTGGCATACCTCCTTTGATGAAGCCACTGCGTCATGGCAACACCGACCACCGGTCCCTCCAGCTGCCAGCACTCTCTCTGCTTCTCACGGGGCAGAAGGTGGGCTTCTCCTGGGGAGTCTGGAAGCGCCCACTGGAGGGGAGCGCGCAGGGTGCGCCAGTTGAGGTGCTCTTGGAGTCTCACCTCTGAAACAGCCGAAGGCCTCAGATTTGCAGCGACTTAAGGGCAACTCAAGATGTAAGTGTTGCTCAACAATTAGATCTGGCATTTGGGGAAAAGGTTTTTAAACCTGCTCCAGTTGATAGATATGTATCCATTAAAAGGATTTAAAGCCAGACAACTGCCCAAGGCCTGCCCAGGTATTGTGTGTTTATGGAGCCACGCACAGAATTATCTAGAACCACACACCCTGCTGAGGCAGCCCACACCCTTTCACACACGTGAAACTCGAGCTTACAATTCTCCCTGAGACTCTGCATTCTTTGCATTCAGGTGAGACTCCAACAGTAGGTATTCCGAAAAGTTGGAGCTTGTGAGAATGAATGGAATTTCTGGGCTATGGAAATGCAGGTGTCTTCTTTAGAGGCTCCCAGACCTGTCTGTTGACAACTGAGAACCTGCTCCGGAAACACCCACCGGGCTTCGGAAGTGATCTGAACACCTTTAATGTTTTAGCTGACTCCGACTCTGTTATTACTTATTATCAAGGTGAAATAACATATTTGGCAGAAACAAAATGAGGCGATCAGATAAGTTACTGTATTTGTTCTTGGGACTGAGTCGAAGTGTCTTTCCCTACATTCACCTACTTCCAGAACAGGAAAGGACATCTATTTGGGGACAGAGATCCCAACAGTCTTTGGAAGGTCTTCAAATACAGAGCCCCCACGAGTCCCAGGAAACTCTTGCTATGCATGTGACAAGGGACCTTCTGATTTCCAACCCCTCGTCTGCAGCCTGAGACCTGTGCTCGGTTCTAGGAAGCCTGTGCCGCAGAGACAGCTCTCCACTGGATTGTTCCCAGGAAGTAACTGGAGAGGTTTCTGTCCGTTCTGATCCTAAGGCAGGTGTGAGCTTTTCCTCTTGTCCTGGAGCAGAACGTCACAGGCCGGGGCAGCTGGAATTTCACTTGAGGCCCAGGGACATCAAGCACTCTGCTAAAAAAGCCGTGGGGTGGCTCCTGAGGCAGTTCTGCTTGGGAGCTCTCGTTTGCCTTGCACAGGATGTAGGCAGGGAGCTGGCTTCCCAGGGGCCCGGCCTCCAGGGATGGTACACCCAGCCACCACCACAGCCTCTTGTCCTCTCCGCACACACCTGGATCAACGGCCTGTGTCTCTGCTTGACAAGTGACGGCTTCGCAAATCCAACCTGGCCAAGGCAGAGTCCTACTCCATTTCCCCGGAAAGTTCCTTCCACCCGGGGCTTCCTCAAGACCACCCATGGCTCCACCCTACCCTACCCGTCCATGCCCCAAACCCAGCCTTTTGTGACCCTTTCCTTTCTCCACATCTTGCACCCAACAGCGGACCCCGCAGCCCTATGTCAGCAACATGCCCACCCTCCTTCTCCCCTCCAAAACACACTCAAGGCTACAGAGTGGTGACCAGCACCCGTCACCCACACACGGCCCACCTGCCCATCATGATGATCCCTAAAACACAGGGACCTCAGTGCCCAGCTCCGGGCTTCAAGCCTTTCCACCCTTCCTGCCCTCATGGACCCTGGCCACACTCCCCCCCGGCCCTGCTGTCCAGCCCCTCCCCACGACTCTCACCTTTGCTGGCTGGGCTCTGACCACCAGGTCCCCTCGGACTGGGACTTCCAGGCAGGTGGCCCTGCAGGTCCTTCCTGTAGTCTTGACTCTACCCAGGTGCTCTCTGCTCTCCCCCCAGCACCCCACACCAGAGCGAGCCTGCTGGCCGCTGGTTCAGCCAGCTTGGCCCCTCCCTGTCTCGCAGTGCCCCACGGGACTCACACCCTCTGACTTTTCCTCCTTTAGCCTTTCCATGAGGCTCTGCACCCTGGAACGGGAGACCACGGGGACAAACAGCCTCAGCTATTCCCAGTGTGTCCAGAGCCCAGAGAGCAGGGTGCCCTGGCACCGGTGCACATTCTGTTGAGCAGAGAGTCGGGGGTCATCCACTTTGGGGCCCCTGGGGTGCTCAGAGAGTCACCAGTGTTCTCATGGGCCCAGAACGTCTGTCTCACTGCAGACACACCCCCGTTTTTTAAAACAAGAAGCAAATACATAAAAATCACAAGTTTCAAAGCAGCTGCCCAGCATCCCTAGGGGTGCTCTGCTGCAAGGGGAGGCAAGGGGCTGCTGCGAGGGCCACTGGAGCTGCCCGGGGGGCTGGGCTGCAGGGCTGCCCCACACTCCTGACCAGCTCAGCCCCACCGGCTCTCAGGCCCCCGGAGCCCCCGCATGGCCTCAGGAGACCTGGGTGACCGCCGGGTGAAGTTGGCTTGTGTCTTGCCGACACTTGCTTTTCTTTGGCGAGTTTAGGAAAGGGCTGTCCAGTTAGAGAACCCCAAGGGAACAAGTCGTTTCCAAACCCCACGAGGGCGCGCGCACACGAGGGACACTCTGAGGAGGAAGGTCGGGAGGCGCTGGGTCCAAAGCTGCAGGACGACCCTTGACCCTTGCATTCAGACAGCGTCTGCAGAGCCAGGGCCCCGCGGAGACGGTCAGCATCACAGAAGTAGGTGCACAGGCCACATGCATGCCCACGAGCTCCTCATAGCTAGAAGACAGCACGGTTCCTAGAGGAACCTCCAGCCAAGGAGGGCAAAGCGTGCACCATGCTGCAGCCCCAGAGTGCGGCTCCTGCACCACCTGCTTCACGGCCTCTCCCATCCACAGACGGACCCAACAGGCCGGGGACCCAGTGGGTCCCACACCAGGGAGCCTACACCCAGGGCTAGAGACAGCCTTGCAGGGACAGGTCTCGTCACCCACAGGTCTGGTCATGCCCAACAGTGGGACCTTTGGTGGGTATGAGAATGTCTGGGTGATGGTCCTCCCTGGGGCCAGGGCCGAGGGGCGGTGGCACTCACCATGGGGGGAAGGCCAGGGTCTGCAGTCTGGAGTCGGTGAGCACCAGTGTAGCATGTGGACAGTGACACTGTGGTCCAGCCTGTGGTCCCAGACTCTCACTGCCCACGGCATCTTCCAGCTGCCCATCTGCAGCTGTCTGGCTTGCAGACCTGTGGGCACGGGACTGACTGGGAACGTCTCCCATGCTACTTTCTTTGAGGGACAAAACTTGCGGCCTAGCATCTTCCACTGTTTTAACCACGACCTGAAATAAGAAAGTATTGTCCAGCGAGACCCAGGACCCAGCCCACACATCCACATCCAAACGAAGGCTTCCAAAGCCACATCTCGCATGGGATGCACATCGATTCCTTCAACTCTTTCTACATGAAATCAGAAACACTTTTCCCCTGTGTGTTGACATCTGACTTCGGGAGCCATGTTAAAATTATTCTTATTATTTTAAAAATATAGTTCCCCCTAAATTCTCTTTTCAGGTCCCTGAGTGGGTGTGGGCTTCCCATGTGCAGTCTGAACAGCACTGGCCGGTTGCAGTATCCATCTTGGGCATGAGATGGGGGACAGGACTGCGGCCAGCCAGGCTGGACTCCAGCTGGGTGTGGTCCCGTCTGGAGTCCCGGGCTCCTCAGCAGCCAGTCGGCCTCTCACCGCTGCCTGGGTGCGCCAACAGCTCACCCCTGCAGGCCGTCTGCTGTGGGCCGGGCTCGTTCTGCACCAGCTGATGAACTGCAGGTCAGGATCAGCCCTCCAGGGCTCACCCCCATGGCATGGCCTCCTCCAGCTGTGGAAAGCCAAAGGACGTGGCAGCACAGATCTCAGACGTAGACCCAGACGCACTGCCCCTTCCTTCTCCAGCATCATGGTAGCTCCTCCAGGGCAGTGACACGGAAGGTCAGCCTCTTCTGGAAAATGCTCCCTGGGCACACATTAGATGCTGACCCCGGACTGTGGCTGCCAGGGTTCGTGGGCAGAGGTGCGTGATTTAGGGTTAAACTGTATTTTTGCAATACTTGGACATCAGCATGCAGAGACACGGCACCTGAAATCATGTGTCAACACACAGGGAAAGCACTTCCAATTCCGAGCGGGGAGTTCTGCAGCTGCTGACTGTGACACACAGCACAGTCAGCACCAACTCCATGACCCCATCAGGGGACAGACCTCCTCATGCTCATGAGCTCAGAACTGCAGATGCCAGACATGCCACGGAAGATTCTGGAGCCAGCGCTGATGGCAGGCACAGAACCTCTCGTTCACCAGTGGGATGAAGATCTTTACTCAACAGGAGAAAGATAGAGTGGATGCTGTGCACTGGGGCTCCAGCTCATGTCTAAACATCTAGAGTTTTCAGAACAGTGATTTTCCTCCAGGCCTTGACACACGGTAGTCTAATGTATAGGTGGGGACGTCCACTCCATCCCTGGGCTGGCGCTGTATCCAACACCAAGAGCAGTGTCCAGGAAGCCCTGGCTCAGCACACAGGGGCAGTGCTGTGAGCCAGGCTCACACCACAGACCTTCCAACACTGAAGGGTGGAGATGGCTGAGCTAGACTGCTGAATCCTGTGGCCAGGAACCAGGGTTCCAAGGTGGCCTTGTTGGGCTGACAGTGGGCTCTTGAGGGGGTGGGGAAGGAGGAAACAACTGTAAAGTCCCTGAGTTTGTGGTCAGGCACTGTGTACAGCAAGCTCTGGGGTAGCCTGCCCAGGGTGGCCAGCTGGGAGGTGCCGGGAGGGCTCCATGGCTCACCTGGGCCTGCCACAGAGCACCAGGGGCTGGAGCAAGACCCCATACGTCCCCCAGCTAGGAGTACGATGCATCTGGGGTCACACATGTGCATGCAGCACCTGCACATGGAAAATGGACGTGTGCACAGGTGGAATTGACTGTTGAACCAGGGCAGTAGTCACTGGTCAGTGTTGTCTTCTCATTTACTGACAGACATTCTGTAGCTTTCTCAGCATTTCTTCCCTGAATCCTGGTGGAATGTGCCAGTAAAACAAAAAAGGCCTGGACTCTGCTTGTTAGGTTTTAATACAAAATGGAACTTGGGAGGCAGACAGGGCAGAGTTAGAGCTCTCGAGACCTGTGGGTGGGCTTCTGGAGCTCTCCAGACCTGCGGATGAGCTTCTGGAGCTCTCTAGATTGTGGGTGGGCTTCTGGAGCTCTCTAGACTGAGGGTGGGCTTTTGGAGCTATCCAGACTGAGGGTGGGCTTTTGGAGCTCTCTAGACTGAGGGTGGGCTTTTGGAGCTCTCTAGACTGAGGGTAGGCTTTTGGAGCTCTCTAGACTGTGGGTGAGCTTTTGGAGCTTTCTAGACCTGCGGGTAGGATTTTGGAGGTCTCTAGACTGTGGGTGGGCTTTTGGAGCTCTCTAGACCTGCGGGGGGGGGGGGCTTCTGGAGCTCTCTAGACCTGCGGGTGAGCTTCTGGAGCTCTCTAGACTGAGGGTGGGCTTCTGGAGCTCTCCAGACGTGCGGGTGGGCTTTTGGAGCTCTCTAGACTGAGGGTGGGCTTTTGGAGCTCTCTAGACTGAGGGTGGGCTTTTGGAGCTCTCCAGAACTGTGGGTGGGCGTTTGGAGCTCTCTAGACTGAGGGTGGGCTTTCGGAGCACTCTAGACTGAGGGTGGGCTTTTGGAGCTCTCTAGACTGAGGGTGGGCTTTTGGAGCTCTCTAGACTGAGGGTGGGTTTTTGGAGCTCTACAGACTGAGGGTGGGCTTTTGGAGCTCTCCAGACTGAGGGTGGGCTTTTGGAGCTCTCCAGACTGAGGGTGGGCTTTTGGAGCTCTCTAGACTGAGGGTGGGCTTTTGGAGCTCTCCAGACTGAGGGTGGGCTTTTGGAGCTCTCCAGAACTGTGGGTGGGCTTTCGGAGCTCTCTAGACTGCGGGTGGGCTTTTGGAGCTCTCTAGACTGAGGGTGGGCTTTTGGAGCTATCCAGACTGAGGGTGGGCTTTTGGAGCTCTCTAGACTGAGGGTGGGCTTTTGGAGCTCTCTAGACTGAGGGTAGGCTTTTGGAGCTCTCTAGACTGTGGGTGAGCTTTTGGAGCTTTCTAGACCTGCGGGTAGGATTTTGGAGGTCTCTAGACTGTGGGTGGGCTTTTGGAGCTCTCTAGACCTGCGGGGGGGGGCTTCTGGAGCTCTCTAGACCTGCGGGTGAGCTTCTGGAGCTCTCTAGACTGAGGGTGGGCTTCTGGAGCTCTCCAGACGTGCGGGTGGGCTTTTGGAGCTCTCTAGACTGAGGGTGGGCTTTTGGAGCTCTCTAGACTGAAGGTGGGCTTTTGGAGCTCTCCAGAACTGTGGGTGGGCGTTTGGAGCTCTCTAGACTGAGGGTGGGCTTTCGGAGCACTCTAGACTGAGGGTGGGCTTTTGGAGCTCTCTAGACTGAGGGTGGGCTTTTGGAGCTCTCTAGACTGAGGGTGGGTTTTTGGAGCTCTCCAGACTGAGGGTGGGCTTTTGGAGCTCTCCAGACTGAGGGTGGGCTTTTGGAGCTCTCCAGACTGAGGGTGGGCTTTTGGAGCTCTCTAGACTGAGGGTGGGCTTTTGGAGCTCTCCAGACTGAGGGTGGGCTTTTGGAGCTCTCTAGACTGAGGGTGGGCTTTTGGAGCTCTCCAGACTGAGGGTGGGCTTTTGGAGCTCTCTAGACTGAGGGTGGGCTTTTGGAGCTCTCTAGACTGAGGGTGGGCTTTTGGAGCTCTACAGACTGCGGGTGGGCTTTTGGAGCTCTCTAGACTGCGGGTGGGCTTTTGGAGCTCTCTAGACTGCGGGTGGGCTTTTGGAGCTCTCTAGACTGAGGGTGGGCTTTTGGAGCTCTCCAGAACTGTGGGTGGGCTTTTGGAGCTCTCTAGACTGAGGGTGGGCTTTTGGAGCTCTCCAGACTGAGAGTGGGCTTTAGGAGCTCTCTAGACTGAGGGTGGGCGTTTGGAGCTCTCCAGACTGAGGGTGGGCATTTGGAGCTCTCTAGACTGTGGGTGGATGCTTGGAGCTCTCCAGACTGAGGGTGGGCATTTGGAGATCTCTAGACTGTGGGTGGATGCTTGGAGCTCTCTAGACTGAGGGTGGGCTTTTGGAGCTCTCTAGACTGAGGGTGGGCTTTTGGAGCTCTCTAGACTGAAGGTGGGCTTTTGGAGCTCTCCAGAACTGTGGGTGGGCGTTTGGAGCTCTCTAGACTGAGGGTGGGCTTTCGGAGCACTCTAGACTGAGGGTGGGCTTTTGGAGCTCTCTAGACTGAGGGTGGGCTTTTGGAGCTCTCTAGACTGAGGGTGGGTTTTTGGAGCTCTACAGACTGAGGGTGGGCTTTTGGAGCTCTCCAGACTGAGGGTGGGCTTTTGGAGCTCTCCAGACTGAGGGTGGGCTTTTGGAGCTCTCTAGACTGAGGGTGGGCTTTTGGAGCTCTCCAGACTGAGGGTGGGCTTTTGGAGCTCTCCAGAACTGTGGGTGGGCTTTCGGAGCTCTCTAGACTGCGGGTGGGCTTTTGGAGCTCTCTAGACTGCGGGTGGGCTTTTGGAGCTCTCTAGACTGCGGGTGGGCTTTTGGAGCTCTCTAGACTGCGGGTGGGCTTTTGGAGCTCTCTAGACTGAGGGTGGGCTTTTGGAGCTCTCCAGAACTGTGGGTGGGCTTTTGGAGCTCTCTAGACTGAGGGTGGGCTTTTGGAGCTCTCCAGACTGAGGGTGGGCTTTAGGAGCTCTCTAGACTGAGGGTGGGCGTTTGGAGCTCTCCAGACTGAGGGTGGGCATTTGGAGCTCTCTAGACTGTGGGTGGATGCTTGGAGCTCTCCAGACTGAGGGTGGGCATTTGGAGATCTCTAGACTGAGGGTGGGCTTTTGGAGCTCTCCAGACTGAGGGTGGGCATTTGGAGCTCTCTAGACTGAGGGTGGGCTTTTGGAGCTCTGCAGACTGAGGGTGGGCATTTGGTGCTCTCTAGACTGTGGGTGGGCTTTTGGAGCTCTCCAGACTGAGGGTGGGCTTTAGGAGCTCTCTAGACTGAGGGTGAGCTTTTGGAGCTCTCTAGATTGAGGGTGGGCTTTTGGAGCTCTCTAGATTGAGGGTGGGCTTTTGGAGCTCTCTAGATTGAGGGTGGGCTTTTGGAGCTCTCCAGACTGAGGGTGGGCGTTTGGAGCTCTCCAGACTGAGGGTGGGCTTTTGGAGCTCTCCAGACTGAGGGTGGGCGTTTGGAGCTCTCCAGAACTGTGGGTGGGCTTTTGGAGCTCTCCAGACTGAGGGTGGGCTTTTGGAGCTCTCTAGACTGTGGGTGGGCTTTTGGAGCTCTCCAGACTGAGGGTGGGCTTTTGGAGCTCTCCAGACTGAGGGTGGGTGTTTGCAGCTCTCCAGACTGAGGGTGGGCTTTTGGAGCTCTCTAGACTGTGGGTGGGCTTTTGGAGCTCTCCAGACTGAGGGTGGGCTTTTGGAGCTCTCCAGACTGAGGGTGGGCTTTTGGAGCTCTCCAGACTGAGGGTGGGCTTTTGGAGCTCTCCAGACTGAGGGTGGGCTTTTGGAGCTCTCCAGACTGAGGGTGGGCTTTTGGATCTCCCCAGACTGAGGGTGGGCTTTTGGAGCTCTCTAGACTGAGGGTGGGCTTTTGGAGCTCTCTAGACTGAGGGTGGGCTTTTGGAGCTCTCTAGACTGTGGGTGGATGCTTGGAGCTCTCTAGACTGAGGGTGGGCTTTTGGAGCTCTCCAGACTGAGGGTGGGCTTTTGGAGCTCTCCAGACTGAGGGTGGGCTTTTGGAGCTCTCTAGACTGAGGGTGGGCTTTTGGAGCTCTCCAGACTGAGGGTGGGCTTTTGGAGCTCTCTAGACTGAGGGTGGGCTTTTGGAGCTCTCTAGACTGTGGGTGGATGCTTGGAGCTCTCTAGACTGAGGGTGGGCTTTTGGAGCTCTCTAGACTGAGGGTGGGCTTTTGGAGCTCTCCAGACTGAGGGTGGGCTTTTGGAGCTCTGCAGACTGAGGGTGGGCTTTTGGAGCTCTGCAGACTGAGGGTGGGCTTTTGGAGCTCTCCAGACTGAGGGTGGGCTTTTGGAGCTCTGCAGACTGAGGGTGGGCTTTTGGAGCTCTCCAGACTGAGGGTGGGCTTTTGGAGCTCTCCAGACTGAGGGTGGGCTTTTGGAGCTCTCCAGACTGTGGGTGGGCTTTTGGAGCTCTCCAGACCTGCAGGTGGGCTTTTGGAGCTCTCTAGACTAAGGGTGGGCTTTTGGAGCTCTCTAGACTAAGGGTGGGCTTTTGGAGCTCTCCAGACTGAGGGTGGGCCTTTTAGCTCTCAAGACCTGCGGGTGGGCTTTTGGAGCTCTCCAGACTCAGGGTGGGCGTTTGGAGCTCTCTAGACTGTGGGTGGGCTTTTGGAGCTCTCTAGACTAAGGGTGGGCTTTTGGAGCTCTCCAGACTGAGGGTGGGCTTTTGGAGCTCTCCAGACTGAGGGTGGGCTTTTGGACCTCTACAGACTGAGGGTGGGCTTTTGGAGCTCTCCAGACTGTGGGTGGGCTTTTGTAGCTCTCTAGACTGAGGGTGGGCTTTTGGAGCTCTCTAGACTAAGGGTGGGCTTTTGTAGCTCTGCAGACTGAGGGTGGGCTTTTGGAGCTCTACAGACTGAGGGTGGGCTTTTGGAGCTCTCCAGACTGAGGGTGGGCTTTTGGAGCTCTCCAGACTGTGGGTGGGCTTTTGTAGCTCTCTAGACTGAGGGTGGGCTTTTGGAGCTCTCCAGACTGAGGGTGGGCTTTTGGAGCTCTCTAGACTGAGGGTGGGCTTTTGCTGTCTGTCGCCTCTGGCAGAGCTGCTGGCCCACTCTCTGCCCGTGCACTGTCTGTCCGCACACTGGCCAGCCACGTCTCCATTTGCTTCGCTCACGGCCACTGGCCACTGACTGATCCCATTCCTCTTGGAGTAACCAGCTGTGGGACGTAGGTCTCTGTGGTGTCTGTCTCCTCTCCTGCTTGTGCTCTTGCCACTTGGGCTTGCATCACCCTCTTTGGTTTCAAGAGTCGTTGGGAGCCTTGTGCTTCCAGCAGAGTTCTCTGGGACACGCGTGGCCACGCTGTGTTCTACGTGGGAGGTCCACAAACATAACTGGCTTTTCCCATTTCTCCAGGCGGCGAAGCTTCGGGACATGACTTGAACCACGCCTGAGTCCCAGGCCAGCCTCTCAAGCACTGGAACCAACCAACAGGCCCAGCAAAGATTTCAAAGACTGAGGGGATGCTGGAGCCATCGTGTCCAGAAGGTGAGCTGGTGTCTGGTGCCAGCCAGAGACCGCAAACCAGCGACCCGCAGGACCCCACGGTGGTGAGTAGTCACTCAGTGCAGAGCATCGGGGACATGTGACGCGTCCAAGGACAAGCAGAGCCAACAGCATCCAAGCCACAGTGAGGCAGGACCATCACGAGGGACTGTGAAGAGTGACTTCAACCAGGCTCCGTGGGGCCAGGCAAACACCTGGATGAGAGACTCGGCAGATAAGAACTCCAAAACAGACGGAGAGACAGGAAAGGAGCATACGCCTCTGACCCTTAAAAGAATCGTGGGATGGGATCAAGAGCCAAATGAAAGCAGGTCAAGAGACCGCAGATTGCTTCCTAGACATCGCACAACCCAACAAACGGAGGGATGGGAATGATCGCCAAGGACACACCATTTCTGGAAAATGCAGCAAGGTTTTTAAAACCCGGGTGTACGTGAACAGCACACTCACTGCAGCGCACACAGTGACGCCCGGCTCAGCCACATGTAAGGGCTGGGGTGAATCCCCCACGCATCCAGTCCCCCTTCTGCCTGCGGCTCCCTACCGGCAGGGGCCAGAGTCACGCAGCACCGCACACCCAGAAGTCCCTTGGACATCAGGACCCCGAAGCTCCCCCGCCCCAGTCTGGGCCCAGCAGCCACCGTCTTGGTGAAGCCGGGAATTTCAGATCCACAGGCTTGCCTGGAAGCTCCCCTCGACCAGGCAGGGACAGCTGGTGACGCAAGAGAGATGGCCGGGCCCTGCCAGCTCTGGCCCACTGCAGGCCCCACCATCTGGGAGATGCCCGAGTCACCTTCTCGGGCATCCCCTGCATCTTGGCAGCAACTTCAGACCAGGTTTGAACAGTTTGATTCCAGAGGGTCACAGAGGGATTCAGAAACAGCTCCTCATTATACAAAAGGAATCTTCTGTGAGTGACAACTTCTGTGCGGTGTCAGGTTGACGAGCGGCTGCTGCCATCAAAGGCTCCTGACAGGCTGATTCAGGTGGGCACCAAAGCTGGGAGGAGGAATCTCAGTAGGTGGAAAGCACCCAGCAGAGACCAATGAACAGTGAGCCCATCCACCACTCACCAGCAGAACGGGACGTGGACTCTTGCACACTCCACGGGGCACCTGGGTGGGTCTGCTGACCACCTGCAGCCTGTGGCAGGTCTCCCTGGCACTGGGCCCAGCTGGCTCTTGTCAGGCAGATTAGCCAGAGGATGGGCTACCCTCTGTGTTGGAGCACTCCACATCATCCTCTGCAACACTGTGGCAGAGCTGACCCCACCTGCTCCTAACTGGGCACAACCTCCAGGGTGGGGCCAGTTACAATGCAGGCCAAGACGACAGCTGGGTGGTAGTGTCCCTGCGGGGCTGTACGGTAGGTACGGCTTCACTCTGCCATGGGTAAGCACTGTCTGCCACGTGGGGAAGCGGCTTCCAGTGGGTGGAGGGATGAGACCCTCGCTGCAGTGTGGCTGCAGCTCCAGCTCTCACGGCAGCTGGGGCCCTGGGCAGGTGGTGGCACACACCATCTGTGGTCTGTCCTTCCTCAGGTCGAAATTTGCAAATGTGTAAGGATCCATAGGCCCAGACTGAAGTTGATCTTTAGGGGATCTACTTCATGGATCAGAGTTTCCCAATAATCATCAATAAAATGGTGAAAACTTTGCCTATGAAATGTAAAGTCAAGGGCATAGACATTGCTGTGTTGTGGTCTCTTTCCACAAAATTTGGATTTTTGTTTTATAAAAAGCTATACTGTCCACACTCAAGTGTGTTTATAGCGTATACTCATCGTGTTCTTGATGGGAAAACAGAAGGACTTCTATCAGTCCATCTTTTCCCTGCGGAAGCTGAGATTGTTAATCCACATTTAAAAGAACAAATAGCACTTGATCTAAAACCACTGCTCAATTTAAATATCAACGCACAGTGTCAGAGACCAGAGAGAAGGAGAAAACATATATTGGGCACGTTGTTTTATGATTAAAGCATCACGCTCAATACATTTTAGGTGCTTGAAGCGTGTGCTGTGGGAATTCAGTCTGCTCTCATCCAGCCATCTGCGCTCCCCCCGATGTCCTCCTCCGCCTCACGCCCTGGCTCCAGACTGCCAGGGGCCTCTGGCCAGCTGTGCCTCCGTTTCCTCACCTGTAAAACGGGCAGTGGTTGAGGGGACAGCACCCTCCCTGTCCCAGGCCACATGTGCTCTTTCCACCTGGAATTCAGGCTGCAGGTCCGTGGTGATTTCCACGTCAGCTGTCAGAATCCCCCTCCAGGGAGCATCTGGCAATCCCTGTCCTGCCTCCGACTTGCTGCAGAGCCACAATAACCAACATGGCCAGCACAGGGCGTTGTCCAGGGAGCAGGCACAGGGACGTCCCTGGGTAGCCATGGTGGCACCCTGTCACCCTGTGGATTGTGGATCTGTCTGCTCTGTAATGCCTCAAAATCAGCTTCTCCCTCCAACACACACACACACACACACACACACACACGTGCACACACACGTGCACACACGCGTGTACCCGTGGCCCTGCCTCTGCAGGACCTGAAGCCAGCACAGCTCAGCCCTCCGAGTGCCGGGAGTGTGGAAAGCCCATCTTTCCTGGTCAGGCCCAAGTCCTCGGCCAGCAGACACACGCATTAGCATCTCAGTCATGAGCTTGAGCAACACGAGGCCTTGAGCCCAGCCTGGCTGTGCGCCCAGAGGGAGCCTCTGGGCAGCCAGCGTGGGCACTCCTTCAGAGGCAGCCGAGGTCCTGGGACCAGGCGGCCATGAACAGGTGGAGCCCAGCCTGGTGGACACACTCTCCGTGAGTGCTCATCCACTGTGGCCTCAGGACCAGTCCCCTCTGCACGCAGCAGGAGACTCTCCTGGGGAGCTCGGGACACTATGGGGTCCCTGGGACTCTGGATCCAAAGCCCCTGAGGCCTGGCCCTCAGGCACCTGCCCTTCCTGTGACCATCGGGAGTGAGCTGGGCTGGAAGACAGCCCCACGCAGAGCACAGTGTGCTCCCAAGAAAGCAAGGAGTGACCGGCCACAGGGTACGTGGGCCAGGGTGGAGGAGGTGGGACGCTGAGGCGGACTGGTCCCGAAGACAGCGGGGCTTCCAGTGCCGAGAGGCAGCTCCAGGCAAGTGTTTCTGAGTTTCTAATGGAAAAATGGCATTTCTCTTATTTATTTTTATGTATTTTTGAGTGTTAACAAATAGTCCTAGTGATAATTAGCATCTTTGTATATTTATTGAAAACCAGCACCAAGTCTGTATATTTACAGAGAAGCGCCTTACACACAGATAATAGCACAATCCCATGTTTGTGAACTGACAGTCTCCTCTAAACACAGGGTAGGAATTCCGCAATTATCGCTACAGCTGTTTGTTAAAATTTGACAATAGATAAATAATGACTAGAAATCAATCTTTTCACTAAAATTCAAGAAACAAAAAATATCTAAAGGAATTTCATTATTGCTTTAAAAAGTTCAGGCCATTCTGTAGGAGGCTTCTGCACATACATTCCGGTGCTTCCATTTTGGAGGTTAAAGTGTCTCATTCTGCAGACGTGAGTCGACCCAGAACCTGAGATCTGAGGTCGTGTGGGGCAGGGATGCCAGCCCTTCTACGCATGCTCTCTGTCCACTTTCTCCTGTGCTCCATGGCTTAGGGAGCGTGCACACACACAGATATGCACACGTGTGCAACACACATGCACACGCGCGGACAGAGCCTGGATCGAGGTGTCCATGCGTGTGTCTGCTGCCCCCTGGACCAACAGGTTGGTTCCCATCCTAGACAACCCTGACCTCTCCTGAACAAGAAGCGGGAAGTGACGCTGGTTTGCGCTTCCATCTTAACTCGTTGGACGGCCGAGTTCAATGTCATCGGTGCCTGGGAATCAAATGGTTGGGGGTTTGATCACATCCAGAAGGCAGAATCACAATCAAGAGCAAATCGCAACACAACACAGCAGAGGTGAACCACAGCAAAGGCGGACCAGTGTGACCACAGCCGCGCCTGTCCTGTCCAGCCTGGGAGGTGGAGCCCCGCCTCAGGAGAGCACAAAAGCACACAGCCACCCTGGACAAGCCACACTTCCAGGATAAACCATGTCCCCAGGTGCCTGGGCTTCCTGTCCCCTAGTCCACTGCACACTCAATGACAAGGGGCAGTCCCCAGCAGAGCCAGCAGTGGCCAAGCATGGGCCAATCAGCGAGATGCTGGACTCCAGCCCCGTGTCAGCGTGGAGCCATGTGGGCTGAGAACAAGCTGTGGCCTCCGTATCAGTCTCCATGTGGGGACCCACCTGGGGTGGGTGGGAAGCCCAGGGCTGGGAAGGACCTGACCACTCACTGATCCCCACCTGAAGCCGCGCAGACCTTGGGCTTGAATGTCCCTGAAGGATGACGAGGGTTTTCCTCCTGCAGCCAGGGAACTTGCCTCCTTCATTCTCCTCCCTTCTCCCTGGGACTCAGAGATCCTCCTCTGCACCCTCGAGTCCAAACTCCTGGGTTGTAGGACCTCGAGTAAAAGCAAAAGTGCCCCCGTTCCTACTGCCTTAGAGAAGAGGTGGAAGGTGCGGCCAGTGCGCAGGCCCAGGCCTGGGGCTTTGCCTGCTCCTTCAGCGCCCCACAGCCGGCCGCTGGCTTCGCTTGGGCAGGCCTGTCCCAGACCAGGCAGGCATGGCCGGTACCCCAGGGCCATAGAGCACCAGCGCGGCAGGCTCACAGACAGCACCTGTCCCTGGAGTGGCTCAGGAGGGAGGGTGTGCACAGCTGCGTGTGTGTGTGTGTGATGTGTTCCTGCATATGTGCATCATGTTCATGCACAGACACACAGGTATGTCATGCTCACGTGTGTATGTGTGTGCACATGTGGGTTGTGCATGTGTGTGCAGATTAAATATGTGTGCAGATTGTGTGTGTACATGTGTGTGTAGATTGTGTGTATCTGTGTGCAGATTGTGTATGCATGTGTGTACAGATTGTGTGTATCTATGTGCAGACTGTGTGTGCATGTGTGTGCAGATTGTGTGTGTGCATGTGTGTGCAGATTGTGTGTGTGCATGTGTGTACAGATTGTGTGTGTGCATGTGTGTACAGATTGTATGTGTGCATCTGTGTGCAGATTGTGTGTGTGCATGTGTGTGTAGATTATGTGTGTGCATGTGTGTGCAGATTGTGTGTGTGCATGTGTGTACAGATTGTGTGTGTGCATCTGTGTGCAGATTGTGTGTGTGCATGTGTGTGTAGATTATGTGTGTGCATGTGTGTGCAGATTGTGTGTGTGCATGTGTGTACAGATTGTGTGTGTGCATGTGTGTACAGATTGTATGTGTGCATCTGTGTGCAGATTGTTGTGTGCATGTGTGTGTAGATTATGTGTGTGCATGTGTGTGCAGATTGTGTGTGTGCATGTGTGTATAGATTGTATGTGTGCATGTGTGTACAGATTGTATGTGTGCATCTATGTGCAGATTGTGTGTGTGCATGTGTGTACAGATTGTATGTGTGCATCTATGTGCAGATTGTGTGTGTGCATGTGTGTACAGATTGTATGTGTGCATCTGTGTGCAGATTGTGTGTGTGCATCTGTGTGCAGATTGTGTGTGTGCATGTGTGTGCAGATTGTGTGTGTGCATGTGTGTGCAGATTGTGTGTGTGCATGTGTGTACAGATTGTATGTGTGCATCTGTGTGCAGATTGTTGTGTGCATGTGTGTGTAGATTATGTGTGTGCATGTGTGTGCAGATTGTGTGTGTGCATGTGTGTATAGATTGTATGTGTGCATGTGTGTACAGATTGTATGTGTGCATCTATGTGCAGATTGTGTGTGTGCATGTGTGTACAGATTGTATGTGTGCATCTGTGTGCAGATTGTGTGTGTGCATCTGTGTGCAGATTGTGTGTGTGCATGTGTGTGCAGATTGTGTGTGTGCATGTGTGTGCAGATTGTGTGTGTGCATGTGTGTACAGATTGTATGTGTGCAGATTGTGTGTGTGCATGTGTGTGCAGGTTGTGTGTGTATGTAATCCAAAGAAACCCTCTTTCTCCTGGACAGGATAGAGAAAGGACAGGCATTTGGGCCATTATCTGGCTGGTAGATTGATAAAAACAAACATGAACTGGAGCCGGGCTGTTGTGACCGCAGGTCCTGAGACATGCCTCCCTGGAGCAGCCACGCTCTCCTTGTGCCGGAGGAGAGGCACACAGCACCTTCCCATGCCTGCCTGAGCCGGTCCCCGTGGACTCTGCTGCAGCTACCCTGAGGAGTCCTGAGGCCACAAGCCCAACCCTGTGCCCCCGGCTTTGCTGTGATGACAGGCTCCTGGTGGACCCCGAGCTTGGGGACTCCGGGAGTGCCAGTGCTGCCAAGCTCCCCACCCCTCCAACGACGGCACAGAGGCCCTTCCATGGGCGAGGGGCAGTGACCACAGTGCTGGCTGGCCTCCCTGGATCTGAGCACCGTCTCTAGCTGCTGTTGTTGGGAGAAGTGAGGCCCCAGAAGCAATGTCCACTCCCCATCCACAGCACCCGAGGATGTGACCTCACTTGGACACACCGAGGACGTGACCTCACTTGGACACACCGAGGACGTGACCTCACTTGGACACACCGAGGACGTGACCTCACTTGGACACACCGAGGACGTGACCTCACTTGGACACACCGAGGACGTGACCTCACTTGGACACACCGAGGACGTGACCTCACTTGGACACACCGAGGACGTGACCTCACTTGGACACACCGAGGACGTGACCTCACTTGGACACACCGAGGACGTGACCTCACTTGGACATACCGAGGACGTGACCTCACTTGGACATACCGCTGTCGCCGATGTGTGAGGTCACACTGGAACAGGGTGGCTCTGACCTGACAAGGCTGGCCCCCTGGGTACAGGGGCAGCTTGGACGCACACAGAGGGCAGCGGCTCAAGATGACCCAGCCCACGGGGGCTGCTGATATCACCAGGGTGACAGGGGCCGTTCCCCCTGCAGGGCCTGGGCCATCTCCCTCCCAGCCTGCAGAACCAGCCCCCATCTGTAGAACCAGCCCCGAGGACACTCTGCTCCTATACCTGACAAGGACAGTGTCTTCCACACCGAGAGGCTAAACCACGAGGGACCAACAAGAACGAAGCCAAACCTTGGCCATCCACACCAGTCCCCTTGGCCATCCACGCCATCCCCGCCTAGCCCCAGAGCTGGGGGAACAGAAGCATGTGATCCTCACACCAGTGACGGAGCCTCCCTGGAGACAGAGGGGACAGCAGGTAAGAAGGTTGGTTAGTTCACAATAACACTGACTTCTTCAAAGTGGAAATAAGCCTGACCAAATGGTCATTTTATGAAAATGTCTGCTGATGCACAATGATCGTAGTAAAGCACTGAAATCAGCCTATTGGAATGAACCTGAATATATTAGAAAACAGAACGGGTGTGAAACCTGTGGGTCTGGATCTTCCACGATTCCTTAGATGGCATGATTTACAATGGCGCTGGGTCAACCAGAGAAACCCTCTGGAGCCCAAAGACAACAGCCAGATACAGCCCTCCAGGGAGGAGCCTTCGACAGACGTCCATGAATAGGAAGCAGCAGGGCCGGCAGCGCGTCTCCGTGTCCCTGTGGGCTCTACCGTGCCTTAGTCTAATGCTCTCCATTTTCTACCTCTTAGGAGCTCAGGTGATTGGAGCATCTTAACACGGCTCTTGAGTAAGTGCTTTTGCGAGAATTTCATGCTCCGGGTTCAAACAACAGCATTTCCCCACAAAATTTTATTTTGCAGTCATTACACTTTTTATCATCTTCATGCCACGGAGGTGAAGTCCAGCATATTTATGTTCTTGATGGTCGGTCTTTCCTTCTTAGAGATGTCGCAGTGAGAACAAAGTAGACCCTGGTTCTGCTGCCTCAATGCTGCGTATCATCCCAGCACGCCTGTAATTCAGGAGCACAATACCTGCATCTCCAGGGCTGCAGGGAAGCCGGTGGGTGCTGAGCGGCACAGCAGGTCCCTGATATCAATAGAGTAGCCCGGAGCTGTGCTCCAACCACAGAGTAGGGGTCTCCACGCAGCCAGAACGGCAGAGGGGTCAGACGAGGGCAGGGTCCACCTCTAAGCCCACCCAGCACTCAGGAAGGCCAGCAGTGTCTTCTCAGTGCCCTTCAGTCAGGGCAGGGACGAGCTGACGGACAGCACGGCCCGGGGCCGTGGACAGGCGGCAGGGCTCCTGTGGGAGCACCCACCAGCCCTCTCCCACCCCTTCTCATGCTTGAGGCTGGGCAGGGCTCTCAGGGTGGCCCCAGAGACTGGTGACCCCTTTTCCAAGACACCCCGCACCAACACTGAAGAGACGGCGGGGGTGCAGGGGAGGTCACGCTTCCATGTTCCCACACGCTTCTGAACACGCATGTCAGCTTTGGGTTCAGAAAGGCTCCCACTGGACCCTAAAGGACACGGGCCCCCATGGTGGTCAAGAGCAGGAGCAACACAGAGCCCTCTGTCGGCTGCCTCCATGGTCTGGCTGTTGGATTGTGCTGCCATAAATGTGGGTGTGCGTGTCTCGCTGTAGAAGATGGCTTCCTTCTCAGGATAAAGCCCGGGAAGCAGAACAGTGGGGTCATGTGGGGGCCATGCCCAGTCTGTGAGGAGCCTCCACATGGACTTCCAGGGGCTGCACTAGTTCACGTCCCGCCCACAACACAGCGCATCCCTGTTTCTCCTCCTCCCCTCCAGCTGTGGCGTGATGTGGACCCCTGAAGACTGCATGTAGTCTGACTTGCATTTCTCTGATTGCTAACGATGTTGAACGTTTTTCACACATTTGTTGGCCATTTGTATTTCTTCTTTTTTTAAGATTAACTGTTTTATTTTATTGAATATTGAACATGTGATCATGCCAATAAAATAAATATTACATTACAGAAAATGTCTGCTAAAATATCTTCACCAGAAAACGCAACTTAGATTCCTATTTACTTTATTTAAAACAAAACAAAACAAAAAACTTCTAAAGTTTTTCTTTTTTGTAAAGTCTGAAAAATGACTGAATCTTGGTAAACATGGTGATATTTAATATCACCACTGATTTCTTTCTTTCTTTTTTTGTTTTTTACTTCTCTTACCTTTCAATACAATTTCCTACAAGGTAGTGTATGAAGAACCGTAAGTATTTTCAGGTCAAATGATGGCAGTGCAGTTTGGTATTTTAGATTGACAGGTAGACATGCAGCTACAGGTGTCATACTTACAAAGGCATGTCCTGGGTGGGAGAGGCCTCTAGGTTGTGCCATCCTTCCTTACCACACTGCTCTATTCCACATGCTTTTTTTGTTGTGGTTGTGTGATTTTTATGTAATTTTAAGTATTAATTGTTTAATACATGACAGCGGAATGCATTATAATTCTTTTCACACATATAGAGCCCAGTTTTTCATACGTCTGGTTGTCTACACAGTATATTCACACCATCCGCGTCTTCATACCTGTACTTTGGATAATGATGTCCATCACATTCCACCATCATTAATAACACCTGCCCCCTCCCTCGCTCCCAACCCTCTGCCCTGTCTAGAGTCCTCTATTCCCCCCATGCTCCCCTCCCTACCCACTGTGCATCAGCCTCCTTATGTCAGAGAAATCATTGGGCACTTGGTTTGGGGACTGGCTAACTTCACTGAGCATTGTCAAACATACGGAGCGCGTCACGGATTGGCGTGCCAGCCTTGCTCAGAGACCATGCTAGTCTTCTCTGAATCGTTCAGTTTTAGTGTATGTGCTGCCTCAGCGAGCGCGGTATTTTGATGTAAAGTTTTTTGAGCTTTTTAAATATTCTAGATCTTAATCATTTGTCAGAAGAGAAGCTGGCCAAGATCTCCTCCCATTCTGTGGGTACTTTTGTTTCTGCACAGAGACTTTTTAATGTGACGTGTCCGTTTTATAACTCTTCGTGTTGTTTCCTGAGCTTCATGGCTCCTATTGACAGAGCTGTTGCCCTGCGTTTTCTTCATGCTGGACAGTTGCCCTACATTGTCATCAAGCTGGACAGTTGACCTATGTTTTCTTCCAGCGGACAGTTGACCTACGTTTTCTTCAAGCTGACAGTTGACCTAAGTTTTCTTCAACCTGGACAGTTGACCAACGTTTTCTTCAAGCTGACAGTTGACCTGCGTTTTCTACAAGCTGACAGTTGACCTGCGTTTTCTTCAAGCTCACAGTTGACCCACGTGGTCTTCAAGGTGACAGTTGACCTACATTGTCTCCACGCTGACAGTTGACCTACGTTGTCTTAAAGCTGACAGTTGACCCGTGTTTTCTTCAAGCTGACAGTTGACCTGCATTTTCTTCAATCTGGACAGTTGACCTACGTTTTCTTCAAGCTGACAGTTGACCTGCGTTGTCTACAAGCTGACAGTTGACCTGTGTTTTCTTCAAGATGACAGTTGACCTACGTTTTCTACAACTTGACCGTTGACCTACATTGTCTTCAAGACGACAGTTGACCTCTATTTTCTTCAAGCTGACAGTTGACCTACGTTGTCTTCAAGCTGACAGTTGACCTGAATTTTCTTCAAGCTGACAGTTGACCTGCGTTTTCTTCAAGCTGACAGTTGACCTGCGTTGTCTTCAAGCTGACAGTTGACCTGCGTTTTCTTCAACGTCACAGTTGACCCACGTGGTCTTCAAGCTGACAGTTGACTTACATTGTCTTCAAGCTGACAGTTGTCCTGTGTTTTCTTCAAGCTGACAGTATACCTACATTGTCTGCAAGCTGACAGTTGACATACATTGTCTTCAAGCTGCCAGTTGACTTGCATTTTCTTCAAGCTGACACATGACCTACGTTGTCTTCAAGCTGACAGTTGACCTACGTTGTCTTAAAGCTGACAGTTGACCCGTGTTTTCTTCAAGCTAACAGTTGACCTGCATTTTCTTCAATCTGGACAGTTGACCTACGTTTTCGTCAAGCTGACAGTTGACCTACGTTTTCTTCAACTTGACCGTTGACCTACATTGTCTTCAAGATGACAGTTGACCTACGTTATCTTCAAGCTGACAGTTGACCTACATTGTATTCAAGCTGACAGTTGACCTACGTTGTGTTCAAGCTGACAGTTGACCTGAATTTTCTTCAAGCTGACAGTTGACCTACGTTGTCTTCAAGCTGACAGTTGACCTGGGTTTTCTTCAAGCTGACAGTTGACCTGCGTTTTCTTCAAGCTGACAGTTGACCTTCATTTCCTTCAAGCTGACAGTTGAACTTCATTTTCTTAAAGCTGACAGTTGACCTACGATTTCTCCAAGTTGACACTTGACCTGCATTGTCTTCAAGGTGACAGTTGACCTGAGTTGTCTACAAGCTGACAGTTGACCTGCGTTTCCTTCAAGCTCACAGTTGACCCACATTGTCTTCAAGGTGACAGTTCACCTACATTGTTTTCAAGATGACAGTTGACCTGTGTTTTCTTCAAGCTGACAGTTGACCTACGATTTCTTCAAGCTGACAGTTGACCTACGTTTTCTTAAAGCTGACAGTTGACCTGCGTTCTCTTCAAGCTGGACAGTTGACCTACGTTTACTTCAAGCTGACAATTGACCTACGTTGTCTTCAAGCTGACAGTTGACCTACGTTTTCTACAAGCTGACACTTGACCTACGTTTTCTTCAAGCAGACCGTTGAACTGCAATTTCTCCAAGCTGACAGTTGACCTGCGTTTTCTTCAAATGACAGTTGACCTACGTTGTCTTCAAGCTGACAGTTGACCTTCGTTGTCTTCAAGCCGACAGTTGACCTGCGTTGACTTCAATCTGGACAGTTGACCTACGTGATCTTCAAGCTGGCAGTTGACCTGCGTTGTCTTCGAGCTGAGAGTTGACCTGCGTTTTCTTCCAGCTGATAGTTGACCTACGTTTTCTTTAAGATGACAGTTGACCTACGTTGTCTTCAAGCTGACAGTTGACCTACGTTTTCTTCAAGCTGACAGTTGACCTGCGTTGTCTACAAGCTGACAGTTGACCTGTGTTTTCTTCAAGATGACAGTTGACCTACGTTTTCTACAACTTGACCGTTGACCTACATTGTCTTCAAGACGACAGTTGACCTCTATTTTCTTCAAGCTGACAGTTGACCTACGTTGTCTTCAAGCTGACAGTTGACCTGAATTTTCTTCAAGCTGACAGTTGACCTGCGTTTTCTTCAAGCTGACAGTTGACCTGCGTTGTCTTCAAGCTGACAGTTGACCTGCGTTTTCTTCAACGTCACAGTTGACCCACGTGGTCTTCAAGCTGACAGTTGACTTACATTGTCTTCAAGCTGACAGTTGTCCTGTGTTTTCTTCAAGCTGACAGTATACCTACATTGTCTGCAAGCTGACAGTTGACATACATTGTCTTCAAGCTGCCAGTTGACTTGCATTTTCTTCAAGCTGACACATGACCTACGTTGTCTTCAAGCTGACAGTTGACCTACGTTGTCTTAAAGCTGACAGTTGACCCGTGTTTTCTTCAAGCTAACAGTTGACCTGCATTTTCTTCAATCTGGACAGTTGACCTACGTTTTCGTCAAGCTGACAGTTGACCTACGTTTTCTTCAACTTGACCGTTGACCTACATTGTCTTCAAGATGACAGTTGACCTACGTTATCTTCAAGCTGACAGTTGACCTACATTGTATTCAAGCTGACAGTTGACCTACGTTGTGTTCAAGCTGACAGTTGACCTGAATTTTCTTCAAGCTGACAGTTGACCTACGTTGTCTTCAAGCTGACAGTTGACCTGGGTTTTCTTCAAGCTGACAGTTGACCTGCGTTTTCTTCAAGCTGACAGTTGACCTTCATTTCCTTCAAGCTGACAGTTGAACTTCATTTTCTTAAAGCTGACAGTTGACCTACGATTTCTCCAAGTTGACACTTGACCTGCATTGTCTTCAAGGTGACAGTTGACCTGAGTTGTCTACAAGCTGACAGTTGACCTGCGTTTCCTTCAAGCTCACAGTTGACCCACATTGTCTTCAAGGTGACAGTTCACCTACATTGTTTTCAAGATGACAGTTGACCTGTGTTTTCTTCAAGCTGACAGTTGACCTACGATTTCTTCAAGCTGACAGTTGACCTACGTTTTCTTAAAGCTGACAGTTGACCTGCGTTCTCTTCAAGCTGGACAGTTGACCTATGTTTACTTCAAGCTGACAATTGACCTACGTTGTCTTCAAGCTGACAGTTGACCTACGTTTTCTACAAGCTGACACTTGACCTACGTTTTCTTCAAGCAGACCGTTGAACTGCAATTTCTCCAAGCTGACAGTTGACCTGCGTTTTCTTCAAATGACAGTTGACCTACGTTGTCTTCAAGCTGACAGTTGACCTTCATTGTCTTCAAGCCGACAGTTGACCTGCGTTGACTTCAATCTGGACAGTTGACCTACATGATCTTCAAGCTGGCAGTTGACCTGCGTTGTCTTCGAGCTGAGAGTTGACCTGCGTTTTCTTCCAGCTGATAGTTGACCTACGTTTTCTTTAAGATGACAGTTGACCTACGTTGTCTTCAAGCTGACAGTTGACCTACGTTTTCTTCAAGCTGACAGTTGACCTACGTTTTCTTCAAGTTGACAGTTGACCTGCGTTGTCTTCAAGCTGACAGTTGACCTACGTTTTCTTCCAGCTGATAGTTGACATACGTTGTCTTGAAGCTGAAAGTTGACCTGTGTTTTCTACAAGCAGAGAGTTGACCGATGTTTTATTCAAGGTGACCGTTGACCTACATTGTCTTCAAGCTGACAGTTGACCTATGTAGTATTGAAGCTGACAGATGACCTACGTTGTCTTCAAGCTGACAGTTGACCTGCGTTTTCTTCAAGCTGAGAGTTGACCTACGTTGTCTTCAAGCTGACAGTTGACCTACGTTGTCTTAAAGCTGACAGTTGACCTACGATTTCTTCAAGCTGACATTTGACCTACGTTTTCTTCAAGCTGACAGTTGACCTACGTTGTCTTAAAGCTGACAGTTGACCTTCGTTTTCTTCAAGCTGACAGTGACCTTCGTTTTCTTCAAGCTGACAGTTGACGTACGTTGACTTCAAGCTGACAATTGACCTACGTTTTCTTCAAGCTGACAGTTGACCTGAGTTTTCTTCAAGCTGACAGTTGACCTATGGTTTCTTCAAGCGGACACTTGACCTGCATTGTCTTCAAGCTGACAGTTGACCTGCATTGTCTTCAAGCTGAAATTGCACCTGCGTTTTCTTCAAGCTCACAGTTGACCTGCGTTGTCTTCAAGATGACAGTTGACCTACATAGTCTTCAAGCTGACAGTTGACCTACGTATTCTTCAAGCTGACAGTTGACCTGCGTTTTCTTCAAGCTGACAGTGGACGTGCGTTTTCTTCAATCTGGACAGTTGACCTACGTTTTCTTCAAGCTGACAGTTGTCGTGCGTGGTCATCAAGCTGACAGTTGACCTACGTTTTCTTAAAGCTGATAGTTGACCTACATTGTCTTAAAGCTGAAAGTTGACCTAAGTTTTCTTCAAGCTGACAGTTGACCTACGTTTTCTTCAATCTGACAGTTGTTGTGTGTTTTCTTCAAGCTGGCAGTTGACCTGCATTGTCTACAAGCTGACAGTTGACCTGCATTGTCTTCAAGCAGACAGTTGACCTGTGTTTTATTCAAGCAGACAGTTGACCTACGTTTTCTTCAAGCTCACCATTGACCTACATGGTCTTCAAGATGACAGTTGACCTCTGTTTTCTTC
Organism: Spermophilus citellus; assembly: GCF_964194105.1. Lineage (NCBI taxonomy): Eukaryota > Metazoa > Chordata > Mammalia > Rodentia > Sciuridae > Spermophilus > Spermophilus citellus. The sequence continues at coordinate 1,507,000 of NC_138182.1, read as the reverse complement.
AAGCTGAGAGTTTACCTACATTATCTTCAAGCTGACAGTTAACCTACGTTGTGTTCAAGCTGACAGTTGACCTGCGTTTTCTTCAAGCTGAAAGTGGACCTTCGTATTTTCAAGCTGAGAGTTGACCTACGTTGTCTTCAAGCTGACAGTTGACCTGAGTTTTCTTCAAGCTGACAGTTGACCTACGTTTTCTTCAAGCTGACACTTGACTGCGTTGTCTTCAAGCTGACAGTTGACCTGCATTGTCTTCAAGCTGAAAGTGTACCTGCGTTTTCTTCAAGCTCACAGTTGACCCGCGTTGTCTTCAAGCTGACAGTTGACCTACATTGTCTTCAAGCTGACAGTTAACCTGCATTTTCTTCAAACTAACAGTTGACCTACATTGTCTTCCAGCTAACAGTTGACCTACGTTGTCTTCAAGCTGACAGTTGACCTGCGTTTTCTTCAAGCTGACAGTTGAACTTCGTTTTCGTCAAGCTGACAGTTGACCGTGATTTCTTCAAGATGACAGTTGACCTACGTTTTCTTCAAGCTGACAGTTGACCTAAGATTTTTTCAAACTGACAGTTGACCTGCGTTTTCTTCAAGCTGACAGTTGACCTGCGTTTTCTTCAAGCTGACAATTGACCTACGTTGTCTTAAAGCTGACAGTTGACCTACGATTTCTTCAAGCTGACAGTTGACTACGTTTTCTTCAAGCTGACAGTTGACCTACGTTGTCTTCAAGCTGACAGTTGACCTTCGTTTTCTGCAAGATGACAGTTGACCTTCGTTTTCTTCAAGCTGACAGTTGACCTGAGTTTTCTGCAAGATGACAGTTGACCTACGTTTTCTTCAAGCTGACACTTGACCTGCGTTGTCTTCAAGCTGACAGTTGACCTGCGTTGTCTTCAAGCTGAAACTGCACCTGCGTTTTCTTCAAGCTCACAGTTGACGCGCGTTGTCTTCAAGCTGACAGTTGACCTACATTGTCTTCAAGCTGACCGTTGACCTACGTATCCTTCAAGCTGACAGTTGAACTGCATTTTCTTCAAGCTGACAGTTGACCTGCATTTTCTTCAAGCTGACCGTGGACCTGCGTTTTCTTCAATCTGGACAGTTGACCTACGTTTTCTTCAAGCTGACAGTTGACCTGCATTGTCTTCAAGCTGACAGTTAACCTGCGTTGTCTTCAAACTGACAGTTGACCTGCGTTTTTCTCAAGCTCACAGTTGACCTGCGTTGTCTTCAAGGTGACAGTTGACCTACATTGTTTTCAAGGTGACAGTTGAACTGTGTATTCTTCAAGCTGACAGTTGACGTAGGTTGTCTTCAAGCTGACAGTTGACCTACGATTTCTTCAAGCTGACAGTTGACCTGCGTTTTCTTCAAACTGAGAGTTGTTCTGCATTGTCTTCAAGCTGACAGTTGACCTACGTTTTCTTCAAGCTGATAGTTGACGTACGATGTCTTGAAGCTGAAAGTTGACCTAAGTTTTCTTCAAGCTGACAGTTGACCTACGTTTTCTTCAAGCTGACAGTTCACCTGCGTTTTCTTCAAGCTGACAGTTGACCTTCGTTGTCTACAAGCTGACAGTTGACCTGCATTGTCTTCAAGCAGACAGTTGACCTGTGTTTTCTTCAAGCAGCCAGTTGACCTACATTTTCTTCAAGCTGACAGTTGACCTACATTGTCTTCAAGCTAACAAATGACCTGTGTTTTCTTCAAGCTGACAGTTAACCTCCGTTGTCTTCAAGCTGACAGTTGACCTACGTTGTCTTCAAGCTGACAGTCGACCTGCGTTTACTTCAAGCTGACAGTTGACCTTCGTTTTCTTCAAGCTGACAGTTGACCTTGTTTTCTTCAAGCTGACAGTTGACCCACGTTTTCTTCAAGCTGACAGTTGACCTACGATTTCTTCAAGCTGACAGTTCACCTACATTGTCTTCCAGCTGACAGTTGACCTACATTTTCTTCAAGCTGACAGTCGACCTGCCATTTCTTCAAGCTGACAGTTGACCTGCGTTTTCTTCAAGCTGACAGTGAACCTACGTTTTCTTTAAGCTGACAATTGACCTACGTTTTCTTCAAGCTTACAGTTGACCTACGTTGCCTTCAAGCTAACAGTTGACCTTCGTTTTCTTCAACCTGACAGTTGACCTTCGTTTTCTTCAAGCTGACAATTGACCTACGTTGTCTTCAGGCTGAGAGTTGACCTGAGTTTTCTTCAAGCTGACAGTTGACCTAAGTTTTCTTCAAGCTGACACTTGACCTGCGTTGTCTTCAAGCTGAGAGTTGACATGCGTTGTCTTCAAGCTGTAAGTACACCTGCGTTTTCCTCAAGCTCACAGTTGACCCGCGTTGTCTTCAAGCAGACAGTTGACCTACATAGTCTACAAGCTGACAGTTGACCTACGTATTCCTTTAGCTGACAGTTGACCTGCGTTTTCTTCAAGCTGACAGTTGACCTGCGTTTTCTTCAAGCTGACAGTGGACCTGCATTTTCTTCAATCTGGACAGTTGACCTGTTTTCTTTTTTTTTTTTTTTAAGAGAGAGTGAAAGAGGAGAGACAGAGAGAGAGAACTTTTTAATATTTATTATTTTTTAGTTCTCGGCGGACACAACATCTTTCTTGGTATGTGGTGCTGAGGATCGAACCCGGGCCGCACGCATGCCAGGCGAGCGCACTACCGCTTGAGCCACATCCCCAGCCCGACCTGTTTTCTTCAAGCTGACAGTGGACCTGCGTTTTCTTCAATCTTGACAGTTGACCTATGTTTTCTTCAAGCTGACAGTTGACCTGCGTTGTCTTCAAGCTGAAAGTTGACCTGCGTTTTCTTCAAGCTCACAGTTGACCTGCGTTTTCTTCAAGCTCACAGTTGACCCGCGATGTCTTCAAGGTGACAGTTGACCTACATTGTTTTCAAGATGACAGTTGACCTGTGTATTCTTCAAGCTGACAGTTGACCTACATTTTCTCCAAGCTGACAGGTGACCTGCGTTGTCTTCAAATAGACAGTTAACCTGCGTTGTCTTCAAGCTGACAGTTGACCTGCGTTTTCTTCAAGCTGATCATTGACCTACGTTTTCTTCAAGCAGACCGTTGACCTGCATTTTCTTCAAGCTGACAGTTGACCTGCATTTTCTTCAACATGACATTTGACCTACGTTGTCTTCAAGCTGACAGTTGACCTGTGTTTTCTTCAAGCTGACAGTTGACCTGCGTTTTCTTCAATCTGGACAGTTGACCTACGTTTCCTTCAAGCTGACAGTTGACCTGCCTTGACTTCAATCTGGACAGTTGACCTACGTTTTCTTCAAGCTGAGGTTGACCTGCGTTGTCTTCAAGTGGACAGTTGACCTGCGTTTTCTTCTAGCTGGAGAGCTGACCTACGTTGTCTTCAAGCTGATAGTTGACCTACGTTGTCTTCAAGCTGACAGTTGACCTACGTTTTCTTCAAGCTGACAGTTGACCTGCGTTTTCTTCAAGCTGACAGTTGACCTGCGTTTTCTTCAAACTGACAGTTGACCTGCGTTTTCTTCAAGCTGACAGTGGACCTGCGTTTTCTTCAATCTGGACAGTAGACCTATGTTTTCTTCAAGCTGACAGTTGACCTGCGTTGTCTTCAAGCTGACAGTTGACCTGCGTTGATTCAAGCTGACAGATGACGTGCGTTTTCTTCAAGGTCACAGTTGAAACACGTTGTCTTCAAGCTGACAGTTGCCCTACTTTGTCTTCATGATGACCGTTGACCTGTGTTTTCTTCAAGCTGACAGTTTACCTACGTTGTCCTCAACCTGACAGTTGACCTACGTTTTCTTCAAGCTGACAGTTTACCTACGTTGTCTTCAAGCAGACAGTTGACCTGAGTTTTCTTTAAGCTGACAGGTGACCTACATTGTCTTCAAGCCGACAGTTGAACTGTGTTTTCTTCAAGCTGAGAGTTGACCTGCGTTTTCTTCAACCTGATAGTTGACCTATGTTGTCTTAAACCTGACAGTAGACCTGGGTTTTCTTCAAGCTGACAGTTGACCTGCGTTTTCTTCAATCTGGACAGTTGACCTACGTTTCCTTCAAGCTGACAGTTGACCTGCCTTGACTTCAATCTGGACAGTTGACCTACATTTTCTTCAAGCTGAGAGTTGACCTTCGTTGTCTTCAAGCTGACAGTTGACCTACGTTGTCTTCAAGCTGAAACTGTACCTGCGTTTTCTTCAAACTGACAGTTGACCCGCGTTGTCTTCAAGCTGAGAGTTGACCTAAATTTTCTTCAAACTGACAGTTGACCTGCGTTTTTTCAAGCTGACAGTGGACCTACGTTTTCTTCAATCTGGACAGTTGACTTATGTTTTCTTCAAGCTGATAGTTGACCTGCGTTGTCTTCAAGCTGACAGGTGACCTGCGTTTTCTTCAAGCTCACAGTTGACCCGCGTTGTCTTTAAGGTGACAGTTGACCTACATTGTTTTCAAGATGACAGTTGACCTGTGTATTCTTCAAGCTGACAGTTGACGTACGTTGTCTTCAAGCTGACAGTTGACCTGCGTTTTCTTCAAACTGAGAGTTGTCCTGCATTGTCTTCATGCTGACAGTTGACCTACGTTTTCTTCAAGCTGATAGTTTCCGTACGTTGTCTTGAAGCTGAAAGTGGACCTAAGTTTTCTTCAAGCTGACAGTTGACCTACGTTTTCTTCAAGCTGACAGTTGACCTACGTTTTCTTCAAGCTGACAGTTGACCTGCGTTGTCTACAAGCTGACAGTTGACCTGCATTGTCTTCAAGCAGACAGTTGACCTGTGTTTTCTTCAAGTAGACAGTTGACCTACGTTTACTTCAAGCTGACCATTGACCTACATTGTCTTCAAGATGACAGTTGACCTCTGTTTTCTTGAAGCTGACTGTTGACATACATTATCTTCAAGCTGACAGTTGACCTACATTGTGTTCAAGCTGACAGTTGACGTATGTTGTCTTCAAGCTGACAGTTGACCTACGTAGTGTTCAAGCTGACAGTTGACCTACGTTGTCTTCAAGCTGACAGTTGACCTTCGTTTTCTTCAAGCTGACAGTTGACCTACGTTGTCTTCAAGCTGACAGTTGACCTGCATTGTCTTCAAGGTGACAGTTGACCTGCGTTTTCTTCAAGCTCACAGTTGACCCACGTTATCTTTAAGGTGACTGTTGACCTACATTGTTGTCAAGATGACAGTTGACCTTTGTATTCTTCAAGCTGACAGTTGATGTACGTTGTCTTCAAGCTGACAGTTGACCTACGATTTCTTCAAGCTGACAGTTGACCTGCGTTTTCTTCAAGCTGAGTGTTGTCCTGCATTGTCTCTAAGCTGACAGTTGACCTACGTTTTCTTCAAGCTGATAGTTGACGTACATTGTCTTGAAGCTGAAAGTGGACTTTAGTTTTCTTCAAGCTGACAGTTGACCTACGTTTTCTTCAAGCTGACAGTTGACGTGCGTTTTCTTCAAGCAGTCAGTTGACCTGCGTTGCCTACAAGCTGACAGTTGATGTGCATTGTCTTCAAGCAGACAGTTGACCTGTGTTTCCTTCAAGTAGACAGTTGACCTACATTGTCTTCAAGATGACAATTGACCTCTGTTTTCTTCAAGGTTACTGTTGACCTACGTTATCTTCAAGCTGACAGTTGACCTACGTTGTGTTCAAGCTGCCAGTTGACCTACGTTGTCTTCAAGCTGACAGTTGACCTGCGTTTTCTTCAAGCAGACAGTTGACCTCCGTTGTCTTCAAGCTGACAGTTGACCTCCGTTGTCTTCAAGCTGACACTCGACCTGCGTTTTCTTCAATCTGACAGTTGACCTTCGTTTTCCTCAAGCTGACAGTTGACCTTCGTTTTCTTCAAGCTGACAGTTGACCTTCGTTTTCTTCAAGCTGACAGTTGACCTACGTTGTCTTCAAGCTGACAGTGGACCTGCGTTTTCTTCAATCTGGACAGTTGACCTACATTTTCTTCAAGCTGACATTTGACCTGCGTTGTCTTCAAGCAGACAGTTGACCTGCATTGTCTCCAAGGTGTCAGTTGACCTGCGTTTTCTTTAAGCTGACAGTTGACCTGCGTTTTCTTCAAGAGGACAGTTGACCTGTGTTTTCTTCATGCTGACAGTTGACCTATGTTTTCTTCAAGCTAGACAGTTGACCTACGTTTTCTTGAAACTGACAGTTGACCTGTATTATCATCATGCTGACAGTAGACCTGCGTTGTCTTCAACCTCATAGTTGAACTGCGTTTTCTTCAAGCTCACAGTTGACCTGCGTTGTCTTCAAGGTGACAGTTGACCTACATTGTTTTCAAGATGACAGTTGACCTGTGTATTCTTCAAGCTGACAGTTGACCTACATTTTCTTCAAGCTGACACTTGACTTGCGTTCTCTTCAAATACACAGTTGAACTGCGTTTTCTTCAAGCTCACAGTTGACCTGCGTTGTCTTCAAGGTGGACAGTTGAGCTACGTTTACTTCAAGCTGACAGTTGACCTACGTTGTCTTCAAGCTGACATTTGACCTGCATTTTCTTCAAGCTGACCATTGACCTACGTTTTCTTCAAGCAGACCGTTGACCTGCATTTTCTTCAAGCTGACAGTTGACCTGCGTTTTCTTCAATCTAGACAGTTGACCTACATTTCCTTCAAGCTGACAGTAGACCTGCCTTGACGTCAATCTGGATAGTTGACCTACGTTTTCTTCAAGCTGAGGTGGACCTGCGTTTTCTTCAAGCGGACAGTTGACCTGCGTTTTCTTCAAGCTGGAGAGCTGACCTACGTTTTCTTCAAGCTGACGGTTGACCTACGTTGTCTTCAAGCTGACAGTTGACCTACGATACCTTCAAGCTGACAGTTGACCTACGTTTTCTTCAAGCTGACAGTTGACCTGCGTTTTCTTCAAGCTGACAGTTGACCTGGGTTTTCTTCAATCTGGACAGTAGACCGATGTTTCCTTCAAGCTGACAGTTAACCTGCGTTGTCCTCAAGCTGACAGTTGACCTGCGTTGTTTCAAGCTGACAGTTGACCTGCGTTGTTTCAAGCTGACAGTTGACCTGCGTTTTCTTCAAGCTCACAGTTGAAACACGTTGTCTTCAAGCTGACAGTTGCCCTACATTGTCTTCAAGATGACCGTTGGCCTGTGTTTTCTTCAAGCTAACAGTTTACCTACGTTGTCTTCAAGCTGACAGTTGACCTACGTTTTCTTCAAGCTGACAGTTTACCTACGTTGTCTTCAAGCAGACAGTTGACCTGCGTTTTCTTCAAGCTGACAGGTGACCTACATTGTCTTCAAGCTGACAGTTGACCTGCGTTTTCTTCAAGCTGACAGTTGACCTGTGTATTCTTCAAGCTGACAGTTGACCTGCGTTTTCCTCAATTCTGACAGTAGACCTATGTTTTCTTCAAGCTGGCAGTTGACCTGCATTGTCTTCAAGCTGACAGTTGACCTGTGTTGTTTCAAGCTGACAGTTGCCCTACATTGTCTTCAAGATGACCGTTGCGCTGTGTTTTGTTCAAGCTGACAGTTTACCTACATTGTGTTCCAGCTGACAGTTGACCTACGTTTTCCTTAAGATGACAGTTGACCTACGTTATCTTCAAGCAGACAGTTGACCTGCGTTTTCTTCAAGCTGACAGGTGACCTACATTGTCTTCAAGCTGACAGTTGACCTGCGTTTTCTTCAAGCTGACAGTAGACCAGCGTTGTCCTCAAGCTGACAGTTGACCTGCGTTGTTTCAAGCTGACAGTTGACCTGCATTTTCTTCAAGCTCACAGTTGAAACACGTTGTCTTCAAGCTAACAGTTGCCCTACATTGTCTTCAAGATGACCGTTGACCTGTGTTTTCTTCAAGCTGACAATTTACCTACGTTGTCTTGAAGCTGACAGTTGACCTACGTTGTCCTCAAGATGACAGTTTACCTTCGTTGTCTTCAAGCAGACAGTTGACCTGTGTTTCCTTCAAGCTGACAGTTGACCTGCGTTTTCTTCCACCTGACAGTTGACCTACGATGTCTTAAAGCTGACAGTTGACCTGTGTTTTCTTCAAGCTGACAGTTGACCTGCGTTTTCTTCAATCTGGACAGTTGACCTAAGTTTCCTTCAAGCTGACAGTTGACCTGCCTTGACTTCAATCTGGACAGTTGACCTACGTTTTCTTCAAGCTGCAATTGACCTGCGTTGTCTTCAAGCGGACAGTTGACGTGCATTTTCTTCAAGCTGGAGAGCTGACCTACGTTTCCTTCAAGCTGACAGTTGACCTACGTAGTCTTCAAGCTGACCGTTGACTTACGTTTTCTTCAAGCTGACAGTTGACCTACGTTTTCTTAAAGCTGACAGTTGTCCTGCGTTTTCTTCAAGCTGACAGTTGACCTGCGTTTTCTTCAAGCTGACAGTTGACCTGCGTTTTCTTCAATTCTGAGAGTAGACCTATGTTTTCTTCAAGCTGGGAGTTGACCTGCGTTGTTTTCAAGCAGACAGTTGACCTGTGTTGTTTCAAGCTGACAGTTGCCCTATATTGTCTTCAAGATGACCGTTGCGCTGTGTTTTGTTCAAGCTGACAGTTTACCTACGTTGTCTTCCAGCTGACAGTCGACCTACGTTTTCTTTAAGCTGACAGTTGACCTACGTTTTCTTCAAGCAGACAGTTAACCTGCATTTTCTTCAAGCTGACAGGTGACCTACATTGTCTTCAAGCTGACAGTTGACCTGCGTTTTCTTCAAACTGACAGTAGACCAGCGTTGTCCTCAAGGTAACAGTTGACCTGCGTTTTCTTCAAGCTAACATTTGACCTACGTTGTCTTGAAGCTGACAGTTGACCTGAGTATTCTTCTTGCTGACAGTTGACCTACGTTTTCTTCAAGCTGACAGTTGACCTGCGTTTTCTTCAACTGACAGTTGACCTGCGTTTTCTTCAATCTGGACAGTTGACCTACATTTTCTTCATGTTGACAGTTGACTTGACTTGTCTTCAAGCTGACAGTTGACCTGCGTTGTCTTCAAGCTGACAGAGGACCTGCGTTTTCTTCAAGCTCAAAGTTGAAACACGTTGTCTTCAAGCTGACAGTTGCCCTACATTATTTTCAAGCTGACAGTTGACCTGTGTTTTCTTCAAGCTGACAGTTGACATACGTTATCTTTAAGATGACAGTTGACCTACGTTTTTTTAAGCTGACAGTTGACCTACATTTTCTTCAAGCTGACAGTTGACCTGCGTTATTTCAAGCTGACAGTTGACCTGCATTGTCTTCAAGATGAGTTTACCTGTGTTTTCTTCATGCTGACAGTTTACCTACGTTGTCTTCAAGCTGACAGTTGACCTACGTTTTTTTCAAGCTGACAGTTGACATACGTTCTATTCAAGCTGACAATTGACCTGCGTTTTCTTCAAGCTGACAGTTGACCTAGGTTTTCTTCAAGCTGAGAGTTGACCTGCGTTTTCTTCAAGCTGACAGTTGACCTGTATATTCTTGAAGCTCACAGTTGACCCACGTTCTCTTCAACCTGACAGTTGACCTACATTGTCCTCAAGAAGACAGTTGACCTTTCTTTTCTTCATGCTGACAGTTGACCTACGTTTTTTTCAAGCTGTCAGTTGACGTACATTGTCTTCAAGCTGACAGTTGACCTACGTTTTCTTCAAGCTGACAGTTGACCTGCGTTGTCTTTAAGCAGGCAGTTGACCTGCATTGTCTCCAAGCTGTCAGTTGACCTGCGTTTTCTTTAAGCTGACAGTTGACCTGCTTTTTCTTCAAGCTGACACTTGACCTGCGTTTTCTTCAAGCCGACAGTTGACCTACATGGTCTTCAAGATGACAGTTGAACTGTGTTTTCTTCAAGCTGACAGTTTACCTACGTTGTCTTCAAGGTGACAGTTGACCTACGATTTCTTCAAGCTCACAATTGACCTACGTTGTCTTCAAGCTGGACAGTTGACCTGCGTTTTCTTCAATCTGACAGTTGACCTGCGTTTTCTTCAATCTGACAGTTGACCTGCGTTGTCTTCAAGCTGACATTTGTCCAATGTTTTCTTCAAGCTAACAGTTGACCTACGTTGTCTACAAGCTGAGAGTTGACCTGAGTTGTCTTGAAGCTGATAGTTGACCTAAGTTGTCTTCAAGCTGACAATAGACCTACGTTTTCTTCAAGCTCACAGTTGACTTACATGTTCTTCAAGCTCACAGGTGACCTACGTTTTTTTTAAGCTGACATTTGACCTACGTTGTCTTCAAACTGACAGTAGACCTACGTTTTCTTCAAGCTTACACTTGACCTACGTTGTCTTCAAGCTGACAGTTGACCTACGTTTTCTTCAAGCAGACAGTTGACCTACGTTGTCTTCAAGCTGACAATTGACCTGCCTTTTCTTCAAGATGACTGTTGACCTTCGTTTTCTTTAATCTGACATTTGACTTATGTTGTCTTCAAGCTGACAGTTCACCTACATTTTCTTCAAGCTGACAGTTGCGCTACGTTGATTTCAAGCTGACAGTTGACCTACGTTGTCTTCAAGCTGACCGTTGACCTGCATTTTCTTCAGGCTGACAGTTGACCTACGTTTTCTTCAAGCTGACAGTTGACTACGTTGTCTACAAGCTGACAGTTGACCTGCGTTTTCCTTAAGCTGACAGTTGACCTACGTTTTCTTTAAGCTGATATTGGACCTACGTTGTCTTCAGCTGATATTTGACCTACGTTTTCTGCAAGCTGACAATTGACCTTCGTTTTCTTCAATCTGACAATTGACCTACGTTTTCTTCAAGCTGAAATTTGACCTACGTTGTCTTCAAGCTGACAGTTGACCTGCGTTTTCTTCAAGCTTACAGTTGACCTACGGTACCTTTAAGCTGACAGTTGACATACGTTTTCTTCAAGCTGACAGTTGACCTACGTTTTCTTCAAGCTGACATTTGTCCTGCATTATTTCAAGCTGACAGTTGACCTGCATTGTCTTTAACACGACCGTTTACCTGTATTTTCTTCACGATGACAGTTTACCTACGTTATCTTCAAGCTGACAGTTCACCTACGTTTTTTTCAAGCTCACAGTTAACCCACATTGTCTTCAAGCTGACAGTTGACCTACATTGTCTTCAAGAAGACAGTTGACCTCTGTTTTCTTCAAGCTGACAGTTGACCTACGTTTTTTTCAAGCTGACAGTTGAACTACGTTTTCTTCAAGCTGACAGTTGAACTACGTTTTCTTCAAGCTGACAGTTGACCTGCGTTGTCTTCAAGCTGACAGTTGACCTGCATTTTCTTCAAGCTGGAGAGTTGACCTACGTTTACTTCAAGCTGACACTTGACTTACATTGTCTTCCAGCTGACAGTTGACCTGCGTTTTCTTGAAGCTGACAGTTGACCTACGTTTTCTTCAAGCAGACCGTTCACCTGCACTTTCTTCAAGCTGACAGTTGACCTGCGTTTTCTTCACACTGACAGTTGACCTTCGTTGTCTTCAAGCTGACAGTTGACCTCCCTTGACTTCATTCTAGAGAGTTGACTACGTTTACTTCAAGCTGGCATTTGACCTGCGTTGTCTTCAAGCTGACTGTTGACCTGCATTTTCTTCAACCTGACAGTTGACCTACGTTTTCTTCAAGCTGCAGTTGACCTGCATTGTCTTCAAGTGGACAGTTGACCTGCGTTTGCTTCAAGCTGGACAGTTGACCTACATTTTCTTCAGGCTGACAGTTGACCTACGTTGTCTTCAAGCTGACAGTTGACCTACGTTTTTTTCAAGCTGACTGTTGACCTACGTTTTCTTCAAGATGACAGTTGTCCTGCGTTGTCTTCAAGCTGACAGTTGACCTGCGTTTTCTTCAATCTGGACACTTGATCTACGTTTTCCTCAAGCTGACAGTTGACCTATGTTTTCTTCAAGCTGACAGTTTACCTACGTTTTCTTCAAGCTGACAGTTGACCTCCGGTTTCTTCAATATGGACAGTAGACCTATGTTTTCTTCAAGCTGACAGTAGACTTGCATTGTCTTCAAGCTGACAGTTGACCTGTGTTGTTTCAAGCTGACAGTTGACCTGCATTTTCTTCAAGCTCACAGTTGAAACATGTTGTCTTCAAGCTGACAGTTGCCCTACATTGTCTTCAAGATGACCGTTGACCTGTGTTTTCTTCAAGCTGATAGTTTACCTAGGTTGTCTTCAAGCTGACAGTTGACCTGCGTTTTCTTCAAGCGACAGGTGACCTACATTGTCTTCAAGCTGACAGTTCACCTGCATTTTCTTCAAGCTGACATTTGACCTATGTTTTCCTTAAGCTGAAAATTGACCTACATTGTCTTGAAGCTGACAGTTGACCTACGTTTTCTTCAAGCTGAGAGTAGACCTGCGTTGTCCTCAAGCTGACAGTTGACCTATGTTTTCTTCAAGCTAACAGTTGACCTACGTTGTCTTGAAGCTGACAGTTGACCTGAGTTTTCTTCAAGCTGACAGGTGACCTATGTTTTCTTCAAGCTGACAGTTGACCTGCGTTTTCTTCAAGCTGACAGTTGACCTGAATTCTCTTCAAGCTGACAGTTGACCTGCATTGTCTTCAAGCTGACAGTTGACCTGCGTTTTCTTCAAGTTCACAGTTGACCTACGTTATCTTTAACCTGACAGTTGACCTACGTTTTCCTTAAGCTGACAGTTGACCTACGTTTTCTTCAAGCTGACAGTTTGCTGCAGTCTTGGCTGGACACAGAATCATGAGCCACTCAAGCAGGAACAAAACTTTATTTTGAAAAAGCCGCCAATACTCTGTAGGCGCTGGCAAGCCAAACCCGGTCCACCCACGCGAGCCTCCACCGGAACCGTGCGTTCCCCGGAACTGGGGGTCCCCCAGACCTCCCCCGGAATTCCCTCCTACTATCCTTCCCCAACCAATGGGAACTCTCCATGAGTCCCGTAACATGAATCCGGTAGCAGACCAAGGTGAACAGCGGGAGTCCAATTTCCATAGGAATGTAAATCTTAACATAATCATCTCAGTGGCTAGCTGGCATCACTTTACAACCAGAGGTGCCATACATCGTATATTTGCTTGTGGCTCCTAGCATCTGCCCCCTTCTGTTTAATTAAGCAACAAGCAATGTGGCTAGGGACCGTGCCTGGTAGGTTGTCCAATTTAACATATGGTTCTTACCCGTCATGGGAGAACTGACATTTAGGCGTTAGCTTCCTGTCTTAGGTTGAATCCACTGTAATCAGATCAACCCGTCACTGACTACCGGTCCAGCATTCAGCCATGCTTGTGGATAGGCCTACGCACCAGTGGGGGGGTGAGGTTCTTGCCTCACCTCTGTTGGCCCCCAAATTTAGCCTTGGTGCCAGTGGGGGGGTGAGGTTCTTTGCCTCACCTCTGTTGGCCCCCAAATTTTAGACCATCACTAGTAGAAGGGAGGAGGATACAGAAATGCCACGACACCAAGCCAATTGATGGCTCCTTTGGAAAAATTGCGTCACTGGTGACACCATCAGCAAAGATATGCCAGTATTACCACAATAAACATGGGGTGAGCTGGCAAGGAAATTGCATCACTGGTGACACCATCAGCAAAGATATGCCAGCAGTACCACAATTCGATGCACCAGATGATATTTCACAATGTATGCAACTGATATATAGTCCAGGCAAGTTCTGCAAGCAGTTCAAATTGGAGGAGTCTATCAATATGTCCATTTCCTCTCAAAGTAAATCAAGTCCTTGATTGAGCATTACTTGTTGAGTTATATTCATTGATGCATCAGTTTATACAGTTTACTGTGATAGCTATCATAGAAGCTGTAGTTTGGTTTTATCTCAGTCTTCACCGGAATTGGGATGGAGATGGAAATTCTGGCAATGATGCTAAAGAGACATTATCCTGAACAGAATTATTAAATATAATGAAAAGGAAAGGTGAAAGTAAACAAACAGATCTGTTAAACTCCTTTAAAAACAATGGTTAACAGCTGTTTACCTAATTTAAATTAAACCATATAAATCACGTGAATAAAGAAAAAATTCGGATCCATTTTTTCATGAGCGCTCCTCATATAAGAAATATGGACATACAAACATACAGACATACAACACAAAACAGAAGTGTGCACACAACATACAACACATAAGACAATAGTAAATAAAGGCCTTGTAACTATACCTAGGTGAAATCTCCATTGCAATGTTTAAAAACTCCACAGTCAAAAAAATAAAACACAGTCAAAAAATAAAACTGATCAGAAAAACATTAACCTAGGTTTGTATGAGCTCAAAATTAAAATAGAACTTTATGATGTGGGAAAAATGCAATAATAAAATAGATATTGAAAAAAAAAACACCTTGGTTAATCACTGTCGCAGATGTAAGAATAGCCAAGCTGGAGCTCTGGATGTCAGCTGTTATGGATTTGAGTCAAATCATCTTCTTTTTCTGTAGAAATTGTTTTAGTTAATCTCTCTGGAATCCAAATCGGTTGCTGTTCATCCTGTGGGAAAACACAGATAGCGCCCCGATTCCAGACTATCACTGGATCCGGGCCTTTCCATTGTCCTGTTAGAATATCTTTCCAAAGTACCTTAGGCTTATGTACATTTTTTGGGTACAAATGTCTTTCCGCAGCACTAAGTCCTGATGAATCCAAATTTAAAAAGTTTAGAGTAAAAAGGGTTATTTTAAGTTTATCTTTGGGGGATATATACCCCTTTCCAATTCCCTCCTTTTGTTTTAATAAGTACATTTTAATAGTTTGATGAGCTCTTTCAACTATGCCTTATCCTTGTGGATTGTATGGAATTCCTGTTATGTGAGTAATGCCAAATGATGAGCAAAATTGTTTAAAAGAGGTGGAAGTATAACCAGGACCATTGTCCGTTTTTAACTGTTTTGGAACGCGCACAGTGGCAAAATTTTGTAAGCAATGAGCTATAACATCTTTAGTTTTTTCTACGGCATGAAGGGAGCCCATCAAAAATCCGGAAGAGGTATCAACTGTAACATGTAAATATTTTAATTTTCCAAATTCTGGCAAGTGTGTGACGTCCATCTGCCAAATATGGTTAGGTATCAGTCCTCTAGGATTGACTCCAAGATTAACTTGTGGTAAAAATGTCACACAATTTTGACATTGTTTTATTATATGTCTGGCTTGTTCTTTAGTTATTTTAAAACGTTTTTGTAAAGTACTAGCATTGACATGGAACCTTTTATGAAAATTTATACCTTCTTCTATTGTGGAGAAAATATGTATGTCATGTGTAGATTTATCTGCTAGTTCATTGCCCATACTAAGGGCTCCAGGCAATCCTGTATGTGCCCTGATATGACCTATAAAGAATGGATCTTTTCGGTCCCAGATTAGACTTTGAATAGTGGAAAACAAAGAGAAAACAGTAGAAGAAGGTGAAATCCTACCAGCATCTTCAAGGGATACTATAGCATTAACTACATATTGACTATCAGAAAATAAATTAAATACAGAATCTTTAAACATCATAAAAGCTTGTAATACTGCATTAAGCTCTACCTTTTGAGCTGATTGCTTGGGTACTAAAAATGTAAAAGTTTGATCAGGAGTAACTACTGCTGCTGTACCATTGTTTGACCCATCAGTGAATATATTTGGAGCATTTATGATAGGGGTTTTTCTTGTCATTTTTGGAAAAACTACAGGATGCTTAGACCAAAAAGACAACAAAGGATTAGATGGTAAGTGATTATCAAATGAAACACTAGTTTTACACATGATTATTGCCCAAGTATTTAACTCATTAGCTAACTCATCAATTTGATCCATAGTATATGGAGTAATAATTTTATTGGGAGAAATCCCAAATACTCCCTTAGCTGCTTTTATTCCTTTGAGTATCAAGTGTCCTACAGCCTCAGGATATCTAGTAAGAATAGTGTTGGGAGAATAAGATAAATGTATCCACAATAATGGACCTTCCTGCCAAAATACTCCTGTAGGAATATTTTTTGTTGGTAGTATAATAAATAATAAAGGCAAACTTATATCAATTCTATCCAAATGCATATTTTCCATATATGTTTCAATGATTTTTAATGTCTTTCTTGCTTCAGGTGTTAACATTCGGGGTGAATTTGGATCTGATGGACCTTTTAGAATATCAAATAAAGGTCCTAACTCTCCTGTTGGTATGCCTAGATAAGGCCTTATCCAATTTATGTCTCCCAATAACTTTTGAAAGTCATTAAGTGATTTGAGTTGATCTACTCGTATTTGAATTTTTGGTGGACGGACCATGGTTGAGGATAATAGAACTCCTAAATAATTAAATGGAAAATTTAATTGTACTTTATCTATTGCTATCTCTAGATTATATTTTTTTAATAAATTTGTAAGTGTGGCATAACATTCTAGCAATGTGTTTTTAGCTTTGTGTGCTAATAATACATCATCCATATAGTGAAATATTTGTAGTTCAGGATTTTGATTTCTAAGTGGCTGGATTACTTTGTTAACATAAATTTGACACATAGTTGGGCTGTTAGCCATCCCTTGAGGGAGTACTTTCCATTCATATCTCTGATCAGGACCTTCATGATTTAGTGCAGGGATAGTAAATGCAAAATGTGGACTATCCTCGGGATGAATTGGAATTGAAAAGAAACAATCTTTAATATCTATAGCTAAAACATGCCAGGTTTTTGGTAAAGCAGACAATTGGGGAATCCCTGATTGAGCAGGTCCCATAATAACCATCTCATTATTAATGGCTCTTAAATCTTGTAATAATCTCCATTTACCAGATTTCTTTTTAATGACAAAAATGGGAGTATTATGGGGGGATACGGAAGGTTGTATATGTCCTTCCGCTAATTGTTGTCTGACCAAGTCATGGGCTACTTGTATCTTTTCTTTAGTCAGGGGCCACTGAGGAACCCACACTGGTCATTCTGATTTCCAAGTAATTTTGATTGTCTCAGTGGCCCTTTCTGAAAACCCAATTCATGTCTATTTATTTCTTGATCTATTTGAATAGGTGCTGTCATACCTTGTTCTTGTTCTCTTAATCTTTTTTCTTTCCTAAAGCCTTGTTTAGCCCTAGTAGTGGGCGCGTTAGGATTGATGTTATTTGTTAATGTCAATCCTAATTGATCTAGGACATCTCGTCCCCATAAATTTACAGGAAGATGATCTAATACATAGGGCTGTATAGTTCCTTCACATCCTTCAGGATCCCTCCAATCTAATACCATTGCGCTTCTATCGGGATTAGTCGCCACTCCTAGGCCTCGAAGCGTTTGAGTGGCTTGTTGTAATGGCCAATGTTTTGGCCATTCTTGACGAGATATGATGCTGAGGTCAGCACCTGTGTCCAGCAGCCCATTAAAGTCATGTCCTTGAATATTTAATTTTAGCATTGGGCGAGAATCTAAATT
Organism: Spermophilus citellus; assembly: GCF_964194105.1. Lineage (NCBI taxonomy): Eukaryota > Metazoa > Chordata > Mammalia > Rodentia > Sciuridae > Spermophilus > Spermophilus citellus. The sequence goes on along the minus strand of NC_138182.1, from coordinate 1,489,627 downwards.
TAAAGACAGCATAGCCCAATCTACACCTGTGGAGCCTAATCCCTTGGAACCTCTTTCTACATTACAACTGGAAAATTTATCATGCAGGCTGGGTATTATTAATAACTGTGCTATTCTATCTCCTGGTGAAATTACTGATATACCTCTTGGAGAACTAGCTATAATTTTTATTTCACCCTCATAATCGGGATCAATTACCCCAGGACTTATCATAAGTCCTTTTAGTGTAGAAGAACTGCGTCCCAATAATAAGCCTACTGTTCCCTGGGGAAGAGGTCCTTTTACTCCTGTGGGAATGATTTGAACTCCCATCTCTGGAGTTAGTACTGCTCTGGCAGAGGCGCAGATGTCCAGCCCTGCGCTCCCTCTAGTTTGTCTGATGAGGGATTTAATGGATAATGCGTCCTGGGCACTACCTTGATGGTGCTGTTGGGTTCCTCCATTGCCCCATATATTTGTGGTTTTGGGCCCCAGTGCATTGGGCCCTCTAGTCCGTTTTTTGGCAATGGAGCCTGGTACCTTTCTCCACGATATCATGGGTAAACACTTGGTCCTTGTCCGTTTTTTGATAATGGAATACCCTCTATGGTGGTTTGAGAACGGCATTCATTAGCCCAATGTTTCCCTCTATGGCATCGTGGGCAAATACCCGGTATTCTATTCCTTTGATACCCAGCTTTGTTAAACCCTCCTCTTATGGGGCAACTCCTTTTAAAATGTCCTGTTTGATTACAATTATAGCATGTTTTTGGCCTGGCATCTAAAGCCTGTTGTACTGCTGCTAAGACTTGTACTTGTTCATTAATGTCTCTACATAATTTAATATATGTGTTTAAATCTTCATGTCTCCATGGTCTAATGACCTCTCTGCAGCAACAATTTGCTTGGTCATACGCCAGTTGTTTTATAAATGGCATTACCTGTTCTGTATTACCAAATATCCTAGAGGCTGACTGAATAAGTCTATCTACAAATTCAGCGTAAGGTTCATTAGTTCCTTGTATTACCTTAGATAATTGACCTTGTAAGTCTCCATGCCCCTGTAAAGTTTTCCATGCCCTAACTGCATCTACAGCAATTTGTGCGTATACGCCAGGGTCATATTCAATTTGCTGTCTTTGACCCTCATAAGGTCCCTTTCCCAATAGCATCTCTATATTTCTTTGAGGGTAACCAGCTTCTGCATTTCGCCTAGCTGTCTCCATGCAAAATTCCTCATTGGCAACCTTCCATAAGAAATATTGTCCTCCGTTTAGCACAGATCGACACATGTTAGCCCAATCTGCTGGTGTCATGTCCAAGTTGGTAAGAGATTCGACCATGCTTATTGTGAAGGGAGCTTGCGGCCCATAGGTTGTTACAGCCTCCTTTAATTGCTTTATTGTTTTGAAATCTAAAGTATGGTGAATTCGTTGCCCTCCTGCCTGCTCAAGTACAGGGCATGCTAATCTTTGGGGTTCTGTCTCAGAATTCCGTCCATCAACTACGGGAGTTGAGGGCCGCTCAGCGGTAGATGGAGCTGTTGGTTGAATTATGCCCTCTGGTGATAGAACGGAGTTAGTAGCAACCTCCTGTTGTAATTCTCCACCTGATGGCTGCTTTTCCTCTAAGCTTGCTTTCTTTAAATTTTCCTCTGTCTGACTAGCTTGAAAGACCTTCTCTTTTGCTTGACCTAGCGTTTTTTCTACCATAGTCTGGACCTCTAACAATTTACTTAACAGTTTTTCGGTTTGTTTTTTACTGGATTCTAATCTACTATAAAGGTAACGTAACCCAATAAGATAGGATAAAACAAAGCCGAAACAGAATGAAACAAAAACGGAGCAGAGAATGGTTGTATCGATTTTCTCTTTCTCAGGGCCGAATAACTTCAAACCTTGAGCCAACCATTTTTCCCAGTTCGCCTGAGAAAATTCTAGAGCTAGGGAGCTCAAAATAAAAACCAAATAAATCAAAACAAGAACACACTGTTTTTTGAGATGGGCACCCATCCTGTCGCCTTCCCTCAGGGGCGAACAATTTTACTCACCTCTAAGCTTCAGGCATTCCCCGTACGGGACGCCAAATGCCGCAGTCTTGGCTGGGCACAGAATCACGAGCCACTCAAGCAGGAACAAAACTTTATTTTGAAAAAGCCGCCAATACTCTGTAGGTGCTGGCAAGCCAAACCCGGTCCACCCACGCGAGCCTCCACCGGAACCGCGCGTTCCCCGGAACCGGGGGTCCCCCAGACCTCCCCCGGAATTCCCTCCTACTATCCTTCCCCAACCAATGGGAACTCTCCATGAGTCCCGTAACATGAATCCGGTAGCAGGCCAAGGTGAACAGCGGGAGTCCAATTTCCATATGAATGTAAATCTTAACATAATCATCTCAGTGGCTAGCTGGCGTCACTTTACAACCAAAGGTGTCATACATCGTATATTTGCTTGTGGCTCCTAGCAACAGTTGACCTGCGTTATTTCAAGCTGACATTCACCTGCATTGTCTTCAAGATGACAGTTTACCTGTGTTTTCTTCACGCTGACAGTTTACCTACGTTGTCTTCAAGCTGACAGTTGACCTACGTTTTTTTCAAGCTGACAGTTGATGTACGTTCCCTTCAAGCTGACAATTGACCTGCGATTTCTTCAAGCTGACAGTTGACCTAGGTTTTCTTCAAGCTGAAAGTTGACCCGCGTTTTCTTCAAGCTGACAGTTGACCTGTGTTTTCTTCAAGCTCACAGTTGACTCACGTTTTCTTCAAGTTGACAGTTGACCTGAATTGTGTTCATGCTGATAGTTGACCTACGTTGTCTTCAAGCTGACAGAGGACCTGCGTTTACTTCAAGCTCAACGTTGAAACACGTTGTCTTCAAGCTGACAGTTGCCCCACATTGTCTTCAAGCTGACAGTTGACCTGCGTTTTCTCCAAGCTGACAGTTGACCTACGTTATTTTTAAGCTGACAGTTGACCTACGTTTTCTTTAAGCTGACAGTTGACCTACGTTTTCTTTAAGCTGACAGTTGACCTGCAATATTTCAAGCTGACAGTTGACCTGCATTGTCTTCAAGATGACAGTTTACCTATGTTTTCTTCATGCTCACAGTTTACCTACGTTGTCTTCAAGCTGACAGTTGACCTACGTTTTTTTCAAGCTGACAGATGACGTACGTTCTATTCAAGCTGACAATTGACCTGCGTTTTCTTCAAGCTGACAGTTGACCTAGGTTTTCTTCAAGCTGACAGTTGACCTGCATTTTCTTCAAGCTGATAATTGTCCTGTGTTTTCTTCAAATTCACAGTTGACCCACGTTGTCCTCCAGCTGACAGTTGACCTACATTGTCTTCAAGAAGAGGGTTGACCTCTCTTTTCTTCAAGCTGACAGTTGACCTACGTTTTCTTCAAGCTGACAGTTGACCTGCGTTGTCTTCAAGCAGACAGTTGACCTGCGATGTTTCCAAGCTGTCAGTTGACCTGCGTTTTCTTTAACCTGACAGTTGACCTGCGTTTTCTTCAAGAAGACAGTTGACCTGCATTTTCTTCATGCTGACAGTTGACCTATGATTTCTTCAAGCTGGACAGTTGATCTACGTTTTCTTGAAACTGACAGTTGATCTGCGTTATCATCAAGCTGACAGTTGACCTGCGTTGTCTTCAAGCTGACAGTTGACCTGCATTTTCTTCAAGCTGACAGTTGACCCACGTTGTCTTCAAGCCGACAGTTGACCTACATAGTTTTCAAGATGACAGTTGACCAGTGTTTTCTTCAAGCTGACAGTTTACCTACGTTGTCTTCAAGCTGACAGATGACCTATGATTTCGTCAAGCTCACAGTTGACCTACGTTGTCTTCAAGCTGACAGTTGACCTGCATTTTCTTCAATCTGACAGTTGACCTACTTTTTCTTCAAGCTGAGAGTTGACCTACGTTGTCTTCAAGCTGACCGTTGACCTATGTTTTCTTCAAGCAGACAGTTTACCTGCGTTGTTTTCAAACTGAGAGTTGACCTGCGTTTTCTTCAAGGTGGACAGTTGACCTACGTTTTCTTCAAGCTGACAGTTGACCTACATTGTCTTCAAGCTTACAATTGACCTACGTTTTCTTCAGGCTGACAGTTGACTTACATGTTCTTCAAGCTGACAGTTAACCTACGTAGTTTCAAGCTGACAGTAGACCTGCGTTTTCGTCAAGCTGACAGTTGACCTACGTTTTTTTTCACCTGACATTTGACCTACGTTGTCTTCAAGCTGACAGTAGACCTACGTTTTCTTCAAGCTGACAGTTGACCTACGTTGTCTTCAAGCTGACAGTTGACCTACGTTGTCTTCAAGCTGACAGTTGACCTACGTTTTCTTCAAGCTGACAGTTGACCTGCGTTTTCTTCAATATGACAGTTGACCTAGGTTTTCTTTAAGCTGACATTTGACCTATGTTGTCTTCAGGCTGACAGTTCACCTGCGTTTTCTTCAAGCTGACAGTTGACCTATGTTTTCTTTAAGCTGACATTTGACCTACGTTGTCTTCAAGCCGACACTAGACCTACGTTTCCTTCAAGGTGACACTTGAACTACGTTGTCTTCAAGCTGACAGTTGACCTAAGTTTTTTCAAGCTCACAGTTGACCTACGTTGTCTTCAAGCTGAAAATTGACCTGCTTTTTCTTCAAGATGACAGTTGACCTGCGTTTTCTTTAAGCTGACATTTAACCTATGTTGTCTTCAAGCTGACAGTTCACCTACGTTTTCTTCAAGTTGACAGTTAACTTACATTGTCTTCAAGCTGACAGTTGACCTACGTTGTCTTCAAGCTGACCGTTGACCTGCATTTTCTACAGGCTGACAGTTGAACTAGGTTTTCTTCAAGCTGACAGTTGACTACGTTGTCTAGAAGCTGACAGTTGATCTGCGTTTTCATCAAGCTGACAGTTAACCAACGTTTTCTTTAAGCTGATATTGGACCTACGTTGTCTTCAAGCAGATATTTCACCTATATTTTCTGCAAGCTGACACTTGACCTTTGTTTTCTTCAATCTGACAGTTGACCTAGGTTGTATTCAAGGTGACAGTTGACCTGCGTTGTCTTCAAGCTGAAGTTGTCTAACACTTTCTTCTAGCAGACAGTTGACCTGCGTTGTCTTCAAGCTGAGAGCTGACGTGCGTTTTCTTCAAGTTGGACAGTTGACCTACGTTTTCTTCAAGCTGACAGTTGACCTACATTATCTTCAAGCTGACAGTTGACCTGCGTTTTCTTCAAGCTGACAGTTGACCTATGTTTTCTTCAAGCAGACCGTTGACCTGCATTTTCTTCAAGCTGACAGTTGACCCGCATTTTCTTTAACCTGACAGTTGACCTATGTTGTTTTCAAGCTGACATTTGACCTGTGTTTTCTTCAAGCTGACAGTTTACCTGCATTTTCTTCAATCTGGACAGTTGACCTACGTTTCCTTCAAGCTGACAGTTGACCTTCGTTGTCTCCAAGCTGACAGTTGACTGCCTTGACTTCAATCTGGACAGTTGACCTACGTTTCCTTCAAGCTGCAGTTGACCTGCGTTGTCTTCAAGCAGACAGTTGACCTGCATTTTCTTCAAGCTGCAGTTGACCTGCGTTGTCTTCAAGCGGACAGTTGACCTGCGTTTTCTTCAAGCTGGACAGTTGACCTACGTTGTCTTCAAGCTGACAGTTGACCTGCGTTTTCTTCAAGCTGCCAGTTCTCCTAGGTTTTCTTCAAGCTGACAGTTGTCCTGTGTTATCTTCAAGCTGACAGTTGACCTACGTTGTCTTCAAGCTGACAGTTGACCTGCGTTTTCTTCAAGCTGACAGTTGACCTGCGTTTTCTTCAATTTGGACAGTAGACCTATGTTTTCTTCAAGCTGACAGTTGACATGCGTAGTCTCCAAGCTGACAGTTAACCTGCGTTGATTCAAGCTGACAGTGGACCTGCATTGTCTTCAAGCTCACAGTTGAAACACGTTGTCTTCAAGTTCACAGTTGCCCTACATTGTCTTCAAGATGACCGTTGACCTCTGTTTTCTTCAAGCTGACAGTTTACTTACGTTGGTTTCAAGCTGACAGTTGATCTACATTTTCTTGAAGCTGACAGTTGACCTACGTTGTCTTCAAGCTGACAGTTGACCTACGTTTTCTTGAACCTGACAGTAGATCTGCGTTGTCCTCAAGCTGACAGTTGACCTACGTTTTCTTGAAGCTAACAGTTGACCTACGTTGTCCTAAAGCTGACAGTTGACCTGAGTTTTCTTCAAGCTGACAGTTGACCTGCATTTTCTTCAAGCTGACAGTTGACCTGCATTTTCTTCAATCTGGACAGTTGACCTACTTTTTCTTCAAGTTGACAGTTGACCTGAATTGTCTTCAAGCTGACAGTTGACCTGAGTTGTCTTCAAGCTGACAGAGGACCTGCGTTTTCTTGAAGCTAACGGTTGACCTACGTTGTCCTAAAGCTGACAGTTGACCTGAGTTTTCTTCAAGCTGACAGTTGACCTACATTTTCTTCAAGCTGACAGTTGACCTGCGTTTTCTTCAATCTGGACAGTTGACCTATGTTTTCTTCAAGTTGACAGTTGACCTGAATTTCTTCAAGCTGACAGTTGACCTGAGTTGTCTTCAAGCTGACAGAGGACCTGCGTTTTCTTGAAGCTAACGGTTGACCTACGTTGTCCTAAAGCTGACAGTTGACCTGAGTTTTCTTCAAGCTGACAGTTGACCTACATTTTCTTCAAGCTGACAGTTGACCTGCGTTTTCTTCAATCTGGACAGTTGACCTATGTTTTCTTCAAGTTGACAGTTGACCTGAATTTCTTCAAGCTGACAGTTGACCTGAGTTGTCTTCAAGCTGACAGAGGACCTGCGTTTTCTTGAAGCTCAACGTTGAAACACGTTGTCTTCAAGCTGACAGTTGCCCTATATTGCCTTCAAGCTGACAGTTGACCTGCGTTTTCTTCAAGATGACAGTTGACATACGTTACGTTTAAGCTAACACTTGACCTACGTTTTCTTTAAGCTGATAGTTGAAGTACGTTTTCTTCAAGCTGACAGTTGACCTGCATTGTCTTCAAGATGGCAGTTTACCTGTGTTTTCTACAAGCTGACCGTTTACCTACGTTGTTTTCAAGCTGGCAGTTGACCTACGTTTTTTTCAAGCTGACAGTTCACATACATTCTATTCAAACTGACAATTGACCTGCGTTTTCTTCAAGCTGACAGTTGACCTAGGTTTTCTTCAAGCTGATAGTTGACCTGCGTTTCCTTCAAGCTGCCACTTGACCTGTGTTTTCTTCAAGCTCACAGTTGACCCACGTTGTCTTCAAGCTGACAGTTGACCTACATTGTCTTCAAGAAGAGGGTTGAGCTCTCTTTTCTTCAAGCTAACAGTTGACCTTCGTTTTTTTCAAGCTGACAGTTGATGTACGTTGTCTTCAAGATGACCGTTGACCTACGTTTTCTTCAAGCTGACAGTTGACCTGCGTTGTCTTCAAGCAGAAAGTTGACCTGCGTTGTCTCCCAGCTGTCAGTTGAACTGCATTTTCTTCAACCTGACAGTTGATCTGTGTTTTCTTCAAGCTGACAGTTGACCTGCGTTTTCTTCAAGCTGACAGTTGACCTATGTTTTCCTCAGGCTGGACAGTTGACCTACGTTTTCTTGAAACTGACAGTTGACCTGCGTTATCTTCAAGCTGACAGTTGACCTGCGTTGTCTTCAAGCTGACAGTTGACCAGCGTTTTCTTCAAGCTTTCAGATGACCCACGTGGTCTTCAAGCCGACAGTTGACCTACATGATCTTCAAGATGACAGTTGCCCTGTGTTTTCTTCAAGCTGACAGTTTACCTATGTTCTCTTCAAGCTGACAGTTGACCTACGATTTCCTCAAGCTCACAATTGACCTACGTTGTCTTCAAGCTGACAGTTGACCTAGGTTTTCTTCAATCTGACAGTTGACCTACGTTGTCTTCATGCTGACAGTTGACCTGCGTTGTTTTCAAGCTGACAGTTTCCCAGCGTTTTCTTCAAGCAGACAGTTGACCTACGTTCTGTTCAAGCTGACAATTGACCTACGTTTTCCTCAAGCTGACAGTTGATTTACATGTTCTTCACGCTGACAGTTGACCTACGTTTTTTTTAAGCTGACATTCGACCTACGTTGTCTTCAAGCTGACAGTAGACCTACGTTTTCTTCAAGCTGACAGTTGACATACGTTTTCTTTAAGCTGACATTTGACCTATGTTGTCTTCAAGCTGACAGTTGACCTACGTTCTCTTCAAGCTGACAGTTGACCTACGTTTTCTTCAAGCTGACAGGTGACCTTCGTTTTCTTCAAGCTGACAGTTGACCTACGTTTTCTTTAAGCTGACAGGTGACCTTCGTTTTCTTCAAGCTGACAGTTGACCTACGTTGTCTTCAAGCTGACAGTTGTCCTGCGTTATCTTCAAGCTGACAGTTTACCTACGTTTTCTTCAAGCTGATGGTTGACCTGCGTTTTCATTTAGCTGACAATTGACCTGCATTTTCTTCAAGCTGACAGTTGACCTTTGTTTTCTGCATGCTGGACATTTGACCTACGTTTTCTTCAAGCTGACAGTTGACCTGCATTGTCTTCAAGCTGACAGTTGACCTGCGTTTTCTTCAAGCTGACAGGTGACCTACGTTTTTTTCAAGCTGGTCTGTTGACTTACGTTTTCTTAAAGCTCACACTTGACCTGCGTTTTCTTTAAGCTGACAGTTGACCGGGTTTTCTTCAAGCTGACAGTTGACCTACGTTTTTTTCAAGCTGACATTTGACCTACGTTGTCTTCAAGGTGACAGTTGACCTACGTTTTCTTCAAGCTGACAATTGCCCTACGTTTTCTTCAAGCTGACAGTTCACCTACCTTTTCTTCAAGCTGACAGTTGACCTGCGTTTTCTTAAAGCCTACAGTTGACCTAGGTTCTCTTCAAGCTGACAGTTGACCTGTGTTTTCTTCAAGCTCACAGTTGACCTGCGTTTTCTTCAAGCTGACAGTTGACCTCCGTTTTCTTCAATATGACAGTTGACCTGCTGCCGCAGTCTTGGCTGGGCACAGAATCACGAGCCACCACACAGCTTTGTAGATTCAAACGGCAATTCTTTATTCCCAAACTCACACCGGCCTCCACACATGTTCTGGGGCAATTCCAGTTCTTCTGCCACCCAAATCACCTACTCCACGAGGCTCCCTCTCCCAAAATGCTCTCTGAATCTCACCAGAACTCAATGGGAGCTCAGGCAGCAGGAACGCCCTAATTCCAGCAGCAATAATCCTCAACATCGAACTTCCCTAAAATCCAAGGTCTTAAACTGGGAACGCCCTTAACCCAAGGAGCGGGATACTTCCTCAAACTGCAGGACACACCCTAATCCTGGATCCTCCCTGGTCGTTGAGCAGGGTCACCTTTCTCAAACACACATGCAAGGTCAACAGCGAAATCATTAACATGGGGTACGCTAGCAAGGAAATTTTGATGCGTCATTTCTACTTGGTAATGTCCCTCAGCAACCTGCGTTGTCTTCAACCTGACTCTTGACCTACGTTGTCTTCAAGCTGACAGTTGACCTACATTTATTTCAAGCTCACAGTTGACCTGCATTTTCTTCACGCTGACAGTTGACCTACGTTTTCTTCAAGCTGAAAGTTGACCTACATTTTCTTCAAGCTGACAGTTGACCTATGATTCCTTCAAGCTGACAGTTGACCTGTGTTTTCTTCAATCTGACAGTGGACGTGTGTTGTTTTCAAGCTGACAGTTGATCTACATTGTCTTCAAGCTGACAGTTGACCTACGTTTTCTTCAAGCTTACAGTTGACCTGCGTTTTCTTCAACCTGAACAGTTGACCTACGTTTTCTTCAAGCTGACAGTTGACCTGCATGTTCTTTAAGCTCACAGTTGACCTATCTTTTCTTCAAACTGACAGTTGACCTGCGTTTTCTTCAAGCTCACAGTTGACTTACGTGTTCCTCAAGCTGACAGTTGACCTGCATGTTCTTGAAGCTGACATTTGACCTATGTTTTCTTCAAGCTGACAGTTGACCTGTGTTTTCTTCAGGCTGACAGTTGACCTCCGTTTTCTTCAAGCTGACAGTTGACCTGCGTTGTCTTCAACCTGACTGTTGACCTACGTTGTTTTCAAGCTGACAGTTGACCTACAAATCTTCAAGCTGACAGTTGATGTACGTTTTCTTCAATCTGACAGTTGACCTACGTTGTCTTCAAGCTGACAGTTGACCTGCGTTTTCTTCAAGCTGACAATTGACCTACGTTTTCTTCAAGTTGGACACTTGACCTACGTTTTCTTCAAACTGACAGTTGACCTGCGTTTTCTTCCAGCTGACAGTTGACCTGCGTTTTCTTGAAGCTGACAGTTGACCTGCATGTTCTTCAAGCTCACAGTTGACCTATGTTTTCTTCAAGCTGACAGTTGACCTGCGTTTTCTTCAAGCTGACAGTTGACCTGCATGTTCTTGAAGCTGACAGTAGACGTATGTTTTCTTCAAGATGACAGTTGACCTGCATTTTCTTCAAGCTGACAATTGACCTACATTTTCTTCAAGCTGACAGTTGACCTGCGTTTTCTTCAATCTGACATTTGACCTACATTGTCTTCAAGCTGACAGTTGACTTTCGTTGTCTTCAAGCTGACTGTTGACCTACGTTGTCTTCAAGCTGACAGTTGACCTACGTTTTCATCAAGCTGACAGTTGACCTGCGTTTTCTTCAAGCGGACAGTTTTCCTGCGTTTTCTTCAAGCTGAGAATTGACCTGCAATTTCCTCTAGTTTACGGTTGACCTGCGTTTTGTTAAAGCTGACAGTTGACATACGTTCTCTTCAAGCTGACAGTTGACCTGCGTTTTCTTCAAGCTGACAGGTGACCAGCGTTTTCTTCAAGCTTACAGTTGACCTACGTTGCCTTCAAGCGGGACAGTTGACCTGCGTTTTCTTCAAGCTGACATTTACCTACGTTTTCTTCAGGCTGACAGTTTACCTACGTTGTCTCCAAGCTGACAGTTGACCTGCGTTGTCTTCAAGCTGACAGTTGACCTGTGTTGTTTCAAGCTGACAGTTGCCGTACATTGTCTTCAAGATGACCGTTGCGCTGTGTTTTGTTCAAGCTGACAGTTTACCTACGTTGTCTTCCAGCTGACAGTTGACCTGCATTGTCTTGAAGTTGACAGTTGACCTGCGTTTTCTTCAAGCTGACATGTGACCTGTGTTTTCTTCAAGCTGACAGTTGACCTACATTTACTATAAGATGACAGTTGAGCTGCATTTTCTTCAAGCTGACAGTTGACCTACGTTTTCTTCAAGCTGACAGTTGACCTATGTTTTCTTTAAGCTGACATTTGACCTACGTTGTCTTCAAGCTGCCAGTTGACCTACGTTTTCTTCACGCTGACCATTGACCTACGTTTTCTTCAAGCTGACAGTTAACCTACGTTGTCTTCAAGCTGACAGTTGACCTTCGTTTTTTGAAGCTGAGAGTTGACCTACGTTTTTTTCAAGCTGACAGTTGCCCTGGGTTTTCTTCAAGCTGACAGTTGACTTGCATTTTCTTCAAGCTGACAGTTGACCTGCGTTTTCTTCAAGCTGACAGTTGACCTACGTTGTCTTCAAGCTGACAGTTGACCTACGTTTTCTTTAAGCTGACAGTTGACCTACGTTTTCTTCAAGCTGACAGTTGACCTGCGTTTTCTTCAAGCTGACAGATGACCTACGTTTTCTTTAAGCTGACATTTTACCTACGTTGTCTTCAATATACAGTTGACCTACGTTTTCTTCCAGCTGACAGTTGACCTACGTTGTCTTCAAGCTGACCGTTGAGTTAAGTTTTCTTCAAGCTGACAGGTGTCCTACATTTTGTTCAAGTTGACAGTTGACCTGCATTTTCTTCAAGCTGACAATTGACCTGTGTTTTCTTCAAGCTGACTGTTGACCTATGTTGTCTTTAAGCTCACAGTTGACCTACGTTTTCTTCAAGCTGACAGTTGACCTACTTTTTCTTCAAGCTTACAGTTGACCTACGTTTTCTTCAAGCTGACTGTTGACCTACATTTTCTTCAAGCTGACAGTTTTCCTATGTTGTCTTCAAACTGACAGTTGACCTGCGTTTTCTTCAAGCTCACAGTTGACCTACGTTTTCTTCAAGATGAGAGTTGACCTGAGTTTTCTTCAAGCTGACAGTTGACCTTTGTTTTGTTCAAGCTGGACAAGTGGCCTACATTTTCTTCAAACTGACAGTTGACCTGCATTGTCTACAAGCTGAAAATTGACCTGCGTTTTCTTCAAGCTCACAGTTGACTTACGTTTTCTTCAAGCTGACTGGTTTGTGTGTTTTATTTCGATCTCTTCTAAGTAAAACACACAAACCAGTTACTTTATTTATATTGCTACGTCTGAGACAGCTCACCTCCCTGGTTCCCGCCTCCAGCCGCCCAGCAGGGCAGCGAGGGTTACTCTTGGCTAGCAGGAGAGAGAGAGAGCGAACACGCCTGGGAGTAGCCTTTTATTTGGGGAACAAGAGATTCAGGGGAGAATTCCATCCAATGAAGGTTGAGGGGGGGCTGCACTCCAAGGTCAGGGTCAGTGATTGGGTCTCCGGGGTCAGTGGTCACGCACACCCCCATACGGATGGGCTCTCTCATCAGGAAAGGGTCGGGAAATCTCCGACCAAGCCAGAGCACCTCAGGCCCTTAACGGGAGTCACCCAATCACGTGTCAGAATGGCTCCCCACATATTCCCCCTTTCTTTTCTTAACAATGAGGCGGCGGTTCACTCTCTGGAGTTCTTGGATTCTTGATTGGAAGAATCGCCATCCTATAGTTACAATACAAAAGAGAATTAACAGCAAAGAGAATAATCCAATAATGTACCAAGCGGAGTGCTTAAGAATATTTCCAGGGTTGAATCCATTTAACTCCTTCAATATTTGGTTAGCCAAAGAAGAAGGATCTGAAAAATCAGCTTTATTATTTTGAATGTCTTGGATATGGTGATGAAGTTCCAGAATATCCAAGCTATTATTACTATTTTGCCAAATACTTAATAAATGGTTTTTAATCTTCTCCCAATCCCAGAGAGAAGCATTGTACTTGGCAGCTGTAACACATACATACTTATAATTAGCATGGCATTTAAGCCTTTCCTTTAATTTTAAGGCTGAAAGTTCATTACCTATGTTTATGACAGTTGCCTCTAAGGCGTTTAATTTAGTCTCAATCCTTTCATCAATATTTACTTGATTACGTAGAGCCTTGGAAGTATTTTGAGCTAAATTATTAAGAAATTTTGCATGCTGAATATTCTGAGACAATGTCAGAGATGCAGAGACAGTTGAGGCAATAAATGAGACCAGTGCTAAGACACCAACAATTATGACTCCAATAGCACGTTTAGGTCTTGTTAGCTGGGCATGAATTTGTTGCAAGACTTGTAAACCAGCATCAGCATACCATGGCTCTGAAAGATTAGCAGGTAATAAAACAAAAGAGGGCTGAGGAAGTATCAGCACTCCTTTTCCTCTATTATACCTAGAAATACAATTAGTTAGGTTGCACTTATTACGTAACAATATATCTATCTTCCATCGATTTAACTTTTACATTTCCAATAATTAAAACATAAGGAGATTGGACACAGGCTCTTAAGCCATAGCAAGATCCCTCTTTACAGTTCTTGCCGACAAATTTTGGTAAAGGTTTATCTGTAAAATGTAAATACTCTGAGGCAGCAATTAAACACCAAATATCTTTTTGAACACCTCCTTCACTATAAGTCAAAATATTACTAACAAATCCTGCAGGTGTCATAGCAGAATTTCTTCGTAATTGTCTCTTATCAATTTTTGGAGACCAGTCTAAAATATACCCACTAGCTTTAGACACCTTATGTTGTACAGGAAAGTTATTTACATAATCCATCCATTTAGGAAAGGTGCCAATTTCAATTATAGAACTATTTGGACAGTGGGGTATCTGTGGAGGTTCTGTAGAAATGACTGGCTTGTTATGGGAAAGTCCCATCTTAATTACTGATCTAGTATTAGGTTTTAAGTCCCCATAAATAGAATTATTTGTCAGTCTAGGTTTACCAATCGCTGTCTTTTCTTCAAATGATACTTTCAGACAGCCAGCATGTTTATCATGTGTCCACCATAAAGGTAATTGGGCACTGTAGCCAGAATAATTAAATCTAGTCACATGATTGGGAGTAATATGAGTATCTGTAAATCCTCCCATCATGAATGAGTCATTAGTAAATATTGGAATAGATTCTCCAGTCCACACAGCTGGGTATACCAGGGGTGGATCTGGGAAATACATCCAATAAGTGTCTACTTGATTCCCTTTTACCTGACAGCCCAGTAGGGCAATTACTGTCGCTACCATCAAGACTGGGGTCCTGTTTTTTCCTAGGCGTCGAAGTATTTGGGAAGCCTGGGTTGTTAGTTTCTTCACATCTTTCCACGAAATCAGCTTTTCGGCTGGTTCAATCTGGTTTTTCTTCATCTTTTTCCGATATCTCCTCCTTCTGGGTTGTGGCTCCTCCGGGTCGATCCGCAGTCTCTTGAATCTGGGTTCTATCTCTTCCATGTCTGATAGCACGTTCAGGCACCCAAATAGGACGGAAAGCATCTTCTGGAAAAATACAAGCATACCTTTTCCCCGCATTATTACCGGGTCTGGACCCTTCCATTGACCAGTCTGTAAATCTTTCCACAGAACTCTGCCTAAGGGGCCTGTTACTGAGGGAGACATTTGCCTCTCAGCAGCAGTGTGACCTTTTGTGTCACAGTTTAAAAAATTTAAAACAAATAAGGCATGATTAAGGCTATTTTGGGGAGTCACAATTTTATTCCCCCTTTTTAATTTTTGTAATTGAAGTTTGATAGATAAATGAGCTCGTTCCACAATGGCTTGACCTTGGGGGTTATAAGGAATTCCTGTTTTATGATTAATTTTAAACTCTTGGCAAAATTGTTGAAAAGAAGAGCTTACATAAGCTGGAGCATTATCTGTTTTAATCTGCATAGGGCACCCTAAAACGGAAAAAGCTGCTAAGCAATGAGAAATTACATGTTGAGTATTTTCCTTAGTACGTGCTGTAGCAAAAATAAATCTAGAATAAGTGTCTACTATGACATGCACATAACATTGCTTACCAAATTGAGGAATATGAGTTACATCCATTTGCCATATTTGATTTGGTTTTAATCCATGGGGATTTACCCCTGATGGCAGAGATGGAGTGTGAATAACACACTTAGGGCATTGGCTTACAATCTGACGAGCTTGTTCTCTGGTAATACTAAATTTTTTACGTAAGCTAGAAGCATTTTGATGATGCAAGAAATGGGAAGCTAGTGCACAGTCATACGAAGACATCTGTTGACAAAAGGCTACTAATTTATCAATTTTGTCATTACCTGCAACTAGAGGTCCAGGAAGGTTAGTATGGGCACGAATGTGTCCTATGAAACATGGGTACTTTCGCATTAGCACTGTCTTTTGTAAATTATGAAATAATTCAAATAATTCCTGTGATGAAGTAAACCCAATAACTGAGGTTTCAATATTTTTGGTAACTCCGACTGCATATAATTCGTCAGAATAGATATTAATAGGCTCATTTGAAAAATAAGGCACAAATCAGAGCTTGAAGGTCTGCCCCTTGGGCAGAAGTATAAGAAGTTTGTATTACCTCTGTGTGAACACGGCTGAAGAAACCTGCCTTACCTGAGTTGGAACCATCTGTGAACACCGATAAAGCTTCCTCTATTGGATGAGAACGTACAATCTTTGGAAAAATAAGTGACGTTAATGATGCAAATTGTACAATCTTATCACAAGGATAATGGCTATCTATCTGGCCAGGGAAATCTGCAAAAGCTATCTGCCAGGAGCTAGAAGTTTGAAAAAGCCAATTAGTCTGTTGAACAGAAAATGGAATAATTATGATATCAGGTTCAGATCCAATTAATTGTAAAATCCTAGTTCTACCTTTAATTACTAATTGAGCTATAGAATCATGAAAAGGAATTAATGTTTTTTGAGGGGAGTGGGATAAATAAATCCATTCAATAACTCCTAATCTTTGCCATATGGCTCCTGTTGGGGTATGTTCAGTTGGAAATATTAATAAATACATTATTTCTTTAGGATCTATTCTAGTAAGCTGTGCATTTTTAATTGCAATTTCAACTTTTCTCAAGGCTGTCTTAGCTTCTAAAGTTAGTTGACGTGGAGGGGTTGGAGAAGGATTTCCTCATAATATCTGAAATAAAGGACTTAACTCAGAAGTAGTTAGTTTTAAAGATGGTCTTAGCCAGTTAATATCTCCTAATAGTTTTTGAAAATCATTAAGGGTACGTAACTCTTTAACTCTTATCTGAAGATTTTGAGGACGGA
This sequence comes from Spermophilus citellus, assembly GCF_964194105.1. Taxonomy (NCBI): domain Eukaryota; kingdom Metazoa; phylum Chordata; class Mammalia; order Rodentia; family Sciuridae; genus Spermophilus; species Spermophilus citellus. The sequence continues at coordinate 1,473,208 of NC_138182.1, read as the reverse complement.
TTGTACTTCCTTGAATTATCTGACCTAGATATTGAAAAGGAGATACCTTTTGAATTTTTTGAGGAGCTATACATAAACCCATTGCTGTAAGTGATGTCTCTAACTGAGTAAAAATTTCTGAAAGTACTTCTGGATTAGTATGAGCCAATAATATATCATCCATAAAATGAATAATATAGGCATCAGGAAAGCTATTTCTAATGGGATCTATTGCCTGGTCAACATATTTTTGGCACAGTGTAGGACTATTACGCATTCCCTGGGGAAGTACCTTCCAGCAATATCTTTTAACAGGTTCCTTAAAATTAATTGCTGGGACAGTGAAAGCAAATCTTTCACAATCTTCAGGATGTAACCTTATAGAGAAAAAACAGTCTTTTAAATCTATTGCCATCAAGCTATAATCTAAAGGAATGGCTGTGGGGAAGGGAAGTCCTGGCTGTAATGACCCCACAGGCTGAATTGCCTGATTTATTGCCCTTAAATCCTGTAGCAATCTCCAATTCCCTGACTTTTTCTTAATAACAAAAATAGGGGTGTTCCAAGGACTAAGTGTTGGTTCAATATGACCAGCCTGAAGTTGTTCCTCAACTAATCTATGAATTATTTTAAGCTTTTCCCCTGAGATGCACCACTGAGAAATCCATATAGGCTCCTCTGTGAGCCACATGATTTTTTTAGCTGTCTTAGGGATCGGGGAAGTACTCAGGGCCCCTAGTAAAAATTTTGGTCTGGAGTATTTACTAATCTTTGTCGTGGAGACTGGCTTGTAAACAGATATTCTTCCTGAAAGGTTTCCTTATCATCTCCAGGAAAATATCTCTGATTAACTTTCTCAACTGACCTTATAGAATTTGGAGTAACTAATAACAATCCCATTTTGGTTAATATATCTCTTCCCCATAGGTTAGCTGGTAAAGACTCTAACACATAAGGCTTAAATATTCCACTGTTCCCATCAGAATCTTGCCAACGGAGATAGTTGGCACTTTGAGCAGGCTGTGAAACCTGTCCTATTCCTTCTAGGCTAGCTGGTGCTACGTGCAAAGGCCAGTTCCTAGGCCAAAACCGACTGGACAATACCGAGCTATTAGCTCCTGTGTCTATGATGCCTAAGAAATTTTTATTATTAATTCTAAGTTTTAATAAAGGGCGTTCTTGCCGTACCAATTGGGACCAATATACTCTGTCCGGCGGTTTAGAAACTGAATCTACCGGCAGGTGCCTTTCTGAGACACAAGACAATAATATTAATTGAGCAAAAATATCCTTTGGGGTGAGCCTTAGGGCATAATTGGATCTTACAGTAACATATAATTGCCCTTTAAATTCTGAATCTATTACAGCAGGTATGACCTCAATGGCTCCCTTTAAACTATTACGCCCCAAAATTAAACCTACAGTATTTTCAGGAAGTGGCCCGAAAATCCCAGTAGGGATTTGTTTTTGCCCCATTTCAGGATCTAATTCAACTGTCTTTGAAGGTCCTAAGAAAACTGTCTGTGATCTCTGTCCCTGTCCCGGTAAAAATCGCGGACTGTCCTGGTCGGCGCTGCCAGTGATGTCACACTGTGTGACCATTCCCCATGGAATTCCTGGGCTCCCGCTAGGAGGGAATGCCGGCGGTGGCGAGAAGGCGGGCTGATCCGAGCCATTTGAATCCTCCGCATGGGGCTGCGAGTCTAAGTTCACATTTCTAACCTTGGTCCCTAGTGCGTTTGTTCTTAAATGGCTCAAGGGAAAGGAAATTAACTTAGCCTCAGGCTGACTTTCCATTTGAATAGACTTAACAGCTCTTTGAATGCCTTTTAAAAGGTCTTCAGGGGGCCACGAACTTTGGCCCATATATTCAAAAAGACAAACTTCTAGGGCTGTCCAAGTTTTCTGTATATTTTCTATGCCTCCAGGTATTTCAGTAGAAAGACAGACTCTCTGTAACTTTTTTCCTAATTTCTCCCAAGTAAGTAAATTTGGAGACTCTTGGTCACAAAACCAAGGACAATATTCACCTACAATCTTTAAGAATTGTAATAACTGAGTTTTCTTTATCTGTTTTCCTTTCTGATTAATTATACTGTCTAAAATAGTCAGATACATTTCCTTATCCATAGAAGTAGAATTTCCCATTTTAAGTAATTTAACGTCTCTTTCCTTCAATATCTCCAGGTACTTTTGTGACCCAACTGTCACCTCTTCCTTTATCTTTATTTTTATTCCTTATCTTCCTTTATCTTTATTTTTATTCCTTATCTTCCTTTATCTTTATTTTTTTCCTTATCTTTATAGCACGCTCCCACTCAATCTAACTAATCTAGAATGCCCCCCTCTTGGGCGCCAATTCTACCATGCGGCCTGCACAGTGGTTTCATTAATGAGGTTCTAGGCATAAAGTTAGTTAGAAGAGATCGAAATAAAACACACAAACCAGTTACCTTATTTATATTGCTAGGTCCGAGACGGCTCACCTCCCTGGTTCCCGCCTCCAGCCGCCCAGCAGGGCAGCGAGGATTACTCTGGGCTAGCAGGAGAGAGAGAGAGCGAACACGCCTGGGAGTAGCCTTTTATTTGGGGAACAAGAGATTCAGGGGAGAATTCCATCCAATGAAGGATGAGGGGGGGCTGCACTCCAAGGTCAGGGTCAGTGATTGGGTCTCCGGGGTCAGTGGTCACGCACACCCCCACACGGATGGGCTCTCTCATCAGGAAAGGGTCGGGAAATCTCCGACACAGCCAGAGCGCCTCAGGCCCTTAACGGGAGTCACCCAATCACGTGTCAGAATGGCTCCCCACAATTAGCGAAAGGAGATGTTGAGAGCCACAGCCGAAGGGGCCCCAGCAAACTTCCAGCTGCCAGCAAACTTCCAGCTGCCAGCTGATGATTGGCTCACAGAGGCCCCAGCAAACTTCTAGCTGCCAACTGATTGGCTCCTCTGCGGTGATGCTCATTGGGCTGTTTCCCCGCCCTTTCAGACCACGGAGCTGCTCATTGGGGGACTTTTTGGCTCCACCCACGCGACACAGCCAATCGGCCTCAAGAGCAGGAGGAGTGGGGGGGGGGGTTGAGAGGCTTGTGGAAAGCTGGTGGTGGCAGTTGGGCTCTGAAGGTTTTTCCTGAGGAGCTGTGTGGTTTGGTGTGTGTGTTCTAAAACTAAAGTTCTTTTTTTGATAATGGAGTACCCTCTATGGTGGTTTGAGAACGGCATTCATTAGCCCAATGTCTCCCTCTAAGGCATCGTGGGCAAATACCTGGTATTCTATTCCTTTGATACCTAGTTTTGTTAAACCCTCCTCCTATGGGGCAACTCCTTTTAAAATGTCCTGTTTGTTCACAATTTTAGCATGTTCTTGGCCTGGCACCTAAAGCCTGTTTTACTGCAGCTGCCATGACTTGCCCTTGTTCATTAATGTCTCTGGCATCTAAAGTCTGTTTTACTGCAGCTGCCATGACTTGCTCTTGTTCATTAAGGTCTCTACATAATTTAATATATGTGTTTAAATCTTCCTGTTTCAGGGTGGGTTTGGCAGTGTGTGTATGTGGCTGTCAGTGGAGAGCGTAAGCTCCCCCTGGCGGTGGCAGGCAGACGTGTCTAGGAGCCACAGGCCACCCCTCCAAAGGATGCTTTGGAGGGCTCGGGGGGACAGGAGTGCCCCCCCATCAGGTAGAGGGGCGGACAGACCCGCATCGGTGTGTTTTGCTGCCAACCCGTCTGGCTTTTTTCCTCTGGTTAAGTCGACTATCTGTCTTTAATTTCTGCTTCTAAATTTGTGTTAAACGTTTACTGTGTGTCCGTGTTTGTGTCACGTTTGTGTTGTCTCTCTGCGCTTCAGAGTGGCCCACCCTCGGAGTTGAATGGCCCCCAGGAGAGTCCCTCCATCTCTCTCTCTAATCTGCAAAGTCAGAGATATTGTCTTTCAGCCGGGGCCGCATGGCCATCCAGATCATGGCTTCTAACCTTTCAGGACCTCTGCGAATCTCTTCCTGCATGGGTGGGGTCCGCACAGTCTGCTGGGAGGATTCCACCCGGCGGTATGGCAGATCTGTCCCATCCCTGTTCCTCCCGGCCCTTCCACCCACCTGTCCTCTCCGCCCCCTGGCCGTCTCCCCTCCCAGTAGGGGAGAGGAATGCGGGCACGGGGGATGGGTGGATGGAATCGGGGGTGAGTCAGCGGGGGACCACCCCTCCTCCCCCTCCTCTGCCGGCAACCGGCTGCCACCGGCCTCGCGGTGCATTTCCACCACAGCGGGGCGGGCGGGATCGGACATGGAGTCGGCGGGGGATTTCCCCCCCCTTCCGTCCTCCCGGCGAGCACCCGGCCCTCTCCCTCCCTCGTGGGGGTAGAAGGGACCAGGTCCCCAAACCCCCCGAGTGTTACAGCCCTCCCTGGCTGCAGTGATCACTAAATCCCAGGGTGAAGAAGCGAACGGGTCTTCCTAGAGTAAGGCTGCTTGGAAATGCAGCCCAAGGCAGATGATAAATTCCATCTAAGGCTAAATACTGAGACTAGGAAAGCAATGTTTTCTTTCCCTCCCTTAATCGGCTTGAATGCAAATAGAGATGCCTGCTGGGGATTTAACAACTTTGACATCTCACTTTGACTTTTCTCAAAGCCCTGTCCTCATTATTAAATTGGTATTAATTGGCTTTAGAGATGGGAACCAAATTTTCAGTCACAAATTTTAACACTCCCGAGGAGACTTCTAAGGAGTCTCCACTCTGCTTTCTTGGGGAAGCCTAGCACTCGAAACAACTGCAAGCAGAGGATGAGCTTTTTGGGAGCTGGCTACTAAAAAGTTAGGAAAAAAAAAAAGCCTAGCGCCTAAGGTCAAACCAAACTGGAGGAGCTAATCCTGTGGGTGGGAGATAAGACTAAGGGACTCCCAGCAGCTGCCAGAGCCATTTTGCTTTGGGGAACTCCCTTATCTCTTATCTGTACTTTAAGGATTACTCCACCTTTGTTTTCTTAAAAAGAAGGGACACTGAATGCAGTAAAGCCAGTCACACTGAGACCCTTGATTTTATACCTATAGTTGCCCCTACGTGAAAACATCTGGTCCACTCGTGGGAAAGTCTATGGTGCCACTGATGGGAGTCATAATTAAATGAAAGTTCAAAACCTGGAGGGATATATTCTTATCTGGTTGTCTGATTGTTTCTTAAAGATAAACTAGGTCAAATGGGTGTCTAAAAAAATAATTTTTTATTGTAAAAATCTGGTATCTGAATGGGTTTCTAAAGCATTGCACTATCTTGCAGTTAAAAGTTGGGTTTAAGCAATTGTTTAGTTTGATTTCAGATAGTTCTAAAGAGTTTCAATTTTAAATTGGGTAGCCTGAGAAGATTTCACTAAGGTGTACCAGTACATTAACTGGGGAAAAAATAATAAATTATGATATGATATCTGTTTCCCTCAGTGGGTAGGATTCAGGAAAAAAACGTGTTAAATTAAAACGTTGGTCTGGCTCATTAAAATAACATTAAATAATTAAATAACAACAGTCTTGGAAATTCTCAAAGCTTAATTTCAGATATACATGGTAGTGTGGGGGCAAATTTAATGTAACTTAATGCTACTTTAGGAACTTCAGAACAAGGAAAGTGGCTTAGAGGTCCTAAAGAAATTTCTTCTGATGGTAGAGATCCTATTTCCAGTTTTATGTGAGCAAGTTTTTCTAGGTGTTCAAAAAAGGCCCTAATAAAATGTTAACTCTGCTTAAATTTAAAAGTTTACAAGTATTGTTTCAAAATGTGAACAAAAGGAGGTTAGTAGATAAAAAATAGAAACTAATAGGTTCTAGGTATGGAACTAATAGAGAGAAAAAATTGTGTTTCTAGATAGGAGAGTCTATGTGACTAAGTAATCAAGAGGGTTTAAGTAAGGGATGAAGGAGCTTTATGTAAATTAGTTATGTGTATAAGTTTTTGAATAAGTTACACAACTATGGTTAAACCACAACTGTTGTTTTTCAATACTTTTCTTGTGCTCTCTTGCTCTGCATAGTGAAGTTCCTTCAAATCCGATTACAGAAAGTCTCAAATCAAACTTCCAACCAGCTTCTGCTTAGGCACTACCAGCCTCTGATGACCGATGGACCCTCAACATCTTCAAGAGAACAATTCACTCAGTGCTGAAGCTCACTACCAGGCACGATGGAATGCAGCGGACATGGGACAGCGGGAAACAACAAGTTCAGAGAACCTCTTAATCTGCCATCCTGGATTCATGAGTCTTTATGTCCTATTAAGCTTCCTCATGGCCCTTGGCCTCTTTTCTGTCAGCCCCCCAACATGGAACTTCTGCCAGAAATTGATCTTTGCTCTAATTTTTATCTTCATTCTGTTTTTGTTCGCTCTGATCTTCTTCAGGTGCTGGTGATGATATCTGGAAAAACTTGCCAATAGACGGGCTGCCTGCCATTTATCTAAGCCCTGCCATCTCCCCCTTAGTCATTTCTTTAAAAGCTAAACTTGGTTAATATAAAAACATCAATGTAATTATAGTGTTATTAATGTGTTCATATCTTTCAGGTATACAAGTCTGTAAGGTAGAAGCTTCAAAAGAACATTATATCAAGCTGATGTTCTAAAGTTGTATGGTAATTTTAGGCTTAAAAAGAAAAAAACATGTTGGAAATTTATTTATCATTTGTGTTCTATAACTGGACTTGTTATCAGTAAGATATGTAAAGTTCTATGTTGCTTTCTACACTGAGATACAATTTAAATGTATTTTTAAGTCAATGAGAGCCTAATCTGGGTGAAGGTTTTATTGTAAAACACAGAAATACTTTGCTACTTTCCAACAAGAGGTTAGAAGCTTCCAGCCTTCCTTTAATTTATGTTTTAGATGTGATATTATGTTGTGTTAGCTAATATTCATGTAAACTTGAGCAACAATTTTTGTAAACTTTGTAAAATGATGTCTAAAAAGCAAAGATCAGCTTTAGAACTATAGTATTTAAGACTTATGAAGAGCCATGCCTTACTTGAGATAAGGCTCTATGTCCCATCTCACTGCATGTGAAAGTGACAATGAAAGAAGTAGGCCAAATTTCAGTGCATTTAAAGTTGTGCCCCAAAGTTGGTTTTTGTCACGATTGCCAGGATACCAAACAGGGGATGTACTCTGCCAAAATTCTAGGTAGCTATTACATAGACTAAATATGTTTTTACCCTAGTTAGTTTTGTTTTGTAGTTTGCCTATAGATGGTTTAAGAATTGCCTATTAATGTTTTAAAGAGGTATTGCTTTAAGAACTCACAACCTGGGTTAATTTAAGATAATGAGTTATAGGGAGTTGCCACCTACAGGATAGAGAGATAGACATTAAAGTTCAGTACCCTTAATATAAGGCTGTTGACTTATTTGCTAGATGTTTAAGATTAAGTTTTAAAATTAAAAATTTGGCTCTTGCCCTCTGAGTCAGTCTGAATCAGGGAATAGGGAACTTTTTCAAAGGGCTCTGCAACTCTAGGCCACATAACTTCCCGAGCCGGGAGATTAATGAGATCAGTGGAGGGCAGAAGGCCAATCAGTGCATTTGCTGTGAAGAGGAGGGTCATCAACAAGGGAGACATCCCTGATGCCTCTGAGGGAAGCTGTATGGTCAAGCAAGGCCTGGACCCATCCTAGCGCAAATGGCACTAGCAGAACTGAGAAGCTGTTGTAAAGTTCCCAAGGACTCCCAGCGTAACTCAGCTGACTGTTAACAATAGGTAGAAACAGAAGTCAGTTTGACTTGCTTCATCTTAAACACTTAGCAAAGACAGTCAAAGCCAAAGCACAGCTGTTCCTGGACATCTTAAATGATAATAATAGTTAAATGTAACTTCCATAAATAAGTAGACTAGAGGCTACAAAAGAAATTCTTAGACAGAAATGTCTGATAACTGTCAAAGGGACTGCTAGAGTAGTTTTAGTCTAAGGCCTTTATTTCTAACCAACGCAGGTGGGCTTGATGTTTGCTAGTATGGTTGTTCAGCCCTAAGTAACAGAATTAAAGATTTCTCTATTAGACACAGAGGTCATACTAGCAAAGGATTTTGCAGGATCAGATGGCATTAGATTATTAGACTATATCTTAAGAAAAAGGACATCTGTAACCCTAAATGTTAGTTGTTGTGTTTACATCCCTGACATTTCTGACAATGTGACAAATATCCTTAAAGATTTACATGCTCAGATGGAAGCCATGTCCTCAGCAACCTTGTCGTGAAAACAATATCTTAGCTCCTAGTTCCTGGTACTGCCTGATGGAAAACATTGTTAATCTTTGTCTTGGTCATTATACTCATTGGCATATTCCTGTGCTGTGGCATTTATTACTGCATCAATATGGTTCCAGTACTAATGAGTTCTTGTTTCTCTTATAGACCACCTATTATTCGAATGGCCCTCCAGCCTATTACTTCTCAATTGGACTTTTATCATGGACCACTCGATAGACCCGATATTTTTAAGGGGGACTCCAAACTGCTTGCCCCACGCCGTCCCTTTTCAGCCTGAAGAAGCCAGAAAGATTCTCTTCGTCCCCCTTCCTCACAGCAGTAAGGAGTTCCCAAATTAGGGGGGAGAATGAAGCCAGATTTAAAGTTAGGTAGTCAGTGTAGTTAGATAAATCGGGGTCTAATATCGAGTGAAATCTAAAATGGAGGCCATGCTGAAATCGATTCTAGGAAATGCAGGACAACTCATAGTAATCAGACAATAATATGCTCCACTGGCAGAAATGAAAAATGAGACTTTCCAATAATTATGATTCAGTACTTTTAAGATTAAAAAAAAGAAAAAGGAGTGGGGAATGTAAAGGTAAAATTTCTAAGCTGATTCTAAGCTGCAAAAGTCTGAGTTAAAGTGTAAAAGACTAGGGCATTGTAAAGCTTCTAGATTACAAGGCCTGGGCTAAAAGGTAAAAGTCTATTGTTACAATTCCTCTGCTATCCCCGGAACCTGTAATCTCTGTAAAGTTGTTAGGACAATGCGGGAACTGCCCAGTAAATATCTCCATTGATTCCCTGGTTGTTTAATAGCTAAGGGCTCCAGGTAGCATGGCACGTAAGCATATAGGCCCCAGAACCAATCAGTTTAAATGTGTACCCCGTTTAGAAGTGACCAATCACCCCTGCCCAAACTGTTCCCGCCAATGAATGGACTAATCATGTCTCAGAATTGTTGTTCAATTTTCCCGCGCCCACCGCCCTCTCCAAAAAGTGTACTTAAGCTCTGCTTGACCTCTGCTCTAGGCTCTGGGCTGCTCTCCCTTCTTGAGTGAGCACGGAGCCCCAGCGCGCTGGAATGGATCCACAATAAATCCCCTTTTGCCAAAAAAAAAAAAATCTTCCTGTTTCCATGGTCTAATGATATCTCTGCACCAACGATTCGCTTCTCATAAGCCAGTTGTTTTATTAATGGCATTGCTTGTCCTGTATTCCAAAAACTCTGGTAGCTGTTTGAATAAGCCTATGTACAAATTCACCGTAAGACTCACTAGCTCCTTGTATTACCTTAGATAATTGACCTTGTAAATCTCCATGTCCTTGTAAAGTCTTCCATGCCCTAACCGCATCTGCAGCAATTTGTGCATATACGCCAGGATCATATGCAATTTGTTGCTGCTGATCCTCATAAGGTCCCTTTCCTAACAACATATCTAGATTTCTCTGAGGATAACCAGCTGCTGCATTTCGCCTAGCAGTCCCCTTGCAAAATTCCTCATTGGCAACCTTCCATAACAGGTATTGTCCTCCATTTAACACAGCTTTACACATATTAGCCCAATCTGCTGGCGTCATGTTCAAGTTGGTAATGGATTCGACCATGCTTACAGTGAAGGGTGCTTGAGGACCATAGGTTGTTACAGCCTCTTTTAGCTGCTTCACTTCCCCATACAGGCCACCAAATGCCACAGTCTGGCTGGGCACAATTCAGGAGCCACTTGTCAAAAGAAACGAACTTTAGTTTTAGAACACACACACCAAACCACACAGCTCCTCAGGAAAAACCTTCAGAGCCCAACTGCCACCACCGGCTTCCCACAAGCCTCTCAACCTCCCCCACTCCTCCTGCTCTTGAGGCCAATTGGCTGGGTCACGTGGGCAGAGCCAAAAAATGTCCCCCAATGAGCAGCTCCGTGGTCTGAAAGGGCGGGGAAACAGCCCAATGAGCATCACCGCAGAAGAGCCAATCAGTTGGCAGCTAGAAGTTTGCTCGGGCCTCTGTGAGCCAATCATCAGCTGGCAGTTGGAAGTTTGCTGGCAGCTGGAAGTTTGCTGGGGCCCCTTTGGCTGTGGCTCTCAACACCAGTTGACCTGCGTTTTCTTCAAGCTGACAGTTGCCCTACGTTTTCTTAGAGCTGGACAGTTGACCTACATTGTCTTCAAGCTGACAGTTGCCCTGCGTTTTCTTCTAGCTGGACAGTTGACCTACGTTTTCAAGCTGGACAGTTGACCTACATTTTCTTCAAGCTGACAGTTGACCTACATTGTCTTCAAACTGCACAGTTGACCTGCGTTTTCTTCAAGCTGACAGTTGACCTATGTTTTCTTCAAGCTGGACAGTTGACCTGCGTTTTCTTCAAGCTGACAGTTGACCTATGTTTTCTTCAAGCTGGACAGTTGACCTGCGTTTTCTTCAAGCTGACAGTTGACCTATGTTTTCTTCAAGCTGACAGTTGACCTGTGTTTTCTTCAAGCTGACAGTTGACCTGTGTTTTCTTCAAGCTGACAGTTGACCTATGTTTTCTTCAAGCTGACAGTTGACCTACGTTGTCTTCAAGCTGACAGTTGACCTACGTTTTCAAGCTGGACAGTTGACCTACGTTTTCTTCAAGCTGACAGTTGACCTACATTGTCTTCAAACTGGACAGTTGACCTGCGTTTTCTTCAAGCTGACAGTTGACCTACATTTTCTTCAAGCTGGACAGTTGACCTGCATTTTCTTCAAGCTGACAGTTGACCTACATTGTCTTCAAACTGCACAGTTGACCTGCGTTTTCTTCAAGCTGACAGTTGACCTATGTTTTCTTCAAGCTGGACAGTTGACCTGCGTTTTCTTCAAGCTGACAGTTGACCTGCGTTTTCTTCAAGCTGGACAGTTGACCTATGTTTTCTTCAAGCTGGACAGTTGACCTACATTGTCTTCAAACTGCACAGTTGACCTGCGTTTTCTTCAAGCTGACAGTTGACCTATGTTTTCTTCAAGCTGGACAGTTGACCTGTGTTTTCTTCAAGCTGACAGTTGACCTATGTTTTCTTCAAGCTGGACAGTTGACCTGCGTTTTCTTCAAGCTGACAGTTGACCTACGTTTTCTTCAAGCTGACAGTTGACCTATGTTGTCTTCAAGCTGACAGTTGACCTACGTTTTCAAGCTGGACAGTTGACCTACGTTTTCTTTAAGCTGACAGTTGACCTACATTGTCTTCAAACTGGACAGTTGACCTGCGTTTTCTTCAAGCTGACAGTTGACCTACGTTTTCTTCAAGCTGACAGTTGACCTATGTTGTCTTCAAGCTGACAGTTGACCTATGTTTTCTTCAAGCTGACAGTTGACCTACGTTTTCTTCAAGCTGACAGTTGACCTACGTTGTCTTCAAGCTGACAGTTGACCTACGTTTTCAAGCTGGACAGTTGACCTACATTTTCTTTAAGCTGACAGTTGACCTACATTGTCTTCAAACTGCACAGTTGACCTGCGTTTTCTTCAAGCTGACAGTTGACCTACATTTTCTTCAAGCTGACAGTTGACCTGCATTTTCTTCAAGCTGACAGTTGACCTGCATTTTCTTCAAGCTGACAGTTGACCTGCGTTTTCTTCAAGCTGGACAGTTGACCTACGTTTTCTTAGAGGACTTACAAAGCTTCTGGTCCTTGATCCAGTTGGAGTTGATTTCTGTGCAGGGTGAGAGAGAAAGGTGTAGTTTCACCCTTCAACATATAAATGGCCAGTTGTCCAGCACCATTTGCTAGAGACTGTCCTTTTCCAGTGTGTGTTTGGGTCACCTTTGTCAAGGATCAGGTGACCGTATCCATGTGGTTTGCCCCGTGCCTTCTCCTCTGTCCCACTGGTCTGAGGGTCTCCTTTGTGCCAGAACCATGGGGTTCTGTTACTGTAGCTCACAGTATGACTTCAAGTCAGGCATAGTGACGCCTCCAGCATGGCTTTTTTGGCTTAGAATTGCTTTGCGAATTCTGGGTCCTTTATTCTTCCAGATGAACATCAGGACCATCTTTTCTAGATCTGTGGAGAATGCCATTGGTATTTGGCCGGGGATGGCATTGGTCACTATATCACTTTTGGTGGTGTAGCCATTACTAGTATTAACTCTGCCTGTCCATGCACATGGGGTCTCTACATCCTCTGTGCCTTCTTCCGCTTCTTTCTTTAGGGTTCTATGGTCATCCTTGGAGACGTCTTTCACCTCCTTGGTCTGATTTATTCCTAGGTACTCTTTGTTTGTTTGTTTTTTAGTTATTGTGAATGGAATGTTTTCTGATTTCTTTCTCAGCGTATTCATTGTTGGTATGGAAGAAAGCTATTCATCTTTGCAGGTTGATCTTATAACTAGCTACTTTGCCAAATTGGCTTCTTAGCTCTAACCTTCTTTTGGTGGTTTTTTGGATCATCTAAGTATAGGATCATATCATCTGCACACAGTGATGGTCTGAGTTCTTTCTTTCCTACTGCATCCCTTTTGTAGCCTCCTCTCACCTACCTGCTCTGATAGAATCTCTGACCCCATCTGAAGCAGGAGTGGTGACAGTGAACTTTCTGTCTTGTTGCAGATTTTGACGGAGATGCTTGCAGGTTTTCCCCATTTTCTGAGGTTAGTTTTGGCTTTTTTATACATAACCTTTATCACATCGAGGTAAGTTCCTTCTATCCCTAGTTTCTTCATGGTTTTATCATGAATGGGTGTGGGATTTTGTCGAAGACCTTCTCTGCATCTATTGAGACTACCGAGTGATCTTGTCAGTTCTGATTTCTTACACATTTATTGATTTGTGTATATTAAATCATCTTTGCATCTCTGGAGCAAAACCAGCTTCACCATGGTGTACGACGTTCTAATACGCTGTTGAACATGGTTTGCTGATTTATCAATTCTTGTGTCTATGTTCATCAGGGATGTTGCTCTGTCGGTTTATTTCTTCAATGTGTCCTTATCTGGTTTTGGTATGAATTTGATACTGGCTTCATGGAATGAATCTGGAAGTGTTCAGTCCCTTTCTATTTTATGGAATAATTTGAGGAGTATTGGCATTATTTCTTCTCTAAAGTTTAGATAGAATTCAGCTGAGAATCCATCTGGTCCTGGGCATTTCTTTGTTGAAAGACTTTTTATTACTGCTTATATCTCATTACTAGTTATGCATCTTTTAAGGTTTTCTACGTCCATTTGATCCCATTTTGGCAAGTTGTGGGGGTCTGGAAATATATCCATTTCTTTTAGGTTTTCAGTTTATTGGTGTGTAAATTTTCTCAAAATAGTCCCTAATGATCTGCTGGATTTCTGTGATGTCAGTAGCAATTTTTCCTTTTTTTATCTGTAATTTTATTAATTTGGTTTTTCTCTTGGTTAGTTTGGCTAAGGAATCATCAATAATAATTATCTTTTCAAAGAGCCGACTCTGTTTCATCAATCTTTTGTATTTTTTTATCCTCAAGTTCATTGGTTTGGGTTCTGATCTTAATTATGTACTTCCTTCTGGTTTTGAAATTGGTTTATTCTTCTTTTTCAAGAATCTTGAGATGTATCATTAAGTGGTTTATTTGGAATCTTTCTGATTTTCAAATATAGGCACTCAGAGCTATGAACTTTCCCTGTAGACCGGTTCAGGTAGGTTGTGTCAATAGTCTCATTAGAGTCTAAGAATTTTCCCATGTCTCCCATGATTTCTCATATCACCCATTCATCATCAGGAGTACTGTTCCACCTCCATGTGTCGAGACAGCCTCTGTAGGTCTGATTGTGTCAATTGCTAATTTTATTCCATGATGATCTGAGAAGATGCAAGGAATCATATCAATTTTTTTCTATTTGCTTAGAGTTGCTTTGTGGCCTAAAAACAGTCTATTACAAGAAATATGAGCAAGCAAGCTAATACGACACCTCCTAAGATTTACAACTCACCAGCAAATGATCCCCAAAATATCGAAGTGGATGAAATATCAAATAAGGAATTCAAGCGAGTCATTACAAAAATGATCAATGAATTCCAAGAGAACACAGAAAAAAAACTGAGGGCATTAAGGAAGTCAGTACAAAATATGAAAGAGAAATCCAATAAGGGGATAGAAATATTGAAATAGAACCACACAGAAAGCTTGGAAATGAAAGACACGATAATTAAATAAAAATGTTAAGTTAAAAGTCTCTCTAATACAGTAAACCATGCTGAAGACAGACCCTCAGAGCCGGAAGACAGATGGCCAGCCTAGAGTATTAAGACAGCATTAAAGAAAAAAAAGTAACCGTGATCAGAAAATACAAGAACTCTGGGAAAACGAGACCACATTTACGAATCACTGGAATTGAGGAGGCAGTGATAGCAAACTAGTGGGAAATAACAAAATAAAATTTTCCAAATCCTGCAAATTAGGTGGGTATCCAAATATAATAGGCATTTAGACCCCAAGTAAATAAGATCAGAAAAAATATCTCTCCACAACACAATTAAAGTGCCTAACCTACAGAAACAAGGATGGAACTTTAAATGCCTCAAGAGAAAAACATCTGGTTGGCAAGCCAATCAAAATCAGTTCTGATTTCTCAGCACAAACTCCAAAAGCCAGAAGGGCTTGGAACCATGTGTTCCAGGTTCTGAGGGGAAAAAAAAAAACAATGGTCAACCAAGACCACAAAGCTATCATTCAAATTGATGATGAAATACAAACCTTTCAGAAACGAAAAGATTTTATGACTACTGAACTGGCATCACAGAGCTTGATTGAAGAAATAATGCATACAGAAGATATTAAAAACAAACTTCAGAGCTCACAGAAGAACAAATCTCATTAGAAGAGTAGCTAAGCAAATAAGAAACAGGACAAAATTAAACACAATAAATAAGTTAAAATGCCAGAAATTAATAAACATCTCTCTATAATAACAATAAATATAAATGGCCTCAACTTTCCAATTAAAAGACATAGGCTATCAGAATAGACATATCATTTGCAAGAGACACACCTTACAAGCAAAGACACCACCGGCTGAAAGTGAAAGTATTGAAATTGATATACCATATGAATGGAGGTCCTCAAAAGCAGTTTTGCCTACAGTAACAACAGTAAGTTTGCAAAAGTGTTCATAATTGTGAATGTTGGACAGGGAGAGAACAGAGTGATATAGGATGTGATGAATATGAGGATTACGAGGGAAGAGGAGAGAAGATCGAAGTATAAAATTAAGGAAGAATAAAAGAGAAAACAATAGAGATTGGCTGTTTGCAGAAGAAAAGTGAGAAACAAAATCAAGGTAAACAGGTTTTTTCATGGATCAGTATTTTGAGGACTAGGATGTTTAATTAGTATGTTTCAAATTTGTTTTGTATTCTTTTATTTTTACTTTTTTTTACTTTATATATGTACATATTTTTCTCACTTATCTGTTTCCCTTGGTTCTCATTTGCAGGCTGTTTTTATTTTAGGTGATAACTGATCACATCCTTTCTGTTTATTGTGACAATTAACATTGAAGACATCATAGTGGGGTCTATTGGATTGAAATGCTATATGTTTGCATTGGTGGTGGTTCTTACTGTCTCCCCCTAAGTGGTGACAAACTGGAAAACGTCAGGGACACTGTAAAGAATGCAATTAATAATTTAGATAACAGACATATAGAATATTTCATTCATCAATGACTGAATACATTTTCTTCTCAAAAGCACACAGATTATTCTCTAAAATAGACCATATCTTAGATCACAAAGCAACTCTTAGCAAATACAAAAAATAGAGATGATATCTTGCATTCTATCAAATCATAATGGAATTAAATTAGAAATCACTAATATGTGTATAGCAGCTCAATTCACAATAATCTAACTATGGAACCAACTTAGGTGCCCTTCAATGACTGGATAAAGAAAATGTGCTATATATACACAATGAAATATTTCTCAGCCATAAAGAAGAAAGAAATCATGGCATTTGCCAGTAAATGGGTGGAACTGGAGATTATCATGTACATGAAATAAGCCAATCCCCTCAGGCTGAATATTGTCTCTGAAATGCAGATGCTAACACACCGTAAGGGGGAAGGGGAGAATAGAAGTTCATTGGATTAGACAAAGGGGAGTAATGTGAAGGGAGGGGGATGGCTGTAGGAAAGACAGTAGAATGAATGGGACAGCACTTTCCTGTGACAGTGTGACTCCCACCATGTACCCCACAAGAATGGGAAGTTACACTCCACGCACACATGATAGGTCAAAACACACTCTACTGTCATGTACACCTAAAAAGAACATGTTAGAAAAGGATGGAAACGACCCTGTGCAAGCTCTGAAACCCTAAAAATAAATAAATAAAAGGCAGACCCCTTGGGCGCAGTGATGTCTTGGGATGTTCTCACTGTGTCTTCTCGGGACCATGCAAGCCCACTCAGGCTGGGCCGGCCGGCTCCACAGGACCCCAGGGGGTGACAGCAGGTGGGGACTGTTGGAGAGAGGGCCACGGCATGGGGCTCTGTGCTCCAGGGACAGGGCTTAGGGGGATATCTTCGAGCTTTGGTGGCTGCTGAGGTGGAGGGGGCTGGTCAACTCCAGAGTCAGCCACCTTTCAGGATGACCACCTTCACCTGGGCCGGTGTCCAGGTGGAGAGATGAGTCATGAGATCCCTAGAGAAAGCCGACTGACCCAGCTCAGAAGAGTGGACTTCCATCGAGGGCGGCCTTAAACAAGGCCTGCAACCCTCGGGAGCACCCAGAGGCTCAGCCTGGGACCCGTCGTGATGAGAACAGCAGCGAACTGCCCGCTGGGTAAGCTCCACGTCTATGAGATGAAAACGAGTTGGATGGATTAATAGAGAGAAGGAGAGTTGTTTCCTACAGTAGACTTCCAATTAATAAGTGTGGGAGGAAAGATGGAAATAGAAAATCATCGTCTGCAAGCACCACAATAGTAATTGCTGAAGGCAGAATCATCAACGGATGTTAAAGTCGGTAGGAGAAAATATCACAAGAAATGGGCTATTTGCGTAGTCCCAAAATATCTTCCCACAGATACTTAATAATTACAAAGGGGAAGATCACAGGCTGACAGGGGAGACCTGGCGGCTGCTACTCTAACCAGCTGGTCAGAGTTCCTGCCATGGGATGAAGAAACGAGGGTCCCCATGGTGTACCTGCCAACAGACGGCCCGAGGCACATCAGCATCACTGCTGGGGCTTCGAGCTCAAACTGCAGGACCCTGGCTGCTCATGAGGGATCCTGAGACCAACGCCAACTGAGAGGCAGCCTATAAAAGTACAGGCAGTGCCCTTCAAAGCTGTCAAGGTCGATGGAGACACAGGCACACTGGTGAAGTCCCCAAGGTCAGAGGTGACTGAGGAGGTAGGGCAACATCCTGCGCCCGGGTCCTGCGTCCTGGACCCAAAAATCGCGCGGGAGGGTACATGGGTAGCGTGGGAGTCTTGTAGGTTCCCGAGCGGGGTGTAGGGTCCACATTCTGGGTGTTCCCGGGGGAGGAGGTGCCCGGAGCACACGTGTGATGGCAGCACAGTCACCGAGTCCGGGCGCTGACCTTCCGGGAGCTGGGTGAGGGAAGGCAGGACTTCACACCACTTTACAACATTCTCTAAGCCTGAATTTAGTTCCAAGCAAAAACTTAGGAATTGGAGTAGGGCCACGGGTACGCAGGTGTTGCTCAGGACCCACACTTGGCCTGTGTGGGGACAGGTGCGTCCGCCCAGGCCGACCCCAGATTTGAGAAGCAGGCTTCTGGGGCTGTCACCCTGTGGGGTCGTCCCTCCCAGGGCTGAGCCCTTCCCTGGCCTCACGGCTGGAACCCCCAGCGGCACCCCTGCCCGCTCTGCACCTCACAGGGCCTCCTGGAAGACAAGGATGGCACCGCCCTTTGCATCAGTAGCCGCTGGTCCTCGAGTGGCTGCGAGCCCCACGCACCTGCCCCCTGCTCACGGCCTGGGCCCAGCAGCCAGCCCCTCCCCGCCTCTGACTTCTCTGCTTGGTGGGTCAAGGATCATGGGACAAAAGCCTGAGGGCAAGAAGAGCCGCTTCCCATGGACTTGGTGGTCAGCTCTGAGATGTGCCCTCCCTGCCCAGGTGGAGAGACGCCAGACCTGGGCTCCCTCCTCCTGGAGGCTGCCTCCTCCCAGAGGCTCAGAGAGGCCCCCGCCCAGGGTCCCAGCCCAGGGCTCAGACGCCTGCTGGTGGGGTCAGGGACGCTTCGCAGCTCCCCCGGGGCACGGGGGCTCTCCCCGCAGCAGGGTCAGGGGCCCAACCAGGAAAACTACAGCAGGTGCATCCATGGGGGGAGAAGGGATGCAGTTAATTGCATCTAAAAAAATGTGTTTTTTAGAAACAGATCAAAGGAGCAGCAGGGTGTAGAGCAGAGGCTTCTCACTCTCACCTGAGCTCTCCCCCGCTCCACCACCAGCCTGTGCAGGAGGACTGCAAACCTGTGCCCCAGACAGAGGGCTTGACAGGCTGCCGAGGCCCTGGGCCCATCCAGGGGCACTGCAGGGAGCAGGAATCGAGTCTGGGCCCACCTGGGCCTCCCTTGACCCACCTCCCACCCAGCACCCCGCTCCTGGCGCTGTTCACCTCGCTCCACGGGAGGGGCATCCTGGTCCTGTGCAGGAGGCCCCCAAGGCTCCCCGCAGCCCCAGGGCTGGAAAGGAAGGTGGCCTGCCCTTGCCTCCAGGTGAGGGTCATCCCATTCTGAGCCTCGTTCTCACGTCCAGCTGCCCATCCTCCCCTGCTCCCCTCCTCAGGGCCACTCCAAGGCCACATTCTCAGCTCACCCCGGGCAGCCCAGGAGGTGCTGGCTCAGAACCAGGACACTGTGGTCCACCTTGATTCTTACTCAGATGCTCTGAATTCTGGCCTGGGATTGTTACTGACTTCAAGGGACACTGTGTCAGTGTGGAAGGACAGCACGGAGCATGTGCCTATGCCCGGCCAGGGCTGGGCCTGGAGGACATGGGTTTTCTGCTGCCATTCTGTGAAGCCCTGAAAGTCCGCCTGCAAAGCCAGCCGGTGGGGCGTCCCCGGGCTGCCTTCCAGAGAGACAGAGCCAGCAGGGTGAACTGCTATCATCACCGTCACCGCCTCCTCCAGCCACTGAGCCCCTGGTGCTTGCAAGGATTAGAGGCTGTTTTCACGAGCTGCATTCAAGACTTGTCTGTAGGGCGAGTTTCATGGAGAACCTGGTCTCTCTGGCTCTCCTACCCCAGGCCATATCTGGTGGTTTTAGCTGCTTCAACTTAATTAACTTTAAAGGACCCAGAGCATATTGGTGAAAGACACTCCCTGGTCGCAACTACGAGATTATCAAGAACCTGCCCAATCATGGGGGAGGGAGGCCCGATCCCATCCGCATCTGGTAATTAAAATTGCTAATCACCAGCAATTATCTGGCTGAGCTTTAGAGGCAGAGAAACCATTTGACCCTTTGCCCACGGAGGGAACAATGTTTGCAGTCCATGGCTGGGTGCTTAGCAAAGCTGTCCCCGGCCCCTGCCTATTAAGTGCCACTAATAGGAAATCAACAAAAGAGCCATGACATCTGCAGGACAACCAGGGCCCCAGGTCTGAGTGCACAGGTGCTGGCCGGGAGGCTGCCAAAGAAGGGCCCGCCGAGAGCAGGGAATTTACCAACAATTAAGGGAACTGTGCTCGCTGCAAAGTTGGCAGCCCCGGCCTGCAGCCGCGCCCAGGCTGCCTGATAATTAGACCCCAGCCCTGGAGAGCGGCTGCCCAGAGGCCCTTTGTCGACCAGCGCTGGGGGGATTTTTTTATCTTCTTTGGGGTTTAATGAATCTTCTCCCTGCTCGAGCATAAATGAAAGATGCTATTTTAAAAGACGTCTTCTGAGCGGGTCTTGAGGGTGCAGCCTTTCATTTTGCAGGGAGGTCGGTTCCCGCCCTCGTTCCTGGAGGGGGACGTTTTCTTTGCACAGTGGGTTGAAGGAGGCTAGCAGAGGGCTGTGATCAAGGCCTGGAAGGGCCGTGAGTGGGGCCGCTCCTGGGGGTGTCAGGTCTCCTCCCCCGAAAGGCTCTTCTGCAGAGTCACAGACACGCCACACGTCCCGGTCCCTGCTGTTGAAGGATGAGATGGTCTAAGTTTAGAAGCACATCCCTGCAGCGGTTTCCAATTGCTTGGGATGTAAAAACTGCAACGAGGAATTTTAAATGGAGCTAGAATCGGGTGCGTGTGACTTGATTGCCAGGCAGACTGCAGAGGAGACCAAGCGAGCGGGTCCAGGCGCAGGGACACCCACTCTGGCCAAGGTGCCGTGGAGAAAGCACGCAGCCCCCAGTGGACCTATGGAATGAAGTATAAAACAGAGGCGGGAGTTGAGAAGTGCGGATTCCGAGGGAACTTGAACACAGGACACCTGCCCGCCTGGCTGAGGGCGCCTGCTTCTCCTCTCCTCCCCCTCGCCTCCTTCTGCACCTGGGAGCAGGGGCCTGGGTCTGGTGCCTGGAGGGCGAGCGGGCTTGGAGGCCTCTTGCCCTTGGGCTCATTCCTCCCAAGAAGAGCAGCCTCACCCCATCAGAATTTTCCAAAGCCATAGAGATGTGGCTAGGGACTAGCTGCCCGGTGTGTCCACAGAATTCGTAGGGAGAGACGCCCCTGGGCCCCCTGGGCCCCCTGGGAGAAGAGCACATGGGGGAGCGGCCTCCTGCCAACATGAGCTGGCAGAGCTGCTGTGGCCCCTGGAGGCAGGCCCACCCTGTCCCTGGAACCTGGACAGGAGCCACCTGTCTTTCACCCCAGTGAGCTTCGGGCAGGGGCCTTCTCTGTTTACTGCCCAGGGGCACCAGGTACCCAAAAGCAGGCCCTGACCACCGCTCTCCTCCCTCCTACCGACTGGGACCCTGATTTCCTCCAGGCCTGTATCTTAGCCCAGCCTCCAGCCTCTGGCTCCCCCCGCTTCCTCTCCTCTCCCTCCCTGGCCTGTGGCTGCTCTCCTTTCCTAGTGATCACACCGCACTTTCTTTCCAGCATCTCTGCCCCTGTGTACAGCTGACCTCCATGCCAGCAGCATGACCACTGGTCCCCTGAGGTCCCCAACACTGGTTTGGGGTTAGCAAGGTCGAAACGGTTTCCCAAGCAAACCACTGTGCCTGCTCCCTTGCTGCGCGGCTGAGGGTGGGGAGCTGATGGTCACGTTGACGGCGTCAGCATGGCCAGGGCACACCTGTGCTCCTTGTCACTGTGTGGTCACAGCAGGGTCACAGAGCAGAAAATGCCAGCCTCTTTTCAGAACGAAACGCAGTGAAGTACTAATGTGACCACGCCTGGCCTGCGGGCAGGAGAGCAGCTCTCTAGGCCTGTGCCGCCAGGCTCAGGGGCTGCCCCAGGACGGCGCTGCCTGGGGGATGGTGCTGCCCCAGGGACAGTGCTCCCTGTGGTCGGCGCTGCCCCGGGGATGGCTCTGCCCCCGAAGGTGCTGCCTCGGGGGACAGTGCTGCCTCGGGGACAGTGCTGCCTCGGTCGGGGATGGTGGCGCTGCCTTGGGACGGTGCTGGCTCAGGGACGGCGCTGCCTTGGGGACAGTGCTGCAGGCACCACCCTGAAGTTGTCCGTCAGACTTGACCATGAGGCTCCGCACTGAAACCTTGCAGTGCCGCAGTAAGGACATGCTGGCCCTGGTCCAGGCCTCCCACACCTCCTGAAGCCCTTGGAAGTGAGTGCAGCACACTGTGCTGACGGCCCAGGTGTGCGGGGAGGGAAGAGCTGGGTGAGGGAGCTGCAGCCCAATGGCCACTGTCCACCAGCAGATAAACCCGCGTCAGGCAGCCATTCACAGACATTCTCTCCTAGAGGACACCGTGAGTCTGTCGCTTCAGGAAAACGGTTGCCAATATTTGTTGTCAGTATTAAAATCAGAGCTTTCAGAAAAAAGATTCCAAAGGTAGATCCCTCACCCTGAGCTGGACAGAGGCTTGATACTGCAGGCTTTCTGACAGGTCAGTGTGGAATTAGTGTGATTTTTTGATACGGCAGAATGACGTGCTTTAACATTTAGAAGACCCACTCAACTCGGCACCTGGGCGAAAGATCCAAAGCCCAAGGCAGAGATTGGTTTTAACATAACACAGGGTAAAAGGTTCATCCGAACGGTTTCAGACACCGGACAATTATTCTTCCCTTTTCCAACTGTGCATCTGATTAAAGTGGAACGATCTTCACATACTTGATCCACCTCAACCCAAGAGATGAGAGGGTCTGGCTGACTTCCTCTCAGCCAGGCAAATGAGATCAGGGAAGGTATGGACTCACGGGGGTTTTTTGTTTGTTTGTTTGGAAAACATTACTTCTAATAAAAACATGTCCTTTAGGCCTACAAATAATCAGTTCATTACTGCTGTGGATGCATAGGAATCTTAAATCTCTCAGTTTTAATAGCCAGTATCCTAAGTCGATTGCGTGCGGGTAAAGGAGAGCGGGCGCTAACACTGGAGAACCGTGACCTGAGAGAGATGTCGGGGGCCTTGGTGCTGCCATCAACTTCGTGGGAAAAGGAGCAAAGGAGGGATTTCCCTCTGACGCGCAGGGGCTGCCACTGTGAGCAGGGATGTCACTGAGAGCCGGCAGGACAGCCACAGAGGGCTGTGATGAGGGCACCCAGGAGCGGCGCTGCACTCAGTCTCAGGACCCACTTGGGGCCATGGACCTCACAGGACCCGCTCAGTCTGTCCTCACTGGCAAAACCCCTTTGCAGGACTGATGTTAGAATCATAATTAATATGGGTCAGGGAGGGGCTGAGGCTGAGGCTCAGCGGTAGAGCGCTCGCCTAGCACAGGCGAAGCGCTGGGCTCCATACTCAGCACCACATAAAAATAAAAACAAATAAAAATAAAGGTATTGTGTCCAACTACCACTAAAAATATATTTTTAAAAAATACGTGTAAGCCAGTGCCCAGCCTAGTTGGGCCCTCTGCTGTCACCATCCCTGGGTGGGGAACCGGAGACACCAACAGCGGTATCCACCCCTGTGCTCACACCTGCGCTTTGTCTGTCTGCTCCAGGAGACGCGTGCACGTGGGAGCGGAGCAGAAGGCCTCCTGAGTCACCTCCCACGGCCACACAGCTGTCTGCTTGCTTGGCAGGAGCTTCCCTCAGTCCACTTCCCGGGGGTCCAGGTCACCAGGAGAAAGCTCCCTTCCCGGGGGCTTCCTGCAGCGCCTTCTGCTCAGTCTTCCCTGTTCCTCGGGTGCTCAGACCTGCAGACCGTGAGCCAGCGCAGGGCACTCACCTCTGCTTCTGATGGCCAGGTCCCCATTGGGCCTCCGGACGGTTCCTCCCGCCTTTTCCCTCGGCTGTGCCCCGGGGACACCCAGCTCTGTGCATCCAGGATTCCAACAGAGGAAACTGCGGGCCGTTGCTCTCCAGGGCTGAGCTGCAGCCTGAGGTCACCCTGAGGACCCTGCTGACACCCTGCCTTTGGAGAGAGGGGTTCGGAGGATATCTGCACCAGGAGGAAGCAGATTTGGCACCGTACAGCTGTGGTGTCTCACAGTGTCTCACAGTGGGCTCCGCGGGGAGCCCGCTGGCCTGAGAGCAGGAAGGGACCAGACCCGAGAGGGCTATTCCATAGCAGGCCCCAGCGCCCTCTTCCCGCCAGCTCCTATGAGACCCCTGAAGAGCCCATGCAGCCCAGCCGTGAGAGCTCCTGCCCTCTGCACCAATTGCCGAAGAACCCATTCTTCAAATTCTTCCAACAGAAGGACGGATGTAAGAGCCCTTGTCAGCTGTCCAGTGGGGTGGCCCCACCTCTCCAGCAAGGGCTTTTCTTCCCCTGGGAGACAGCAAGGTCCCAGGGAGCAGATTCCTTCCTGAGTTCCACTGGGACTCACGGGTCCCCTGGCTTTCTGGAAAGAATTGTAAAGACGTCATAAACACATCCTGTGAGTTGGTAATCTAAGGTTCAGGATTTCTTTCTAATTGTGGTTAAAAAAAAAAAAAAAGCAAGCACTAACATAAAGTTTACCGTTTCAAGCATTTTTATATGCCTGGCACAGGGCGTTAGGTGTCTTCCATCGCTGTGAAAGGGTTCAGGGCGTGACATCTTGCAAAGCCGGAACTCTGTCCCCACTGAACCTCTCCTGTCCCCTCCCCATCCCCTGAAACACATCAGCTTCAGTTCTTAAAACTAGCAATGAGGGCCAGAGAAAGTGATACAGAGACAAAATTCTGACCAAGGAAATCGTGGGCTATCGACAAGAACAAGGGTCCTCACAGGGACAGTCTACATGGCCACACGTGGGGTCCGTCCCAATTCTGCAGAAACCCTGCTGTCACCGGCTGTGTTGGCAGCCTGTCTTCTCCCTGGGCTCAAGGCCTCTTCTCCTGGAGGTCATCTTCCACGTCTCTCGGTGCTGACCTCCTGCCCAGAAGACAAGTGCTTGTAACATCCTGTTGTCCATCCAATCACATTGCCAACTCCCGGGAACTTAGCCAGAACTGGTTCCCTCTCTCAAAGGCTTGAAGTGGTATTATAAAATTCAGCCTTTGGATGATGTGACGCCACAAAGCCGCCGCCCTTGCGCAGGGTCCCCAGGACTGAGTAACGGTTGGAGAGTTGAGAGCACAGGCCAGAGCCAGCCACTGTCACCCCGTGCCGTCTGTTTCCTGGTAGATGTTTCCCCCTAGGCTCTCACCTCCAAGATGGCCATGCCATGCTGTTCTTCACTTGTCGAGAACCGGACTGCCATATTTGTTCTGGGGTTCCCACAAAGAATGGTGGTTACTTCTCGCAGGAACCCCACAGGGGATCAAGTTAGCAGTTTCCTGTCCTACGTTCCACTGGTGACACTTCTCCCTCCTCCAGGCATGGAGCCTAGATCAACATGCCCAGCAGAGGCCCTTGTGGGCAGTGGAGAGGGCTAAGGGCAAAGCCTCCCACCCTGGAGTCCAAACTCCTGCTTCCCCAGACCCTCTCACAGCCTAGACATCTGGCATTCAGGGCAGCACCTGCCGGAGCTCTCGAGGGCCTGACCCCACCCACAGAGGCCTTGGAGGGTCAGGCATCCAGGCTAGTCAAGAGCAGGTTCTGAGGATGGACTCCTCTAGGGAGGCTGGAGGAGGACAACCCCCTGCCTGTGCAGCCCAGCCGTCCATCGAGAAGGGCTCCCGGGAAGCACTGAGCACGGAGCACGGGGCTGGAGGCAGTTACCTGTGATTGACAGCGCTAAATATGAAACCACCGCACCCCGTCCAGGAAGCTGGATCAGAGGCACATCGTTGGTGGGGAGATGAATGGAACTCAGATAACCTCGCCAAATCAGGCATATGTTAGCATGAAGCTCTGTCAGTCAGGAGGCTATAAATTACAGACCCGCTGTAACTCCATAAACTCTCCTAATGAATTGGATGACAGTGGTAATTCAATGCGGAACATGTGGCTTACCCCTCCTAAGAAGTTGCCCCAGGCCTCCAGGACGCAGCCAGACAAATGCCTTTTCAAAGTTAGCCTTTAATACCCCCTAAGAGAGCTTGTGCAGTAAGATAAAGTAAAAACTTCTTAATATTTTCTGCATTTTAAAGACAAAAGAACCCATAGCAATTACATTATTTTGTAGTTGATTTTTTAAAAGTTTTCCCCCCAGGCACATAATCTTCATAATAGTCCTTTTCTCCTGAAGATGATCACACAAAATGCACGGAAGCCACGGGCCCTCATGCAGTGCGTTTCTGGGTGTTTGCTGGACACATGGGGGCACGGTGCCCTCTGTGGCTAAAGGCTCAGAGACTGAACCCAGAAGGGAGGCTGCAGTGCCCCCCAAATGCACCCCCTGTGGTGCCTTGTCACAATAAGGATGTGGAATTTATAAATAGAAACCAGGTGCCAGGACACACCGTGAGCATTTTCCGCCCTTTCTGTCAGAGGTAGGAGGTCACTGATGGTAAGCCCAGGGTGTGAAGGTCTTCCACAATTTACTGCATGTTTTAGTTGCATAAAGAAATAACTAGTAAACCAACGCTGATGAAAAGAAACTTTAAATCCGAAGGGAAAACTACAGGTGATATGCCACCGTTTTTATCAAATGGAAGCCTCATCAACCGGAACCAAGGGCCATTGCCTCATAACATAGGGACGTGCTTTCTGGTAAATGCACACCCTCCCTCCTACAGAACACAAGGGCCTTTGACAGGCGCTAAACAAAACCTGCTTGCTTTCTTTTAAAATCTCTGGTGGACATCTCTGTAGCCGCCTCTTGCAGCAGAGACCCATAGAACAGATTTCCCCTTGGACATTTGATGCCTGCAGATGTTATGTGGGCAGGTCAGAAGGTCAGTTTTCTCTGGCCACAAGAGAGAGCATCTGTTGCACTAACCCGTAGCATCACGCTACAGGGACATGAGAGAGTCGTCGCTGTGTCTACGTGTTCCCATCCACTAACCTGTAGCGTCAACCTAAAGGGGACCTGAGTGACAGCTGTCACTGTCTTACACATTCGCATTCCGCATTCAGTCTGATGACCTTCAGGGAAGAGAGTTTCAGAAGGTTGTCTGCTCTGTGAGTCATGCACAGTGGCCACTAAAGAATCTGAATTGTCTGCCTTAAAACCACTGAATTTGGAAAACAAGATGTATCTGTTGTCTGCCCAAGAAGCAGAGCATGGCACACTCTGGGCTCTTGGATCTCTATCCCAGCGGGGGCCCGAGGTACTCTTTCATCCCCTGGACCCTAGGTATCCAAGCTCATCACCAGGTGACATTTCTGACAGCAGTGGTCACTCACCTCCTCTGGTGTGGTCCTGGGCTCAGCTCTGGCACAAGAGGCCCTCCGCTGGGACAGTGCAGGCGCCTCGTCCTCGGCTCTTGCCTCGTGGCTGCCACTCACAGCAGGGGTCTCTGCCGACATTCTTCAGCTCTGATGACAGGTTCAAACCCAATCAGAGACCCTCAAAATTCTGTGATTCTTAGACCACGGAGGCGGGGGGGCGGGGGGGTGGATTCGAGCAGGCCCACTGCCCGGTTTCCCCTGACCTACCAAGTGCTCCAAAACCTCAGGATTTCACACACAAAAAATCCAGCTTCCTGTTCCTTTTTTAAAATCAGAAGTTCCTGCTCCGTGGGCCCTGCTCTTGACTCCTTCTCTGTGGCCACAGGCTGGGCAGTTGTCCACAGCGCCTGGCTAGAGTCCACATCTGCTGCTCGTCCACTCACTGCCTCGTGCAGGGGATGCCAAGTGTGAGCCCGGGTCAGCCACACTGGAGCCGCACTTGGACACTGCACTCAGGGACAGTGCCCTGAGGAAGCCTCACAGGCCAGCCTAGGGCCAACCCCCAGGGCTGCTGCCCTGTGATGACCGCGGGCAAGAGGGAGGTTGCCCAACGGAACGTGCCCAGGTAAGCCAATCACAGGAGCTGCACCTGCTCCCTCCTGTCACAAACAAGCGAGGGCAGGGCCAGCCTGGGTTTTCTCACCTGCAGATGAGGCGCTGTCAGTAATCCGCTTCC
The DNA here is from genome assembly GCF_964194105.1 of Spermophilus citellus. Lineage (NCBI taxonomy): Eukaryota > Metazoa > Chordata > Mammalia > Rodentia > Sciuridae > Spermophilus > Spermophilus citellus. The sequence continues at coordinate 1,445,548 of NC_138182.1, read as the reverse complement.
CATACTCACACTCAGGGTCATAGACTGCCTCAAGCTGTCTCACGAGTCCATCTCCCAGTGGGACACCTTCACATGGGGCTGCAGGCACCTCCCTGCCCATCTGTGTCCAGGTGCTCAGTGGCTGTGAGGAACTGAGTGGCTGTAAGAGGCAGCAAGGTCTGTGGACAGCCGCATGTGGCTGTGCGTGGCTGTGAGTGGCCGTGGGTGGCTGTAAGTGGCTGTGCATGGCTATGTGTGGCTGTGAGTGGCTGTGTGTGGTGTGTGTAGTTGTACATGGCTGTGAGTGGCCGTGTGTGGCTCTGTGTGGCTCTGTGTGACCGTGAGTATCTCATGTGGCTCTGTGTGGCTCTGTGTGACCGTGAGTGGCTGTGTGTGGCTCTGTGTGACCATGAGTATCTGCATGTGGCTCTGTGTGGCTGTGTGTGGCTCTGTGTGGCTCTGTGTGACCGTGAGTATCTCAGGTGGCTCTGTGTGGCTGTGCGCTGAGTGAATGGTGCCAGTCCCTTGTCTGGTGGGAGTTCTCCCTCTCCCCCCTGAGCTGGAGGAGCCTCCAGGATCTCTGCCCTCCCTCCGTCCTCCTCACAAACCACGCTCCTGCTGCTGAGTGAACCGTCCCGAGCCTCCTGGCTGGAAAGACCCCTGCTCCCGCCTCCCTGCTGTGGTGGGCTTACCTGGGCATCCCACTCCTTGGGGCTTGAGGGAGCAGTGCTGGGAAGGCCGGGGCAGGGCGTTTGCCATCTACACTGCTGTCTGTCTGTCTGCCTTCTTTCTCTCATGCTACCTGTGTCCCTGACTGCAGGCAGAAGCACTTGTCCCTTCGTATGACATGGTGAAGCTTCGCCCAGGGCCGTGAGTGCCCCCCAGTTGCAGAGAGGCTGTGGCTCCCGTCCGCTCCGTAAGCAGCACTTCTCTAACAGCCCTCACTGGAGACGCTCCTGTGCTGATCTGTGGGCCGACAGCCGGGAAGGGGCGAGGCACTTGTGACCAGAGGGGAGGACCTTCCACGCCCTCCACGGACTCAGCCCAACAACCGCAGGAGTGGCCGTGAGGCTGTGGCCAGGCCTGCAAGCCTGAGAGGAGCCCGGGGGGTTGGGGTAAAGCCACGACCGCTGGATGGGAAGGGTGGTATGTGCCGGACCCAGCCACTGGCTTCTCAGAAGCAGCGAAGGAGGTGGACTACTCGAGGTGGGAAGCGGGCCTTCTCCTGATTCCTCCCCGATGCCCTTCACACCCAGGGGCACAGGCGGCTGCTGGAGGTGCGAGGAGTTATCCTTCAGATGCACGACAGCACGGCAAGTCCAGGCAGCACCGAGCGTGAGGTCCTGTCTGTGGGGCTGCTGCTGGCCTGGCTCGAACTGCGGCTGAGTCTTGCTCACAAGGGAGCAGGGAAGCCCTTGTGGTGCAAGGGAGAGGCCTGTCCATGCCGGGGGTGAGGCCAGGGAAGCAGGACCCCTCGTCACCACCTGCAGGGAGCCCGTGCACCTGCCAAGGCCAACTCCGCTCTGTGAAGACACAGCACATGCTGCACAGCTTAGTAGAGACTGAGGCTCACAGAGGGCCACACTCAGGCCGTGGCTTCTCCAGACGCCACCAGGAGTTGCTCCCCATTTGGGGAAGTGGTGACCAGACGGGATGAGCCCACTCTGCTACTGTACCTGAGACTGTGGCTCGTTGGCCCCATGCAGTGTCCCCTCCGGAGGGAGCCCCTCTTCCCCCAAGTGCGTAAGGACAAAAGTACTCGTCGGCCCCTGGGCAAAAGTCGAGTCTGCAGTGGTGCTAGCAGGCATGTGAGTGTCGCCTCACTTCCCAGAACCCAGCACCGGCTCAAAAGAGGCGGAGCGAGGGCTGCTTCCTCGAGCACCACGCCAGGCCCGGCTGCCCGCGTGGGGGCTGTAGAAGCTCCCCTCCCCTGTGACCGTCTGGCTGCACTGACGCCCAGGTAACAGGCAGGCAGGACGCCACTTGGCCAGCCACACCAGCCACCACCCTCATGCCAAGCACAGGCAGTGGTTGGTGGCTTTGGGAAGGAAAGCGCGACTGGTCTGGGCCAGGGTAGAAACAGCCGCCGCAAAGGCTCCGAGCCACAGCTGAGGGACGCGTGGCCCTGGGCAGCTCCCGTCCTTCCACAGGGCATCCCTGCTCCCGTGGCGAGTAGGCGACCCTTGGATGAGGGAGGAGAGACAGCTACAGTTCCCGGCTCTCGCATGAAAAGCGAGAGCTGTCAGAGTCCCTGGGTTCCGACCCAGCCCCGCCACAGTGAGGTGCCAGGGCCTTGAGGTCTGCACAGGCGGCAGCCGGAGCTCGTCCGGCCTTGGGCACTTCAGACATTCTTACCAGCTCAGTCTGGAGCCCACTCCCCAGGAAACCACTGCTGACTCCTCTCAGGCGCAGGGCGGCAGGACCACAGCCGTCAGAACCTCAGGCGCAGAACGAAGGGAGAGCTCTAACTGCTTTCAGATGTCAACCAGACGTCAACAGACGAGGGGACAGGAAAGAAGGGCATGGGAGGGCAGGAGGGGCTTCCAGCCACACCACAGGACGCAGAGGTGAGCAGACCGCGCTGCCTGGAACGCTCCAGAGTGGATGATGTCCTCGCTGATGTGGACAGGCCAGCTGGTGAGCAGCCAGCATGCATCCAGGAAACAGAGGCCGCCCTGGAGGGTGGCGGCCCCAGCTCCTCTGAAGCTCCAAGACGTCCTTCCCGTCAGTTGAAGAGGTGACATGTGGGTGGGCACCAGCCGTGGGCTGCCAGGAGCAGGCACTATCCAGACTCTGTCCAGGTGAGGCCGGCCTGGTGAAGGGGCCAGCCAGGTGGGCATCCAGGTAGGCACGGAGCCACCTGCACAAGTCACCAAGGCCTGGAGGCCCAGCCCTGGGCCAGAGAACCCTGGGGGAGGTGGAGGGAACCAGCCCAGGAGACGGTGCAGCCCGAGGCCGTGGACAGCAGTCCTGCTCCCCGAGCTGCAAGTCCATCTGGGACAAGACTGGCCTGTCCCCTCTGTGGCCCCATCCTGGGGTCCCTGCTGGCAGAGTCCCTCCCACGTACACATGCTCCCCTCTGCAGATGCACTCTCCAACCCTCCGACAGGCTTCCCTGGGGTCACCCACAGAAGTGAGGCGAGGCTGTGGGGTGGGGGCATGGGCTCACAGCCCACCACAGGGGAGCCCTGCAGGAGGGCTGCAGAAGCCACAAGGCTCTGAGCCGCTGCTGAGCAGGCGGCCCTAGCCCACCACAGGCGGAGGGGGCTAAGCAGAGGGAGCCAGCCAGTGTGCAGGGGCCCAGGGCCGGTGTGGCGACCCCGGGCCCACCAGGGAGGACTGCCGCCCGCCACTCAGCACCGGTACCCCCTGCCTGCTTCCTTTCCTACTCTCGGGGTCCCCTTTACGAGGGCAGAGATCCCATCCATGGGGACCCCACCCTCATGCCCCCTGCCCCACCCCACCCCTCACTCTGGCAGTGGATTTCCACTGTGAGGGGCTGGGGGCAAACACCGGAGAGCACGGCAGCTCCAGCCCCCACCCGCTGCTGCGGGAGCTCCTGCCCAGCGCAGCCAGGCCAGCTGGCTCCCACTGCTCTCCTCCTGTGCCCCACCTGTCCCCTCTCCCCACTCCATCTCATGCACGTCCAGGACAGCACACTGGCCGGCAGGGGGGAGCCAGCATCACCAGGGACCTGCTTGGCCACACCCCTGGTGCCCAGAGGCGCCCACCTCAAGTGAACACCTGACACACGGCTTCCCCAAGCCCGGGCAAGGAGCAGGTCAGCCCCCCAGGACACTGGGCACCCTGAAAGTCACGTCCTCGTGTGAAATTCATGCAGACAGAGAGACATCTGAAGACACAACAATCCAAACTCTGAAGAGGTATCATTCCCCTCAGAGGAAAACCAAGTCTGAAAAGCCGGAGTTTGCGGGAACCCTTAAGACAGTGCGGTTTGTAGGAGTTCCGACCCTCCGTGGCTCCGCTGTCGGGCTCTCTTCCTGGGAGGCTCACCCACCACGAGGCCAAGCAGACCCTCCCGTGGCTCCGCTCGGTGGTCGGGCTCTCTTCCTGGGGCGGCTCACCCACACGAGGCCAAGCAGGCCATGTTGCAGGGGACGTCTGGAGAGGCCAGGCGCTGGGCCAGGAACCCCCTCCACGTGACGGCCAGAGAGCACTACAGCGCAGTGTGGCCTGCAGGGCCAGGGTGTGTTCGCCTCCGTTCCCAACCTGAGGCAGCGGCATGTTCATAAAACCAGAATTATTTTTATTATTTATTTTCAAATGTCTTTATTTTGTTTATTTTTATGTGGTGCCAAGGACTGAACCCAGGGCCTCATGCGTGAGGGGCAGGCGCTCTACCACTGAGCTGCAACTCCAGCCCCTCAAAATCATTTTTAAATCACAATGAATTATTCCAAGTGAAGACGCAGACAGAGCCCTGTGTGGCCTTTCAATGCTCCTAAGGCAGCGTGGCCGCTCCTCCTGCCTCCCGTGGCTCGGCCGGCTGTGCCTGTTCTGCCTGGGGCAGGTGGGCCTCTCGGCCAGGTCCACCCCACTCGTGGTCCTAGTGATGGTACCGGCCGGTGCCCTACTAAGCTTCTGGCATGAATATGATCTCAAAGTCAAACCACTCGCGATTCCTCTTCCCAGTGGAGACCTGCGGCTCCCGCCCTCCACTCTCCTAATGGCGTCCTGGATACAAAGCCTCAATTCAATGACCAGGCCGGCTGTCTCTGAGCTCAGAATTAAATGTACCTAGTGCAAATCGATAGAAAGGAAATCAGAGCTAAATGGCTGGCTTATTTTTGCAGATCTCTTTGTGTGAGACAAGTTTGCATTGAACCCCTGACCACATGGAGGCTCCAGGGCCACTCTGCCCCCGAGTCAGGTGCGCTAATGGGATGAAGTGAGCTTCATGAGCTCAGGTTAATGACGAGATCTACTGAAATGGAATGACAGGTTTGGCCTGTTCACCTCCCAGAGCCACAGCACGACAGACGGAGAGAATTCAGAATTGTGAGTGTTGGGTTTCAACTAGAAAGAGATACAGCTGTCTCCAGCCTCTTGTCCCCGCACTTCCTGCTGACGGGAACTGAAATGCACGGAGGTCCATTATCCAGCGGGGCAGAAAGAGGGACGGGTTGCATGGGGAACCCTGTGTGTGCCCAGAGAGGCCAGCCTCCCTCCCTCCCTAAGCCACCCAAGACCCTCAGGAAGGCCCCACCAGCTCCCTGTGCCCATCTCTGTGGCCTGCGCTTTCAACCTGCCAGCCCTCGATCCCATGGGAAAGCTATTTCCCAAATTAATTAGCCCTTCAGCACCACGGCTGGCCAATTGTTAACATGTTGTCCTTTCTAAAACCAATCTTTAAGTGAACCCCACTAACACCATATTTCAACGAAGGAAGAACTCTCTAAGGGTAGAATTGCAGCCACCTGAGCCAAAGAGGCACTGCTGCAGCCGCTGGGTTTGAGTAGCTGCGTACTGTGTCGACATCTACGGCTGCTTCTGGGAACTGCAGGGTCCTGCAGACTTCCCCCGTGGCCAGCGGGAATCCTGGACAGCAGCAGCACCGGGGGCTCTGCGGAAGCCCTGGGGAGGAAGGCAGCTGCCCCACCTGCGGCTCCGGTCCTGCCATGTGGGAGCGTTGGGCACTCTCCTGGCGAGGCCAGAACCCGGCAGGCGGTGCTTGGCAAACGCCCTCCATGTGGACAGGCAGCAGACCCAGGGTCATTACTAAGGTTCTCTGCAAAACCTGCCCATAGCCAGAGGGCTTCAATCCGACCTGTGGAATGCTGAGTCCCGAGGGAGGTCTCTGAACTGAAGGGACCCTGCAGAGTCCTCCTGCTTCCTGCGCCTGGCATTCTCAAACGGAGCCCAGGGGAGCAGACAGGGGCCTGGGAACCCAGGGCCTGGGAAGGGGCAGAGTGGAGCCAGAAAGAAGGGGAAGTGTGGTGTGTGAGGGTGCAACTCACGTGTGGTGTGTGTGTGTGTAGTGTGTGATGTGCATGTATGTGTGGGTGGTGTGGGTGGTGTGTGTGTACATGTGTGTGTACATGTATGTGATGTGTGTGTGGTGCGTGTATGCATGCAAGTGTGGGTGGTGTGTGTGTGCATGCAAGTGTGGGTGGTGTGTGTGTGCATGCATGTGTGGGTGGTGTGGGTGGTGTGTGTGTGCATGTGTGTGTAATGTGTGATGTGCATGTATGTGTAGCATGTGTGCCTGTGTGTATACATGTATGTGATGTGTGTGTGCATGTGTTTGCATTCATGTGTGGGTGGTGTGTATGCATGTGTGTGGTGTGTATATGCATGCATGTGTGGGTGATGTGGGTGGTGTGTGTGTGCATGCGTGTGTAGTGTGTGATGTGCATGTATGTGTAGTGTGTGTGCCTCTGTATATGCATGTATGTGATGTGTGTGCATGTGTTTGCATTCATGTGTGGGTAGTGTGTGCATGTGTGTGTATGCATGCATGTGTAGTGTGTGTGCATATGTGTATGCATGCATGTGATATGTGTGTGCATGTGTATGTGTGGTGTGTGCCTCTCTGGGTGCATGTGTGTGTGGTGTGTGTGCATGCATGTGTAGTGTGTATGCCTGCGTGTGTGCATGCATGTGATGTGTGTACATGTGTATGTGGTGTGTGCCTGTGTGTATGCATGTGTGGTGTATGATGTGCATGTGCTTGGTGTGTGTGTACAGGTACACGCATGCACGTGTGGTTCAGGATCTTAAAGACTCTGGACTACTCACCTCGGCATGAAGCCACCCTCTAGCCTAAGGCCATAAGTGACATGCTGCAGTGGCCAAGTGAGCCAGGTGGGGCCCACATGCTCGTCACCCGTGTGTGGTCATAACCAGGGGCATGGCTCTGGTCTCCCTTCTGTCACCTGCCAGCACTGTCCCTTCATGGAGCACCACGGTGACGTGAGATCCTGGCCACCCGCTCCACTCTGCTCTACTGTCCAGGGTGTGCTACTCGAGCCCATTTCCAGCCACCACCTTGGGAGCTGGCCTGTCGAGGCAGCTGCCAGGCCAGGCAGCAGGACTGCGTGGCTGAAAGGTCAAGTCTGGGAAGAAGGGAGGCCCCTGTCCCACACACAGAGGCTCAGACATTCAGGATGCCCGGTTTCCATCCTTAGTCACCCTGGGTTCCCGTAACCAGAGCGGACAGCAGCCGACTCCCAGGGGCAGGTTGAGGGAGAACTGTGCACAGACTAAGCCACTGGTGAGCTTGGAGCCCTCAGCCGTCTCTCCCCAGGGGCCACCTCTGTGGCTGGGTCACAGGGGCTCTTTAAGTGGCCAGCAGTGAACGTGCAGCACAACAGGCGTGCTAACCCTGTGAACAAGCAGCAGAAGGAAGGTCAACGGCCACTCCTGTGCAGGGAGGGTCCATGCCTCAGGGTTCCCGTGTCTTCTCCAGGGAAAGCTCACAAGTAGCACAGGCGCAGGAAGATGCAGTCGGACAGGTCCCTAGGGTGGACTTGCAGACGAAGCTCCCCTGGTGGGATGGTCACCTTGACAGCTCCAGAGAGGTCCAAGTGGGTCAGACACCCACCTGCCCCCCCAAGTGAGGGAGGAGAGACAACAGGATGGTGCAGACTGCAGAAAGTGGGGGGGTTCCCCTGGCCAGCACCAAACAGCACTGCCTGCCGGCAGGTCCCTGCTGGGCGCCCACCCTCCCTCCCGAGTGCCCTCTGCTGGAGCCTGACCTCACCTCCTCTCATAACAAAATTCTGTGGCTGGAAAATAAGAACCAAGGTCCGGAGCTCCAGCACCCCGTTCCTGGGACATCGGGACACTCTGCCTTGGGACGAGAAGCACAGGAGCCTCTTGGGACATTCCAGATCCAACCATAGCACATCTGACTTCCTGTGACAGCAGCACGGGCCCGCCCTCCTCTGAACACACTCCCGCCCCGTGAGAAGGCAGGAAATGAGGGTGTGAAGGCAGAACCCGCAAACCTTCCACCATGGCTTCCCGAGGACAGGAGGCATTCCCCTGCGTGTTGCTCTGTCACCACCCTTGGGATTCCCCGCAGAGGAACCTCAGGGTCATGGAGGTCAAGGCCGATGGCCCTGGGGACACATCCTGCACTGCAGGACCTGGGGCAGGTCAGTGGCAGGACTGGTCTACACAGATTCCCCACCCCACCCCGTGGACCCTCTGGGAGGGACTGGCCACGGGCCCAGCCCGGCCGTGACCCTGGGAGACAGACCTGGTCCCTTGTGCCTTTCCAGGCATCAGCCAGCGTGGCTGCGGGTCGTCTGTGCGGCTCCAGAACTCTGTGCTCCTGACAGCTCCCGTCTCAGGAGCCCCACTGAGAGCTCTGAAGACAGAGGTGAGCAGGACAATGACCACAGAGACCAGAGAAGGGCTGGAGAGAGGAGCTCGAGAGCCAACCACAGTGCAGCCCCACAGCTCGGCCAGTGACAGGCGGTCCCCGAACGGGACCGGAACACCTGAGTGCGCGCTCGCCTGATTAAACACCGACAGCTCGCACCCGAGAAGGAAGATTATAAGTTGTGCTGCGTCTTCGCAAGCAGCAGCACATTAAGCACTGTTTGTTACTTCTCCGACGACGCTCCTCTAATTCTTCCCTTCAGAAAACAGCGCACATCACAATAGCCAGCGTCACTTCTGTTTTTAAAACAATTGGTTATATGTGCATTGCCAAATTATGGGTCTGCGGGATATTTCCATGAGTGGGAACAAGTGCAGACGCCCGGGGAGGCTCTGTAACTGGGGGTCTGGTGACAGGAGGACATGCTACCTGATGGTCACTACTTCCTGGGGCTTCTCAGGTTTCCTGGGGGTAGACCCCTGCTCCAGGGACTCCGAACCTGGGCAGCGTGGGGAGGCGCGGCCCTCTCCTGTTCCCCGCCAGGGGGTCAGGGGCACATGTTGGTCACTCCATGAGCTTATGCTATGGCTACAAGTGCCACCGACCAATCTCCCCCTCCAGGACCCCCAAACTCTGCCACCCTGCCAAGCCCAGCCTTGGACTGGCGTGGAATACCCCCTAAGCTGGTCAGGGTCACAGTGCCACCAGCAAACAGCAGCAGAGTCACAGACCCTAACAACCGCATGGCACTGCTGGCTCCCGGAGCACAGGCCGGACATCCGGGGGAGGCAGGAAGGGGCTCCAGAGAGGCAGGCTCAGTGGAGCCCTACGGGGGCACAGCGAGGTGGCCCTGCAGAGGAGCCAAGCATGGCAGTGGGCTCACGGCTGCTGTGGCCGGGAACAGGCAAGCGCCCCGGGAGGCAGGCAGGGAGCCGGGTCCTGAGCCCTGGAGCACCCGCCAAGACCAGCACTCTGCCACCGAGAGGGGCTGGGCCAAAGGGAGCCAGAGTTCAAGGTCAGTGACCCAAAGGCAATGGTTGTACCCACCATCCTGGGAAGGACTGAAACCAGGAGGGCTCTCCCAGCCCCAGAGTGCAGGTCAAAAAGGGTACCCAGGCACGGACAAGCACCAGCGAGCCTCACTCTGTGGACAGAATTGGTGCCCAGACACAGACAAGCACCAGCATGCCTCACTCTGTGGACAGAATTGGTGCCCAGACACGGACAAGCACCGGCGTGCCTCACTCTGTGGACAGAATTGGTGCCCAGACACGGACAAGCACCGGCGTGCCTCACTCTCTGGACAGAATTGCGGCCCCACTCCTGAATCCTCAGGGGGTTAAAATTGGAAGTGGGCCCTCGGAGGTGATCAGAATTGGATAAAGTCATGGGGTCAGCCCGGCCTGGGAGGGCGTTCCCCCTAAAAAGACACCTGCAGCTCCCTCTTCATCACGCCAGGGCACACGAAGGAGTCTGCTCACTGTGAACCAGAGAGGGGCCTCACAGGAGTGGAGGCTGCCAGCACTGACCTTCACCTTCCAGCCGGGCCATGCAAGGAGAGCACCTGTGGTGCCCCTGCTGGCCAATGCCCACATGACCATGCTGCAAAACTGTGGTGCCAGAGCACTAACGCACCCAACCCTAAACCTCACCTAGCCTCAACCTGTGGGGGCATGCTCTGCCCCCAACCTGGGCTGGGCAAGGGATAGCAAAGGCCATCCAGCCTGGCACAGAGGCACATGCTGTGATCCCAGAGACTCAAGAGGCTCACATAGGAGGATGGCAAGTTCCAGGCCAGCCTCAGCAGCTAGCGAGACTCTTGTCTCAAGACAAACATAAATACATTAAAAGGGCCGGGGATACGGCTTAGTGGTAGGGAACGCCTGGGTTCCGACTCCAGAACCTGTCTACCCCAAAACCTGTCCCCCCAAAAGCAACAAAAAAGCTGGGGACCACATGGGCTGAGCCTCTTCTGCCACAGCTAAGAGGAAGCATGGAGTCCACCCACGCTGCCTCCACAAAGAAGAAACAGGGAAGAAGGGCTGGTACCTGGGGCCTCCAGTGCTGACCCTCCACCAGGACCCTGGGCTCTTGTCCCTGTTCCTCCTGTACCTGGGCCTCCAGGGCTGACACTCAACCAAGATCCTGGGCCCTTGTCCCTGTTCCTCCTGTACCTGGGCCTCCAGTGCTGACCCTCAACCAAGACCCTGGGCCCTTGTCCCTGTTCCTCCTGTACCTGGGCCTCCAGGGCTGACCTCCACCAAGACCCTGGGCCCTTGTCCCTGTTCCTCCTGTACCTGGGCCTCCAGTGCTGACCCTCCACCAGGACCCTGGGCCCTTGTCCCTGTTCCTCCTGTACCTGGGCCTCCAGGGCTGACCTCAACCAAGACCCTGGGCTCTTGTCCCTGTTCCTCCTGTACCTGGGCCTCCAGGGCTGACACTCAACCAAGATCCTGGGCCCTTGTCCCTGTTCCTCCTGTACCTGGGCCTCCAGGGCTGACACTCAACCAAGATCCTGGGCCCTTGTCCCTGTTCCTCCTGTACCTGGGCCTCCACTGCTGACCCTCCACCAGGACCCTGTCCCTTGTCCCTGTTCCTCCTGTACCTGGGCCTCCAGTGCTGACACTCAACCAAGACCCTGGGCTCTTGTCCCTGTTCCTCCTGTACCTGGGCCTCCAGTGCTGACCCTCCACCAGGACCCTGGGCCCTTGTCCCTGTTCCTCCTGTACCTGGGCCTCCAGGGCTGACCCTCAACTAAGACTCTGGGCCCTTGTCCCTGTTCCTCCTGTACCTGGGGCCTCCACTGCTGACCCTCCACCAGGACACTGTCCCTTGTCCCTGTTCCTCCTGTACCTGGGCCTCCACTACTGACCCTCAACCAAGACCCTGGGCCCTTGTCCCTGTTCCTCCTGTACCTGGGCCTCCACTGCTGACCCTCCACCAAGACCCTGTCACTTGTCCCTGTTCCTCCTGTACCTGGGCCACCACTGCTGACCTCAACCAAGACCCTGGGCTCTTGTCCCTGTTCCTCCTGTACCTGGGGCCTCCACTGCTGACCCTCCACCAGGACCCTGGGCTCTTGTCCCTGTGCCACCTGTACCTGGGCCTCCAGTGCTGACCCTCCACCAGGACCCTGTCCCTTGTCCCTGTTCCTCCTGTACCTGGGCCTCCAGGGCTGACCCTCCACCAACACCCTGGGCCCTTGTCCCTGTTCCTCCTGTACCTGGGCCTCCAGTGCTGACCCTCCACCGGGACCCTGTCCCTTGTCCCTGTTCCTCCTGTACCTGGGCCTCCAGTGCTGACCCTCCACCAGGACCCTGGGCTCTTGTCCCTGTTCCTCCTGTACCTGGGCCTCCAGGGCTGACCTCAACCAAGACCCTGTCCCTTGTCCCTGTTCCTCCTGTACCTGGGCCTCCAGTGCTGACCCTCAACCAAGACCCTGGGCCCTTGTCCCTGTTCCTCCTGTACCTGGGCCTCCAGGGCTGACCTCAACCAAGACCCTGGGCCCTTGTCCCTGTTCCTCCTGTACCTGGGCCTCCAGTGCTGACCCTCCACCAGGACCCTGGGCCCTTGTCCCTGTTCCTCCTGTACCTGGGCCTCCAGGGCTGACCTCAACCAAGACCCTGGGCTCTTGTCCCTGTTCCTCCTGTACCTGGGCCTCCAGGGCTGACACTCAACCAAGATCCTGGGCCCTTGTCCCTGTTCCTCCTGTACCTGGGCCTCCAGGGCTGACACTCAACCAAGATCCTGGGCCCTTGTCCCTGTTCCTCCTGTACCTGGGCCTCCAGTGCTGACCCTCCACCAGGACCCGGGCCCTTGTCCCTCTTCCTCCTGTACCTGGGCCTCCAGGGCTGACCCTCCACCAGGACCCTGGGCCCTTGTCCCTGTTCCTCCTGTACCTGGGCCTCCACTGCTGACCCTCCACCAGGACCCTGGGCCCTTGTCCCTGTTCCTCCTGTACCTGGGCCTCCAGGGCTGACCCTCAACCAAGACTCTGGGCCCTTGTCCCTGTTCCTCCTGTACCTGGACCTCCAGTGCTGACCCTCCACCAGGACCCTGAGCTCTTCTCCCTGTGCCTCCTGTACCTGGGCCTCCAGTGCTGACCCTCCACCAAGACCCTGGGCCCTTGTCCCTGGGCCTCCTGTACCTGGGCCTCCACTGCTGACCCTCCACAAAGACCCTGGGCCCTTGTCCCTGTGCCTCCTGTACCTGGGCCTCCAGTGCTGACCCTCCACCAGGACCCTGTCCCTTGTCCCTGTTCCTCCTGTACCTGGGCCTCCACTGCTGACCCTCAACCAAGACCCTGGGCCCTTGTCCCTGTTCCTCCTGTACCTGGGCCTCCACTGCTGACCCTCAACCAAGACCCTGGGCCCTTGTCCCTGTTCCTCCTGTACCTGGGCCTCCAGGGCTGACCCTCCACCAGGACCCTGTCCCTTGTCCCTGTGCCTCCTGTACCTGGGCCTCCAGGGCTGACCCTCCACCAAGACCCTGGGCCCTTGTCCCTGTTCCTCCTGTACCTGGGCCTCCACTGCTGACCCTCCACCAGGACCCTGGGCTCTTGTCCCTGTTCCTCCTGTACCTGGGCCTCCAGGGCTGACACTCAACCAGGATCCTGGGCCCTTGTCCCTGTTCCTCCTGTACCTGGGCCTCCAGTGCTGACCCTCCACCAGGACCCTGGGCCCTTGTCCCTGTTCCTCCTGTACCTGGGCCTCCAGGGCTGACCCTCCACCAGGACCCTGGGCCCTTGTCCCTGTTCCTCCTGTACCTGGGCCTCCACTGCTGACCCTCCACCAGGACCCTGGGCCCTTGTCCCTGTTCCTCCTGTACCTGGGCCTCCAGGGCTGACCCTCAACCAAGACTCTGGGCCCTTGTCCCTGTTCCTCCTGTACCTGGGCCTCCAGTGCTGACCCTCCACCAGGACCCTGGGCTCTTCTCCCTGTGCCTCCTGTACCTGGGCCTCCAGTGCTGACCCTCCACCAAGACCCTGGGCCCTTGTCCCTGTGCCTCCTGTACCTGGGCCTCCACTGCTGACCCTCCACCAAGACCCTGGGCCCTTGTCCCTGTTCCTCCTGTACCTGGGCCTCCAGGGCTGACCCTCAACCAAGACCCTGGGCCCTTGTCCCTGTTCCTCCTGTACCTGGGCCTCCACTGCTGACCCTCAACCAAGACCCTGGGCCCTTGTCCCTGTTCCTCCTGTACCTGGGCCTCCACTGCTGACCCTCCACCAGGAGCCTGTCCCTTGTCCCTGTTCCTCCTGTACCTGGGCCTCCAGGGCTGACCCTCCACCAAGACCCTGGGCCCTTGTCCCTGTTCCTCCTGTACCTGGGCCTCCACTGCTGACCCTCCACCAGGACCCTGGGCTCTTGTCCCTGTTCCTCCTGTACCTGGGCCTCCACTGCTGACCCTCAACCAAGACCCTGGGCCCTTGTCCCTGTTCCTCCTGTACCTGGGCCTCCAGTGCTGACCCTCCACCAGGACCCTGGGCCCTTGTCCCTGTTCCTCCTGTACCTGGGCCTCCACTGCTGACCCTCCACAAGGACCCTGTCACTTGTCCCTGTTCCTCCTGTACCTGGGCCTCCACTGCTGACCTCAACCAAGACCCTGGGCTCTTGTCCCTGTTCCTCCTGTACCTGGGGCCTCCAGTGCTGACCCTCCACAAAGACCCTGGGCTCTTGTCCCTGTGCCTCCTGTACCTGGGCCTCCAGTGCTGACCCTCCACCAGGACCCTGTCCCTTGTCCCTGTTCCTCCTGTACCTGGGCCTCCAGGGCTGACCCTCCACCAAGACCCTGGGCCCTTGTCCCTGTTCCTCCTGTACCTGGGCCTCCAGTGCTGACCCTCCACCGGGACCCTATCCCTTGTCCCTGTTCCTCCTGTACCTGGGCCTCCAGTGCTGACCCTCCACCAGGACCCTGGGCTCTTGTCCCTGTTCCTCGTGTACCTGGGCCTCCAGGGCTGACCTCAACCAAGACCCTGTCCCTTGTCCCTGTTCCTCCTGTACCTGGGCCTCCAGGGCTGACCCTCACCCAAGACCCTGGGCCCTTGTCCCTGTTCCTCCTGTACCTGGGCCTCCAGGGCTGACCTCAACCAAGACCCTGGGCCCTTGTCCCTGTTCCTCCTGTACCTGGGCCTCCAGTGCTGACCCTCCACCAGGACCCTGGGCCCTTGTCCCTGTTCCTCCTGTACCTGGGCCTCCAGGGCTGACCTCAACCAAGACCCTGGGCTCTTGTCCCTGTTCCTCCTGTACCTGGGCCTCCAGGGCTGACACTCAACCAAGATCCTGGGCCCTTGTCCCTGTTCCTCCTGTACCTGGGCCTCCAGGGCTGACACTCAACCAAGATCCTGGGCCCTTGTCCCTGTTCCTCCTGTACCTGGGCCTCCAGTGCTGACCCTCCACCAGGACCCTGGGCCCTTGTCCCTGTTCCTCCTGTACCTGGGCCTCCAGGGCTGACCCTCAACCAGGACCCTGGGCCCTTGTCCCTGTGCCTCCTGTACCTGGGCCTCCACTGCTGACCTTCCACCAAGACTCTGGGCCCTTGTCCCTGTTCCTCCTGTACCTGGGGCCTCCAGGGCTGACCCTCCACCAAGACCCTGTCCCTTGTCCCTGTGCCTCCTGTACCTGGGCCTCCAGTGCTGACCCTCCACCAGGACCCTGTCACTTGTCCCTGTGCCTCCTCTACCTGGGCCTCCAGGGCCGACCCTCCACCGGGACCCTGGGCCCTTGTCCCTGTTCCTCCTGTACCTGGGCCTCCACTGCTGACCCTCCACCAGGACCCTGTCCCTTGTCCCTGTTCCTCCTGTACCTGGGCCTCCAGTGCTAACCCTCCACCAGGACCCTGGGCTCTTGTCCCTGTTCCTCCTGTACCTGGGCCTCCAGGGCTGACACTCAACCAAGATCCTGGGCCCTTGTCCCTGTTCCTCCTGTACCTGGGCCTCCAGTGCTGACCCTCAACCAAGACCCTGGGCCCTTGTCCCTGTTCCTCCTGTACCTGGGCCTCCAGGGCTGACCCTCCACCAGGACCCTGTCCGTTGTCCCTGTGCCTCCTGTACCTGGGCCTCCAGGGCTGACCCTCCACCAAGACCCTGGGCCCTTGTCCCTGTTCCTCCTGTACCTGGGCCTCCACTGCTGACCCTCCACCAGGACCCTGGGCTCTTGTCCCTGTTCCTCCTGTACCTGGGCCTCCAGGGCTGACCCTCCACCAAGACCCTGGGCCCTTGTCCCTGTTCCTCCTGTACCTGGGCCTCCACTGCTGACCCTCCACCAGGACCCTGGGCTCTTGTCCCTGTTCCTCCTGTACCTGGGCCTCCACTGCTGACCCTCAACCAAGACCCTGGGCCCTTGTCCCTGTTCCTCCTGTACCTGGGCCTCCACTGCTGACCCTCCACAAGGACCCTGTCACTTGTCCCTGTTCCTCCTGTACCTGGGCCTCCACTGCTGACCCTCCATCAGGACCCTGTCCCTTGTCCCTGTGCCTCCTGTACCTGGGCCTCCACTGCTGACCTCAACCAAGACCCTGGGCTCTTGTCCCTGTTCCTCCTGTACCTGGGGCCTCCAGTGCTGACCCTCCACCAGGACCCTGGGCTCTTGTCCCTGTGCCTCCTGTACCTGGGCCTCCACTGCTGACCCTCCACCAGGACCCTGTCCCTTGTCCCTGTTCCTCCTGTACCTGGGCCTCCAGGGCTGACCCTCCACCAAAACCCTGGGCCCTTGTCCCTGTTCCTCCTGTACCTGGGCTACCAGTGCTGACCCTCCACCGGGACCCTGTCCCTTGTCCCTGTACCTCCTGTACCTGGGCCTCCAGTGCTGACCCTCCACCAGGACCCTGGGCTCTTGTCCCTGTTCCTCCTGTACCTGGGCCTCCAGGGCTGACCTCAACCAAGACCCTGTCCCTTGTCCCTGTTCCTCCTGTACCTGGGCCTCCAGTGCTGACCCTCAACCAAGACCCTGGGCCCTTGTCCCTGTTCCTCCTGTACCTGGGCCTCCAGGGCTGACCTCAACCAAGACCCTGGGCCCTTGTCCCTGTTCCTCCTGTACCTGGGCCTCCAGTGCTGACCCTCCACCAGGACCCTGGGCCCTTGTCCCTGTTCCTCCTGTACCTGGGCCTCCAGGGCTGACCTCAACCAAGACCCTGGGCTCTTGTCCCTGTTCCTCCTGTACCTGGGCCTCCAGGGCTGACACTCAACCAAGATCCTGGGCCCTTGTCCCTGTTCCTCCTGTACCTGGGCCTCCAGGGCTGACACTCAACCAAGATCCTGGGCCCTTGTCCCTGTTCCTCCTGTACCTGGGCCTCCAGTGCTGACCCTCCACCAGGACCCTGGGCCCTTGTCCCTGTTCCTCCTGTACCTGGGCCTCCAGGGCTGACCCTCCACCAGGACCCTGGGCCCTTGTCCCTGTTCCTCCTGTACCTGGGCCTCCACTGCTGACCCTCCACCAGGACCCTGGGCCCTTGTCCCTGTTCCTCCTGTACCTGGGCCTCCAGGGCTGACCCTCCACCAGGACCCTGGGCCCTTGTCCCTGTGCCTCCTGTACCTGGGCCTCCACTGCTGACCTTCCACCAGGACCCTGGGCCCTTGTCCCTGTGCCTCCTGTACCTGGGCCTCCAGGGCTGACCTCAACCAAGACCCTGGGCCCTTGTCCCTGTTCCTCCTGTACCTGGGCCTCCAGAGCTGACCCTCAACCAAGACCCTGGGCCCTTGTCCCTGTTCCTCCTGTACCTGGGCCTCCAGTGCTGACCCTCCACCAGGACCCTGGGCCCTTGTCCCTGTTCCTCCTGTACCTGGGCCTCCAGGGCTGACCCTCAACCAGGACCCTGGGCCCTTGTCCCTGTGCCTCCTGTACCTGGGCCTCCACTGCTGACCTTCCACCAAGACTCTGGGCCCTTGTCCCTGTTCCTCCTGTACCTGGGGCCTCCAGGGCTGACCCTCCACCAAGACCCTGTCCCTTGTCCCTGTGCCTCCTGTACCTGGGCCTCCAGTGCTGACCCTCCACCAGGACCCTGTCACTTGTCCCTGTGCCTCCTCTACCTGGGCCTCCAGGGCCGACCCTCCACCGGGACCCTGGGCCCTTGTCCCTGTTCCTCCTGTACCTGGGCCTCCACTGCTGACCCTCCACCAGGACCCTGTCCCTTGTCCCTGTTCCTCCTGTACCTGGGCCTCCAGTGCTAACCCTCCACCAGGACCCTAGGCTCTTGTCCCTGTTCCTCCTGTACCTGGGCCTCCAGGGCTGACACTCAACCAAGATCCTGGGCCCTTGTCCCTGTTCCTCCTGTACCTGGGCCTCCAGTGCTGACCCTCAACCAAGACCCTGGGCCCTTGTCCCTGTTCCTCCTGTACCTGGGCCTCCAGGGCTGACCCTCCACCAGGACCCTGTCCCTTGTCCCTGTGCCTCCTGTACCTGGGCCTCCAGGGCTGACCCTCCACCAAGACCCTGGGCCCTTGTCCCTGTTCCTCCTGTACCTGGGCCTCCACTGCTGACCCTCCACCAGGACCCTGGGCTCTTGTCCCTGTTCCTCCTGTACCTGGGCCTCCAGGGCTGACCCTCCACCAAGACCCTGGGCCCTTGTCCCTGTGCCTCCTGTACCTGGGCCTCCACTGCTGACCCTCCACCAGGACCCTGGGCTCTTGTCCCTGTTCCTCCTGTACCTGGGCCTCCACTGCTGACCCTCAACCAAGACCCTGGGCCCTTGTCCCTGTTCCTCCTGTACCTGGGCCTCCACTGCTGACCCTCCACAAGGACCCTGTCACTTGTCCCTGTTCCTCCTGTACCTGGGCCTCCACTGCTGACCCTCCATCAGGACCCTGTCCCTTGTCCCTGTGCCTCCTGTACCTGGGCCTCCACTGCTGACCTCAACCAAGACCCTGGGCTCTTGTCCCTGTTCCTCCTGTACCTGGGGCCTCCAGTGCTGACCCTCCACCAGGACCCTGGGCTCTTGTCCCTGTGCCTCCTGTACCTGGGCCTCCACTGCTGACCCTCCACCAGGACCCTGTCCCTTGTCCCTGTTCCTCCTGTACCTGGGCCTCCAGGGCTGACCCTCCACCAAAACCCTGGGCCCTTGTCCCTGTTCCTCCTGTACCTGGGCTACCAGTGCTGACCCTCCACCGGGACCCTGTCCCTTGTCCCTGTACCTCCTGTACCTGGGCCTCCAGTGCTGACCCTCCACCAGGACCCTGGGCTCTTGTCCCTGTTCCTCCTGTACCTGGGCCTCCAGGGCTGACCTCAACCAAGACCCTGTCCCTTGTCCCTGTTCCTCCTGTACCTGGGCCTCCAGTGCTGACCCTCAACCAAGACCCTGGGCCCTTGTCCCTGTTCCTCCTGTACCTGGGCCTCCAGGGCTGACCTCAACCAAGACCCTGGGCCCTTGTCCCTGTTCCTCCTGTACCTGGGCCTCCAGTGCTGACCCTCCACCAGGACCCTGGGCCCTTGTCCCTGTTCCTCCTGTACCTGGGCCTCCAGGGCTGACCTCAACCAAGACCCTGGGCTCTTGTCCCTGTTCCTCCTGTACCTGGGCCTCCAGGGCTGACACTCAACCAAGATCCTGGGCCCTTGTCCCTGTTCCTCCTGTACCTGGGCCTCCAGGGCTGACACTCAACCAAGATCCTGGGCCCTTGTCCCTGTTCCTCCTGTACCTGGGCCTCCAGTGCTGACCCTCCACCAGGACCCTGGGCCCTTGTCCCTGTTCCTCCTGTACCTGGGCCTCCAGGGCTGACCCTCCACCAGGACCCTGGGCCCTTGTCCCTGTTCCTCCTGTACCTGGGCCTCCACTGCTGACCCTCCACCAGGACCCTGGGCCCTTGTCCCTGTTCCTCCTGTACCTGGGCCTCCAGGGCTGACCCTCCACCAGGACCCTGGGCCCTTGTCCCTGTGCCTCCTGTACCTGGGCCTCCACTGCTGACCTTCCACCAGGACCCTGGGCCCTTGTCCCTGTGCCTCCTGTACCTGGGCCTCCAGTGCTGACCCTCAACCAAGACCCTGGGCCCTTGTCCCTGTTCCTCCTGTACCTGGGCCTCCAGAGCTGACCCTCAACCAAGACCCTGGGCCCTTGTCCCTGTTCCTTCTGTACCTGGGCCTCCAGGGCTGACCCTCAACCAAGACCCTGGGCCCTTGTCCCTGTTCCTCCTGTACCTGGGCCTCCAGGGCTGACCCTCCACCAGGACCCTGTCCCTTGTCCCTGTGCCTCCTGTACCTGGGCCTCCAGTGCTGACCCTCCACCAAGACTCTGGGCCCTTGTCCCTGTTCCTCCTGTACCTGGGGCCTCCAGGGCTGACCCTCCACCAAGACCCTGTCCCTTGTCCCTGTGCCTCCTGTACCTGGGCCTCCAGTGCTGACCCTCCACCAGGACCCTGTCACTTGTCCCTGTGCCTCCTCTACCTGGGCCTCCAGGGCTGACCCTCCACCGGGACCCTGGGCCCTTGTCCCTGTTCCTCCTGTACCTGGGCCTCCACTGCTGACCCTCCACCAGGACCCTGTCCCTTGTCCCTGTTCCTCCTGTACCTGGGCCTCCAGTGCTGACCCTCCACCAGGACCCTGGGCTCTTGTCCCTGTTCCTCCTGTACCTGGGCCTCCAGTGCTGACCCTCCACCAGGACCCTGTCCCTTGTCCCTGTGCCTCCTGTACCTGGGCCTCCACTGCTGACCTTCCACCGGGACCCTGGGCCCTTGTCCCTGTGCCTCCTGTACCTGGGCCTCCAGTGCTGACCCTCAACCAAGACCCTGGGCTCTTGTCCCTGTTCCTCCTGTACCTGGGTCTCCACGGCTGACCCTCAACCAAGACCCTGGGCCCTTGTCCCTGTGCCTCCTGTACCTGGGCCTCCAGTACTGACCCTCCACCGGGACCCTGGGCCCTTGTCCCTGTTCCTCCTGTACCTGGGCCTCCAGTGCTGACCCTCCACCAGGACCCTGGGCTCTTGTCCCTGTGCCTCCTATACCTGGGCCTCCACTGCTGACCCTCCACCAGGACCCTGTCCCTTGTCCCTGTTCCTCCTGTACCTGGGCCTCCACTGCTGACACTCAACCAAGACCCTGGGCCCTTGTCCCTGTTCCTCCTGTACCTGGGCCTCCAGTGCTGACCCTCCACCAGGACCCTGTCCCTTGTCCCTGTGCCTCCTGTACCTGGGCCTCCAGTGCTGACCCTCCATCAGGACCCTGTCCCTTGTCCCTGTGCCTCCTGTACCTGGGCCTCCACTGCTGACCTCAACCAAGACCCTGGGCTCTTGTCCCTGTTCCTCCTGTACCTGGGCCTCCAGAGCTGACCCTCAACCAAGACCCTGGGCCCTTGTCCCTGTTCCTCCTGTACCTGGGCCTCCACTGCTGACCCTCAACCAAGACCCTGGGCCCTTGTCCCTGTTCCTCCTGTACCTGGGCCTCCACTGCTGACCCTCCACCAGGACCCTGTCCCTTGTCCCTGTTCCTCCTGTACCTGGGCCTCCAGTGCTGACCCTCAACCGGGACCCTGGGCCCTTGTCCCTGTTCCTCCTGTACCTGGGCCTCCACTGCTGACCCTCCACCAGGACCCTGTCCCTTGTCCCTGTTCCTCCTGTACCTGGGCCTCCAGTGCTGACCCTCCACCGGGACCCTGGGCCCTTGTCCCTGTTCCTCCTGTACCTGGGTCTCCACTGCTGACCCTCCACCAGGACCCTGTCCCTTGTCTCTGTTCCTCCTGTACCTGGGCCTCCAGGGCTGACCCTCAACCAAGACTCTGGGCCCTTGTCCCTGTTCCTCCTGTACCTGGGCCTCCAGTGCTGACCCTCCACCAGGACCCTGTCCCTTGTCCCTGTTCCTCCTGTACCTGGGCCTCCAGGGCTGACCCTCAACCAAGACTCTGGGCCCTTGTCCCTGTTCCTCCTGTACCTGGGGCCTCCAGTGCTGACCCTCCACCGGGACCCTGGGCCCTTGTCCCTGTTCCTCCTGTACCTGGGTCTCCACTGCTGACCCTCCACCAGGACCCTGTCCCTTGTCCCTGTTCCTCCTGTACCTGGGCCTCCAGTGCTGACCCTCCACCAGGACTCTGGGCCCTTGTCCCTGTTCCTCCTGTACCTGGGCCTCCAGTGCTGACCCTCCACCAGGACCCTGGGCCCTTGTCCCTGTGCCTCCTGTACCTGGGCCTCCACTGCTGACCCTCCACCAGGACCCTGTCCCTTGTCCCTGTTCCTCCTGTACCTGGGCCTCCAGGGCTGACCCTCCACCAGGACCCTGTCCCTTGTCCCTGTGCCTCCTGTACCTGGGCCTGGTGCCTGACCTTCAGTGACCCCACACTTCCTGTCCTGATGTCACAGGTCACTGACATTCCATGTATCCTGGAGACCAAGGTGGGGCATGAGGACCTGCAGGAACGGTCTTCCTCCTTGGGCAGGTGGAACATGGCCGTGAGTAGGGGAGTGGGGACCCCCGTCCTTGTCCTCCTGCTGTGCTGCACGTGGGAAGCCGAGCTGCAGCTGGTAAAGATGACTTCAGGTAGGGCCCCGCCGGCTGCCCGCCCCGCTGGGACGGCCGCCTCCTCCTTCCTTCCTTGCTCCAAGCGACTTCTTTCAGGGACGGAGGAAGTGGAATTTTTTTTTTTACTCTTTGAAGCCCTTTTAAAATCCAGAATTTGGGGGAGAGCTGCACACACGTATTATGTATTTTAGCTTTTTATTTTGGGAGTTTTCTCATTTACCTGAAAGTAAAGGAAGAACATCTGAGCCTCACAACTCACCCTGTTTCGTCATCGCACACTTCTCCACCTCGTACACACACACACACACATTCTCTCACACTCACACACTTTCCCGCCTTGTACACACACACATTCTCTCACACTCACACACTGCCCCGCCTCGTACACACACACACTCACAGTCACACACACGTCTCCACCTCATACACACCCACACACTTCCCTGCCTCATCTACACACACACACACCTCTCCACCTCGTCCCCCCCCCACACACACACTCACACACATACTTCCCCACCTCGTTCCCCCACACACTCCTCCACCTTGTCCACAAACATACACACACACTTCTCCGCCTTGTCCACACACACACACACACACTTCCCCACCTTGTCCACACACACTCTCTCACACACTTCTTCACCTCATACACACCCTCACACTTCCCCGCCTCATACACACACACACACACACACACACACACACACTTCCCTGCCTCATTCCCCCCACATACTCCTCCATCTCATCCACAAACACACACACTTCTTCGCCTCGTCCACACACACACACACACACTTCCCCTCCTCGTCCACACACACACACACACACACACTTCCCCTCCTCGTCCACACACACACACTTCCCCTCCTCGTCCACACACACACACTCACACACACACTTCCCCTCCTCGTCCACACACACACACACACACACACACTCCCCCTCCTCGTCCACACACACACACACACACACACTTTTCCTCCTCGTCCACACACACACACACACACTCACACACACACTTCCCCTCCTCGTCCACACACACACACACACACACACTTCCCCTCCTCGTCCACACACACACACACACACACACTTCCCCGCCTCATCCACACACACACACACACACACACTCCCCCTCCTCGTCCACACACACACACACACACACACTTTTCCTCCTTGTCCACACACACACACACACACTTTTCCTCCTCGTCCACACACACACACACACACTTCCCCTCCTCGTCCACACACACACACACACACTTCCCCGCCTCATCCACACACACACACACACACACACACTCCCCCTCCTCGTCCACACACACACACACACACACTTCCCCTCCTCGTCCACACACACACTCACACACACACACTCCCCCTCCTCGTCCACACACACTCACACTCTTCTGTGTTTGGAGGACTTCAGCACTGAGGTCTTTCCACCTCACGTGAGAGGCTTTCTTCCAACGTGTCAAGGGATTGGTTTTGCACACCCACCATCAACAGAATCCTGTCCAGCAGCTCATATCAATTAAAGAACTCTCCGTACCTCTGGTACAGACGGCCGGCTGACTTCCCCCAGGGGGCGCTAAGGGTGCCTGGGGGCAGAGCCGACCTGCCAATGCAGGTGTGGAGAATCACAGCCCACGTCCAGGGCAAGGCTGGGCAACGAGGCTTGGAGGCCATGATTCTTGCTGACTGAGTGCAGGACTCTGCTGAAGGCAGCATGGTCAGGTGTCACAGGTGGCCAGACTCAGGTCAGGGTCTCACTAGGCTGCTCAGCGGTACTTATGCACACACTGGGAAAGCTGACCACAGAGTCCAGGTCAGGCAGGGCCTCCTCAAAAGGGTGCCTCAGAGAGGCCTGACTCTGAGGTCCCTCCCCTGGCTCACAGCAGGCAGCCAGGTTCCTTTTTCCCATCTGTGGGGCGTGTGCTGGTGCAGAGTAGGAATTTAATAAGAAAAAGAAGAGGATGGGCAGTTCCTGAGTCCAGAGGGCACGGGCAGAGGTCTGCACGTCGGCTCCCAGCACTTGGCTCTGGCTTGAGGATGCGGTAGCCGCTCCTGGAGTCCTGGGCTGTGGCAGGCACAGTGACTTCTCCAGCCAGTGCTGAGAACCTCAGTGCTCAGTGCACCCACGGGGAGGGAGGAGGGACGGACTCAGGGAGCCACACCAGGTCCAGTCCAGTCCCGCTGACAGGGGAGGAAAAGCAGACAGCAGTCTCCCGAGGTGACGCGCAGGACTTTTACCACGGGGCATCTCCACTAGAATGCAGTTTTCTCTACACTCTGCCCCTTTTGATCCAGGATAACCAAGCAATGCTACAGAAACAGGCCCTGTCCACCGGGCTTCCACCTGGTTGTGTTTTTTTTTTAATAGTTTTTTAGTTGTCGATAGACTTTTATTTATTTATTCATATGGTGCTGAGGATTGAACCCAGTGACTCACACATGTCAGGCAAGCGCTCTGCCTCTGAGCCCCAGCACAGCCCTCGGCCTGGTTTCTGCCCAGGTGCTCAGGATTGGAGGTGGCTGCACTGTGTACGTGCGTGTGGCCGACTGCTTCCTCAGGGACGACACACTGGCCCTTCAAGGCCTCCTTAGCTTGGAGCCCAGTGGGGGCTGTGGGATGCCTGGGGATTTGGGTGACCTCCTCTCCCCTGAGGCTCCCCACGAGCCCCACGCTTCCCAGGCCTGACAGTGGGCTTTCTCACTGACTGCCAGGCGGGGACCAGGGATTCAGGAGCCCAGGCAGGCTGTGCCTCCACGGCGTGGCCCAGCCAATGCCCTTCCTGCTCCGGGGCGCTGAATGTGCAGCCCAGCCACAGCCTCGCAGCCGTGCCCCATGTCCTGCAGGAGAACAGAGTCCATTACGCTTACTTAGAGATGATGTGGTCATGCAACCAAGGGGACCCTGGAGGGACCTGGGTGAGAAGAAGTTTAGACGCTTCATTTTTGTTTGTAAAAGAATAATCATCAAGTTTCCATAAGGTTTGGATAGCTTAAGAGAAAGGGGCGGGAGTTCTTTGTTAAGGAACCTGCAATGTTTTAGACAAACTTATAACGGTCCGTGCTTGGTTCACTCAACCCTGCATCATCAATCCTGTTCTGCTGGACCCTGGGGACAGTTTTAAGAACCAGTTTCTTCCCATACTAGAAATGGATGCTAAGTCCAATGACACGGCCTTAGCTCCCACAGGAGCCTGGACTGCGGACAGTGGGGGTCTCCATGGACCTCCTGAAGGTGAAGATGCTTTGAACTGTAGGTGATGGCACTTTGCAGTAAGTGTGAGAGCAAAACAGTATCACAAATGGCACGGACAGAAG
Source organism: Spermophilus citellus (assembly GCF_964194105.1). Classification (NCBI taxonomy): domain Eukaryota; kingdom Metazoa; phylum Chordata; class Mammalia; order Rodentia; family Sciuridae; genus Spermophilus; species Spermophilus citellus. The sequence continues at coordinate 1,420,454 of NC_138182.1, read as the reverse complement.
AGTGTGCTGCCGAGCCAAGGAGAGCCCGCTGCCCTGCAGTGGACAAGCAACTCCGGTCATCCCCATGACCCAACACCCTAAGATGGGAGCTGGAACCATCTGAGGACACTGCACCAGGAGGTTTCACAGACAGTAAGAAGTGGCGATCTGCTGGAATCCTGCCGACTCCTCACCCACGGGCCATGGGCACTCCTGCCGTATCCTGTGAAGAAGGCTACCTCCACTCTGCATTGAAAAGCTTCCCGTGTAATTCAACATGTCACAGCTGGTGAAGGAGCCCCTGCGAGTTTCCTAGGTCCTCTAAGGATCTCAAAAGCAGCGCAAGGTCAAAAAGAATTCAGTTGAAATCTGACTTGGGGAAGTTGTCCAAAATGTCAAAGTTCTGGAACCTTGATCAAATAGGGTCGCAGGTCTGTATGGAACACGACTCAGCTACCCGACATCAAAACAGCAATCAAAGACTTTAAAGGCAGATATAGAAGCAAACAGTTGTCCAAAGAATGAAACCCTTAGCTCTTGCCACATTGAGACGACTCAACTTTCTTCCGCCATCAACAAAGGAGCGCCGAGGCCCAGGAGACCATTTTGGCAAGAACAGGCCCTTTGTTTCCTAGGAAGACGACTCAACAGGTAAAGAGAAACCTTCCTCCATCTCTTATTAAGAACAGGCCTGTCCTGTCAGCAGAGAGAGCCCGACGTGGTTCCGCATCAGTGGCTGTCGATACGACAGTCCTCACGATGGCCAGCACTGGCCCGCCTGGCGCCGGGGATAAGATCTCTGTCCTCCTCAGTCCCTTGCACCTTCTATGCCCACTTCCACTTTTTGTTCTTCATTTTTCTCTTCTTTATTAAACACCTTTAAGCCATTTGAAGACAAAGCCGCTCTCCCCCTTCCTCAGCCAAGGCCCCTCCTCCCCAGACACCTGCTCTCAGGCAGATTTTGCAAACAAGACCGTCCCTCCTCGCCCTCCTTCTGGCAGTTGTGGTCACACATGGAAAACTGGCAGTGGCTCCAGGACCCAGCGGCAACCAGCCAGGGACAGGTCTGCCACCTCACGATTCTTAAAGGCGCATTCTCCACGGCATAGGTTTTCAATGTGGCTGAACAGCGTGCTTATTAGCAGACATATGTTCCTCTCTGTTCCACATGAAATAGGAAGGTGGAAGTTAGCAGTGAGTGTTTTAACAGTGGGTCCTTTAGAAACTATGAGGGAAACCCTGTGACGTATGTCACACTTTCTGAGCTCTGAGGTGCTCAGAAAGTGTCGCAGACAAAAGTTCTGTCACACCTGCCAAGGGCAGTGTGGCCCGGGGGACACCCTGTTGCCCTGCCTTGGACGGGCCGAGCCTGCCTGTCTCTGGGCTGCAGCCCTGAGGTCCTGCCTGCTCCTCTCTGCGGCCACCTTTCCTGGCTCACGTGCTGAAGATTGTCCCAGATAATGTGAACGTGAAAGCTTTGGGTTCGTCTCTGTATTTCTGGTCGTTCCAGGAACGTTTAATTTACAAGCACTTCTTCCCGAGCCAGCCTGAGCAGACCTCCTTTGAGGGATTTTAGGGATGACCTGGTATCTGTGCGATCTGGAGCCTGCACAGGCACACAGTCAGTCCCACGCGGATCTTCCAGCTCACTCTGAAATCTCCACCGTGAACCAGGCAGCACAATATTAAAACTCACTGGCTAATCTCCACTTTATATTTTTATTCAAGTTGTTTCCAGCAAAGAGGAGATAATTGAGTTCACCTACTCGATAAGGGCTAAAGCTATTTTAATTGATATTTGTGGGTGTGATTTTCAGTATTTGTTCTTTCGCCTTTCACCCTGGTACCTGATCCTGGGGAGGTTGTGGACCCCAGTTGAGGCAGGCCACAGGAGACTCTGTGGCTGAGATGTCTGTTTCCAATGAACTGCTTTCCTTTCCACCTCAACTGGCTGATTTTGCAGGGCGCTGAGTCTCTTGAGCACCCCCCCTGGACAGAGCTTGAAGTGTCTGTAGGAAGCTGAGCCACTAAGCAGGAAGAGAGAAGTCCCAGGACGCCAAGAGGTGCAGGGATCAGACCGCAGGGCCAGGCTGGGTGGTCAGGTGGAGGAGCAGCAGAGGCATGGGCAGGAAGAGGACTGGAGACTGCTGTGGGGCGCCAAGTCCTCTGCAGGGCCACACACTCAAGATGCTCCCAGCCCAGGAGTCAAGACACAAGGAGCCAGAAGCAGAGCTTATAGCCTTGGGGCACCTCTCAAGAAGGGATATCCTCAGAGTCAGAGGCAGGACTGTCCTCTCTGGCTTTGCCCACTGTCCCTAGGCACTGGCTCGTCCCAGCCATGAGGTCAGAAGTGCAGACAGGCTCCAGGGGTGCTCACCTGGGTCCCGCTGACCCTGGTGCCTCCCACTATGCTGGGTAAGGAGCCAGGCAGCCCTTGGTCGAGGGGCTGTGCAGGTGGCTCGACTCTGGACAAAGCAAACGGGGACAGAGGTCTGAGGGTGGGGGTCCCTGGGGGCCAGGAAACTGTCTGCTGACTGATCTAAGAGGGTTCTGCTGTAGGTAGGCCAGAGCGGTGGGTCCAGAGAAGGGGAGGAAGAATCTGAGCAGATGTCACTGAAATCAAACCAAGTCAGGTTGTCACTAAGCTGACTCGGCAGCTGCCTTGCCAGGAGAGAACCTGAGGTCCCGCAGGGCCTCCTCTAGAGATCCTCTGAGGAGCCCGACTGGGGGAGGCCTAAGACAGAGTCATCCTCGCCCAGTGCACACTCAGATGCCTAGGGGACCCTTCTGAGACAGGGCACAGCTGCTGGCCATGGGTGCCCACCCTGTTCTCCCTTCTACACACCCAGCGTTTGCCGGGGCTGGACTGTCCAGCTCCAGCCCGTGTCTGTGGGGAGGGTGGGCACTACCAAGGTCCAGCAGCATCAATATGACACCAAAGCTCCTCACTTCTTTCTTTAAAGGAACAGGGTTCAAGGGCAACTATACAGGAAGTGCTGGGAGGCACTGGGGGCCAGAAGGCTCCAGAATGGGCAAACATCACTTCCTCACTCAATCACTGCCAGCCCCCTCGTCCATTCCTGGGCACAGCTGCCCACACAGCTCTCGCCTGTCCCTGGAAATTGCTCAGCAGGTGTGGCTCACTCCTGCCAGTCATCACCTCCTAGGACCCTGTTGAGACTACAGGTGGCCCTCGAGGTCGTCCCCCCAGCTTGAGGCCTGGTTGAGACCTGGATGGTCCTCTGGGTCACCTCCATGGTTGACCTGGGTAAGCCTGGGGGGTCCTCTGGGTCATCTCCAGCATGAGGCCTGGTTGGGACCTCAGGTGGCCCTTGGGGTCGTCTCCATCTTGCGGTCTGATTTAGACCTTAGGTGGCCCTCGAGGTTCCCCCTGCTTGAGGCGTGGTTGAGACCTTGGGTGGCCCTCAAGGTCTTCCCCCGTGAGGCCAGGAAGGGGTGTTTCTCCAAGAGCAACACGGGATCTCCTCACCCAACTCTGAGGTCTTCCCACCATTTCCCACATGAGCTGACCATTGTTGCGGGTCCTCATGTGGGGGTGGGGGACACCCAGAGGAGGGACAGCACACAACCTGGTCCTTATGATACAGGAAGGCACCATCCTGCATGCCCCAAATTAACCAGAGCAAACTCAGAACTCCACAGTGGACCTCCATGGAGCCAGAATGTGTGTGATGCCAACATGGAGAAGAGCCGCGGAGCATCCTGACTCGCGGGCATGTGCCGTCTGGAGCCGCGACTCCAGGGAGGAGGTGACAAGCGGCTGCATTGACAGTGCACGTGGAAACACAGAGACCACGAGACGTCAATACTTTATGCATGTGCTCAGGGCTGACTTGCACAATGCCTCCATTGTGATACGGACAGACGCAAATGAAAGGAATATTTTTAACAATGTCTTGCTCAGCGCAGCTGTCCCCATTCTTAATGGTCCATTAATGTCTCATCCAAGGAGAACTGTACTTGTGTTTGTTTGTTTGCCGGAGGTCAGCATACTGGGAAGCAATTGTCATCGCCAGCACAGACCTTTTTACATATTTCCTGCATTGTTCCCAGCACGTGTGCAGATGAGTGATTGGTATGCAGATTGTCCATCATTAAAACCATTTGAAAATCAGCTTTGTCATTGGTTTAGCTGGAACTTTGGATTCTCAGACAGAGCTCTCTGTGGCTCAGAAGGGAAGGTGCAGCGGCTATGCTGGCCCTCCGTGGGGGCTACCCTCAACCTGGAGGCCGCAGGAAGAGGCTGACCTTGACTTTGAGACAACCTGAGCCAAGGAAATGTACCAAGACCCTGAGACGCCCCAACCTCTAATAAAGAAGAGTCTTAAATGTCAGCAGGGAGGAACCACTTCACGGATGCTGCTGAGAAAGCAGCTCTTGGAATCGCCACAGCGTCCTGGTCACGTAGCGTACGGTTCCTGGTCACCAGGCAACCAAGGCTGCAGATTGGATGGCCCTAGACCCTGTGGACATCCTGGGCTGACGGTTCTCCCGGGAGACTCTACTTCTTCCCTGCAGACGGGCCCACACTGGAATGCTTTGCTCACAAAAGAGGGTGACCTGCCACTGGGTCCTCCAGCCCCCAAATTCAGGGCCACAGCATGAAGTGGCACCACATCTGTTCCCTCCCCAGTCCCATTGGTAAGTTCCAGGGCGCTCGCTGCAGGAAGCGCCTGTGGAAGGCAAACCTGGCACACTTGAGTTCTGTGAGTTTGCAGCACACACGGACACAGGAACCAGGCAGCCACCCTGCGGACCCTGGGCGCCCCTGGGGGTGTGGGGTGCGAGTTCTCAGAGCAAGGCAAGGGCAGCGTCTCCTGGCTGATGAGCCTTCCCTGGCTGTCTGCACTGAGCTGGGCCTGGTTGCTCGGGGGGACTCTGCCTCTCAGCCTGGTGGGCGCCCAGTTGGTTATCCTCACATTCAGAAAGTGTAACAATGTGCTCCTTTCCTTTGCTTGTCCAGTTGAATGGGCCCAGAAATCTGTGGACATGGGATGTTTTCTTATCACTCACCAGATGATTCCAGTGACCAGGAGGGCACTCAGGGCACCTGGGTGGAGGGTGGGCACCATCCTCACAGCTGAGCCTGGGTGCCCCCTTCCTGCCATCGTCCAGATGAGACAGCCAAGTCCCAGAGGACTTCCAGTGGCCATCTCTCAGCCCCCGTGGGAGGGACTGGGGTGCCACAGGGCTCCTTCCCCTACAGCAGGCTGGTGGGCATCCGGCACAATCGTATCCATTTACAGAGAAGTAAATGAAAACTGAGCAAATGTTGTTAAACTGGATTTTTATTTCTCTCCTAGGTTCAAGTCCATCAAGTACTAAAGCTCTAGATGATGACGTGGCCACAGTATTTGGTAAGGGTCCCCCATAAGTGTCACCTGGTCTGTGGGGGAGGGTTGGGAGATGGTCGACAGGCATTTCCCAAATTCCCTGTGAAAAGCTGTGAAAGCTGGGGCTGTGGAGAGGACTGATGTGGTTTGAGGCCGGGACCACATTCCCACAGCCCACAGCGTAGTGCCCACACCTAAATGTCCAACTCCTGAGAAACTTAAAAGATGACGTCATCCTCAGACTGTTGTTAGCACCACAAACTCACTTCCCACGTGAAGTCCATGGACCTGCAGTGTCTGCATCACCCAGGACTCGGCAGAAACACCCAGGATGGAGCCCCACCCAGAACTCCCTCAGGGACCTGTGTTTCACCAGACGTCACTGAGGCCCCTGCACCTGGGGGCCCGAGGCTCAGCCATGGCCACCTCCCCTCCTCAGCCCTGCTGATGGTGAGGTCCACAGACACCACGTCCAGGACTCTTACGGTAGAGGCTTCCTAGGAGAGGTCAGAAGGAAGCACAGGAAGAATATAAGGCCACACTTGTGTAGCAATCAGGAAACACACTCATACCCGGTGGCAGAGATGGGACAGAATGACAGCTGGGCTGGGAGGAGAACTGTGACCATGTCTGGGGCCAGGTTTCTAGCACCGTGTCTTTGGGGGGTGTTATAAGCTTTCCGTCTCTGTGACAAAACACCTTGTGAAGAGGAAAGTTCAGCTCATGGTTTTGCAGGTCCTGTCCGTGACTGGGTGGCCTCGCTGCTTTGGGCCTGCGGCCAGGCAGTGGTCATGGTGGGCAAGTGTGGCAGGCAAAATCCACCTCGTGTCTGGGAACGAAAGGGAGAAGGGGCCAGGGCCACACCCCAGGCCCATCTTAAAGGCCCCACACCTCCCATAGTGGAAGCCTTTAGCTCAGAGGCCTTTGGGGACACTCAAGGTCCAGACTAGAGTTGGGGGCAGTGCCCAGGAGAAGAGTGCACAGTCTCAGCGAGTCTGGAATCATCCAGGGAGGCAGCGGCTTGCCCACCCCAGAGGAGGTTCTCCAGGGAGTCAGGCCCCTGCCACTGCCCTCCCTGGGTTCCTTTTCCTGTCCACTGTGCTCACTGACTGCCCGCGGTATGGACAGCACACAGAACACCAGTCCTTATCGCTGCTCTAACATGTCCTTGTGTGCTTTTCCCAAGATGAAATTCTTGTCCAAGAGCTTTTGGATCCAAAGAAATTAGTAACCCTTGAAACACGAAGATCAGCAGCTACATTACCACCAAAAATAATGACGAAAAAAAGCAAGTATACCACATTTTAACCCTCTAATTGCATGTGTCCCTGAGATCTGGGTCATGGAGCAGAGCCCTGCTGTTCCAGCATTCCTTTAGCAGCTGTGTCTTGGCAGAGACCTGTGGAAATGTGACAGAAACAGTTGTCCAAAGCCAGTGCTATGTCCTTCCCGGGTCTGAGGAGGTCACACCGGCCTGGAGGGACAATTTACCCTTATTCTGGGATGATCTCTGGAGTGCTCGTTCACGGATGTGCTCACACTCAGGATGCAGGGAGGGCAGAGCCACTGCAGGAACACAAGACACTTGGAAATGAGGACTCTGAAGGGGCCAGGGCATCCTAGTCAACACAGCAGGCTTCTGAGAGCAGGGCGATCCTGGTAGCCACCTGACAGGAGGTAACCAAGGTCTGACACACGACAGGCCAGGGCCACAGAGTGGTGATCAGAGAACGTGCTTTTCCACCATGCGGCTTCATCACGTCAATGTTCATATTGCCCATATAAGTAAATAAAATAGCAGGGATGGCTTTAGCAGCAGGAAGGGTCGACCTTTTCTCAGGATTTTGCATTCAGAAGTGGATACATTTCTAATTCCTAGGATCTGTTCACCAACCTCTGCCCAGGCCCAAAACACTGGGCTCAAGTGCTCAGATAACGCTTGCCTCAGTTTACAGACTGACTTCCCAACACACATTTTTTAACGTGTGTTTAAAACTTCATCACCCTAGTCCACCATTCTAACAGAAAGCATGTGCCACAGTGTTCACAAGCGTGTAGTGAAGAAAACTTCCCTCCTTTTCTTCCATGTTCTACACCCAAGAGGCTGGAATTGATGAGAACTATCCAGCTGACGGTGCTGAGAACTACCATGAATTACTAGAGAACGTCCACTTCTCTTCTGGCAACGAGGACAAAATCCTCAGTGATGGTGAACATAACCCTGCAATCCCCCCACCTAAGTTCCCAAAGGAACTGGGGAAACCGAGTCAGGCAGATGTGGGTGGAAACTTCTCCTTGGTGAAGGATGAAGCCCCTGGTGGGGGATTGCGGCTATTCTTCTGGGTTAGGCAGGTTTCCCAGGTCTTGTTGGGCTGAGGAGCCCCCACTTCCCAGGCCCTTCCATGGGGGTCCCACCCTGAAAAACCACAGCCCGGGAGCCCAGCAGGAATGGTGTTGCATGTCCATGAAGCGGCCAGCAGGGGGAAAAGGTGCTGCCACAGGTCCAGGTCCCTTCTCTCAGGCTCAGCTAAGTCAGCGCGCCTCCCTGGGCGGTGGGGGACAGAGAGCCAGAGCCTCCCACAGAGGCCCCAGGAGTCCAGAAGAGCCTCCCTCCAACAGACGAGGCTGCTGGGAGCAGAGTGTGTGCAAAGGCTCGGAGAGAAGCTCGACTCCCATAGGGAGGCAGGTCTCTCCACCCTGAGACTAAACACAAGGAAGTATGTGTGTGGCACGTGGGACATGGGGGGACCAGGCCACAGCTCCCAAGCATGGTGGGCTCACGGATGGACAGGGAGCTTACTGATTCATAGTCCTGGGTCCCCCCCCCCAACAGCTGCGCAGGGACCTAGGAATCTGCATTTCAATCCGTTCTCCAGCTGGTTTCTCTGGTGACCAGCTGCTGATGTTCTGAAGGATCCAAGCAGGTGCTATTCAGGACTAACCAGAACACGATTCTGCTTAAAACTGACATTCCACTACCCCTGCATCCGCCCCGCCCGCCCACTGCACACTGCCTGGTGGTGTACGGTGCTTGACGAGGGACGTTCTTCTCTGTCTTTTTTTTTTTTTGTTCATTAGTTAAGATTCTGCTTTGAGGAAGAGCTACCCCTTCTCCCCTTTTATCTATTGATTCAGTTGCTCATTAACGTCCACTTCCACTAGGATCCTCACTCCATTCTCTGGGCCATGACACTGCAGTGTGTTACCCACGGTGCTGCCCACATCGTCCAGGCTGGCCTGGGGCCGGTTCCAATTGCCCCCCATATTTCAACACGCCCATGTTCTTTGGGTCTGCCTGATTTTCTGGCCCAAGTAGATGTTCAAGGCTTCTCTGATACCTTCATGCCCTGGGCCTGAAATCTGGCTCCTGCTGTTATGGAGGTGGACTGAGATCAAGAACTAGGCACTAGGTAGGGTTTGCTGTTGCTCAGTGCGCGCGCGCGCACACACACACACACACACACACACCTGTCAAGCCCCTGCCCCCCTACCTGCCACACTATGAACCCAGGACCACTTGCTGGCCTCCTCCGTCTTCCACATTTGGTGATTATGGACCAGGTGGCCGACACACAGGTGTTTTCATACACCAGAAATATCCCCAGGGTGAATTCTTAGACCACTCTGGCTGAGTCCAAAGCTCAGTAAACACAAGAACCCGATGCCCGGATCCGTGACTGAATACTGACTCTCCAGATTCATTTTCAAATAAAACTTGAAAATATTTGCATTTCAACATAACATTTAAAATGAATGCCCCCAATGACCCTAAGTGTGTAATCAAGACCTCCCTTCACCCCATTTTTTTTGCATGTTCTCCATTCAAGAAGGAAACTCTGGCAAGACTCCCCACCTCAGTGGTCCTGAGAGTTACCATAAGCCTCGGTTCTCACCTGCAGGTGAGGAGAGGACCTGCAGTAGGTCCCCAGCCACCCACGTGGGACACCCCTGGGAGCCGGGCAGCGGGAGGGCCTCCAGGGGCTGCCAGTGCACCCTGCAGTTCCCGCCGAACTCGGGAGGGGGCGGTACTGCAGGGCCGCTCCTGTTTGTGATTCTCCAGTCGTGAGTCTGAACATCTCCTGCGTAAGGGCCATTTTTACATCATCTTTGTAAATTGTTCATGCCATTTTCTCATTTTCTGTTGGGTTTTGGTTTTTGTCCTCAATTTCTAAGAGCTTTATTTTTAAGAATATTAGATCTTGTTGCATATATTTGTTCAAATTTTTTTAGTTGATTTTTGACCACATTCCCTTTTTTTCATGTAAGAATTTTCAAATTTCTACAAAGTTATGCACCTTTTACTGCTATGAACATATGAGCCACAGCTAGGAAATCTCTCTTTGCACTGAGGCTAAAGAGAAATTGCTGTTTTCTCTGCTGTGTAAGTGACTTCTCTGGGCCACTGGGGTTGATCCCTGGTCTGCTGGGAACACCTGATCTCCTTTCTACAACTGGCCAGCCAGGTGTTCAGGTACCACCTATCAACAAGTCCAGCCTGTCCCCATGATGTAAAAGGCCACTATTAGTCTCCATCATTCATTAAATATCCAAGAAGAGCAGCCTAGAGGAGGGAGGACTTATCCGGGCTCACGGTTTTCAGTTGGCCCCAATCTCTGGGCTTAGGTGAACCCCAATCTCAAGGCAGGAGCAGGTGGTAGAGAGAAATGGCTCATCTGGGGGCAGAGACAGAGAGGCCAAGGCTGGAGACCAGACTTGTGGTCCCAGGGCACGCCCTCGGGGCCGAGCCTCCTCCCCAGATCCCCCTCCTAAGTTCCACCATCCCTCATGTCCACCAGCTGGGGACCAAGCCTCAACATGGAGCCTTCAGGGACATCCTGATCCAAACTGTATCAGCCACACTCATCATGACACAGCTCCGTGTGCAAACGTCCTTCCTGGTTCTGTGCCACGGTCACTGCTCCACGGGTCTGCTGACGCGCCAGGCCCACGCGGCTTGGCTGGTGTGCTCTGCCTCCAACGCGCTCCTCCCTGCTGGTCCCCGTTAGGTTTCCGTCCTCTGTGATTTCCTGATTATTCTTGCATGTGTGTGCATGTGTGCACTGAGGGCATTCTTGCAAGTGCATGAGTGTGTGCATGTGAGAGAGATTTTGGGGTGTGCTGTCCAAGAACAGGTGGCATCTTGTAGGGCTCAAGCCTGTCACGTGCTGTCAGAGGCAAGGCGACAGGTGCTGCAACCTCACACGAGGCTTGTTCCTGAGCACCGGGGTCAGTGAGGCTTCTCCTACCACTGCTCACTCTGACTGGTCTTTGTCTGGGTGTGATCAGCTACTGATTTCTGCTCGTTAGTTTTTATTCTGCTGTCACACAGGATCCTTGTGCTGTTGGAGTTAGATTCGCCACTAGCCAGTGGCTCTGGTCTCTCCCAGAGCCTGGGCCCCAGCTGCTCTGGCTGGCACATGCAGCAGCAGAGCACCTGGCAGTTCTACCCTGTCACCTCCTCAGTGCCCACGCCCCGAGTCTGTCAGTAAGGAAGATTCTGGCTTGTGGACAGAGACACCCACACTTACCTGTAAAGAAAACATCCTTCATTTCTTTCACTCTTTGTCAGCCTTTTCCATCATCTTTGGAAATGATCTTATTTCTTCTTTTGACCTCCACGAAGAGGCGGATGGTGTCAATGAATTTCCTACCCGTGAGCCACCCAGCATTCCCGGAGTAAGTCCCGCTTGGTCATTGCATGAGTCAGCTTTTCATGGCTGTGATCAGAACACCTAACGAGGACAACTTAGAGGAGGAAAGGTTTATTTGGGCTTTGTTTCAGAGGTCCATCCATGCTGGCTCCAAGGCAGAAACATCATGGTGGAAGGAATGGCAGAAGACAGCGGCTCAGCTACGCAGATGAGCATGGGGGAGGGAGAGAGGGGACAGCGACAGGATGTACCCTCCAGGGCATGCCCCACCAGGTCCCACCTCCCAGCCCATCAGCGCCCTCATGACCCAACCACTGACCACAAGCCCCACCTCTGAACCTTGTGCCATTGGGGACAGGCTCTCAACACACAACCTTGGAAGACAATCCAGGTCCAAACCATAGGTCTTTCTGAACTTTTCTTAAGATGGTTTCGGATCCTGCTTGCCTATATTTTATTTAGTATTTTTGCATCCAAATATCCATGTGACATTGGTCTGTAGTTCTTATTTTTAAAGTTCTCTTCATCAGGTTGAAAGGTCAATGCTATATTTGCTCTACAATAAAGAATAAGATTTTCCTTTTTTGACCCTGGAAAAATTCATGGAGCATTGGGAACATCTGGTCTAGTAAGGTGTATAGAGATTCCTGTCAACACCCTCTCGGCCCGTGCCTTTTTCTGGATGTAGTTCCTTAACAAATTTTTCTACTTCTTTTAGGGAAATTGGTTCATGTAGGTTTTCTTAATCAAATGGGGTCAATTTTGGCCATTTATGTTTCCTTGGAAAATTATGCATTTCTTCTCAGTTGCCAGATGTGTTTGCTAAGGGTCTTCATGTCACCTCAAGATGTCCAGGATGCCATGATTCCATTGCTGTTCACCCTCTGTCATTTCTTAAATTGCAAATTTATGCCTTTTTTCCTTCTTAATTAAGTAAGTCAATGGTTCAATTATCTGGTAATCCCCCCCCAAAAAAAAATCCAGGGTTTGGATATATTAACTAACTCCATTCTCTACCTCTTTCATTTCTGTTACTAAATAGTAATAGGAATCATAAGTTTCTACTACTAATTTCTATTCTAAATACCATTTTCCATTCTCTCCCTCTTTAATTTCTGCCTTTCTCTTTAACATTTTCTTATTATGCTCCTCCATTGTTTAGTTTGTTGCTCCTTTTCTCGTTTTTAGACCTGCTAGAGCTTTTATTTCATTTTACAAATAAGTGCTTAATGCTATTCTTTTTTTTCAAACTATTAATGGTTTTATTGTTCGAAGATGAGCATACCAGTGATTTCTATTTCTTTTTATATTTTTTCTTGTAATTTGAAAGTTTTATAAACTAAAATATTACTTTTTAAGCAGAAATATCCCTAATAAACAGTACTTTATAAACAGTGGTAAATATTATAGAAGTCATGAAGATGAAAGTAGGAAAGAACACTGGATTTTGACAGCACAGAGTAAGACGGACCGTGTCAGAAGCTGGTCAGAGGGAGGGGAGAGTGGGTGGGAGAGTGCTGAGAGCCATTGCCAAGTAGGAATGACGCATCGAAATTTCCTTGACAGCATACCCCATGTTGCTTAGAGGAAGGACTCGTGGAAATGGACTTGCCTTGGACATTTGCTGTGACTTTGCATGTATGTTTGAGAAAGGTGACCCTGCTCAAGGACCAGGGTCATCCGGGTTTAGGGAGGATCCTACTGGATTAGGGCGGATCAGGTTTTAGGGAGTATCCCGTCCTTTCCAGGTTTAAGGTGTACCCTGCCGGGAATAGGGCGTATCCTGCTGCCTCAGGCACGCCCGATCCTTGAGTTCCCGTTGAGTTCTCGGGATTCAAAAAGTATTTGGGATAAAAAGCCTGGTGGAGTACGTGAATGGGGCCGCAGGACGTGGATTTCCCCAGAATGTGTTTGTAGAGGGCCAGTGTGAGTTCGGGAATAAAGAATTGCTGTTTGAATCTACAAAGCTGTGAGTGGCTCGTGATGCTGTGCCCAGCCAGACTGCGGCAGGAGAGGCGAGCTGAAGGCTTCGGTGTGGCCCCTCTGCAGGGAAGGCCCTGGGGGAAAGCGGGTGGGCCACCTGTCTCCTACTGACAGCTCATTAAGCATCGCAAGGCCCACTGTAATAAGAAAACTGGGACTTGGAGAAACAGTGATTTGTCCCACATAAGCAAAGCCCCTGGCACTGAGACCTGGTGACATTCCATCACCCTCCACCGTCTCCTGCGGGGAGTGAGGTCGAGGGTTGGGGTCTTCCCTCTCCTTCCCTCTGGTGAGTGAAGACTCAGCCAAACAAGGAGGGGGACCTTCAGCTCTGGGGGCGCCTCCATGTTTCGTCTCTCTGTCAGCAGAGCACAGCGGCTGGTGCAGCTCCCACGTGAGCCTGGACTCGGCCAGGTGGACCTGACCCCACCCCGCATCGTGGCCTGGCTGGGCCACAGCTCAGCTCCTCCAGCCGCGGTTTCCTCACTGTGCCTCTCCCAACACCGTCCACAGCTCTCACTTACAGCACTATCATTGTTTTCCAGAAATTCTGCCATCTTGGTTTGGTTCCCAACAGGACCGTCTCTCAGCTCCAGGGTGCAGGCTTCGTAACTTCTAGTTGTGCTGTGCTGTGATCAGAAAGGGCTTTTAATGGCGATTCTACTTGATGAAACTCATGCAGGCTGTCAAACATACAACCAGTGTCCGTGACTGTCACGATGGTGTGTCCCCTGGTGTCCAGACACTGGGGTGCATGTTTGGGAGAGATGCCCTACTGAGTGCGCTCTCTTCGCCTCGTATCCATCTCTTATTGGGAACGCTGTACAAAACTCTCCTTTAGGGGTATTATAATTGCTCTTTCCGTATGTGTCACGGTGCATTTCCTGAGATTCTGTTTCATACATGGGACGTCTGTGTTATTGGTACACAGATTTTCATGAGTGTCACATCTTGACTGTGAACTCAGCTCTCAGGGTTAGACAGTGCTCCTCTGGTCCTGCTCTGGGGTTTAGGGTCGGGTCCTACTTCATCTGGTACAAGGACCCTGCCTCTGTCCTTCTGTTCCCATTTACCTGACACAATTCTGTCCAGGTCTTAAGCTTGACATCTGAAGTTTTGTTTTTTCTTTGGTTTTTCCTGCAGTAAAACATGCCTCACAGCCATCTCACCCTGCAGGTCGTGGTGTTCAGGACACTCCTGGGGCCGTGGGCCATCACACCATTCCCATGATCCTCTTCCTTCTCCCGCAGGGACTCCACGCCCGCCGCAGTTCCATGTTCCCTCCCTTGTGCAGGTGGCTCTCGCTTGCCCGGTGTCCTCAGAAGTCCTCCCTCTGGAGGCCTGAGTGGCCCAGGGGTGGCACCCAGTGGAGGAGAACAGTCATGAAACACCACAAGCTCCTGCGAGAGCGCCCCAAGGACTTCGGTCGACATTCCTCCAAGAAAATCTAGAAACAGCCCCTGACCAACCACAGGAAAGGTACTCAACACCGCTAGCCACCGGGAGACCCAGACCAGAACTCCACTGAGATTCCGTCTGGCGCTCCAGGACGGCGGCTATGAGAAAAGAAGGCGTCGGCTGGGGTGCGAGGGGGTGTAGCCCCTGTGGACAAGTGTGGCACCTCCTCATGGTCAGTGGGCTCCGCCGCCTGCAGCAGTCCCACTCTGGGGAAGGCAGGGGACGCGTGCACTTCCCAATCACACAGCCTTCTTCACCATCGAGAGACGGTATGCGGCTCGGGTATGGCTGACTGTGAATGGCCAGAGAACCCGAGTGCCACGGTCGCTCCGCACCCTGCTCTTGTTCTAGTGACCCCTCACCCTCCTGAGTGGCCGATGTCCCACGGCTCTTCCTCGTGCTGTGCAGTCGGGCCAGCAGTCCTCAGTGGTGTGCGGTGACTCAGCACGGCCTGCAGCAGCCATTTTCCTTGCTATCATCCCGTCTCCTCTGATGTGGTCGTATCAGGTCTACTTTGGCAAGGCCAAAAAGGTCCACCTGTGTCCTGTTCACCAGCATATCTGCCCACCATGTGCGTGGAGTACCTACCTTCAGTCGCTCTGTTGGTGGACATCTCCCCACCATCATCTTCAGTTTGGGTGAAGCTCACCCTGAAGCAGATTTCTCAACAGTGGGGCAACAGGCACACTCTGCTTACTTCTCAACAGTGGCGTGACGGGCACACAGTGCTTACTTCTCAACAGTGGGGTGACAGGCACACTCTGCTTACTTCTCAACAGTGGGGTGACGGGCACACAGTGCTTACTTCTCAACCCCATCCCCACCCCTATTTTGTATTTTATTTAGAGACAGGGTCTCACTGAGCTGCTTAGCAACCTTGATTTTGCTGAGGCTGGTTTTGAACTTGCATCTTCCTGCCTCAGCCTCCTGAGCTGCTGGGGTAACAGGTGTGGGCCACCATGTCTGGCTTAGCTCTCCTTTGACTTCTTCCATTAAGCTCTTGCAGTTTCTGTATAAAAACCTTGCAGAGGTGCTGGGGTTGTGGCTCAGTGGTAGAGTGCTTGCCTCGAATGTGTGAGGCACTGGGTTCAATTCTCAGCACCGCACATAAATAAATGAATAAAATAAAGGTCCGTCAACACTAAAAAATATTTTTAAAAAACCTTGCAGATATGCCGCAGTCTGGCTGGGCACAAATCACGAGCCACTCAAGCAGGAACAAATTTTATTTCTGAACTCCACCAGCACACTCCCCGGGAACTCTCCCGAACGCCACCCACGCGGCTCCTCCAGGAACACACCACACACCAACCAGAACTCCCACCACCGGAACTTCACCAACCAACTCGAACTCTTCAGGAATCCCCGCCAGAGCTCAATGGGAACTCCGTGAGAACTCAAAAGTCACCATCTTAATGGCTCGCTGGCGTCACCTCTCAACCACTACTTCTGGCAAAAATGCCATGCGTCATCCCAACTCGGCTGTGGCCCTCAACACAGATATTTTCATATAATTACATAGACATATTTTACAGCTATTGGTACTATGATGTTTTTAAATTCCAACATTCCACTGTATACAGCAGTATCCCGGATGTGGTAGGTTGGCTTCATATCCTACGAGCTGGCTGAACGCACTTCTAGCTACAGCAGCTTTTCTGCATGTCCTGGGGTCCTCTGCACTGAGAACCATCATCCGTGAATACTGCTGCTCTCCGTTCCAACCTACACGGCTCTGACGGACTGTGCTCGCTCTTGCCCTGAGGAGACCCAGCACGTGGGCGTGCCGAGCAGGAAGGCAGGGCATCACTCACAGCTGGGTGAAGGTGTCCCCTGTGTCCTTGGGCTGGCGCTGGCTGGGGCTTTGTGTGGCCCCTCTCATCGGGTGGGAGAAGTTACTCTCTGTTCCTGCCTTGCGGAGTTTGCCCACAAGTGCTCAGTGTTGGCAAAGGCTTTTTCGGAATCTGTGGTGGCGAGCAGGGCTTTTAGTAAATGGGAGTAGGAAACTCTTGGCCTCTGAGGGCCAGAGGCCCCTGCTGCCCGCTCTGTGGTAGCTGCACAGCGTCACAGGACAGAGGTGGGGGTGGCCGGGTGCCCATAGCCTTCATCTGCCCAAACGGGCCAGATCTGCCTGCGACCCACGGCAGCACTCCTCAAACCCCAGCAGAACTCGCAGAATTCAGTATTCAGTATTCTGTATTCAGAATCTGTACATAAAGACAAATGCACCAGAAAGGCCAGATCACCCCCAGCTGTTGATGGCCAAAGCCCCGCCCACTGGGACCTGTCAGCCGGGTCTCTATTGTGTTGCCGGAGGTGACCTCCTTACCTGGGTGTTGGACCCACCGACCCGTTCTGTTCTTTCATATGCTGTAGGACCCACTTTGCTAGGTTTAGTAAGCGGTTTTGCTTCTGAGTCCCGAGGGACCTGGGTCTGTTCTTTTGCCTGGTTTTGGCTTCAAGCAGGTGATGCCTTCACAGAATGTCTTCAGAAGCACTTTCTCCTCCCATTTTCTGAATGCTTGCGTGAGTTGGATGTTTTTTCTACCTAAAATATTTGGTAGAATTTGCCAGTGAAAACATCTGGGCCTACATTTTCTATTTGGAAAGGTTTTACCTTAAAAGTAGCGTCATTTCTTTAGTAGCTACAGAGTTATTCAGTGTGTCCACTTCGTGTTTAGGAAGTGTGTGTCTGTCGTGGCGTGGATGTGAAGTGTCCCCCTAAAGCTCACCTGAGAGACAATGTTCAGAGGTGAAATGATTCGGTTACGAGAGCTGTAGCCTATTCAGTGGATTAATCCACTAATGGGGATTACCTGGGTGGTGCCTACCTGGCAGGCCAGGTGTGGATGGAGGAAGTAGGTCACTGAGGGAGGGCATGTTTGGGGTTTATATTTTGTCCCTGGTGAGGGGAGCTGTCTCTCTGGTGCCATGTCCTGAGCAGCTGTCCCCAACACCCCTTTCTCCATGATGCCCTCCTCGCCGCGGGCCCAGGGCCATGGGGTGGCTGACCACAGACTGAAATTCTGAAACCAGGAGCCAAATCAGCTTCCTCCTGTGCTGTTCTGTCAGGTGTTTTGGTCACAGTGACACAAAGACTGACTAAAACAGTGTCTTTAGAAGAACTTATTCATCTAAGCTGGCAAAATTATTTTTAAAAATGTTCATAACAGTTTCTTATTACCCATTTCAACTCTGCAGAAACTGTAATTATTATGTCAATTTCTCATTTTTTAAAAAAAATTGGTAATCTGTGTCTTTTTTAAAAAAACATCCGTATCAGTTTGATTAGAAATCTATCACTGTTATTGATCTCAGAGAACCAGGTTTGGGTTTGGGTTTTTCTGTTGCTTTTCTGGTTTTTTTGGTTGTTTTTTTTTACGCATGGCTGTAGGCCCAGCTTTCCTGGTTTTTATCACAGTGATTTCTGCTCTTTACTTGGTTACTTTCTTTCCCAAGCTACTTAGCGTTTTACTCCCCCTTTTGTGAACGCTGAGGTCATGGGCCTGGGATTTCATCTTTTCTAGCATAAATGCTCAGTGCTAAAAGTTTCCTTAAGGACCCCTTTAATCACATGCCACGAATCTCAGCATGCTGTACTTTTATTCAAGATAGATTGAAATTCACCTTTAGATTTTCCCTTGACCTAAGTGTTGTTCAGAAGTGTGCGGTTTAATTTTCAAATATTTGGAGATTTTCCAGATGCCATTATTTCATTGATTTATAGTTTACTTCCACTTTAGTCAGAAAATGTTATATGACTTGAACCTTTTTAAATGCATTTTATAACTTTAAATATGGCCCAGAATACAGTCCACTTCAGCAGCATTCCACGTGCATTTGAACAGCCATCGCGTCACGGTGGGGAGCGTGCTCTCTGGGTGTCCTCTGGGTCCGGTGGCCGCCTGCCCTGCTCAGGTCTCCCACGTCCTCAGGGCACCACTGTCTGCTTGCAATGCCGCCGTCTCCAGCCATGCACTGGACCAGCCCCCTGGTGGTTCCGGCAGTGCTCACGGCACGTGTCTTGAAGCTCTTGGACAGGTGCCTGAATACGTAGGGTGGCCGTGCCACTGTGGTGAATGGCCAGTTTAACACGAAGAGATGGCTTTTGGTGCCCACGCCAGGCTGTTTCGTCACTGCTGCTCTGTAGTCTAGTTGAAGGTCTGGAATTGTGGGGCCTCCTGCTTCACTCTTCTTGCTAAGGATTGCTTTGGCTATTCTGGGTCTTTTATTTTTCCAAATGAATTTCATGAGTGCGTTCTCTAGTTCTCTGAAGGTCGTCATTGAATTTTAATAGGAAGTGCACTGAATCTGTGTAGTGCTTTGGGTAGTGTGGCCATTTTGCAATATTGATTCTGCCTATCCAGGAGCATGGGAATCTTTCCACCTTCTGAGGTCTTCTTCAGTTTCATTCTTTAGTGTCCTGTAGTTTTCATTGTAGACGTATTTCACCTCTTTTTGTAGGTTGATTCCCAAGGGTTTGTTGTTGTTGTGGTCTGTCTGTTTGTGGCTATCATGAATGGGGTGGCATTTGCCAGCAAATGGATGGAGATGGAGAATATCGTGCTAGTGAAATAAGCCAATCCCAAAAAAACAAATGCCAAATGTTTTCTCTGATAAGCACATTCAGGTAGGGAAGAGCGAAGGAAATTTGGATCGTGCAGAGGGGAGTGAAGGAGGGACAGGGCGGTGGGGATGGGAAGGACAGGTACCTGAACATGTAGGGCTGCTGTGCACCGTGACGAGCTACCAGTTTAACATGAAGAATGAGGCGGACATTATTACCCTCTACACACTTAGACTCACACTGCTGGTGTGACTCAGAATCGTGCAGCCAGAGGAAGGAGAAGGTGTGCTCCATCTGTGCACTGTGTCAAAATGCACTCCGCTGCCATGTATAATGAATGAGAATTTAAGAAGAAATGGCTTTTTATCCTTACTGATATTCTTTGCTCCCAACATGTTTTGTTTGGAGTTTAAATTGCCATTTCATTTCCTCTTGATCCGCGTGGCATATCTTTCTCAGTCATTTCTCTTTCTATTTCCGTCTTTACACTTAAAGTGGGTTTCTTGCAGGCAGCATATAGTAAGGTCTTGCTTTTTTTAAAACCTAATTTGACAACCTATGCCTTTAAACATAGGGGCTATGGTTCTAAAAAAAAAATTTCTAATATGATGATTCTACCATCTGTCCATTTCTTGGTCAATTTCAGTGTTTTTTTTTTTCTTCTCATTATAGGTACTGTTTTATTGATCATTCATAGGTTGCTAATTTTTGTTTAGATGCCAGACATTGTGAACTTTATTTCATTGTGTGTTGAATATTATATATTTTAAAATATTGAACTCTGGTTTTTGTTTTATCCAGTTTAGTTACTTTGAATCACTTTGATCCTGTGAGGTTCGCTTTTAAGCTTTGTCTTATGGACCCAAACAGCACTTACCCTACTAAACCCCACTACCAAAGCACAGGATTCTCATCATCCTGTGTGCTAGGTTCCCTCGTGTCTCCTGAAGGAATACAACTTACTTCTGGCCTGTGTGAGCTCGGGGCTCATGTGCTGTCTTTGAGCTGGTCCTTCTTATTACTGGGGGTTTCCTCAGAGCCACATACTGACAGGTACTCAGCTGCAGCCCTCTTGTCTCTCCTCCCCCTGATGGGAGCAGGGCTCCGAGTTGGTTCTCCGTCTCCAGCTGGCCTGCAGGCTCCCCAGGCAGTCGCTGGAGCGATTCGGGGCTCCACTCAGCTCTTGTCTCTCTCAGGGGCCACCAGCATTTACTGCCTGATGTCCAATGGGTGGGAAGCACTGTTGCGTGTGGGTTTTCTTGTGCTTTAGTTAAACTGGAAGGGTAAGTCTGATCCCCATTCTTCCACCTTGTTTGGACATTAAAGTACAAATGCTAAACTTTTTTATCATGATATGGTTCCTTTGAGAATCCCTCATCATGGAAAGCCCTGCATCTCAACTGGGAGAAACTTCAGGGTGGTCTCCAAGGAGCAAGAGCCAGAGACAGTGGACCTACAGGTTCTTTCCAGCTCAGACATGGTGCCTCGGTGGCCTCATCTATAATGGAGACCCAGAACACCCACAGGCCTCCTCACTCTGTGTGGCAACTGATGAATTCCACGCATGACCACATGACCTCGCATGCCTGAATTATCTACCCAAATTTTCGAAGCAACTTCCTCTAAAAACTATGGAGCATGATTAAATACTCAGAGTATGACCCTTGCAAAAATCTGTGTGGTGTGGATTTTACCTGGGAAGACCCACAAGAAACGTCTGGCGACTGTGGGCTCCAGGAGGAGCCAGCAGTGAGGGCCAACCATTGGAAGATTTTCAATCCAAAATTTGAAAACTGTGCCCTGGGTCTGCAATGCTTATTCCAAATAGAAACTGAGCACCTAAAAGTCGTTTAGATTAATATTTGCAAAACCAGAAGCAGCTTGAAAGATGGGGGTCTGCAGACATCTGTCCTTCCTGTGGCCACACAGCCAGGTCCCCTGTGTGAATGAGACTTCTGGTGTTTGCTAAGTCCCATGGCCCATAATGTGGTTCCTGAGGCAGCAACTGCATCTGAGTTTAAGACTCTGGCTCTGTTAATAAAGTCAAAGTGCCTCAAAGGACAGTTGTAGGTTTATGCCATAGTCATTAACTTCCTGTTGACATTATGTCGTCAAGATTCACTCACTCAATAACATTGGCCAGGTGCTGGATAGGTGAATGAGAAACCTGTTCCCAAGACACTGGAGACAGGGGAGTCAGACTAGTCAACAGACATCCTCATTCCTGTGTCCAAGGAACATGGCCTAACCTGAGCACTTAGGTGTTCCAAGTTGTCCTTTAAAGACTTGTGGGTCCTCCTTGCTTGCTTGGACAGTAGGAAGAGTGCAGGAAGGACAGGGACGGCATCCTGCAGGTGCAGTGAGGACCCACCCTTGAGGGAAGCAGGTCCCTCCCCAGGAAGCCTGTGGACAGTGCTGCTGCTGCATACAGGGGACTAACAGTCCTCGGCCAGCAGTCCTCGAGAGGGGAAAGCACAAAGCCACTGGACTCCACTGTGACCTCCCTGAGGGACGCTGGGGGATGTGGGGCTGGGCCCACCTCTCATCTTCACCCAGCGGCGTCTTCCCTCGGTTGATGGTTTCCTGAGTTAGAGGAAATGGAGTCACGCCTTCGTGATTTATCCAAGCTTGATGGCAGCACTGATTTTCCCCACAGAAAAGAAGCACTCAGCCAGGGACCAAAACGACAAGCTGTCGGTTCTGGACAGAATCCTCCAGGATATCGGAGAATCTTCAGGTAACTGGGATGGTGGACGAGAGGCTCTGGGCCCACAGAGGGAACGGCGCCCTGCGTCCTGTGCCCTGTCTCTCTGAGGTTAGCCGCTCTTTTCCTGGGGGTTGGGTCTGCATCTGCAGGTTGTAGCGAACGCTGGGCCATGAGGGCCTCAGACCTTCGGGGTGACCTGTGAGGGGCTTCAGTGAGGCTTCCCCACCAGGCCTGCCCCGCAGCCCCTTCCCCAGCTCTGCGAGGTCAGAGCACAAAGAGGGTGCCGAGTGCCCTGAGTCCAGGCAGGGCCTTCTTCCACTGCAGGGGCCAACAGCTCCGTGAGACTGCCCAGGCACCCATGGTGACCCTGTGAGAGGTGAAAGCAGGCACAGCTCCCAGTGGAGATGCTGCCTGCCTATGTCGCCTCTGGCGAAGAGTGCCGCGGCTGGTCTCGGGCTTCTCTACGAGTAGAGGGACTGGACTGCAAGCTGGTGGAAATGACCAGCAGGACACCTGGTGCTGATGGGGAAAATCTTCTTTCTCCAAACAGAAATCAACTTTCTGTAGCGAGAAGAGGATGGACCCTGAGGCTGTGTGCAGCGCAGGCGCCCTGAGCCGGCCCTGTGGCCAAGGACCTGCTCCATCCACGTCTGTCCCCTTAACCACTCCATAAAGCAAGCTGTTCTGTCATGAGCCCCACGTCTGTTGGCTGGTTTGTCGAGGTGGAGGCGTGCGGGCTTCATGGGGTTTTCTCATTTTGTTTATAAAAACCTCACTGATTGGGGCTACCTGTCCCTCACCCCCAAGGCACAGGAGACCTGATTACAGCCATTCAGAAGCTGAAAGCTCCAGGATTTTCTATCAGACCACATCGAATGTCTTCTTGGAGATGGCACCAAAGCCAGGGAGCACCGGCTGTGTGCAGGCACTCTGGGTACTGCAGGGGACAGGCGGCTCTGCTCCCGGGGGTTACAGAGCAGCGAGGCCCCAGTGTACAGAAAACATGCATTAGCATCAGCTGCCAAAGATGGCGTGGGGGTGGCTGCCCGGCAGGCAGCCCTGGAGCCATGTCAGAGCAGAGCCCACGCCACAGGAGAGGAGGAGCCCCCGAGGCAAGAGGCAGCGGTGGTCCCCGGCCACGTCTGTCTGCCTCCTGGGGGAGAAACACTGATCTGTGCACGAGTTCAGCGTTCTCGAGTTCTCGGAGACTCACTGTATGGCCTGACACACGGCAGGTGTGGCCAAGGATCCAGGTGGGCCTTGGGAGGAAGGTGACTCTGCAGTGTCCTGCAGAGCAGAGCAGGTGAATTGTGCTGACCCGGGGTCAGTCAGCTCCTTACGGTCGCCCCTCCGGCTCTCAAGAAGGTGCGCTCACATCCCACACTGACATCCCAGGGGACCCACTCCTGAGCCCACAGTTCTGCTCTGCATTTCTCGCACACTGTTACAGGTTCATGAAGACCAATATTCCGCCTCCCTGTGGATTTGAGCTTTTATTGATGCAAAACGTTCCTCTTTATCCACGGCTTGCTTCTTTCCCTAAATCAGCCACCTTAACTCCTTTGGTTGACATTCGCATTCCACTTCCACCCTGACCCTATACTGTAACACTGTACTTAATGTGTACCTGTTTAGGCAATCACTTTCTGAATCCTGCACAGACAGAAAAACACTTAGACCCATTTAAAAGTCATTTCCTGCATTATTTTTTCACAGGTTCTGATTCTACATACGTGTTAAGGGCCGCACCATATTGAAACCAGCTGTGTGGTCAGGTTCCTTTAGACTCCTTCCCACCCGCACTCTCCCTTCTTCACTGATTGGTGCGTTTCAGTGCTTCTGTCTGCACACTCTGGCCACCCAAGCCTCCTTCAGCGCTTTGTGTGGTCTTTTTTTTCTAGAATATTTATTTTTTAGGTGTAGATGGACACAACACAATGCCTTTATTTTTATGTGGTGCTGAGGATCGAACCCGGGTCCTGCCTGTGCTAGGTGAGCACAAACCCAGCCCCGACTTTGTGTGGCCTTACTGGAGGATTCTCAGGTTTCCATTGGTAAATTAAATGCCATCCTCTCCTCACTGTTTTGAGGCAGGCCTTCATAGCAGTGTTTTCTGTCCTGTTTAAAAGACAGTCTCCATTGTCTCTGAATTCCATCGTCTTTCTGAAGAAGTCTGCTGTCACTGCAGAGTCCCAGATGGTCACCCCTTGAATGTGTGTGGCATTTCTCATCTCTTTGTTGCCTCTGGCAATGGAAGGAATTTCCCTTGCTTTTTCATTTCAGCCATGATATGCCTGGGTGTCTCCACTGTCCCCATCCTGCCCGGGGCACATGGTGACACTTGAACCATGGCTTGATTTCTCTTGCAAGCCTGGAAGAATTCTAGGCTGTAGGTTCAAATGCTGAGTCTGTACCTCCTTCCTTCTCTCTTCTGCAGTTATACACATTAGGGGTTTCTACTTTGTCCCATATTTTTCTTCTCTTTATTTTCCATTCTCTGATCTCTTTGGCTTGAGCTTGGATATTTCTTACTGGTCTACATCCAGGTCACCAATTCTCTCTTCGGCAGTTGCCAATCATCACTTTAGTACTAAATTTCGATACTGTTTTTAATCATAGAATTTCCATTTGATTGCTTTATCAATTCCATTTCTCTGTGAGCTGGCATCTGTTTTATTGAGATACAGTAATCCATTATTTTCAATCTGCATTCCATAACTCCAGCATATGTGGACCATGAGAAACCTGCTGTGTCACCTGGAGCCTGGTATAGTTTTTGCTTTTGCTGGATGCTGAAACTGGGTAAGGAAAACTTGCAGGCCCTGGAAGACCGTTAGTCCTACCATCAGTGAAAATATGGACTGAGTTGTTTTGACACTGAGTTTCAATCTTTGCAACACCTCACCTGTCTCTAGTTTCCCTTATTCCTAATGGAGTTCCAATTTAAAGTTCAGGGAACTGACTGGGCACTTGAAATTCGATTTTGAAACTTTACACCCTGAGTCTGCTGGTAAGCTCTCCAGTTCCTCAATATCTGGGCTGCCGTCCTCTGCTTACCTTCTCTCAGCCTGACAATGAAGCACTAAGACCAGACTTCTGAGGGACAAGCAGGTCATGGATCGAGTCCCCCCTCTGCACATGACTTCTTTCTAGGATCTTGGCACCTTGAGCCCAGGCTTTTAAAATCCCTTAACTCCCATTGCCCCTTCCACCCGGGCAATTGCCGAAAGCCTGTTTAGCTCTGCTTTCTGCAGGGCTTCCTTGTAAACTTCTGTAACGTGATGTGTAAGAACTAGCAGGAGCCTCAGGGGGTGGAGGGTTCAGAGGAGGGTTCAATTTCTTCTGAGTCTTGAACCCTTGAATTCTTCTGTCTTCGTAGCTTCCCAATACACATACCAGTTTACACAGCATTTCTGCGTATCTTCAGTGGGAGAATTGGCTGCTACAAACTAGTTCACCACTTTCAGAAATGGAATTTTGAGAAACAGTGATCTACCCCTGGCAGTAAAAATAGATAATGAAAGAAAAAATACGCACAAAGGTCTACAAGGCTTGACTGTTTTCACACCTGGGGGAAACCACAAATCAATTCCCTGGGTAACTTGTATTCTTTTGATCTGAAAATGGTGCTACTGGCTCACAATGGGGTCATTGTGAGTTACGTCCCAGGAGCCGGAAGAGACCTTCCCATATCATTCATTCACTGTCCTCTTTGGTCTCCCTCTGGACCAGATGGCCTGTGCCAGCATCTTAAGTCGATGACACTGGCCCCCAAGAGAGGTGTATCTTGGAGTCTACTCAGTATGTGTCCCAAAGGAGGATTCATGCCATTGCGGCTGTGTGCCAGGCTGAAGAGGGAGAAGCTGAGGAAGAGGGACGGGAAAGTGGCACATTAAAGGCAGAGAGAGCGTAGGTTGGCTTGCAGGGCCGGGAATCTGTCATTAACTAGCAGCACCCCCTGGGACCAACGAAGGCAGAGTTTGCTCTCTGCTCA
Source organism: Spermophilus citellus (assembly GCF_964194105.1). Taxonomy (NCBI): domain Eukaryota; kingdom Metazoa; phylum Chordata; class Mammalia; order Rodentia; family Sciuridae; genus Spermophilus; species Spermophilus citellus. The sequence goes on along the minus strand of NC_138182.1, from coordinate 1,394,761 downwards.
GATGCAATACAAGCGATTCCCCAGGTACATCTCATCCAAACGCACGGTCAGTTTGCTTTATTCTAATCCAGGCATCTCTTCTAGCAGTGTGGGAGAGGGCTCGGGACCCACCCTTTATGAGGACACGAACACCTGGTGGAGAAACGCACACTGCCAAGGGGCTGCAGGGGCTGCAGGGGCTGCCTCGCTCACCCCAAACCACTCTGAGTTGAAAACACCTAATCAAGGATGCCTTTCACCTACCAAGCAGCATAGCCCAGCCACACAGCACACTAGCTAATGGCACCTGCTGCCCAGCGTCACCGCAGGTGTTCTGGGGCATGTCACTAGCCCAGGACAAGATCAGAATTCAAAAGTCAAAGTACAGGTTCTGCTAACTGCATACTGTCTTTGTGAAGCCGAAATCAGACAGGCATCAGGACAGATGGGTAAATCGAGTCAGTCGGACCAGGGAGGCCAATTCTGAGTGCGTCTGGAAGTTGGAGACTGTCCCCTGAGGGACTGAATGTGAACTCCCTCAGAGCCCTTCCTCCACCCTTATCCAGAACCTGCCCCAGCTCCAACCTGTGGCCAAGGTCACCTGTCCCAGAAGTTGCCCCTCCCTACAGGGAGCTACAAGGCCAAAGTCAGAGTGTCCAGGGCTGCTCCACCCTGCCCTTCCCCTCAGCCCACCTGGTTCCCACCTTTAGGCCTCCCACCGAGCATCCCTGGGCACTCCTGGGCCTAGTCACGTAACAGGAGGGAGATGAGGGGAGAGGGCAGAGAGCAAAGGAAGCCCAGGACATGTGAGAAGGCAGGACACCTCGCTCCTGGGGACACCAGGACACCAGCTGTGCCCCTCCCCTCCCAGGAGAGTCTATGTGACCCTTCTTAAGTAAGCCCTGCTTCATGGGCAGCCTCAGGGGCCTCTCCAGTGTTCTCCTTCCACACGTGGGGAGCAGGACCCACGGGGACGGCGGTATCATTTGTCCTCTGTAAGTCGAACCATCGCAGGGGACTCTGCTGTGCGCTTAGCAGCATGAGCTTCCTCTGGGTGTGAGGGAGGCAGTTCCAGCCATCCCAGGCCCAGTCCCCGGGGCCGCTCCTCCGCTTCAGTGAGCCCTGGATGCCCAGACTTGTTCCCTGCATGCGTGTCCAGGCAAGGAGGGCCCCAACCTTGCCATGGTCGTGGCCCTGCCCCCTTGCACACGCCCTCGCCGCCACGGTCCCCTTTCTGTGATCCCTTGCACACAACCCCCTCTGTGGTCCCCGTTCTGTGACCCCCTTACAAACTCCCCCTCTGCTGTGGTCCCCTTTTTGGGTCCCCTTGCCAGTGTTTCCCTCAAAGCTGTCCCAAGGGGGATGAGGAGGCGAGGAGGCGACCTGGTGGCTGGGACTGAATTCCCCAGTGACAGGTGGTGACGGGTGTTGCTGGGCCTCTCCCACATCCTGTGGCCACTTGCCTGGTTTGAGAAGTGCCCACTCCAATGGACGGCCCATCCTCTCACTGGATCGCCAGGTCTGGTTCGGGGTGTCAGTCTTGCTGTTGGCCCCCTGGTGTGCTCTGGCAGCGTCCTGTCCTGAGGGACAGTCTGCACCACTCCCTCCCGCCCCGCCGCACTCTCTCCTGCGGGACAAGCTTCATGGGCTGAGATAACCCTGTTTCTGCCTCTCTGCCTGTGCTCTTGGGGCCTCTTGTGCTCATGTCCTACAGAGTCTCCCTTCGTCTTGATCCAGTGCTCTAAAGGTTTCTGGTCCCTGAGGTCGCTGGCCCACTGACCTGCTTTTCAAAGGTGGTGGGAAGCGTGTGGACGCCCAGGCTTCCCCGCGCCTTTTGCTCTCGCCGCCCTGGACAGAAGCAGGTACCTGCTCGGGTTGTTCTGGGTCCCCAAGGGCCATGGTGCTGGCTCCGCAGCATCCTGCAGGGTCTGCGGTGTCGTGTGGCCCGCTCCCGGGGCAGCCAGTGCAATGGGTCAGGGTCTTGCTCCGGGTGCTGTGGCTGCCCGGGGTCTTGGTGGTGCCACGAGTGGAGGTTACTGCTCGGTGAAGAGTGTCGGAGGACCTCCGCTGGGCGTCGTACTGAACCTCTGAGTCTCTGGGGAGGATGGACACCGCGACAGTCCACGAACGTGGGAGGTGTGGCCATCTGTGTGTCCGCTGTGGTTTTCTCAGAGTCCCATGGTCTCTGCCAGAGAGCACTCACTTCCTTGGTCAGATTGTCCCTGGCATTTTGCTTGTAGTTATTGTGCACAGGACTGTTGTTTTTCGGTGGGTTGGTTATTGGCACATGGAAGCCCTTCTGCTTCTGTGCGCTGACTGCATCACTACTGAACTCCCCTGCCAGTTCTAAAGGCTCTGGGTGGAGAACTTCAGCTTCTCTACACGTGCAATCAGTGGACTGCAAACAGGGCCCTTGGACTCCTACTCTCCTGTCTGGACGCCCTCTCGTCCTCCTCTTATGTGAAGATTTCAACAGGTGCAGCCCTCGCAGCCGGCACTTACTGACTGGCCTCGCCTGGGTCTTGGAGGAAATGGCCTCGGCCTTCCCGCTGTACTGTGTGGGCTGTGGTTTGTCCACCATGGTCTCTGCTGTCCTGAGCAGGGTCCTTTCACACTTGGAAGTTCTTGTCAAGACGGGACTCCAAGTTCCTCAGATGCCTTCTCTGCACCCGAGGAGATGACTGCAGCGGTCCCCCCGAGTTCTGAAGTCCCGGGTCATGTGGGCTGGTCTGTGTACTGAGCTGTCCTCGCCTCCCGGGACCAACCCCACTGGACCGTGGTGGACAGTCTTTTGGTGAGCCGGGTTTCTGGGGGAGTGTCCTGCAGCTGACCCCAGCGCTCTGCAGAGGCCTGTGGAGGCTTTGTCTGGATGCCCTGGGCCTGGGGAGCTGTCGAGAGCCTCTCCTCTCCGGGCCGCACTCCTGGGCGCTCTGACCCTGGTGCTTTCATCTTTGCCACGGTCTCTTCCTCCTGTTGGACTGCCTCTTGAATGGAGGCCTTCTGCTCTGCTCTGGACTGAAGCCTGGCTACGCGGTGGCCCAGCCTGCTCCCCTGCTCACTGCAGTGTGAGACCTTTTACCTCCTTTTACTCTTACTCCAGGTGCAGGTTCTCACCTGGAGTCTGTGCTGCTCCTGGGAGCTGCCCTTTCTAGAGACAGCTCCAGAGACCAGCAAGTCCTGGTGCAGTCAGGAGCAAAGGGCTCCCTCCCAGGACCGGGCCCTCTACAGCAGCCTGCTGTCCTCCGTCAGAGGTCAGTCCCTGCCATGCCTAATGGAGACTCACACAGTCCCATGGACTGGTCTGCCAGCCCCAGGAGGTGTTGCTCTCACACTGGACACACAGGAACACACATGTGCATGCTCCCACCCCTGTAGTAAAGGAACTGGGCTGCAGTCCATGGTGTTGAGATGCCGGCACCTGGGTCCAGACCTCAATCGCTGTCCTGCACTGCCTCCCCGTGGTTCATCGGAGAATAACACCCACCCTGCCATCCAGGAAGTTCCAACTGGGTGTGGTTTTCACCCCTGACAAGAGGGCCCTGGATGGCCACTGTCCACATGCTCAGGGTAGTTCAGGGCTCATCCCAGTTCTATGTCCCCAAGGCAGAGTCCTTCACTCAGAGAGGCCCAACACCACATCCGGGCAGCTGAAGACCCTCAGGTCCACGCAGGATCCCAAGTCACTGTGTCTGCACCAGACAGCTGTGAGGTGCAGGGAGTGGGCGGAGCTGATGGCAAAGAGGCCAGAGGATTCAGGGTTTAGCAAGGTGACAAGGACGTTGGCTATGGAGAGGGACGGGCAGGGCTGGAGACCTCACCTCCTGGCATGACCTCTGAACTGTGGGGAGAGCTGCAGGAGACGGGGAGTGGACAGCACCTGACCAAGCACAGTGATTCCAGCCCCGAGCCTGGGTGAGCACGGTACAGCAAGGTGAGTCCTCACCCTCAGAGCTGGAAGGGCCGTGGGGGAGGCATACCACGCCCCACCCCAGGCAGGCACCCAGCAGCCTAGAGGAGTGGGGACGCCCTGCCTGCTGCTCTGTCTCAAAGGGCACCAAGGCAGTGCCCACAAGCGGAGGGGAGAGGCCCAACAGGATCTGCCCACCCACCCCTGCCTTCTCACACAGGCACCTCTGCCTCCAGGTAACACACAGGACAAGACACCACAGATGTGGCCCCCTGGTTCTGGCCAGATCCCTCCACTGTTGAGGGGCCTGCCTGGCGGATCCCCTCCATTTCTACCCTCCTTCCCGTGGGAAGGCCAGAGGCTCAAGTTCGCCTTGCCTCCTCCCTCCAGCGCCCCCGCCCCGCCCCCTCTGCCAGCCACATGGCTGGAGTGTGCTGCCTCCAGGGCCAGAGAGATTTCAGAAGGTATCTCCACAGCAGCCCTCCAGATGCCTCGTGAGCGTCCATGGCAGGCCACAGTCCTGCAGTCGCTACTGCCGGATGCCACGCAGCCAAGTGCACGCTGCTCCTGCTCACGGCAGGTCCAGGGCCCTGCCCACAGTAAGGTCACGGTCTATGTTTTCCTGTTGAATACAACTAGGCCCAATCCAGTCCTCCTCCATGGAGCACGTTCCCAGGGGGCTGGCCTGCTGAGCAGGCAGGAGGAACTAGGGACACTGGCGCACCTGGCCAGGACACGCAGGGTCTGGCACACAGGTGAACAGCCACAGCGATGGTGGCACCTGTGAGATGAGGAGGTCTTGCACTGCAGCCCAACAGCGTCCCGGGTGCCACGGAGGCGGCACCTCCTGGGGCACCCTAGGGCCACGGAGTCAAGAGGGAGCAGCAGGCAGGAGGCACGCGAGGGGCTTGCCCGGCTCTCTTCCACACCCCAGGGCCCCACCTGGGAGACGCCATGCTTCTAACCGACTAAATGCAGCCTGGAATGACGCTGGGTGTCGTGGGAGTGAGAGGCAGGGCTGGGGCTCAAGGTGACGGCAGGAGGCTCTGTGCTCAGCGGAGCCCGGGGCTGCCATGTGCCATGCAGAGGGCTGCTCTCAGGTGTGGCTGTCACAAATAACAGAGACGTCAACCAGCTGAATGAGTGGGTAGATGGACTCAAATTCACGCCCAACAGGAGCCAGCTGGAGTGGTCAGGTGTTAGCCTGGGGCTGAGTCCGGGTGGCTCCAGGGCCTGGTTTGCTGGTCCGAGGGAGCAGGAGGGGTAGGAGAGCCCGTCCTGTGCACCCCAGGGCCCGCTGGTGTGAGGCAGAGCAGCCTGTGCAGGCTGGACAGGGTGCAGAAAGGGCAGGCGGACACCCGCCCTTGCCTGGGTCTCAGTGTCTGTGCTGCTGTGACCCAGGACAAAGGACAGGGCGACCTGTAATGAACAGGTGACTGCTCACCTGGGGGCTGGAAGGGCAAGCCCAGGTGGGGGCAGGGGGGCCTGGTGAGTTCTGCTCTCCAGTTTCCCACAGGGTCACCCTTCCCCACAGGGCAGAAGCAGGCCAGCTGAGGGAGAGCCCCATGAAACCACCCAGAGGGTAGAGCCCTGGGGCCCAGCCACCTCTTGAAGGACCCACCTCTTCGTAAGGCCACCTGACCATCAAACTCCCAGGAGTTTTAGAGGGGACAGACCACACCTTCCTCTCCAAAAGACACACCCAGTTTTTCATCTCAGCCTTCAACAAAGTTCACCACCCCCAGTAAGGCCCTGCTGCTTCTTCCTACCCACCCCACCCTTGGCTGGCAGAGGGTCTCGGGGTCTCCACGCACGCTGTTTCTGCCAGCTATGGGGCTGCAGGCAGGCTCTCGCGGCCACAGTGGTCCCCACCTGCTGGGTCAGTCCCCGACGTTACCCCTGCTCTGAGCTCCTGCTTCTATGGCAGTCACAGTGAAAGCCACGGACACTGGGTCACAGAGAGGGAGCTTCTGTCCCGTGGCCCCTGGCCCTGTCCCCTGCCAGCTCCCTCTGAGGGAAGGGAGCTCCCATGACTGCTGGAGGCACCCCAGGGGGACCGGGGACCTCTGCCAACAGTCAGGAGGGACAGCTCCTAAAAGCAGACCCCTCCAGCTGGGAGTGATGGTGCCCTCCTGAGAACACGCCTGATTCCCTCTTGAGACGAGGAGCCGTCTTGTCACAGTCACGAAAAGCCGATTTCTGTTTTACTGTGAACTACTGCGGTTTCTCAACTGGCCTGGAAACCCTGCCCGTGCCTTGGACTCACCCATGCCTGGCTTCCCTGACCAGAAAACAGCCCTCTCTGAAACCTTAGCGGTGCCTCATAGACTCTGGTGCTGGGATCTAAATCTACTCCCTAACTTGAGATATTGACCGTTGAGGTCATGAACCTGCTACCCGCCTCTGCATCACGCCTGTCAAAATCCTGTGAGCTCCAAGTTCTCAAGACACCCCCCTTTTGCAACTTTCTGTGCGATAAAGAAAACCAAGCTCCTAGAGAGCTGAGGACTGTCCTCTAACCCACGGATTTGGGGAGGGAGAGTCCCAGCCAGCCGGAATTACAAGCTTGCTTTAATTTTATTTAAAATTGGAGTCAGTGGTCTTTTCTTTGTGTCGTGGTTTAACAAGGGCGAGAGGCACTGCACTCCTGCACTGCAGGAACACTGCAGGGCCAAAGTGTACCTCAGGTTACTACCTTCAGGGATCACCTGTTGCCCCAAAAAAGACCCTGGGCCGGGTGGACTTCCCAGGGGCCCTCAAATCTGCCCAAGGAAGGTGCTGGTAGAACAGGCTGCCTCTGGCTCAGCCTGGGCACGGCCAAGCGCGAGGCAGCAGGATGGCCCCTGAAGCTGCTCCCTGGCCTTCAACCTTGCTGTGGACATTGCTGCAGGTTGAAATCAGTTACAAAAGCACATCGAAGTGACCTTGAGGGGAAGATGCTTGGAGGGGGTTGAGGGGCAGGAGTGTGGGGCCAGAAAGTGAGGCCCAGGGTCACACTGAAAAGCTGGATTTCAGGACATTTTCATGATCGGTAGAACTGCCCTCTCCTCCCAGCGCAGAGCCCTGGCACTCTCTGGGCCTGCTTTCCACACCCAGGGAGAGTCCTCAACCACACACCCCATGCTGCCCAGGGGCGTGCCTGTGATCTGTTCACTAGAGTAAAGCGCAGAGCTCAGAGCTCACACCAGGCGGGCATGGAAGAAGCCGGCCAGGTGTTCTAAGCAGGTCGGGACTCACGCAGGTGCTGTGAAAACCACCAGGAGGCTGAAGCACTGTCCAGAGTACTGGCCCCAGAGATCATCCGAGGACACCTGGGGGTCAGGGAGTGGTCATCACGAAGCCCCAGGGCCTGGGGACTGGGATGTGTCACTGGGCCGTGCAGAATGGACGCGGGTGGAGGAGTAGCACACCCCAACATGGCTTCCCAGCACCAACTCTTCTGCAAGTCCCAGCAGGTGCATCGACTGCAGATGACCTGCACCCTGACGCTGTCTGGCAGGCAGCCCCAGGGACTGCCGCTCCCTCCTCCACCGAGAGGCAGAGGGGAGGGGAGGCTGAGGCACCTGTGCTGTCCACCAGAGGTGGGGCTCTAACAAGCAGACGGGCCGAGGCTGGGCTGGCAACGCTCTCAGCACACCGTCTTCAAGTCGCAGAGAAGGGCTTGGAGCCACGCTCAGGAGGCGCCTGGGAGTCTGGCACCGCTGGGCACCTGGCCAGGCGGGGCAAGGAGGTCTGAGGGCAGTCACTCCACCCTCGGGCTCTGTCCAGAGCAGTCGAGGCCACCATCCAGTCACCACAAGGCCCCATGTTCTCTGAACCTCATGAAGTGACACAGGGACGTCTGATCAGGGCCACCTGCTAACAGAGCCTAAAGACAGAGGGGGCACCTTCCTCCATGGCACTCAGGGTGGCTCACCTGTCACGCAAGGCCACCAGCCTCTGCAGAGTCCTGAGGTGACCTCCCTCTCTGACCAGGAGCCTCACCTCCTCCACTAGTACCTGTGACATGGCAGAATCGCCAGCTATCCAGGAGGGCGACCTTCAGAGCCACCTCTGTTCTGGACACCCTTGCAGGGTGCTCTCAGAGGGCACCACACCCAGGGTCTTGGGGGGGAACCAGGAGAGCCCGACTCCCTCCCCTCCCCACGGGGGTTCAGAGCCGCCCCTTCCCCTAGTCAAGAGCCCGAGAGGAGGAAGCACTGAGTCCAGGAGCAGCTGTAGCTAACTGAGTCCAGCCCGGGACCTGCCAGGGCCTGGGACACGCTGGCCCCTCCCTCTGTGCCCTCTCCTGAGCACCCCACCCGGCACTCCCTCCTCTGAAGATGTCCTGCTGTCACAGGCCACGGCCACGGGCTCCTCCCTCCACATCCGCTTCCTCAGACTTCAGTCCTCAACTCGGTCCCCGACAGGCGACAGGCGGGGCTGGGCTCACCCTCCTCCCCATGACCCCGCACACCTGGGCCTGAGACCTTAGTTACTAAATGCCCACAGACCTTAAAGTGACGGTTTCAAAACGAAACCTGGGAACTAGAACAGCGGTTTGCCACTGTGTTCCCATAAAGCACCACGGGAGACCCACCGCAAGGGGCCTTCGGGTGCTGTCCCCTCCTGCTCTCCACCCCAGGCTGCTCAGGGCCGTCCCCACCGACGAGCACACACCAGGGAGGGCTCACGTTCTGCTGCATGTCTGCTGCATGTCGTCTTGGCTTCTCCTGACGGAGTGCGGTCCTTCTGTGCCGAGGTGGTCCGTTCACGGCCCCGGGCTGCATCCCCAGCACCACCACCGTCCTTCACAGGACCCCACCAGCACCCAGAGGGTCCAGCACAGACTGAGGGGACAGGGTCTGGCCATTCCTGCCCATGGGTCTGGCCCAACCCAGGCTTTCCAGCAGAAAAGCCAAGCCCACGCTGCTGTCCACGCCCAATCCACGCCTGGCCTCTCTGGGCCTCCCCACAGATGGTCACAGATGGCTGCTACACAGCTGCCAGGGTATCCAGCCTGTGGCAGCTGGGCACCAGAACACAGGGTGCTCGCATGTGCAGTGCTAGGCAGAGGCCCGGTGGGCAGCCTTGGTGCAGCAGAGAGGCAGGAGCCAGAGCCCAGGCTGGGCTGCCCACCAGGGGGCTGGTCACCAGGTGGGCCTGCCATCAGGCCTCTGGCTTCCACGGGGAGCTTGTGGAGCCACCTCGAGTGTTTCTGAGCCCGGAGACCATGGCAGGTGAAGCTGCGGAGCAGCACCAATACTGAGCCAGGGCACAGAGGCAATGCCACCAGCGACCACAGGTGAGAGCCCATCCTCTCCTGGACAAGACCGTCTCTGTCCGCTCCTTGGGGACATTGATAGAAATATCTGCGGATCATCATGAGATAGCCATGAGTCGTGCCAGACACTGTTGACATGGCACAGGGCAAGTAGGAGGGGGCAGGCAGTGGCGGCCCAGGAGGGGCCAATGCCAGCAGAGGACACAAGGAGGCCGCCAATCCTGGACTATCCCAAATGGAAGGTTAAATAGCACAAGGGAAGAGCTAACTAACTTTGAGCACTGAGCTATCCATATCCTAATACCTAATCTTGTAATGTTTTAATTAAAACTAAAACAAAAATGCTCCCTGGGGCTACAGTTTTATGTCCAAGTTGCTGAGGGGAGCTGCCGGCTCCCGTTGCTGCACCAGGCTGCTCGGGAGGTCTTTGTCTGGCCTGCGGAGTGACGCTGGGGTGGTCCATGCCTTGGGTCTCCCTAAGGGCGGCCTGGAAGGTGTCATGGAGTCCAGAGCGAGTTTGTGTTTGGACCTCAGCTGGCGTTGCAGCTGTGGCCTTGGGCCTCGGGCCACAGGCAGGGTGCACACCTTTCCACACGCAGCCGATGCCTTCCCATGTGCAGTCCCCGGGCACCTGCCCCTGCCGGAGTCTTAGCCATCCTTGGCAGAGGGTCTGACTGCAAGCGGCTCACCATCCTGGATGGCAGCTGTCGGGGCTTATGTCTGCTGAGGTGGCTTGGATGCCTGTCCCTGGGACTTGCCTCCGTCCCATTTTGTGTCCTCTGTGTGTTCCCGAATGCCTTAGATCTGTGGAGAGGACTCATTCTGTTAATGGCCAGTGTGGGAGGGGGCATGGCTGGCACACTGCTCACGGTACTGCTTCCCTTTCCTCACATGCAGGGAGAGACTCCAGGGCTGCTTTGTGCCTCAGTCGTCCTGTATAATCGTGTTTCTGGGAGTCACACTGGAGAGAGGGCCATGGGGTCGGGCAGGGCTTGTGTGATCCCTGCACAGCATGGCCACAGCCCTTGGCGTCCCTGTGGATGGGCGGGGGACTGTCCTGGGTGCTGTCGTGTCCAGCATGCGCCACAGCACAGGCCGGGAGCACCCCTGGGCAAACCAGGCCATGCCAAGAGGAGTAGGTAGCTGCCATGGCAGGTGGGTAATGCCCAGGCACGAGGAGGAGGAGGAGAGGGTGAGTCTGCCTGCAGCAGGCGGAACTTCAGTGGGTGGAGCAGCTGAGCTCCCAGGTTGGTGTCTGGGATCCTGCAACAAGGCTTCCTGGTGGCATCCCAAGCCCTGCTCCCCACAGACCTGGAGATTGTCACTGGTACAGATGTGGGGCAAGAGGCTGTGCATCAAGTCACACACATTCACAGTGAGTGCCTCTCAGATGTGGGTGACTCCTGCTGCTGTGGCCAAGGGAGTCACGTGCTGAGCAACCGTGGGGCCTCCCCTGCAACGACAGGCCAGGAGAGAGGAGTGCGTGAAGATCAAGCCGGCTCCGCTGAGAGACTCTACCCCTGCTTCCAAAGCAGTCTCCTGTGGTCAGAAGGCTGCACACACTCTCATCCATGCTCTAAGCAGGAGGTCGAATAAGGAGGGGGAAGAGACACATCCCACCCTCTCGGGAGAGTCCTACCCCAAGTTCCAAGCCACCGTTCCTTGGCCAGTGGTTCTGAAAGATTAGAAAGCAGTCCTTTGTTACAGGCTCTCTGCCACCCCATGTAAGTGCAGGGTACTCCTGCCAAAGGAGAGGGCCGGAGAGGCGACAGGCCTCTGCTGCAGATGGGCAGGCATCTGGGTCTGGGGCTTCTCTGTCAAAGAGAAGGCCTTGGGCGGAGAGGGTGCTCCTGACAGCTGCCCGCCCACCCGCTCTGCCGGGAGCACCAGGAGGAGCATGGGGCCAGCAAGGCCGAGCAGGTCCCGGACACTGCGCCTGTCACTTCAGTTTTCCAGTGGAAGCATTTTTAAAAGTAAGAAGAGAGAGAAATTTTATTTTAACATTCTATTTAATGCACTATAGCTAAAGTATTCCCACTTTATCAAGAAATCAACACAGAAAACCAACCAGCCACAGCTACTGGGCTGAGTTCATGAGATTCAGGGTCTCACCCCACGCCTCATCTCTCTGCACTGGCCACTTTTCCAGAAAATGTGCTCGGGGCCTGCGCGGTGGTGGCTGCTCTGCTGGGGTGGGGCGGGGGGTGTCCAAGCCACGGGAACCACTGTGGTCTGCACATGACACAACAGTGTGGCTGCTGAGGACATGTGCTAGGACCCATGGAGCGTGACCTGCAGGGTGCCTCGGGTCCCCACCCACACACAAGCACCACTCTGGCTGGGGGCTGTGTGCAGAAAGTAAAACTGAGGGCTGGGGCTGGGGCTCAGTGGTACAGCACCTGCCTGGCCTGTGTGAGGACCTGGGTTCAATTCTCAGCACCGCATGCAAAAAAGTAAATAAAATAAAGGTCCATCAACAATAAAAATATTTTTATAAAATTGAAAATAAAACTGATATCAATTTGGGGACAGATGCTTTTCCACCTGGCCACTGTAGGCAGGTAGCTGTCCTCACTGCTGTCGGGGTTCTGGGGACAGCTCCCCCAGGGAAGGGCCTGCGTGTCCTGAGCCCATGCAGGGAACATCTGCGACCTCCAGCAACACCAGTGTTCTCACAGCTCCCAAGAGCCATCTGAGACCTCACCCAGCCTCTGGAGCAAGACTGTATCAATCACCAGGAAGGCGGGACCACGGCCTGCTTCTAGCCCCACATGAGCAGGGTCACCGCATCATGTACGTTCTGTGACTAGAGCAGACTCAAGGACAATGTCAGGACAGAACTTCAAACAGCACCACACCGGCCACTCCAGGTTTCTGCTATTACAGGACGTGGGACGTGGGACGTGGGACGTGGTAGGCATATGACTTTTGCTTGATTGGCTTCATTAACGTTAGCCTAACATCTGGCTTAACCTTTTGCAGTACAACCTTGTGAAGTGATCTTTAACTTCAGTTAATTTGGATATCTGGTTTTAATGACTGTGACATTGAAAAAGCCATTGCTCAACACAACTGCCCACAGGACAGAGTGAACTGGAGACCATCGTCACGGGCCACATGGGCCTCTGGGCAGGAGACTACTATATTCCAGGACCAATGTGACAAACTTCAATTTTGACAAATGGGTCCAAACAAAATGCTTTGCTTGGAATATTTTTAAACAAGTTTCAAAACTGTTTGCAACACATTTCTCAAGCGTTTAAGACAAACTTTCTTTTTTACAAAACGTGACACACATCATTCTTATTGACAAAACTGTGTAATTATAGCTCTGCTGAACATTCATTTTCAAAATGTCTTCTCCACAGACGTCTCTGTGGAAAGCAGCCACTCCTCGCTGTCAAAGCTGCTGGCGAGGCTACTCGCAGGGGCTGGTGGCATGTGTGCATGTTCTGAGGGCACTCTCAGCAGCCACTGTTACCCCAGAGGAGCCGGGTGAGTCTGAGGCACTGGAGGATTTGACGCACAGCGTCCACTGCACGCAGCTGGGTCTCTGCACAGAGGATGGCAGTGAGGCTGGCTGCACCCTGGAGTTGCAGGAGCATCAGCCCATGTCATCAAGTCTCTGGTCCTCGAGGACAGACTGCCGCGAGCCCTGCTCAGGCTGCAGGGCTCACAGGGAAGGCCACCCCGCTGTCAGTGTGAGAACAAATGGCAGAACCCAAGTGGAAGCCCAGCCCCTTGCAGCAGAAGCTGGAAGAAGCCCTGAGGGCTGAAGCAGGCCGGCTAGCCTCTCGTGGTAGTGCCCGCAGCAGCCGCCAGCCATGGCCTGGCTGTGGGGGAGGAAGGAGCCGCCAGGGCACAGCGAGGAGGAAGAGGCCACCGTAGGTATGGACGCGGAGTGTGGGTGGCATGAGGATTCACGTGGGGCTGTTGAGGGCCACAGCCGAGTCAGGATGACACATGGCATTTTTGCCAGAAGTAGTGGTTGAAGTTCCAGTTGAGCTCTCGCGGGGATTCCTGGAGAGTTCTCATTGGTTGGGGAAGTGCCGGAGGAGGGATCTTTTCCGGTTGCTGGTGGCTGGACGAGCCGCGTGGCGTTTGGAAGAATTCCCGGGGAGTGTGTGTGGAGTGTGCTGGTGGAGTTCAGAAATAAAGTTTGTTCCTGCTTCAGTGGCTTGTGATTTGTGCCCACCCAGACTGCGGCATGGGGCCAGGTATGAGGGCAATCTGTGCCCACAGGGACCTCTCCTGGCCTTCACAGGCACCTGCGCCCTCAAGGGCACTGAGGGACAGAAGAAGAGCTGAGAGGGGAGGGTGGCCTGCTGGAGACTGCGGGCACAGCAGAGGGACCAGGACAAGCCCTTGAATGTGGAGGCTTCTTCTGAGGCCACAGAGAGCAGGGCTGAGAGAGGGCACCACCGGGGCAGGCAAGAGGGCCCCTGCAGCACAGGCCAGGGACACACGGGGAAGTCCACACAGGCATAGCTGTCCACCCAGCCTGGGGAGAGGCGACCCCAGGGGAGCAGCTCAGGGTGGGCGGTGAGGCTCAGCACAAGGAGGCACACTCCCAGCCCTGTGCCACCATGACAGGGAACGTGGCAGGGGATGTGGTGGGGAGCCCGACCGCGGTGACCCAAAGTCCACCTGCAGCCAGCCGCGCCAGCGTGGGTGTCGGCAGAGGCCCTGCCCTGGGCCACGTGTGCTCTTCCGAGCATACAAAGCGGCCCCACAGTCAGTAAGAAACTCAGATACCCCAAAAGCAAGAAAGTGACCCGCCATCATGCGAGGAAGCACTCAAACCTAGAAATGGCTCGGACACTGTAATTCCAGATGGAAACTTTAAAATAACTATGACAAATGTCAGAGAATCCCGAAAAAATGGTGGACAACGTTTAGGAACAAAATCACATGGAAAACTTCTGATTAGAAAATACGACAGAGCATTCTCTTTATGGACTAATCTGCTGGCTGGGAACAGCACAGGAACCCTGAAGACTGCGAGTAGAAAGAATCCCAGCTTAAGGAAAAACAGGTGGGCGGGGGCAGCAGCAGAGCTGTGGGCCAAGAGAAGAGGGGTCAGCTGACACGGCCCCAGGGAGCAACGGCAGGACCCCGAACAGCTGCCGAGACTGGAACCCAAGCAGCCGCTCTCCTGCATGACACAAGAGTGCCTGAGCCTGGTCACCATGACCATTCTGAGGCTGCAAGTCCACAATCAGATGCCACCATCTGGCGAGGGCTTTGAGGTGCTACCCATGTTGGAAGGGCAAAGAGAGGGCAAGAGGGGAAAGAGGCGCAAACCACTGCTGCGCTAGGGCCCCACTCAGCTGGCATCACCCACTCGAGAGGGTACAGTCCTTGTGGCCTGACCACCTGCTATAGTCCCACCACCTCCTAAATCTGTGACAGCAGCAATCAAATTCCAACTTGAGCTTAGTGGGGACAAACACTCAAACCAAAGCACTTTGCAAACCAAGCAGGGAAAGCACAGAGGACAGTGCTCCACACACAGGACAGTCGAGCCACCGGGACCGACCACAGAGAGAACAGGAAACCCCAACCACAGCCAGAGCGGAAGAGGGTTGGGAACAAAGCAGAAACCGCCACGGCTTCTCTCTGAAATGCGGGCAACCAGAGGACCAAACACAAGACCCCTCTAGAAGACACCCTCCACGGCAGGCAGGACCCATCTCAGTCAGGCTGCACGGTGGCTAAGGGAAACGCTGGTGTTCTCTGCTGGGAGAAGGGCCGGGCGGGAGCGAGTGGCCAGCAGCACCAGGTGCAGATGGGACACCTGCGGGCTAGGCTGTGTGCGTGTGCACACGGTCACACTGTAGCTCTCCACAAACGTACAAGAGCACTGACTGCTGATTCTTCAAGCAAAAATAACAGTGTCATGAGCTGCCACAGAGCACGTAGAAATGAAATGCAGAGGGCACCAGGGGAAAGGACGGAGGTGGGCACCACGCCAGTCCATTACCACGCCATCTTTATGTCTGCGGCAACTACTAAAAACATGCAAAAAAAATAATGAGTAAGCCAACAGAGGAAATAAAATACCAACAGATCACATGATTCTCCCCCTAAAGGCAGAGAAAGAAACAAAGAGTAGAAGAGGATGGGCGTGACCAGTGGAGCACAGACCCAGGGCCACCTGAACAAGGAGGGGAGACACCGGACAGGCTGAGGCCCAGAGGAGCAGGGACGGTGGAAACCCATCTCTGGGGCCATGAAGACGAGTCTCTGAGAGCTTCAGCTAGGAGGTCACTGATCTGGGCCACAGCATAGGCTCAGAAACGCACCACGTTCCACCCCAAGACCGAGCCCCAAGAGCACGCCTAGCACAGCTGAGAGCCAAGGAGCAGGCACCGTGCCCCATCAGGTGGCTTTGCCAGCCTCCCCCAGAACCATACTGTCCCCATACCAAGCTCCTCCGGCCCTTCTCCACGAGGACGTGATGAGTCAGAGGTCTGAGAGCCTCCCATCAGACACCTGAACCCCTGCTCCATCAGGGGTCTCTCCAGTCAATCTCCTGCACATCAGATCCAGCCTGCTGCAGGCCTCCTGGAGTGCAGACTTGGCCCGTTACTCACAGACATCAACCACCTTCTGCAGGCCAGCCAGGAGGCAATCAGCCCTTCAAGCGATACAACTCTAAGTGATCTAAGAATGGAATCCCTAAGGATGTCCAACGGAGCTGTGCAGAGCCCACATGGCAGCACTTACAGAACTCCAGGGACGTGAAGACAGACCCAGCAAGACGGACCTAGTGCCTTCACAGCCTGGGAGAGTAAATGTTATAAACATGTGGCCTTTCTCCAAAACAACTTACAGAGACGATGGACCTGGACCCTTAGATTCATATGAAAGAAACAAGGAGAGAACTAACCAGTCCTTTCTGCTCTCTCCTGCCCTCTCTGCCTCCCTTCCCCTTTCCTTTCTGACCCTGTCCTGTGCTTTCCCTCCCTCCCTCCCTCCCTCTCTCCCTTCCTGTCCTTCCCCCAGGCCGCACACCCCTCCGCTATGCCCCTGGCCAGCCAGCACATTCTCGAGTGGAGCTGAAGCACCCCCTTAAGAGTTACCGATATCTGTCATAAACCACAGAGAGGAGGCGTCCTGTACTGATTCAGGGAGGGACAATCTGACAAGGGGACAAACCATATGCATGTAGGTTCTTCTTAATGGCATGGAGAGTAATTCAGATCTAGTTTTTCCTTCCTTGCTGTGTACAAACTAGACACACTTGAAAAAAATAAATGAAGTTGGGCTTCTGCCTCGTCCAACGTGTTGAGTCTGATTCCAGATGGACTGAAAACGACACGTGAAAGGCAGAACTAAGACTCCTTGCTGAGAGCCATAGCCGAGTTGGAATGACGCATGCATTTTTGCCAGAAAATGGTTGAGAGGTGATAATGGTTATGTTAAGCTGTGTATTCAATTGTATATTAGACCCCTGCTGTCCGCCTCAGCCTGCTACTTTGGAGTTCTCACAGACATTCCCAGAGAGTTCCCAATGGTTGGGGAAGTGCCGGAGGAGGGATTTCCGGTTGGTGTGTGGTGTGTCCCGGGAGAAGGCCACCTGCATGGCATTCGCGGGAGTGCACAGAATACAGGAGTTCCTGTTTTGAACCTACAAGGCTGTGTGGCGGCTTGGTTATTTTGTGCCCAGCCAGACTGCGGCAACGCCTTAGGATGAAACACAGCAGCCGCCTTCCGCGGACTCGGGGCAGGGAGGACATCCAATAAATGCAGTGCTGGCTGACCACGGGGTCTCCATAAAACAGGAGAGATGGCGCCTGCTGAAATCCAACATGTCTACTCGGAAACAACGACACAGAGAAAGAGAAAAGCCAGCCAGAGATTGAGAAAAGATGTCCAACACACACAACCAGGAAAAGACCGTGCACGGCCACATGAAGACACCCCATAAGTCCACGGCAGCTCTCACCGTCACTGGAAGGGATGGGACCAGGAACTGAAAAATGGGAAAACTGAAGAGATCTGGACATAAAAACATGTCACTAACATGTGGAAAATACAAAATAAAGCCACAAGGAGAGTTCGCGGCAGTGCGGCCACAATGGCCAAATCTGCACAGCGGGCAGGCGGAGCAGCCGGGCTGCTGAGCGGCAAAGTCCTGCGCAGTGGAGCGTGCAGTGGCCTGCCGCGCTGTGTGGTACTGTGTGGCAAGGCTGCAGGTACCCCGAGCCCGGCTCCCACTCCCACTCCACACGTGCATGGGAGCTGCAGGCCTGCAGGCCCTCACCAGAGCTGAGCTGAGGAGGCGCCATGCCCAAGCTGCCAGTGTGAGCCAGGAAAGCCTCTCCTTTTAAAAGACAACCGGCCTCAGGTGCTTCTGTTAGTGACGAAAACATCTCAGCAGATGGCACCTGCCTAAGGTCAGCAGAGGCAGGAGGAGCCTATCACTGCTAGGAGGGCGTGCACAGGAGGTGAAGCTACCCAGAGGGCAGGGAACATGGCCACCAGCAGCAGAAGGCAGGACGCCAGCGTGGCCTCAGGCCACTGGAGGAGTCTGTGGTGAACAAGGGTGGTTACCTGGGCCCTCGCATTATAGTCAGTCTTCAGAGCATACACCTATCTCTCCATACACGCAGGAACTATACACACAACTCCATTAAAAAAGAGATCTAACACACCAGCACTCCAGTAAAACATCTCGTCCAACACAACAATCGATGATTGACACTGCTCCACCACAAATACCTAACAGCTGTTGTCTGAATTTCCAATTTTAAAACCACTGCACACAAGGAAGGGTCCTGTCTCATTCATTAGGAAAGACAAGTGGTAAGATGGCTCATCTAACAATCTCAAGTAAATAATCTAGAAACTCTAATCAGAAGGTAGAGGCTGTTGAATTGGAGAGTTTAGTCAGGCTTTTTGCTGCTGCAACAAAAAAGACCTGACCACAACAATTAGAGGAGGAAAAGTCTATTTTAGGGCTCATGGTTTTAGAGGTCTCAGCCCATAGACATCTGGCTCCAGTCCTGGGGGCCTGAGGTCATGGCACAAGCCCAGGGTGGGGAAAGAGGCTCAGGACATGGCACAGGCAGCAGAGAAAGGCCCCTCACCAAGGACAAAGGCACGCCCACGGTGACCGCCTCCTCCAGCCGCAGGTTACCAGTCCTGCCAGTCAATACATTCAAGTGGATTAATTCTCTGATTCAGTTGATATTCTCATGGTCCAATCATTTCACCTCTGAACTTACTTGCATCTCACACACGAGCTTTTGGGGGATGCCTCACATCTAAACCATCACACGTACGTACGCATGCACGCACACACACACACAGAGGCCAACCACGTGCCAGCTACATGACGCCCACTTGGAACACAAATCAAAAATAGGTTAACAGTAAAAAATCAGAAAAAAAAATGTTTCAAAGTGAAGAATATTGTCTTGGTCTCTCTATAATGGCAAAAAGGTCAATTCCTTAGGGAACAAATGACCCTAATGCTTACCATTCTAATAATAGAGGCTCCAAACACATAGAGTCCAAACTGAGGGAAATGTCCAGAGAAAGACAAAGTCCAGGGTTACAGCCAGACGCCTCAGCAGACCCCTGGCTACCTGACAGCAGGGCCAGTGGGGGTGTGCGCCTCAGGCAGCGGGCTGGCCTGGCCTGGCCTGTCTGCCTCAGAACACAGCAGAGCTGGCACTCTTCTCCTGGGCTCGCAGAGCCATGACCCAGATAAATCCTGCCCACAGCATAAAACAAGTGCCAATAAAATTTTGATTTTTATACAAAATATGTTCTCTGACCACAGGGAGATCCATTAGAAATCAGTAACAGATATGTGAAAAACACATAAATATTTGGAAACCAAACAACAAATTTAAACACTCCAGGGCTCAAAGAAGAAAGCAAAAGGGAAATGGAAAAGTATTCTGAAATCAGTAAAAATGAAAGCATGATACATAAAACTTTCTAGGATATAGCAGAAAGATTTTAAATCAATTATTTCATCTTCCATTGCAAGAAAAAAAGAAAACTTCAGAGTAGGTAGAAGAAAGGGAATACTAAAGATCACAGTGGATGTCAATCAATGAAAAACAGAGCAAAAAATAATAGGGACACTTGAGGACAACAAAAGCTGCTTTTTCAAGATCAACAGAAGTGACCAGTCTGTCCAATCTAGTCAAAGAGAGGCACAGAATTTACCAGTACGAGACAGAGAGCAGGGATTCAAGATGGCAGCCAGGGCAAGCCTGCATTCCTACTTGCTCTGGGGTTGGGATTCAAACAGCAGGAGCACTGCTCCTCAGAGAGTTGGGAGAGAGAGGAATTTCACCAAATGCAACATTGGATAGAGCATCTTGGAGTCTAGGGATTCAGGTACACTGAACAGAGAAGGAAGAGTCCTGTGCAGATGAGCTAGTTGTGGCAGTAGTAGCTGGAGTGGTGCTGGTTCCCCTCAGAGGGAGGAAGAACACAGAAACACAATTTGGTACAAAGACCTGTGACCAGAAAAGCATTCTGAACTTGGCTGACCCAGAGGCCGCTGCCGCAGTCTTGGCTGGGCACAGAATCACGAGCCAATCAAGCAGGAACAAAACTTTATTTTGAAAAAGCCGCTAACACTCTCAGCGCCAGCAAGTCAAAAACCGGTCCTCCCACGAGGGTGTCCGACCGGAACCGCGCGCCGACCGGAACCCCCGGGTCCCCCGGACCTCCCCCGGAATTTCCTCCTACTATCCTTCCCCAACCAATGGGAACTCTCCAAGAGTCTGGTAACATGAGTCCGTAACATGAGTCCGGTAGCAGGCCAAGGTGAACAGCGGGAGTCCAATTTGCATATGAATGTAAATCTTAACATAATCATCTCAGTGGCTAGCTGGCGTCACTTTACAACCAAAGGTGCCATACATTGTATATTTGCTTGTGGCTCCTAGCAGGCCGCACTGTGCCCTGGTGCTTGGAGAGAGCTGTTTCCTGCAGGCCGTCAAGAGCCGAGACAGTGCCATTCCAGGGCGCAGAGACAGGAGCTCACGGAAAACACTGCCACACTGTCTTCTTCTTTCTGTGTGTGTGTGTGTGTGTGTGTGTACGCACACGTGTGCATGCTTGCTGTGCTGACTGGTTCAGGGACAACACAGGTACATATTTGTTTCCTCTCATTCTTAGCATTTTTTAAATGTAGTCATTTTCCTTGCTTGTCTGTGAGTGTCAGGGAGGTTGGTTTGTGCATTGTGGTTTGTTTGACCCTCTTTCTCCCTTATCTTCTCCAGCTAACAGCCAAATCCTCTTGTTCTCTCTGTATTTGTTGCTCCTATTTTTCTCCTCATTCCCTACGACCATCACATCCTACATCTCTTCTACTTTCTCTATTCACTTTTTGAAACTGTAAACTCTTTTCCACCATCCTAGCACATTTTCTTGTTCCTTAATTAAATGAACTGTATTTTTACACCTTTTAAATTAATTGGTTTATATAACCCCTGCCCCCACCATTAATGTTGATGTGATTATTCCTGCTGTGGACGACACAGTTGAAACCCACTGTGTGCTTTAAAACCAGATCTGGTTCAAGACTATTGCTTTCAGTGCTGACAACAGCTGATGCCACGGTTCCTCCCTTCTGTTGGAATCAATGCTAGAGAAGTCACAGTAGGAAATGGGCATTGACGTCCCATCTACAGACACCCACTGCCGAGAGAGAGAGAGAGAGAGAGAGAGAGAGAGAGAGAGAGAGAGAGAGAGAGAACAAACACAGACTGTGTGGGTGCCCCACCTACAGGGGGATCTCAATTCAGGTCACTCTAGGACACTGTGGCACATGCAGACGGTGCCCTACAAAGGCCCACGCAGACGAGCAGAAGAGACCCTCTCCCAGCACACGCACAAACCAACACAGTGAGACAAGGAAAATGAAAAACCAAGGCACCAGGACACCTCCAAAAGTTCATGATCCAGCAGCAATCAACCCAAAAGATACTGAAATCGATGAAATACCAGATAAAGAATTCAAAAGAATCATTCTAAAAAAAATCAGTGAATTTCAAGAAAACACAGAAAAACAACTGAATGAAGTAAGGAAGTCACTACAGGACGTGCATGATAAACTCAATACGGAGACAGAAATAGTGAACAGGAACCAAACAAATCTGGGAAATAAAAGACACAATAAATCAAATGAAACGTTCACTTGGAATTCTAATAGAGTGGACCATACTGAAAACAGGATCTCAGAGCTGAAAGACAGAGAGGCCAACCTTGAACATTAGATACCATTAAACTGAACCATTAGGAGCATCAGGAGACCACATTTAAGAACCAGTGGGACTGAGGAAGGTGTGAGAGGCAGGCTAAGGGACAGATGACCTCTTCGAGGACATAGTAACAGCAAGTCTTACAAACCTTGAGAACGGGATGGACCTCCAGGCACAGAAGCAATCAGAACCCCAAACAGATGAGGTCAAAAGCACCTCCATGACACATTACAATTAAAATGCCTGACATACAGAACAAGGAGGAAATTCTTAAAGCCTCAGAAGACAGACGTCAGGTCGTATTTAGAGGCAAGACAATCAGAATCACTTCCAATTTCTCAGCACAAACTCCAAAAGCCAGAGGGCTTGGAATGATGTGCTCCAAGTACTGAAAGAAAATAACTGTCCACCAACACTACAGCCAGAAAAGTTATCACTTAAAATCAAAGAAAAAAATTAAAACCTCTAATACAAGCAGAAACTAAAAGAATTCACGACAACCAAACTGGCACTAGAGAACTTCAACAAATCAAAAACAAACCCAGAGTTGACAAGTGAACAAACCTCAGTTAAAGAGTGGCTAAGCAAATGAGAAACATGGCCAAACCAAACATATCAACCAAAATGGCAGGAATTAATGAACATCTCTCTGGAATATTAACAAGTGCAAATGGTATCAACTCTCTGATTAGAAGACATGGGCTGGCAGAATAGATAAAAAAGCAAGATACAACTATATGTTCTTTGAAAGAGACACATCTTACGGGCAAAGACTGCCACCGGCTAAAAGTGAAAGGATGGGAATTGACATAGCACATGAATGGAGTCTGAAAACAAGCAGGAGTAGCTTCTCTCATAGCTGAAAAAGCAGATTTCACACCCAAATTAATCATAAGAGACAAAGAAGGTCACTTCATACTGGTAAGGGAACAATCCAACAAGAAGATATAATAAGTATTTATGCCCCCAAAGTACATGCAACTAATTAACAAAAAGGACACTACTCAAATTGAAGCCTTAGATAGACCCTAGTACAATAGTACTTGGTGACTCCAATACACCTCTTTTGCCATAAGATAAGACATTCAGACATGAACTCGGTAAACACTCTTTGGATGTGACAAACAGTACAAATCAAATGGATTTAACAGACAGCTACAGAATATTTCATCCAACATCAGTTAGATACATTTTCTTTACAGCAGCTCATGAAAACTCCGAAATAGACCATATTTTAGGCCACAAAGCAAATGAAAAAAAAGAAAAGATATAATTCCTTGCATCTAATTGGACCACAATGGAATGAAATTAGAAATCAACACAGCAAAATGTTACAAAATCTACATACACACATGGATATTAAACAATACACTTCTGAATGATGAATGAGTGATAAAAGAAATCGAGGGAGAAATTTAAAAATTTTTGGACACAAATGAAAATAGTGACACAACATACTCTGGTACACTATGAAGGTTGTTCTCAGAGAAGAGTTTTTAGCTCCAAGTGCCTACATAAGAAAACCAGAAAGATCCCAACTAAACAACCTGATGATGTATCTCAAGTTCTTGAAAAGGGAGAACAAACCAATTCCAAAACCACAGAAGAAAGGAAATAACTAAAATCAGAGCCCAAATCAATGAACCTGATTTAAAAAAAAATACAAAGGATTGATGAAAGGGCTGGGGATACAGCTCAGTTGATAGAGTGCTTGCCTCGCATGCACAAGGCCCTGGGTTCAATCCCCAGCACCACCCAAAAACAAAGGATTGATGAAATATAGAGTTGGTTCTTTGAATAGATAAACAAGATTGATAAGCCCTTAACCAAACTAACCAAAAGAAAGAGAGAGAAAAACCAAATTAATAAAAGTAGAGATGAAAAAGGAGAAATCAGCACAGACATCTCAGGAATCCAGCAGATCATCAGGGACTGTTTTGAAAACTTATACTTCAATAAATTGGAAAACCTAGAAGAAATAAATACATTTCTAGACACACGCAACCAGGCAAAATGGAATCAAGAGGGCATAAAAAACCTAGACAGACCAATGATTAGCAATGAGATACAAGCAGTAATAAAAAGTCTTCCAACAAAGAAAAGGCCAGGATCAGATGGATTCTCAGTTGAACTCTACCAGATCTTTACAGCAGAACTAATGATAATACTCCTGAAATCAATCCATGAAATAGAAAGGGACGGAACATGTTCACATTCATTCTATGAAGCTAGTATCACACTGATACCCAAACCAGATGAGAACACACGGAAGAAAGAAAACTACAGACCAATGTCTCTGATGATGCAAAAATACTTAGTAAAATATCAGCAAACCATGTTGATTGAGCAACGTAAGAAGATTATACACCACAGCCTAGTTGGTTTTATTCCAGTGGTGCAAGGATGATTTAACATTTGAAAACCAATAAATGTGGGACTGGGGTTGTGGCTCAGAGGTAGATTGTTTGCCTATCAAGTGAGAGACCCTGGGTTCGATCCTCAGCACCATATAAAAATAAATTTTAAAAAAATCAATAAATGTAATTCAACATATAAAGAGAATTAAGGACAAGAATCATTTAGTTATCTCAATAGATGCAGATAAGTCCTTCAACAAAATTTCAGCACCCATTTATGATAAAATCTGTGAAGAAACGAGGGATAGAAGGAACCTACCTCAACATCATAAAGGTCATATATAAAAAAGTGAAAGCCAACTTCACAATAAATGGGGAAAACCTGAAAGCATTTCCTTTAAAACTCAAACAAGACAAGGATGCCCACTCTCACCACTCCTACTTAATGGAGTGCTAGAAATTCTAGCCAGAGCAATTAGGCGAGAGAAGGAAAGAAAAGGGATGAACATAGGAAAGGAGTCAGTCAAATCAGCACTATTTGCCGATGATGTGCACATATACAGACAGTCCGAACACCCCACCAAATGACTGCTAGACCCAATAAACAAATGTGGCAAAGTAGCAGGTTATGAAAATCAACATACAAATATCAATAACTTCCCTACATACCAACAATGAATCTGCTGAGAAAGAAATCACAAAAACAATTCCAATCACAACTGCCTCAAAAAAAAAAAATAGAGTATCTAGGAATAAATCAAACCAAGAACACTGAAGAAAGAAACTGAAGAAGGCACAAGAAGATGAAGCCCCCTCGCATCCCAAGTCCATGGATAGGCAGAATTAATAGTTGAAATGGCCACACTACCAAAAGCAATATCCCCGTCAAAATGCCAAATGACGTTCTTCACAGAACTAGAAAAAACAGTCCTGAAATTCATTTCGAAGAACAAAACACCCAGAACAGACAAAGCAATTCTAAGCAAAAAAAAAAAAGGCAATGCCGGAAGCATCACCACACCTGACTTCAAAGGATGCGACAGAGCTACAGTGACCAACACGGCAGAGACTGGAGTGTGATGGTGCACAGAGACGCGGTGCAGAGGACGGCATCTGACCCTTGACACGGGTGCCCAAAACAGACCTGCGGAAAGACAGCCTTTTTAACAAAAGGTGCTGGGAAAACTGGTTTTCCACGTGTCGAAGGCCGAAATCAGATGCATCTCTCTCACCCTGCCCCAGATCAACCCAGAGTGGATCAAAGGCCTCAGTTAGACCAGAAGCCATGCAGCTCCCAGAAGAAAACGCAGGGTCAGCACTCCAGCTTTCAGGCCCAGGCAAGGACTTTTTCAGTCAGACCCTAACACTCAAGAAATAATGCCACAAGTTAATGCATCTCATTAAAAAGCTTCTGCACAGTGAGGGAAACAACAGGAACATGAAGAGAAGGGGAGCAGGCGGAGGCAGGCAGAGGGGACGTGCTGGGGAGTGGCTAGACTCTGCTGTCACGTTGTGCACCGTGCGGTGTGTACCACGTCTCATCAGCTTCTACGACCCTAATGCACCAATAAAACCTGTGGGGAAAAATGAAAGCAGGAGCATCATTACAGATTCTACTGTTACTGAGAAGATAAGGAAATACTATCAACACAATGCCCATAAATCCAACAACTCAGATGAAATGGACCAATTCCCTGAAAGGAACAGTCAAGAACATCACCCGAGAACAATCTCTGAAGCAGAGCATGTAGGTGTGGCCTAGACCCAGGGTATAGAATAAACATCCACTCTGACAAGAGCGGTTTCAAGAACCAGGTGTGCACGGGAGAAGGCACCCATCTCCCAAAAGGCAAAGCCCAAGCAGCTGGGGGCGGGCACTGCACTCCACAAGCAGCCTCAGCCCACGTGGCAGTGTAGGGACCCCTCCTCAGGGGCAGCCCAGTGGAGCATGAGGCCCCCAGCTGCACACCCTGCACCCACCTAGTGAGAGGCCAGACACACGCACTCTCTTCCCAGGACCCACATCCCGTCCTCCATGGGAACAGCATCATGCGACACCCAGCTGGGGTGTTTCACGACACACCTGACGGTCCACCTGCTGCCAGAGCAGAGGAATACCAGAGCCCAGGGAGACCCCAAACCCCACATGAAGTGGGGCCCAGAAGGTTCCAGGAGGAAACAGGCCCCTGTGAAAGGCACCATCCAACAGAATCAGAGTGGGTACCACAGCTGTGAGATCGCCAGGACCCACATTAAAAAGAGGAAGGAGGAACAGGCAAAATTTCAACAATATATTTTATTTAGCCAAATATATACAAAATATTATCACTTCAACATGTAATCCATGTGAATAAAACATGGGAACGTTTCACATTCCTCCTTCATACTAACTACACAGTCTGAAATTTGGAGTGTGTCTCCCACTCCACACTCTTCAGTCCAGAATGGGCACATTTCAAGTGCTCCACAGCCCCCGATGGACACAGACCCAGAGACTGGCAGTGGCGACCTCTGAGCATGGCCAGGCCTTGCACCCTGTGGACCACGCTGCCCCAGGAGACCCTGTGGGTCCAACACAGGCAAGCACAGCACCTCTGCTCAAGGTGGGCACCTGCAGCATCAGTCTGGACTGTCCAATCCTACAAGCTACAGCTTAAGAGATGCTGTGCTCACCATGGACGTACACAAAGACTCCATGAGGATGAGCATAGACGACATACACAGGTACACTCGTGTGTGTCTGTATGTGGACGTGTGGATGTGTACATGCATGTCTACACACATGAATACATATGCCACACTGGGAGGAAAGATTTGCAAAGCAATTATCTGATAGAAGACTTTTGCCCAGACACATAACAGATTGTGGAAACTCAGGAGGAAAACAACCTAATAAATACACAGGCCAAGGCTCCTGACAGAGGCTGCCCATGGTGTTCAACTCCCACACGCTCAGGGCAACGTGAGCTACAGCCACCTAACACCCCCACAGACGAGAACGCCCCCCGGGACAAGCACCAGGAGCAACCGAGCCTTGCACGGAGAACTCAGCAGTCCAGCACCTCCTGCACTGACCACCATATCCCCAGGGACTGGCACCACACATGCAGCCCAGGGGACCAACCACTCGGCACCTTCACTGCAAGATTAAAACACGGGAACATTCAATGGTCAACAGGCAAATGGCCAGCCAGCTGTGCTGATCCCGGGGACAACTCAGGTAAGGAGCAGAACCGGCTCTCTCAGGCAACAGCAGAGAGTGAACCTCAAGACTGACCTGTGGTTAGTGAGAGGCCAGACACAGGCACAGACACAGCACTAGTGGAATTCTAGAAAACAGGAGACCAGAGGGGCTGCCTGAAGCTGGGATGCCACGGGCAGCAAGGGGGGCAGGCATCTCCAGGACGCCTGGGTGACAGATGTGCCCTCACTGAATCAGACGCTGGCGTGGGGCAACATGCAGGGGGTGACGCTGTAGGTGGCCAGCGCCTTGCCTGGGAGGCAGCCTCACACACCTTTCCTGGGTCTCCATGTGCACGAGTCCCGTGCTCCTCCTCTGTGCGTGTGGCGTGCCTGGACTCGCTTTTTATTCCAGTCATTCCCAGGGCCAGCTGCCACTAGGACACAGACCTTGTTACCAGCAACCAGGCTCCCAGGCTGTGTCTGTCTCAACCACTGTACTGCTGCTTCTCACTGTCACCTCTGACACCCCTCCCTTCACAGGTCAGTCCTAGAGGATGCTGCTCATGTGTTAGGCGCCCTAGGATTACAAGAGACTGCACTTTCCTGGCAGCCTTAATATTTTACTTTCACCTTTAAACCATTCAAGCCATCTGAATTTTTCCTGGGATATGAATTAAAGCTCTTAATTTTTTTCAAATGTTTGCCCAAAACCATGTACTTCAAAGCACTTGAACTGGGAACCAAACATGTCACACCTCCGAGGTGGGTCTTCTTCCGACACGGAGCCTCCGTGAGCCAGCACCACGGCACTGCTCCATCCACTGAGGGCAGGCTCTTCTGACTCCTGTCTAGCGCCCTTTACATACCACAGTCCCAACATGCTGGCACACGGTGCAGCCAACTCCCCTTTGTTTTTCTTTTATTCTTTTTCAAAAAGGAAAAGGAAAAAAGCAAAACTCCCAGAAATTCTGAAGCTGAAACAATATCCACAGTCAAGAGAAAACCTGACAGGACAGAACCACACATGAGTCGAAGACCCTGGCAGTGCCCCGTGGACAGCGTGGCTGGGTCACAGCCAGAGGGTGTGGTCAGGGACAGGCTGACAATGAGCCGACTCACCTGTCACACAGCCACCACGAGGCGCGTTCTGCAGGGAATCTGCACCTTGCAGAAGAGCAGGAGCAAGTGAGCTGGGCCTGGAGCCACACCACCACCCGGGCAGGGAGAGGAAGAGTGAGTATAGACAAGAGTACAAGAAGGAAAGGGGCGCAGCTCACCGTGGACACTGGGAAGGCCACAGGGGCATGGATGCGGAAACCACACCAGCACATGCCAGAGCCTGGGAGAGCAAAGCAGAGCAGTCCAAAGGCTGCCCAGGCCACCTTACAGCAGGGCACCAGCACCAACACCAGAGCAAGATGGTGATCTCCCTGATGTGACGCTCGTCTGGCCAGCTGCCCCTTCTCCCCTCCCGCCAAGCTGAACCCATAGGCCCTGCCAACCATCCACACCTGAGTGCGCTGTCTGATCCAGGGTTCCCTCCAGCCTGCACATCCTCAGCCCCTCTACACGTCCTCCTAATGTCCATGCGTCCACTGGAGCATATGAATACCACAAGTGACACCATACTTCCAACAGTGGCAGCCACACCTGAGCTGGACAGGAAAAACAGCAGATTATCATAACTACGCTTAAACCAAACTGGAGCAGCCTGGGAGCTAACTGGAGCACAGGCAGGCAGGCCCTGAGGACACTCGCCAGGGGCCACTCCACTCTGGGACTGAGCTTCGCACCTCCTGAGTGACAAAGGTGGCTATCGGCTGAGGACTCCTCACTCAGCAGGGAGTGGGGGTCCCTTAGGTTCTGCACTGGAAGTCGCACACAGCCTGATTTCTTGGTTTCACAAATTAAATAATTCCTATGCTGCATCATGTTAAATCCAATTCAACCCCCACCCCAGGCCTGGCAAGGGACCATCTCTTCACAGACTACTAAGAGATAAGCAGTGCGTCTGAAAGATGGTGGCCTTTAATTCTCTAAGTTTTCATTTATGCAACGTAAAAAAGGCAGATTTATGTGACCTGATATGACTTTTTTACAAAAACAGTTCCCCCCAACATCTGGTCAGTGGTATATAAATATTTACAATGAAAAAATAGGCAAGGGAAAAGGAAACCTTCATTATGCAAGTCGATTTCTTTCCAATGCTTGTCAGGATTCTGAAAATAAAATTCTTACTTTGGAGTTATTTGTATCTACACACTGCTTCAGCTGACAGTTTTGAGCAATCTGGCTGCACTGTTTGAGGTCTCTGTTCTATATCGTGCCTACTTGTTTCTGTACTGTTTTAGAAGTTATCTGAAATAGTAAACTAAATATAAAAATGTAACTTTGGAAGAAAAAGTCAGAACAGACATATGTGAAGGCAACGCGTTAAGACACAAATGCTCTCAGGGGTCAGTATGTCACAGCACTAAAACGAAAACAAATGCTCTGTGTATTATCTTAGTAGGGACGTCTTTTTTTTTCAGTTTAATTTCATTATGATAACAAAAATTGCCTCTAAAGAGGATGTTAAAAAAATAGCCTTGACATTACCATTTCAATTCATGAATACAGCACTGCCCTTGTGCTAAAAGAAACACAAGTTTCTAAAAAAGTGACAAATATAAACGACACAGAGAGCTTAGGCAGCCCAAAACACCCCGGCATCTTCTGAGTGGGAAGACAGCGCCAGCCAGCCTCTTCGACCCAGCGACCTCGCACTCAACTGCAGCACAAAACCCACTCCACCAGCCACCCTGCCACAAACACAGGGCCTCCTCCCAGCTGCCCGGAGGGCCCAGAATGTGAACTGAATCTCAGCGCTGACCACAGCAACCTGCGCAGCTCCTCGGGAGAAGGCGCCCGTCACATGTGAGAACTGCGCCGCCCTCTGGTGCCCAGAGACACGCGGAGTCTGGGCTCTCTGGCTTTATAATGCTCGTTGAAGTCCAACCTGAAGCTGAGAAACCGGAGACTTTCGTCAGAGCTGGTCGTCAGTAACACCAGGAACTGCTGCACGATGCCCTGGAGAGACAACAGCAGTGGACACTCATTTAGAAGCGAACCACCCACCAGCTCCTGACCCCTCCAGGGCCCTAGGCTGGTTCTTCCTTCTGCCAAGAGCCTGCAATGTACCCTCAGCAGGCCTCAGGGACCTGGGGCTGGAACCTGGAGCTGGCTCCGCCAATGCCACAGCACCCGGAGCTCAGTTTTACAAACACAATTAGCAAAGCAAAAACTAACAGACTTTTCCTTTCGGTCCTGAAGTTGTACAAAAATAAACAAAATCCTGTAGAAGCACTCGATCCTTCCTGCTCTGAATCTAAACCGGTGCTGGCTTTTCACTCCCCAGGTGAGACTGCAAGCATGTCCACCCAGAGCTCTGAGGGGACACAGGCTGAAAACATGCAAGCTGACCCGGACAGGGGCCGGAGAGCAGGCTCCACTCGAGGCCATGGCGGGACACGCCATCACCTCTGCCAAGGAGCTTTGTAAAGAGGCCGCAACGGGACGCGAGCTGTCCCATAGTCTAATACAAGCAGCCGCCTGCTCAGGGTCACAGGGTCCTGTGCGGCTCCACTGTGACTACACCACCAGCACAAGCTATCTGCAAGGGGCTGCTCTTCACCTCTGTGGCTTCAGCTGTCTTGGAAGAGTCTTCCACAGGAAAGACACAGGCACCAGGCCCCGCCACCCTATAGTCTTCTCTGTGGCCACCCCTCTGCCGGGCTGGAGTGGCAGGCGCAGGCACTCGGACCCACACAGGACCCACCTGGGGCACACACACCCTGCAGCATGCTCAAGTTTCCAGTGTCTGTGTAGGTGACAGGAAAGCCACTAGAATGATAGAGACTGGCTTCCTGTGACAAGCAGCACCTAACACCCAACCGTCTCAGTATGCCAGAGCAGAGAAACGGCCTTTTGCTGTCAAGGAATTTGAATGGTAATGATTTATCGAGATTAAGACTGCAATTTCAACAAAATCGGGATTAGACTAATCAAGATTACTCTTTAAGATCTATATCAACTCCATCAGGGAAATATGTAACCATAAACTAGACCACTCTCTCTCTGAAGCAGGCAATTGGCCCAATTCGTTAGATCATACAGTACTACTCTGTGGCTACACAACTATCTTGTTTTAGCAGCACAGAGCTAGTCACAGGTGTCCACTTTTAGGAAGCAGGCAACCGGCCCGGGGGGAGAAGGGATCTTGAGCCCAGCACCATCCAGCACAGGCGCACCTGCTCTGGGCCTGGACAGCTCCTCTACTGGCCCCGTGGTCTGGTATGGTGTCAGTAGGCTGGAAACAGCCCTCTCTGCAGTCTGGCACCAGCCCACAGGCCCCGAGTGCCAACCTCCCTGTTGGGCTTCTTGTCGAGGCTGCTCCATAGGAGCCCATTCAGACCTGTCTCCCAGTAGGCCCCTGAGCCCCTGGGCCCCTGGGGCTCCATCCTGGCCACCACTCACATCTATACAAACCAGAGCCATTCGGAGGGAACCAGTTCTTTGAAAGCAAGAGAAATTTCTGTCACAGGAAATGCTAACACCCACCTGGTAGAAGTGCGTCAATATTTGCAACTGTGAACACATTTTTGGTACAGAGTCTTGAAATTCTCGGATCCTCCTATTCTCCTCCTCTTCCTCCACTGCCGTCACCCCCCACTGACCCTGAAGAATCAAAATCACCAAATTTAATTTCTTGATAAATACTTGCTTTTAGTACCTACAGTATTACACTGTACAGCAGGCAACAACCTGTGTGATTCACCCAAGCTGCCCGTCCTTCCCGACTACAGATGCACACAGTCTGACATCCTCCTGACAACACAGGTGAGAGTGGACCCCAGGCGGGCACCGCCATGTCCCTGAGATTGAGGCAATTCTACTAGAGACATTTCCACCTACTTCTATTTTTAAAAAGGTAATTTCCAATCAGTGGTGACTTAAATAAATGCCTTTTCAACCAGCAATGTACAGGCATTACTGAACTCATCTCTTTTTAGTAATTTACATGGAGGAGTACTCTAGACCCTACACTAAAATATAAACATGCTCCTTTGCTGCAGCAGAAAGCATAAAAAGACGTACAGAGCTCATACATGAACAGCCTACAGCCTCCTCATCACACGGAGATGCACACATGTGGCCTCACCCGGCGGGATGGGGACCAGCAGCTGCAGAGCTGCAGGGGTCCCCCAGGAGTGAGACGATGGACAGGCCCAGCATACATCACTGCCCACGCATCCCAAAGTGTTTGCTCCAACCTACCCTCCACCATCAGTGCCAAGTTCTCACTGGCTCCACCTACCCACAGTGGACACTGTCAGTCTTCAAAACGTTGGCCTTTTGTGTGCACATATGAGTACGTAGGAACAAACCCCACCATCATGCACAGCTACAATGCTCCAATAAAAAAGGTAGGGAAAAGCAAAGCTCAGGAAACAAAAATAAGGTCAGCCATTCTGCCTGGTGCAGTACAGATGACTGGGGTTTAGTCTTGAGTTACTGGTGGTTAACACGGATACTTCTCATCAATTGAAGGCACATGGTTCCTGGGGTCGTCGCATGGACTTGCAGCTGCACTCACGCATTCTGGATGAGCTGACACCTGTGTGGATGCACACAGTTTCTCCAGCTGAGCTGGCGGTATGTGCTAATGTTACGTGCTGATGACAGATGTTACTAACTGGGATGTAAGATCAACTTAACTTCTTTTATAATTACCCAACTGAAAGGTCTCCTACCCTCACGGTCACGCTGATACTTGATGCTCTCTGAAGCTCTAGTACCTCACCTCTGCACCGAGGTGTAAAACCCTGTACTGGCTCCTGTGTGTGCGAGCACAGGAAGGCCACGGAGCTCCCTGACGCTGCCGACTCATGCCCCTGCCTGCTCTTCTCCGTGCCACCTCTGGACACATGGGGCCATTTCTGGATGATTCTGCTCCACTGATCTTTCCTCCAGCCGGTATCATTTTTTTAATTACCATAGCTTCATTGTAAGTCTGGAGTATACACTCATCCATCCATCACCCATGGGGACAGTGCCAGGAGCCTAGTGGACACCAAAATCCACAGATGCTCGAGTCTTTACAAGAGGGCAGTGCTCACACAGGACACGCACATACCTCACCGCACTCTGAACTGTCTCTAGACACTTACAGCAGCCGACACCATGTACGTGCTAAGCACACAGTGGTCACACTGCATTGTCTCAGGGATATGACAAGGAAAGAAGGCTGTAGTGTGGAGTACCGGTGCAATTTCTTTCTCCCAAACATTTCCGACCTGCAGAAGGCTGTCTGTAGATGCGGGGACAGCTGTGTAAGTGTCCTCAATCACTCATGCCAATCCCCGTTCTTATTTCCACATGTATCTTGGAATTAATTGATCAATATCATCATAAAGACAAGGCAAAGCCACAGTCCTGGGGTCAGAAAAGGCACTGGGCCACCTGTGTCCAATTCTCCACTGCACAGGCCGCTCCCCACTGGGCCCTTTGCTGCCTCTTCAGGTGCCGCACAGCAGAAGGCACGGTGCTTCTTCCTGGCCTCTAAGGCCCGGGCCACGGGCTCCCTGCTACAACCACTCGGCTGTCGAGGGTCACTTCTCAGCACAGGGACAGCCACAGGGGCCGGCACACCTCAGCTGGCCTGCTATCTGTGATGTGTCCATGGGGCTTCCACAGACGTGCAGCATCTCAGAATCCTTTAAAGGCATTCCGTGGAGGACTCCATTGCTGCTGAAGGAAATGAATGGGCTGCTGCAGGCTGACCTTGTTCCCAGCCACCCTGACAGAGGCACTTGTTCACTTCAGTGACTCACCTGAAAATCCTCTCAGACTTCTGAGCTCCCAAACCAGCTTCGGCAAAAAGAAGGTAGCTTTTCTCCCTGTGTGCTCCCTTCCTCAGCTCAGTACTGGAGGACCTCAGTGCAACACAGCGACAGCCCTGGACCCGAGGTCTCTGGGAAGGTCCCCAGACCTCACTGTCGAGCACAATGTTCTGCTGCAGATTTTCCATGCAAATGCTTTGTCAGATTTGCTTGGAATTAAAGGATTTTTCTCATTCATTTGTAAATGGGAACCATAATGTTTTTATTAGAAAGTTCTAATGCAAAGAGCTTTGTACCCTGGGACTGTGCCCAAATGTGGCAGAACCCATTTTCCTTTTCACATGTCACAGTTTGATGATACTTTGGGTTCTTACATCCACGTTCACAACAGGAAAGGTCCTTGCTGCCACTTGGGACTACTGTGGCAAGAAGTTAGCTCATCACTGGACTGAAAACCCCCTAGTATGAAAACCATACCTCAATTTCATGCTGCTTCTTTTTCTCTTCAAACTGTAATCGTCTCTGCAGTTCTTCCAGAGCAGCCCTGTATATTGCATCTTGAGCATTCTGAAGCTCAATAATCTGGTCAAACACAGCTCTGAGTTGGTTTAAAAGTACCTAAAAAGATATGACCATTTTTTTTTTTTAATCACAAGAACATTGACGTGCTGCTAAGCTTCCTGAATCTCTAGTGAGACAGAAGGACACTTGGTTTGGATGTGGTCTGTCCCCTCTACAACTCACGCTGAAATCTGGTCCCCAGCCTAGCAGTGCTGCAGGTGGAGGGGCTGTGAGAGGCGCTTGGTCCTGAAGTCACACAAGGAAAAGACCATGCTGCTCTGTAGGAACTGGAGGTGTCTTACAGGACTGAGCACCCACTCTCACAGGCCTGAGTTGTCCTGAACCAAGCACACCCCTCGTGTTCTGTCCCTCCTACCCATGCCCACTTGAGCTGCTCTTGCACCAGGTTGCAACACAGCACGAGCCCCTCACCAGATGTAAAAGAGATGTGAGCACCATGCCACTGGACTTGCAGCCTCCAGAATCATGGGCCAAAACAAACCTCCATTCTTTATAAATCATCCCATTTCAGGTTTTCTATTACAGCAATAGAAAATGGACCGAGACAATACTATCAAGTAAGTCATCAGCCCAAACTCTCCAAGTGTTCATTCACCAAATACCTACTACTGATCAGCACTGCATGAGGTACTGGCAAAACACTACTTCTGCACTTAAAATCATCTACGGTTTGGGCTGGAGCTGTGCTCAATGGTACAGTGCAGGCCTAGCATGTGCGAGGCACTGGGTTCCATTCTCAGGACCACATATAAATAAATAAAGTCCATTTACAGTTTGAAAAAAGATTAAAAAAAAAAAAAAAACTTCTATGGTTTGAAGATGGCTTGCCCCCCAAAATGCAAGTGTTGGAGACCTGGCCCCCAACCTGTCAGTGTAAAATTGTGGGGACCTTTAAGAGAGGCCCAGGACATTAGAGGGATTGATGTCTCCCCTGAGACCAGACTCATCGTAGCAGGAGCAGGCTCTTATGAAGCAGGTCAGCTCTCACGTCCCTCTCTTCCACACACACCACTTGCCCTTGCAGTTCCTGCCAGGAACTGAAGTTGCATGGGGCCCTCACCAGAAGCCAAGCCCAAGCAGGTGCCATGCTCTCAGACTTCCAGAACCCAAAGCTAAATGAACCTCTTTTCTTTAAAGTCACCCCCTCAGGTATTTTGTCATAGCAACTGAGTACTAATCTGATGAAGTATCAAGCTCTCCATGCAAATTCTCTCAAATTCTCACACCAATCCAACAGAAGCATTAGACCTAGTGATGGTAAATACCTTTTTAAAACATGCTTGCACATGTGCACACAATGTGGCTTTTGATCACTTTCAAGTAGCAGCCAACAACCGTGTGCCAGTCACTATGATGAACATTCCACATAGATCACATAACTTCACTCTTGCACATCTGCTGAAGAGAACCAGTATGCCATTTAAACCGGGAGAGCGCCACAGTCGAGCAATGCAGTGGAAGTCCAGCCCTGGCCTGTCCCTGGCAGAGCTGTTCTTCTGTCTGACTGTGGCCACCTGGCCTGCTAATAGTGCTCATGACTGAGGCACACGGCAGCAAGGCCTCCCGCGGCACTGCATGCTCTCCAGCCACAGCCACGTAGCGGGCCATGTGCTGAGGGTGTTCCCAACACCCTCTAGACAACACACACACCGCCCAACAGCCCAAAACCCGCTACAGTCTCAGCCCAACAGAATAGGTCTCGTGATGGTAAAAGGGGTCACAAAGCCAGCAACCCTTTAGAATAGCACGCTTTAAATTACTAGGTATATTCCAAGTACTTTAGACTACCTTTGTTGTTACTTGAATGTTTCTAAGACACTGTTTACAGAAGACTCTTTGGGCTCGGCATGTTTTAGGTATGTGATCAATAGTTGTTTAGTAGTGAAGTTCAGTGTTATCAAAACCCTGTCTTCTCAGCTATGCTTGTCTAATCTAGACACTCGGATGTCCAGGCAAAATGAGAGCTGTAAAGCAGGACGTCCCCACAGCAGGACCTTGAGGTGAGCACAAGGCTCTGGGAGCAACCCTCGGCTATCTGTGATGGTGCCAAAGAGGCCACTTAACCTAAGCAAGGCACCGAGGCTTGGGGCCTGTGCAGCTCATCTGCTGCAGGGAAAGCAGCATGCTCTTCCTTGCCCAGGCCCGAGTGAAACCAGACCTCCAGAGAGACCTGCTGCAGGGAACATGCCACCCCAGAACAGGAGCCCCCGGGAGAAGATAGCTTGCAAAAGCTTAAGGCCGTGGGAATGCAGGGCCCTCGTCAGGCAGTCTGTTCAATGCATGAAGCCAGACACTGGCTCAGTGAAAGCCCATGTGAGACCACTGTCCCTGGACTGACAGTGACACAGCTGGGAGGTGGCTCCATAGCGCAGCCCTGGCCTCCACGTCAAGGGCACTGGTCCACCCAGCACTGCAACAGACAAGAGAGAGAAGCAGCACCCTAACGCAAAGGCTCCTGCTTCCTTTGCACACTGTCTGGGACTTGGGCACACGCCACTGGCCATCTGTTCTCTCGGCGCCTTGTGTGGTCTACCATGTGTTCCCACAACGGAGCATGGCTCAGGACACATCTCCTTTTGGACCACACAGGGGTCAGCCTGCCTGCCATGCTCCACCCACCTCAGGCACGTCACAGCATGCTCTTCTTCCACCCACTCTCTTCCTATTCTGTTTAGAAACAGTGAGCCTCAAACATCATTGAATTGCTGCCGATGACGTGGCGGGGCCATATGATTCTAAGGTGCTCCATCTAGCACCTGCTATCCTCCTGGGGCCTGTCAGTCAGCCTTACCCTGGAGCCACTGTCCAGCAGGCAGCGGGAGGTAATGGTGTCCAGGAAGGCCTCGTGCGCTGCAATGATGTGGTCCAAGTCCTGGGCCTGCTGGACTCGGTTCCAAAGCTCGTCCCAGGAGCATTCCAGCACCTGCAAATGACAAGTTCAGGCTTTTGGATATGCCAGGTTCTTCCTGTTGCAGGAGTCTGCATTACTAATTCAGACTACAGTCAGCATACCTCGAATGTGATGTAATACTGCATTTGATGAATGAAGTGCACCATCTCCGAGGCCAGAATGTGACACTGATGCAGCACCCCAGAGAGCTCTGCAGAGAAGACAGTGTGATCACAAGGGGCATCCAGGACAGTCAGCCAATGGTTTTAACAAGGCCCCAGCTTTAGCAACCAACCCTATAGCAGGAAACCACCTCCCATCGTCCATTTCTGAGCTTGGAAAACACAACAGGACGGGGCGCCTGCTCGAGTAGTGCATCTCTCCTCCAGACAGAAGGGCCTGGTGGGAAGGGAACCAGACAGACCACACACGGCTGGCGTTATAAAAATGCAGTGCCATGACTAAGCATAGCTAGTGTACAGCCTCTTCACAGCAGCCTGTCGGCTATGCACAGGACACTAACTACTCCCCAGCTATTTGGAGACAAAAAAAGGAACTTCTTTAAGGACTGGGGGACCATGTCACCTGCAAGGAAGATGGCCTCTGAAGG
Source organism: Spermophilus citellus (assembly GCF_964194105.1). NCBI lineage: Eukaryota > Metazoa > Chordata > Mammalia > Rodentia > Sciuridae > Spermophilus > Spermophilus citellus. The sequence goes on along the minus strand of NC_138182.1, from coordinate 1,356,873 downwards.
TGTCAAGGTGCAGCAGACCTCTGTGCTTCCTGTGAAACTGAAGACACTGTCACAAGGCTGAAAGGTCACCATGGAGTAAAGCTCTCTGCTTGCACTTTTAACTTCCTGCTCAAAATCACGCCAGAACAGTGTCACACTAATGCACATGAAACTGAGCCAGGTGGGGCCACCAGCAGAATGGCTGTAACAGGACAGCTGCACACACCTGTGCTGCCTCTCCACAGGCCCTCACTTAGCTGCCAGACGCACATCTGTCACGCAGGCAGCCGTGCGAGAACTCACGCTGCTCCTCCTTCAGAGAGCAGTGCAGGAGCAGAAGAGACACGATGCAGTCAGAGCGGCCACGCACACGCCAGAACCGCTCCCTCCATCACGCAAGGTGAGGATGCAAGGGGGCCCTAGTCCAGTTTGTGTCCCCTTAAGAAGACAGAGAGACACCGGGGGAGAAGATGTCCATGTGACGGCAGAGGCAGAGACTGCCAACATGCCCCGTTGCAGAGGTCAGGAGAGCCATCCCGACAGCCTCCGAGCAGCTGGCCTTCCTTCTGCATTTCTGGCCTTCAGAACTGTGACCCAGTTTGTGGTACTTTATCCCAGCAGCTCCAGGACACAAACGCACAGGTGACCAGCGATGTGGGATGGCACCTCCCAGGGAGGCACTACTGCCAAAGGAAAGGAGCCCCTTTCTGCAGGCCAAGGTGAGGGCCCTGAGGGTCTTCTGGAGCCTTGCTTTATTAGCACCATGTGGTCAGGGGAGGAAAGAGGGAGAAGTGACCCGAAGTTTTATAAAATACAAACTCTTCAACAAATGACAAGTATCGTACATAAACTGCACGAATGCTATGCAAACAGACTACAGCACCAAGTCCTACAACCTGACCCTGAAACCACGCTGAGGAAGACGCAGGGGCGCAGGCTGCCAGAGCAGGGTGCCAGGGAGGAGGTCCGGGCAGGGCCAGACAAAGGAGCACAAGAGGGTCTTCTGATGAGGCCAACTTTCCGCCTGAGGAAAGTGCTCGCAGACACAGGCGGGGTCCCAACCAGACAGACACTTCTGTACCTGCGCTCCTAAGCAGGGAGATGGATAGAAAAACTAAAACAGACACGTGGACAGAGAGGCACCAATCAATAATAGTGAGGAGAGCATGGACAGGGAGGAGATAAGGAAAGGAAAGAGACCATAAAAAGAACTGGCCAAAACTCCCCACCAGACTCCCAATTCTTTGCTAAACAGAGACAACAAACCCAGCATCCCCAGACAGTAACAGTGAGTGCAGCCTGAGATGAGCCAGCCACGTGCTTGGAAAATGCCAAGAGAAAATGCAGAAGCAGATGTCACTCAGCTCTAGGAATCTGGCCTCAGGAGCTGGACTCTACAACACTGGAGGGCCAGGTGGCCCGAGAGCAGAGCCGAGGAATCCTGACACAAACGTGGCACACGAGCACTCCTTTTGTGAGAGAGAGGCGCGAACCCCTGAATGCACGGAGGAGGCTTAAAATGCCAGACTTCAAAGACGAGCAGAATCCACACTCAGGGAGGTGGGAGAGCTGCATCTGGAGGGACACGATGAACAACACACTGCACACCTTTCTGGGGCTCAGACTCACAGAAGCACTGACACACTGACCCTCAGGCCACATGTGGGGGGAGGTAGGAACCTGACCAGTGGCCTGTCCAGTAGGTCTCTGCATGCGCATGCCAGCCTGTCTCATTCCACAAGAACCCTGTGCTCTAGGGCTCACGGCGCATCCTCTCCAGAGCTGGGACGTGTCTGTGAAACACAGCCAAGATCCTCTTACAGAACTCCACAGGTGCCTCAGCGCTCCTGCCACAGCCCAGACAGCTGAACACAGCAAGCTGGCTTCCACCAGCAGAGCAGTCTCACCTCTGCGCACACCACAGTCCCTGCCAGCATCCCACCTGCTTTGCTTCATCAGTGAGCCATCCACACCAGACGTCCTCCCGCTGCTCAGATGGACGTCCACGGACACGGGAAACACACGTCCAAGGCCCAGGTGCAGTTTCCAGCCCAGCTGAAAGCCCCAAGCAGAGACTGTGCTTTTCACTAAGAAATAAGCTCCATTCCAGCTCAACTTAGTTCTCAACTTGTAAAGGCAAAGAAACGTGCTCTGAGTGGAGTTCAGCTACATACTGGGTTAGTCACCTTCTAAGGGAAAGAGCCACCATCTGCAACTCCAGGCTCGGTTTCAGCCCAAGCCTCATCACCTTGAGTTACTGGTCTGTGATGTGTGTCCACAGCCTGGTGGTCAACTGTGTCCATTCAAACACTCCACGCGTCCAGGATACACAGCTCTCTGGTGCCCAAGTCACGTGAAATAGTTCAGGTGCTATTTGTAAAGGCTTTCCTGGCGTTCTACATTCTATCACAGATGCCTGGTGGGTTTCCCCACTAATAAATATGCCGCCTGGTGTCCTTCCTGAGGTCTGCCTGGGACACCTACACCTGACCACCCTCTCTACCTGCAGCGAAACAGACCCCTGAGCACAGTTCTGACACATCCCAGTGGCACCACCCTTACTCCCCAGCACCCTGAGGCCGCTACGCAGTCGACTGAGCTCTGCCGACAGCTGCCCAGGGAAAGCTTCGCAGGACCAACAAAACCAGACAAAATCATGTGCCTTCATGCTGATGCCGAGCAGGCCGCTCTGCCCCCGTGTTTCTGAGTGGGCCACTCTCCCCCGCACACCCTGTCTGGGGGACCCCGTGTTACTGAGCGGGCCACACTTCCCCCCCAAGCTAAGGGACCCTGTGTTACTGACAGGCCACACTTCCCCTGTCTCTGGACCATCTGTGACTAAGCAGGCCACACTTCCCCTGTGTCAGAGACTCTTTGTCTGTTACAGAAACAAACATTTTTTTTTGTAGCTGTTCTCCATTTTTTAGTTCCAAGTTCATTTTCCACACAGATTGGAAAAGTGCAATTCCGGGAAAGCTCAGGTTTGCATTGCGCTTCTCAGTCTGCACTGACAGAGATCCTCCCAGAGGTCTTCCCGTGGAGTCACACTGCCCATCAGTACCACAGTATTTGCGTGACATGTCAGAGTTCAGGACCAGCTACACATTTATGCTGAGATTTACACGCTTCACTTTTCAGGCAGGAATTTTTCTCTGGTTTTCAGGTCCTTCTGAAAGTAGGATTAAATATGGATTAAATCATGAATCCTATGTTACAATCTCTGAATTTCTTGGATGCATAACTTCTTCACTACTAATTACATTCTACATTCACTAATGCCACTGCATTTAGAAACGAAAAGGTCACTGGGGATGCTGACATCAATACCTGGGCCTGTGATCCCTCCGTGCTCCAGGCTGGGCACGCAGGCAGTGGGCGCTGCTCCACGGAGGTGGGAGAAAAGGGGACGTGGCTAAACTGCAGTGTTTGGCAGTCAGAGTGTGGGAGCCCAGAAACGTGGGTGTGCTGAGCACAGAAGGTGAGTCCCCTGTAGCCCGCTGTGGCAGCAGTGCTGGCTCAGCAGAGGGAGGGACACACGGCCAGCAAAGCAAGGTGTGCCACGGAAAACCCAAGACCGGAAAGCAACCCGAGCTCAGCTGACCCAGAGCTTCACCTTGAACTGGTGTTTAGAAAGTGCACTGCGATTCCCACCTGGCTGCAGAGGGCTGGGATGGACCCATTTTGAGGCGGACACACTGTGACAACTGCTGCGGAGCCTCGAGGTCACACTGTCCCAGCAAGCACCTGTCCTGGGGCCTAGAGTACCCAGCAGAACACGAGTGAGACAGGCACAGAGGAGACTGCAGCCAGGGGGTTCCAGGTGGAAAAGGGAAGGAGAGTCCACTCCCTTGTCCTTTGAGTCTGGTGGCTCATGTGTCCAGATGAAATGGGCAGGAATCTGAACAGGCAGGTGTGAACGCTCTAGGGTCTAAGCCTGGGGAGGCTGTGGCCGGCAACAGCCCCAGCCCGTGCACCTCCCCTCACAGAGCCCTGCGGTGGAAGTGCACAGATCAGTGCAGACAAGGTGTCCACCTCCTCCTCCTCTAACCCCGCACTGCGCGCTCCAGTCCACACCACTCTGCACACAGTGGCTCACACTCATTGTCAGCACCCAGAGCCCCTTCCCTGACCTACACCTGTGAGAGGACAATGTGGATGCCATCACCTCTGGACCTTCTCCAACCCGGTCTGTCTGAGGCCTCCCATTTTGACTCCTACAGTAGTTTCCCAGAGCAAAATCACAAATCAGGTATTTTAAGTTCCTATCTGTCTGTCATATCCTACAGGCAACAAACTTCCCTTTCTGCCACGTCCATCACTGGATACCAGAACCGGGCGGCGCCACGCAGACCTCACAGTTGCTCACTGAATGGATGGGGATCTGCACCCACCTGTACCCTGACCATTCAAACTCACACCTCTGAAGAGGGTTCCAGGACCAAGTCAGCAACAGTGTCAACACGTCTTCTCTGCTCTCCTTCTCCAGGTCTCCAGCACTGTTCTCTCTACAAACACCTGCCTCTCTCCTGTGCCCCACACAGCAGTCTCCGGCAGCACCCTTCAGAGTGTGCTCACTGAGGCGTGCTCACGTGACTCAAGAGCATGTGTCCTGTTTCCTTGAGTCCACCTATTCAAATCTCTCACCACCTGGTCTCTCCTAACCCTGCTCCTCACTCGGCTTGCACGGCCCCGCGTCACAGGCAAGCACCACAGTGACAGCAGCACAGGCGTGACGCTCTCACAGCCAGGTGCTGTCCCAAGGACTCGTGTGCAGACGTGATCCTGAGAAGGCTAGGCAGTCATGTTATCATCACCCACTCCCGGGGGGAGTGAGGCCACACAGCCAGGGAACTGGCAGGTTGCGGGGAGATGGCCGGCCAGGGCTGGGCAGCCCCAGGTGTGTGCTGGTGCCTAAGCCTGAGTCAGGCACACAGAAGTCGTCCAGGTTTATATAATCACAAATCTGAGGACTCATTCACACACAAAAACAAATGCAAAGAAATTTCAAAGAGGAAAACGTTCACTCATCTTTTCAGACCCCGTCTCACCAAGGCTCAGTGCTATCTGCATGAGACGCATCACTATTAGTGTCTCCAGAAAGAAAGCAGCCACCATGCGGACTAGACGGTGATGACGACCGGGCCATGGCACTGGACACCAGAGCACCTGACGACTCCCTCCCCAACACCAGCACCTGCCACTTGTGCATAGTCCTTTGCTTTCAACATGGAACAGAGGAATTTTGGCCCCTCTTCCCACAGTGGTTACTGCTTAGCTAAGCTCAGGCTTCCTATGCAAACACAGTACTGTCCACTCAACATGCCCACAGCCACTCTTCTCAGGGGCAAGGGGCTACAACTGTGGCTGGCCGCTTCAGTCCACAAGACACACTTCACCACCACAGTGCACCGGGAACAGCTGCGTCGAGGCCACGCACCACCTCGTGGGCAGCAGAAGGCACTTCAGACATGTTCTGAGAAATCGTGACCTGAAAATAATGCCACCTTACAAGTGATAAAAATAAGTAAAAGGTGAACCAAAAAAGTCACCCAAGCAACGAGGCCTTGGCTCGCCCTGAGCTTTCAACACCGTCGGGTCTCCCAACTTCTCCCCGCTTCACTGTGGCTACTGTCACCCTTGCTGCCATTTGCTGTGGAGCACAGGTGCAACCCAGAGAAGAAGTGTGGGGAGAGCCTGCAGCAGTGCCGGTGAGGAAGAGGCACAGCAGGACAGTGGCCGGGGACAGCTGGCCGGGCACACGCTCTAGCCTCCCAAGCCACAGAGACTAGACCAACGTGTGCTGCACCTTCCAGGACCTCCACATTCAGCACCAGGTGAGGCTCGGGTTCCTCCGCCCAGCTGAACTCGCATGAGATGCAGGTGCCGGCTGGAGACACCCACCTTGCATTGCAGCCCTCTGAGGCCCAGGGCATCTCTGGAAGCCCTGTACAGGCAGCGAGGCCTGCAGCTTGGGAGAGAGAGCACCCTAGGACAAGCACCTGGGAGAATAGGGCAGAGCCCCACAAGGGCCACCCCTTCCTGAACTTCCAGAGCCACTACCAGATGCCCAGCCTAGCCCTCCGGACAATTCTGAAAGCATCTCATATCCAACATTCAATCCAAACATCAGGCCACTTCTCACAGCTTCCATTCATATTAACTCATTTTTCATTCACTTTCTTGCTAAGATTTCCATTTTTATTTTCAAGCAAACTTGAGTCAATCCTGAGCACAGACATGTACCTACACGCTCTTGAACCAGCCACTTCCCGTCCCCAGTGGAAACAGTCGTTGACTAGGAGACCTCCGTGGGCTCTGCTGGGAGAACTGAGCCTGGCCAGTGGTTCAGAGCTGCCCTCGGGGGGCTCCCTCCGTGGCAGACAAGGTCGGCAGTCAGACACGGCCACGCCCCGACACCATCTGTTCTGGGAGCACTGTCTCACTCAGCAGCATTGGAAAGGAGTAGAAGTCAGTACCACTTATTATCACTCACGCAGGGGATACACTGGTGTTTAGTACACAAACTGATTTTAAAAACAATTATCATTTACATTTCTTCTAAGCTAATAAGATTATATTATCTTAATATTAAAAAGTAAGCAATAAACTCCCACTAACCAATGTTCTCCCCATCCCTATCCATTGTAGAGAACTGACATTCTCTATGGTTCTCTAAATATTCAGTGTCTAACCTTTTTGTTTCTGTATGAACGAATACATCTCAAAACAAAGGGAGAGGTAATTTCTGGATCAGTCTCACCTACAGTCCTTACGACTCTTCACGAGGAGGAACGCAGTCTTCCTCCTACTCGAGACCAGGGGCATGCCATTTCAACAGGACTGCAGTGACCACTTCGACATGCTCTGCTGAGCAGATGGAGCCTCGGCTCTCCTTCCCCACCCAGAGGGCTGGGGGAGACCACGAGCTCACTTGCCTACACTGTTCACTTCCTCACGAAACACAACACAACACGAAGTAAGTGCCACAGGCAGCAGTATCTTTTAGGTTAACTGAAGCTGACAAACCATTTAGTGGAACTGTGTTATACAGCTGAAAGGCAAATAGATAAAAATTCTGCCATCCAGGGAAAACAATCTTAAATTGAAACAGGTACGGTCCTCCTGGCAGAGCACCACACCCTGTCCCTGCCAGGTGCAATGACACACATCTGTAATTCCAGGGAGTCACTCGAGAGACTGAGGCAGGAGGATGGCAAGTTCCAGGCCAGCATGGCAACCGAGTGAGGCCCTGTCTCAAGATAAAAACCAAAAAAGTGCTGGGATGTGTCTCAGTCGTAAATTGCCCTGGTTTATGCTCTTTGTCCAAAAAACAAAAACAGAAGAAAGCCTCCAGTCCCGAGCAGGTAGACTTCCCCTGGACTGCCCACTGGCATGATGGGGCCAGGCCAGGTCCTGATGAGAGCCACTGAACGCTCGCTGGAGCAACGCCACCCTCCACACTGAGGACCACCACGGGCAGCTCTCAGGAGCACCTCAGGGGCTCCATGTGCACTAGCCTCAGGGTTGCAGTGGATAGATGCATCTATATCACCACAGTTAACTTCTGCTCATGAAGACGCTTGCCACAACCAACTTCAAAATACTTCTCAAAATCTAACATAAGCACATTAATCCCCCCCAAAAGGAACATGGGCAATAAATGATTTTTTGGAAAAAGAAAGACAAATAGGAAAAAAACAAAGTGTTCACCCTCATCAGTAATTTTAAAAGCATAAAACATTTAAAATGAACTTTGACTTATCAAAAACCTAATTCACTTGAATGTAAGATCCAATTGTCAGCAGAAACAGCAATACCAACACCTTCCACAGAGTGAGAGCTGGGCTCGTGGGGATGTGACCTAAACGGCACAAGGCTTCCAAAAGCAGCCTGACCGTGCGCCCTACGGCTGGAACACACACAAGTGCCAAGTGCAGTACACAGAAGTGGAGCTGGAGCCCACGCCTGTGAGTCTGCAGTGATAAAACAACAGTGCAGCCAAGGCAACACGATGCTGTGGTCAGAAGGTTCTGGAACAAGTTCACTGACAAAAGGAAAGGACCAGCGAGAGAAGCGAGAGTTAAGCTCAGCACGGTAAGACCCACTCATGTACAGTTACTAACTGGACAGACACCAAAGGTGCATATTCACATACAGAGAAAATAGACCAGAAGATTTATTACTTGTCTCCAAGTGAAGAACAAAACATGGGTCTGGGGTTGCAGCTCAGTGGTAGAGCGCTCGCCTAGCACGCATGAGGCACTGGGTCTGATGCTCAGCACAACACAAAAATAAAGATATTGTGTCCACCTAAAACTAAAAAGTAAATATTAAAAAAAAAAAAAACACTGTTGATTATTTGCAATGGTGAGAGAAATGTGATCCCCACCATCAGCACCTAAAGGTGCTCTGGAGCTCAGATCCCTAAAGCCAAAGCACCCAAGATGCTGATACTGATGAAGAAGAGCAGCATAGGGACAAAGTCTCTGCACGACTGGGTTCATCTAAATCTACAGCAAGACGCTGGCTGGTCGGTGGGCGGCCGAGAACCCACTCCTTGACCCTACTGACGAGAGCGGAGGAGGAGGACGGCAGAACTGCAGGGAACGCGACATCTCGCAGGAAGAGCCAGAGCCAACTGCACCCCGGGAACACAGGGCAAACAGGGCCTGTGTCCAGGGCCATCTCTGGAACCCAGCCCCTCCTCAGCTGCTCTGAGGACCCACCAAGAGCCCTTCTGCACAGCAGCTTCGGGCGCCCAGGGAGACCCTGGCCAGGCAGGCCCCGCTGCCTGCAGCCTGCCCAGGCGTCACTGTCTGGGACTCTAGAGTCCAGCAGAGACACCGAGATCTTCAACTCCTTTTTTCATTTTTAATAACTGCTTTTCACCAACCCAAGGGCTCATTCACTTTAGTTTTCTTTAGATGTATTGACTAAAATAATTTCTCAAAGGTTCTTGCCAAATCAAATTCAAAGCAAAGATTTCCCAAGTATTAGCAAGTGAAGTCATTCAAGATTCGTGACATTAGAACAACGTGACTGACGCCTCACATTTTTACTGTAAACGTCTCCACGTCCTGGTTTTTAGAAAAACAATGCACTAAATACATTCCACAAGAGAACACAAATAAGACACTAAGTGAATTTTAAACAAGTCAATGACTAGTTTCGGCAGTGGAGCACACATGTGATCCCAGCTACTTGGGAGACTGAGTCAGGAGCATTTAAAGTTCCAGACCAGCCTCAACAACTTAATAAGAGTCTGTCTCAAAAAAAAAAAAAAAAAAAATATTAAAGAGCTAGGGATGTGGCTCAGTGGCAGACTGGGTTCAATGCCACCCCAAACTGCCTACCAATATAGTTAAAGTGTTTAACTAGGTAACAGTTGACAACCAGTGAAAAACAAATGTGATTTTTTTAAAATATATTTTTTTACGATCTGAAAAAGTAACAGTATGACTCACTTTGCTCATTTGTACCGATGTCCAGATAACTCATGTTACGAGCAAGCCCTTTCACTAAACAATACAGAGGAAAACAGTGGCTCCCTCCAGCTGGACTACTTCAGATAGACTTCCGTTTCCAGGGAGTCGCTAGAAACCAGACAGTGCGGCTAGGGGCAGGCACATGCCCACACGGCCACCCCACAGCGCCTACCCGGCATGCTCCTCAGGAGCTTGGCGTTGCACATGTGTCCCTTCCGGATGTCGGTGAGGATGTACTCCATGCGCTTGGCCCTCCAGAGGAAGTTGAACGCTCTCAGGTAGTGGCTCATGCACTCTCGTGTGAACACCTGGGGGACAGCGGAGACAGGGTCACGGCACTCGCTGCAGACTGCAACCAACCTAGGTCCCAGCCTCCAAAGAGCCAACAAACACTCAGTCAATGCCAGCAAACTCCAGGAGATGCGCAAGTCACTGAACCAGCGCATCTCGAGGAAAGCACCACAACCGCCATGACACTGGTGATTTACAGGCCAGGCACAGCCCAACAGCAGAGGCAGGCGTTTTTAGACCCACCCTGCAGCAGGGAAAACTGGGGCTCAAGGTGACATGGCTAGGAAGTGGATCATCAGAACCTTGACCCAGGCTAGGCCCAGACTAAGTGTGGACGCTTAGCTATGACTCCCAGCTCCTGGAGGGACCTAACAGCAGCTCCAAGGTGGAAGGGAGGCCTAGCGGAATCTCCACTCTGAAGGGTCCCTCAGCCATCTTCATGGATCTACTCATCACTTGAATACCCCATCTGATGCCCACAAATGTGGCTTCCCAAGCACTGAATTTACCTCACCAGCCCCTGGTGGGGACCAAACAAGGCCTTCCCTGCAGCCCCTCAGTGACTCAGCCCACGAGTCACTTCTTAGATCAAGGATGAGCTATGCACTTGTGGCACAGGGTCTTCTGCAGACCACAGCCACATATTTCTGACACAAACATGAGTGCTGCAGTGGAGCACGTGTCCACCTCCATCAGAGGAAGGGCAGAGGAAGTGTGGCCTGCCTCAGTGTCCACCCTGCACCAGAGACACTTGGACATGGCCGGCTCGGCAGGCCACTTCTGCCACTGGGACAAGGCCAGCTTTCGCTCTGAAGGGAGCTCCTGCACCCCTGGACCTGGCCTTGTCCACCTCCTCTTCTTTATCTAAATGTGACGTATGTGGCCCTATTCTACCCATCTCACCTGCCCAAGCTCTACCCATCCTCCAGGGCAAAGGTACACGTCGTTCCCCCGAGGCGCCCATGTCCCTCTTCCTCACACACCTAGAACATTACTGCTGGATGTCCTTAGTTTTAGTATGTGATTAAGGACTACCTATTTATTCTCCCGTATGCATCTTTTTGCCAGTACCTGGCAGGAGCCCACACTGATGGAGGACCAAGCACTGGAGCAGAGGTGACTAAACTTGCACTGAAGGTACTCCAAAACCAGACCATCTGCTTCAAAGTGCTTCCCATGCTATCAACAGTCTTGCAATTACAGAAATTAAGGTGACTGGATTAAGTATTGTGGTAAATGAAGGATTCTTCACCATACAAATACATACTATAGGGCAAGGGCCCTTTAACACTTTTTAGGGTTTTTTAAATTTGTTCTAATTAGTTATACATGACAATAGAATGCATCTGGACACACCGTGCACAAATGAAGCACAACATATCATTCCTTTAACACATTTTAAACTGCATTTTTAAAATGCAATTTAATCACCACTCCTTTGGGATATTAACTAAAAAAAAGTGCTCACATTGCACTGAATTTACATGAAGAAAGCACCACAACACTGTAGTTCTACTGTCACGCTGCCTTTCAGTTCACCTCCTCTTACAGAATCGATTTCAGAGAAATACTAAAAAAAGCTCTGAAATGAGAAGGTGACAGAAATCCCAGGTTTCTGCCGCACCGTGCAGAAGGCAGCACTGAAGCAGAACCAGGCCTTGCACTGCCCGTGCCTCACCACCAACCCTCAGTCCCCTCAGCCACGGGGCAGTCAGACGGCCTCAGCACTCTGAGTTCCCAGATGAAATAAAACCCAACGTCACACAAATAGCTTAGGATTCATTCAAAATAAGGGGAGCCAGAGTATTTTATTACATGTTTAGTGAACTATATTTGGCTAATTTAGGGGGAAAGTAACATGAATCTTGAATTTCATAAATTAATTTCAAATTAATTTCCCAAATAAAATCTATCCAAAAATTTCATTGATATTTTATATCATGGAATCAGTATGAAACAAATTGCTGTTATTAGATATAATTTCATGATTATTACAAGATATACCTATAATTAAATTCTGTATAAAAATGCCAACTTGAATTGAGAACAGAAAATAAACAGAATAATATGTAAGTTTAACAGAAAACCATTCTCTTCAAAATCTTGACTCTAAAGACTATTTTTAATATAAGTCTCCCAGTAACCTTTATATATAACATAACTGCATACAGTTTACTCTGATAAACATTATTTCAATTTCTAGTAACAGTTGAATACTTACAACAGTCCAATATGGCTACAGTCATGGCAATTTAGCTGAAAACCTGCTAACCACATGGCAAAGGCCAGAGGAGCAGGAGAGCATTCCCCACACTGGGTCCCTGGCAGGGCTGCCACCGACAGGACCCTCCCTTCCCCTTTCTCCATCGGGCAGTCCAGGCTGCTGCCACCACCACTGGCTAGCCTACAAATCGACACTTGTTTGTCACAGGAATGTCCTAGATGCATTTTTTAAAATGACACTATGGCATAACGTGCTTTTCTTCTGTCCTTCTGCTAGAGCTTGAAAACCTATGATTTTAACAACATGCCATCACATGTGAGTGCACAGCACACTCCATGTAAGATGTGCAATGTTACAAAACAACTAAGGCATCACATATCTAAACTGTGTTCAGGTTGCCTATTTGCGAAGGCACTTGGAGCTTGTGAAAACGCGATTTCCCTTCCTAGGGTATCCTGGTCCCTCATGCGGGTTGGACAAAGCACTCTACCACGGAACCCCACCCCCGCCCCACTGTGGAGCATGTTGTAGGCTATGAAAATGGCAGGAAACGTACATGAGCCCGCAAAGCAGATACTATGACAGTCTCTCACTTAGAGTGTTAAAATATCAAGCGTGTTGTACATTTTAACTATCTAACCCTGTTTAGGATGTAAGTCAAAGGAACTGCCCATGACAAAAGAGTGAACTTAAGGGTGTTCAAGCCAAGGCAGCTTCCTCTGGCGAAGGCCAGACAGGCGAGGCAGAAGTAAGGCACCTGTGCCGTAGTCCCAGCTCACGGCCAGCCACACACCAGTGGTTGGTGCCAAGTCTGCCCAGTCTGGTGCAGCCTCAGAGACATTATCCTCACGGGCAGTGTGATTTACCCCAGGAGAGGAGGGGACAAGCCAGAGAGTCCGGCTCTACAGGAACTACTACAGAAGGCTTAGAGTCTAACTCTGTTACTTCTCAGCAAAATATTTGTCCCAATAAATAAAAGAAATGCAATGTCCTTCTTCAATATTTCAGCTATAAAAATGACTGAACTAAGTTTAAAGAGATATCATGGTCAAGGAGGATTTATTCAAGCCTGAATAAAGAAAAATGAGCACCAGAAAGAGGCATTTTAATTGCAGAAACTAAGATGACGACTCTCCTGGCCAACCATTTACAATCGGATAACTAAAAGAAAGGGCGCTTCACATGTGGTAAAAGCACTATGAACAATAGCACAGCTATTTTCTCATCAGTTTAAATGAATACTCCATATCAAACTTTATCTAAGTAGTAAAAATACAATTCCCGTAAAATATACTTTATAGTTCCTTTCAAATTATTCTAAATTAGTTGCTACTATCTTAGAATAATGGAACAAAATGAACAGTCCATTTATTAAGTACTTGCTGAAATCTATGATAGAACGGATGATATTTTTAAGGAATCTTAAAATAATACAGCATTTCAGCACTTATTACTAATGATCTAACACACAATTTTGGCCTAAGTATTCATTCATTCAATGGGCACATATCCTACACATCACAATCACTTGGATCATGTTCACGGAGAAAAAAGCCAATTTTAAACAATAAAATGTTTAGCATTCAAAACAGGCTGACTGTTAGACAAGCGCACAGAATGAACTCACAGTTGCAATGGGTCCATCAACATGGTAATCCAGGCTGAAGACGTCCCAGCCCGTGTCACCCGGAGAGACCTATCAGCAGAAACAGACATCGGTTTATCATCTGTTATTTTCAGACAACTGAAAGACTCAGGGCACCTGCTGCAGAACTGCCCAGGCTTCAAGAGACAGCACTGCCCGGCCCCCTCTGTAACAAGGCTCTGGTGTCTGGCTGCAGGAGAGCAGGGAGCTGGTGGCGTCAGCCTCTGCGTCCTCAACAGTGAGGTGAGGGCAAGGCACGCCACAGCTGCTCTACAGGTGGTTAGGAATGAACACTGAGGGTACGTTCAAAGCCCATGGGCCCATGACAGGTTCCAGATCTCAAAAAGTCTGTACTTTAAGAAAACCAATGGAGTCGTATCATGATTCTCATCAACATTCAGCGAACACGCGCTTGTGTTTATACCCAGGCCCCAGCCAGAGCCACTTCCTCTCACCTATGCGGAAAGCCAACCTGCTGCAGAACAGTCACCACCACCAAGTGTCCATGATGTGCCATCTGTTCTGGGCCCACCAGCCCTGTGAATCACCCCTCCCCAGGTGGCATGGCTTGCAGGGCAGGTGACTTGCCTGTAATCACCAGTATCAAGGCTAAAGTAGAGTCAAGGCCCCAGGAAACAGGCGGTGCCGTTTCCTGGAGAGCCTAGAAGAGCCGGGCCTTCACCAATGTGGACACACCCACGAAGACACACGGCACACTCACGCTGCTCACCTCCAGCAGCCTCACGTCCAGCCTTCTGAGGATCTCAGGACTGTCAAACTGTGCATTGGTGGCTCTCACAGCAGTTTCAAGGATTCCAGTCAAGTTATGTTGATACAAAGTTGTTGCTGGACGGACAAGTTCCGGTCTTCATATGTTGTGTAAAAAATAAAGAAAATGTTACTTGGACTTTGAAGGAACCCCTAAGTACCTTGCAAGTAAAATTCTAATTGCAAAAACTGAAAAGATAAATGGGACCAATACAATATGGTAACAAGAGCTACAAGACATAAATTGCAAATAGGATTTGCCAACTATTTTAAAGACTGAAACACTTTATTTAAAATTCCCAAAATATTAATTTTCATTTGGCTTAAATTGAAAGTACTTAAATGTTAGCAAAGTTTTCAAACTTAGGACTGGCTTATGAGTAGCACAGATGACTCCTTTCCTACAGACACTCAATGGTGGAGAGGGCTTTCTGAAGTCAAGCCTACTAGAAACGAGGATGCCGCAATTCCAAGGGGCTCAGAAACACCCGCCATCAGCAACAGTATTACCAGCTGCTAAATACCAAGCCTTAGGGTGCCTGAGAAACATGGGCAAACACTGGGCATCACCTGGCCACTCCCCATAGACACCAGACACCTAAAGCCAAGCTCTGAGAAGGACCCCTGCCTAGGATAATCCAAGCCACCCTAAAACTTAAATTTCCAAATAATCGGTAAATAACAAAGCACAGATATTCAGAAATATATTTACAGAAAGTGAAGTCCCTGATAGAGCTAGTCCACATGGGTTTCGGAACTAGACAAAAGACAAAATGACTCTGGTGGTTTATTTAAGGGGGCAAATCAAAGACAGGTATAAGGTTTCAAGGGCAGACAAGAGTCACAAGCCACCTGTGGCTATGTGTGGACTGCTGTGCATAGTAGCCTTGCGAAAAGATCAGTCCGGCATTGAGAACTCCCAGAGGCACCTCGACAAGGAGTGACCACCTAATGCGGGTGAACTTCCCTCCTCAAGCTCTGCCAAAGATGCCACACTGCACCTCAAATGGGTGTCACATGCCAAGATGTCAATCAATCTGCTGACCGCAAGACTCCGCCCTTGAAACCTTATCCCTGCCTTTGATGTGCCCCCTTAAATAAACAATAAATATAGTTCAACCATGGCCCAAGACCACCGAAGATCTGATGGGGACAGCTAGGATTTAAAAGTAACTTACTGTTTTGTGTCCTAAGGGGGACATTCATCTTTTTTTAAAATGTCCTAAAGAGAACTCCACACCCTGCCCCCAAATAAGAAGTATCCATTCTCACAAACGCCTGAGTGAAAACCACTGGGCTTATGCTGTGACGACACTCAGCGTGTGCATGGCCAGCACTGCCCAAGAGCGCTGGACTGCACCCCTGGGGTCTGTGTCCTCTTAGGAACAGACGTCTCTGTCTCTAGGGAGGGAGGACAAGACCAGCATGGGACTCCAGAGGGATGGCGAAGGAGGGCCAAAGGAGCAAAATGGAAGGTTTTGCTCTTCACACAAAACAATGATAGCTGAAAATACGAACACAAAGTTGAGTGTAAATCATACATTTTCAGGTTAATTGCACACTGAAGCCAGAGTTAACTATGACTCTGCCTGACTGCTCACACTCAGGTGCTGACACAGCCACGGTGCTCGTAATGACACAGATTCTTAGGAACAGCACATGGCACAGGCTGATGGCCTGCAGATCACCAGAGCAAACCCAAAGGACCCTGGCCCGTGAAATGACACCATTTTATCTGTGTAGATTCTGATAGACTGTGCCCCGTAACAACTCAAGCTTTCCCTCTGATACCACTGATTCTTCCACACGAGAAGTATCAGACTCTTTCACATTGCAAGTACTGCCTACTTAGAACACTTGAAGCAGTTTACTTCTTACTTTAGCAAATCCATTAAGTGCCTTATAAAGTCTCCTTGACCAAGAAGCAAGTACCGCCTCATTGCCTGCATGTGGTCCAGCAAGCTGTACTTTTTGTTGAGAACATCCAGTAGATATTTGCTGGTCTCGAAATAAGCAGCATCGATCTTCCCTTGAAATGCATTTTCTAAATCTGTGAATAAATCTGCAGCTGTAGAGGACAAAGGGAGAAGCACACATACATGTGTGATATGTATCGGAACAGTACAGCAGAGGCACAAATGTGCGGAAGGCAGTGCCGACCCCACCATAGAGTTGCAGTCAAAGAAAGCAAACCAGCACCCAGACAGCTGAGGGCACTCGCCGACCTCAACTGCGGGACCAACAATAGGAACTGACACGGCACTGCTCCTAATTCCAGAGGTCACTTTCCACACTGCCATGTGAAGTCTGACTAAAGCTCTATAGTCACCCACAAAACAAGTGGTCCTGGAAAAGAGCCCCGTGTGAACATGTGTGTGTTATGCAGCTCTGGAGAGCAGGGCACCACAGTCACGCAGCTCTGGAGAGCAGGGCATCTCCGTCATGCAGCCACATCACAGTGCCACAGGAACCCACTGGAGACTTCCCAGGGAGAGGACCAGACTGTAGCCCACAGAGCCTAGCTCCTAACAGGGAGAAAGTACTTCCAAAGGACACAGAATGTGGAGACCACAGACACACCACAGGGCTTTTATGAGGCTAATGACATCCTGCAGCTCCAGTGTGAACATTCAGTTTCATTTAGAAACCACAGTACCCTCGGGCTAGAAAACCACCCCAAAGCTAAGCAACAACCTAAGCCTGAGAAAAGATGAAGTACATGTTCAAGGTCAAGCAGAAGTAAGAGAGGAGATGCCTTTCATCCCCAGTTTCAGTCTCCTTCCACTGCTGAGTTAAAGTATCAGAAGACTCCGCGACTCTCTGTGCTTCCCCACACCCGAGAGTGAGTCGGATACTGCTCACTCCAGTGACCCACTGGAGTAGGAGACAAGGACCCAGTGAAGAGGGCCACGGGTGGCGGCAGAGTGAGGTCCGCTGGGCCCACAGGCACAGGAGCAGGCCACCAGCTCCCACGGTCCTCATGCTAGGGCAGAGGTGATGCTTCTGTTCATCTCTGCAGTTTTACAAGGGCAGACCCTGTAGCCCAGGAGGCCTTCACCACACTGCTGTTTGCCTCCTAAGCATTTCTCATTCTAGTACAACAACAGAACACAACCAATCTTCCCCCAGGGCGCCTGTCAGAAAACTGAGACCCAGCTCCTCAAGTCCCAGCTCTCCTGTGTCCAGCTTCTCAAATTCCTCTTTATTCTTTAGCAGCACTTGGATCATCTGGAAATTTTTTCACAGGTGAATATGAATTTGACACATCCCACATGTGTACTGTTGGCAGTCTCTGGGGACTTGTGCCTCATCTTTCCACTATGCTATAAACTGAGCAGCAGAATCTGGCTTTCCACAGACACTAGCTGTGACACAGTCTGAAGGGGGCAGCAGGAATCCAGGCCACCGTGAAAAAGCAGCACAGCCACAACCACAGTGCAGAATGGCAGCGGCAGCAGAGGTGCAGCAACAGCCGCAGTGGCCTTACAGCAGCAGCAGAGGCGGCAGTAACACCAGCAGCACACAGTGACAGCAGCAGCGGAGGCAGCCAAACCAGGCCTGTGGAGATGCTGTCCCTCCCAGGTGCTACCCATGCCCCTCCTGCAGGTGGTCCTCTAGGCACTATGGAAAGGCCACAGCTCCAACACAATTGCTATCCTGGCTCTTCTTTCTTTCACCTTTTAAACATAGGCATTTCCCAAAATCTGCACTGAATGGCACCTCTCTATCCAGGTAACCTGAGGGACCACAAAACTGTGTGCAAATGCAGGTGGGTGAGACACCCAGCTCTGAGGGCCTGACATTTGCCCCACCCCCACCCTGGGCGCTCTGGGCAGGGCATCAGCCTTGCTCTTGGCTGTCTTCCACGGCCAGCCCAATCTTTTCCTAGGGTTTGGTACCCCATTGTCAATACAAAGGAAACTCTATGAGCCATCTGAGATGACGAAAGGAACAGCAGATACAGCCAGCACAGGAAAGCTCTACAACAAGCTAGGCACACACACAATGTCATGACACCATTAAAACTGGGCAGGCAGCGAGTGGTAAAATGGAAGTGAGGAATGGCAGACGAATGTGGGGAAATCATCACACTTGAAATGGAGGGACAAATTTAGCACAGCATTTTGAATACAATACATTGCCAAATCCCTGCTGGTTTCTGAACTAGCATTTGAGTCCCAAAGCATGGCTACCATTAGTTACATTTCACCCTGTTTTCCTATTTTGGCACCTGTCATTTTACCATTAGGGAAAGAGTAACACAAATTACTAAGCAGAATAAAAAAGTCACACCCTAGTCCAATACCTACTATTTAACTCTGTGTAAAAAGGGAATTAACATTCATACAGATATTATACGCACACACGTGCACACACTCACACACATATATATCTAAACTGTGTTCAACAGTATGTTAGTCATCCACATAATCTCTAAATCCTACGGAACAAAGAACATCTTAAGCAATAAATAACCACCACCATCACCACACAATCACCCCCACCCTCACTGTCACCACCATCACGACACAATCACCCCCACCCTCACTGTCACCATCACCACCATTATCACCACCACCCTCACTGCCACCATCACCACCACCATCCTCATCACCACCACCCTCACTGTCACCATCACCACCATTATCACCACCACCATCCCCATCACCATTATCACCCTCATCACCACCATTCTCATCAGTACCATCCCCATTACCACCACACCCACCACCATCATCCCTGTCCTCACACCACCACCACCTTTCATCATCCCCACCATCAATACATCACCTTTACCCCTATTACCACCATCATCATTATCCCCATCCCCACATCACATCAATGCCACCGCCACCGCCACCACCAATCATCACCACCAACATACTCATACCATCCTGCGGTGGCTCTGCAGACTTGGTCACAGCTATCATCTTTGTGGTAGGAGTCTGATCATGACAAACTTGGTGCAAGAAATTTATTGATTTTCCTATCAAAAGGACCTAAAAGGAAAATATCCTATGATTACCTTTAAATGAAATTTAAATTATCATCAAATACTACAAATAGTCACAAGTTAAAAATTGGTGATTAATCAAAAACTACATAACAAGAACATCAGATCTACTATCAAATAAATTCTAGGAACTCAAAGCCAATACATTAACACACACATTGACATAGTGATGCATTCAATTAACATATACTTCTAAGAATACTAACAATCCTAAAATGCAAAAAAATGTTACTTAACTGAAAACTAGTTTTGTTACATAATCCAAGTATATATTACAATAAAACATCGAAGTCACAAAAATTCCTTCTTCCCCACCTTCCTAGATTGATCCATTGTCATAAATGAAGGAATCATCGATTTCCTCAAAGTATATTTGTCATGCCACAGTCGGTCTGTTTTAACTGTTGGATCTGATGCTACAAAAAACTGAAAGCAAAGGTTCAATGAGTATCAAAAAGTGATATCATTGCAAAAACTGAACTAAAAGCAGCATCAAATAATAAGTTATTCTAGAAAATTATTCTATAGGCAAATTCTCCAGATAACAGGGAATCTTACCCATTTACCCAATAAAATTAATTTTATAAAGAATTTTAGACAAAAATCCAAGTTGAATTACATGTTTCCCAAATAAGAGCATAAAAAAAAAAAAAAAAAAAAAAAAAAAAAAACAAGTTATACTACTTCTTGGAGAATCAGGAACCTCACTTTGAGTATCCAGGAGGCTCCTGCCCGCAGCTGGGAGCCAGCTTCCCTCTCTGCACAAAGCTCTACTACCTGGCAATAGCACCAACCTCTGTTCTGCTCAGCCAGGACCAGCTTACCATCTCCACTTCACAGAGCTGCACTGTGGGGCAGAGGTGTCTGAACTCACATGCTCTGCTCACAAAAGAGCACCGGAGCTCCCACCATCACCTGCGGGCAGGCCCTCCTGCACACACGAGCACGCGTGCAGTGGCATCAGCAGCCAGCCAGGTGGCACTGGAAAAGGACCAGGATCTCCTCTCCCTCCCATTTAAATCACAGCCCACTTTTCCCGCCCCCACCCCACCCACTCCAGCCACCCAGAGGGCTGACATCAGGAAGAACTCCAAGCACTGAGGGGAAGTTCCACTGCTATCACGTCCAGCTTAGCTACTACCACAGTGAGAATACTTCCACCTTCAGCCACATGCCCAGCACCTGTGCCTTGGTTTCTATAAACGTGTTTCCTAAAAGCAGGAGTGCTGAGTCGAAGTAACCTAATTCTCATGGACAGTACCAGACTTCCTTTCCCAGGAGCCGTCTACTGCCCCCCTCCTCCAATAGCATGCCCGACATTCTGCATCCTTGTGTGCTTTAGGTGACATTATTATTGTCCTGTTATATGACTGCAAATGAAGTTTAACATATTTTCATAATTTCATTACTTGCTTTTTTTCCCTCCTTAGAACTGTCTTTTTGTGTCCTTAACCCACCTTTCTACTGGTTTTGCCTTCCCTTATTAATAACATTCTGCTGTAAATTACTACATGACACAAACTTAGTTCTTCTTTTCTCTTTTTTGTACCAGGGATTAAACTCCAGAGCACTCAACCACCTCAACCACTGAGCCCCATCCCATCCCTATTTGTATTTTATTTAGAGACAGGGTCTCCCTGAGTTGCTTAGCACCTTACTTTTGCTGAGGCTGGCTTTGAACTTTCGATCCTCCTGCCTCAGCCTCCCGAGCTGCTGGAATTACAGGCACGTGCTACCACACCCTGCAAATCTAGTTTTCCTAAGTTAACTGTTTGCCACTGGTTACACTTGTGTTCTATTTTCCTGTGACCTAAACACCTGCCTTCCTCTAGAGCTTCCAGGCTTCCTGTCTCCCTGAGATCTTCCCATTTCCAGATCATAGGAATATTCTCCACCATGTGACTTCAGTCTTTGTGCCATGTTCAACCTTGGACTCTGAACTGACAAGATGTTGCAGGGATCTGCTTCCTTCTGCATGCCATGATTCTTTACTGCTGGACCTGCTGCACGGGGAAGCATTATCAGAACTGCATCAACAGACAAGAAAGGATGCCGTGTGGGAAAGCAGTATCCAGTGCCCCTAGAGTTTGAACCCACAGGGTTGTTATTCCCACTGGTGCTCCATGCTTGGGAACATGGAGCCTCCGGGACCACACCCTGGTCCTTAATACTCGATGGGCTCTAGGAGTCCTGCTGGCCTCCTGGCACAGAAGGGCCTCTGGGCTCACCTCGGTTCCTCCAGCCTCCCCACGAGCCCACTCTGCTCTAAGAGAGAAGTCAGGACCACGACCTCAGCACCCGTGGTGGTGTGCCACAGGACCCAGAGGACTGAGACCCAGCACCGGCTGAACCACACACAGCAGCTCCATGGTGTCAGACCAGAAACCCCACACAGGCAGAAACACACAAGTGCCTACCCATCCCAAAGTGCCCTGTGAATGACACCCCCCCGACTGGACAGTGAGTCCACAGGCACAAAATGGATCCAAGGAATATCAGCAATTATAGAGCAATGATCTCCTAACATAATGCAAGGACCAAAAGTAAACCAAGAAAAGAGAGGAGACCCCAAAAGGGCAACATCATTAGAAGAAATTGGAAATGTTAAGATGCTGTGAGCAAGGTCCAGGGCCTGCTTAACTTTAAAAAAAAAAAAAAAAAAAGGTGGCTTTTTTTTTTTTTTTTTTTGGTACCAGGGATTAAACCCAAAGGCACTGGGCCACATCCAAGTCCTTTTGATATATTTTATTTAGGGACAGGACAGGGTCTCGCTGGATTGGTCAGGGCCTTGTGCTAGGTCACTGAGGCTGGCTTTGAACTCATGATCCTCCTGTCTCAGCCTCTCAAGCTGCTGGGATTACAGGCATGTGCCATCACACCTGGCTAAAAACCACCATTCTTAAGCTCTGAAAATGTTCGAGTCCACAGAAAATATACAGAATGCCTGAGTTTACTTCATGACATTAGCCTGACGCTAGCACACCTTACAAAGAGTGTCAAAACTTAATATTATAAGCCAGTTTCCTCTATGAACATAGAAGAATGAATTCTGAATGAAATATTATCCCTATAGTACTTAAATAAAGTATCCTTGGTCAGGGTACATCACTGTTCAGTACGGCACTAAGTGTCTAAGCACAACTGAAAACAAAACATAAAGGGATCACAAAGAGCTATCACGTCGTGATTGAAAACAGCTTCTTCTTAACTATCACTGACCTGCCAAGAATCTGAGGAAAGTGCAGACCTTTGTCCCAGGGGGAAAATGCACATGTCACAATACCGTTTGGTATACTGTTCAGGAATTTCAGAGATCATTCTAAGCAGCCATGGTATGAAAAAATAATATTTACTGGCATAAAATAACATTATTTACTACAAGGAAAAAAATAACAAGTTATAAAACATGAATTGTGATACGGTACACAAATACACAGTAAAAATGGCATATTCCTAAATATTTGTACATGAGATTACTAATGAATTTTTAACTACCTCCATTTACCTATTTATATAATCTATTGTATCTCTATTTATATAACCCAGATTTTTAAAATTGGACATATTTTTAAATCAGGAAAAAATACTGTTTAATTAAAGAAGTAATTCCATCAAATACTGAACACATTTTCCAGTATTTTTCTTAATAACATTATCTTCTCAAGGCAATTAAGTCAAAGGCTTTTTTGTCTCTGGCAGGAACACCAAGGGAGAAGACCCAGGGGATGGAACTCCAGCAATGCCAAGGTCCTGGTAGGAGAGGTGTGATGGCGACGGCCGCACACAGCCAGCCCTCTGCACGCAGATGCAGGACAACACCAGGGCTTCCCTGACTGCAGAGCAGGGCCACCCCACTGAGTCAGCTAAGACTTCCTATCTTTAGCACAACTTGAATGACTAAGCATTCATGGACCTTTCTATTTTAGACTTTTTGATTTACATTACCTTTCTAATTTAAAACACAACTCATAACTGCTTTGAGAAATAAACAGTTCTCTAATGTGGACTATCATCACCTTAACATATACTTAAATTATCTCCACTGGAAATTTAAAAATCCACCATGAATAATCTCCAGGGTTACCCAATCACTGTGCTGTGCATGCTCTGTAGCCTGCCATTCAACAGATTAGATTAATTGCATAAATTGTATTTCCCTGCTGTTCACCTGAACAGAAGAGCTAGCTTTTATGGACAACACACTAATTCATCCTAATAGCTGGAGTGCAGCCGGATTTTTATCAGCGTGAACAATAAGAAAATTTAATTTCAGCTATAAAAAGCTCAGACAATCCGGTCATCTTCAGAAGTCATGAACGCATTGCTTTCTCTGGGGCAAAGGAACCCGCAGTCACTCTACCGGCAAACAGCCAGTACGAACACAAAGACGGGGCCTTCAGAACATCATTAACCCTGTGAGAGAGATGCAGCAAGGGGGGAAAAACAAGGTCAGAATACAGATGCAAAGCTTTTACTTTACCGATGCATTTTTCCACTCAAGGTCTTGGATTTTCACTATTAAACCTAACAGAATCAAGGGAAAATAAAGCTAACTGTACCAAGGTATGTCGTTCGCTGCTAGAGAAACACCAAGGCTCCCCTACGAAACACAGAAACAAAGAGGGAGATTTTCTCAGTAAGCAACTGGTTTCTAGGAATCAGATCCATCAACACAGACCTCTGAAGATCCACTCACCAGCCATGCAGGCCAAGGCCAGGGTGAGACTGCTTCTCAGGACACCCGTCGGAGACACCACAGTGACCATGCCAGGGGACACCCCCACACACACCCAGACACTCGTGCAACAAAAATCCTGGAGGCAGCAAACTCACAGACACAGCATGCACAGGCTCAAGACACACACTTCCTTGGCTAAACTGACCCCAGGCCTCCTGCCTGTTGGGGTCCTACTGCGTGTGACCATCTTCTCGGTCTCCCATGTGGACGTACACTGCTGGGGCACAGGAGTACAGCTGGTTCCTGCTACTGATCTCACACCTGCTGCTGGGAGCACCTAGATGCGAGGTTCAGGCTCCTTCGCCCAGGTACCCTCAGAGTGTGGTGCTTGCATCTACAAGACCTTGCCATCGGGGACAGAGAGCAGTTACTGCTTCCTTTCCGACCTGGATGCTTTGTTCCCCCACCTGAAGCACAATGCTAACAGGAGTGGTGGGAGCAGACACCCCGTCTTGTTCCTGATCCCAGAGGCTCGTGGTCTGTGACAGTTCATAGACGCCCTTTGCTGGCTGAGCTCCTTTCTAGTTAGTCTGTGTGTTCCTAAGGTGAAGAATGTTGGATTTCTTCAATTGGTCCTTTAGCACCAATGGTGGTGGGGCGGGGGGTGTTTTCTGTCTTCTCTGCTCATCCTCTGAGTGTGGTGTCACGCAGTCGGCTCTAGGCTGGACCCTTGCATTCCTGGGGTAAACCCCACTTGGCTGAGGGGTGCGGTCCTTTTGATATATGCCATGAGTTTCGTTTTCCAGTATTCTCTTGGGGATCTTCGTATTTTCATTCATAAGACATTGGCATACTGTTTTCCCATGCTGTCTTACAGCAGCCTCTTAAAATGACCTAAGAACCCTCCCCATTCCACTGAGAGTGCCGACTCGGGACGTGCAAAGCAGAGCGTGAGATCTGCACACCGCAGTCTCCTGGGCACCGTTCACATTCCTTCCTTCTTTCTCCTCTGGTCCCCCAGCTGGATGGCCTCACTTGACCTCCCTGCTGAGCAGGGCAGCTAGCGTTTCTTCTCACTGCAGTAATGCCCTGATCAGCTCCGGCTTCCACCTCTACACCTACTCCCTTTTACCAAGTTCTTTCTTGATATCTTTATCTTTCTTTTGATTATAGAAAGTAGCATTTCTTTATGCAGACATCCAATAATCTACCAGGAAATAAAAGATTATAAGCTCCTGTATCACCATCAGGGTCAACTGTAGACTGTAGAAATTCAACCTCACAGTAGCCAGACTGAGGACATACTAACCTATGCTGGAAATGAAGGAGAATTCTCAGATTTTAGCCACATAACCATCAAACACACCCTCTACAAACTACCAATTTCATTCAGTGAGTACATCAGAGTCAACTAAAGAGAATGCTTCCAAAGCTCATCAAAAGTTTAAATGAACATATGTCAACGTAGGGTTCTCCAGAAATTCAGGGTGATGGAGATGTACAAACAGAAAAGAGAAAGGCCGCCGACTTAGGGACAAAAGAGACCCGGGGACCCACCATTCTGCTGGGGCTGCCTCAGTCAGGTGACATCTACAGGCTCACCACTTGTCTGCTCAAACCTCGTCCACATGGAACCCCAGCAGGGTGGCCACCACACCCCTCTGGAGACGGAAGGGAGGCTGAAGGGCAAAGAGCCACGAGGAGGGCGGCCAGGCCAGAGCCCAGCACGGCCTGCCTCGCAGGCAGCAGGACAAGCAGGGAGCAGCACGTCCATGGCCTGAAGGGCTGGGCAGGGCAGGCCTCAGCAAGGAACTCGGGCACTGCACCTCAAGGGCTCGGGAGAGCAGAAACCACCCGAAGCTGGGTTAAAATCCATGTATTAATCACCAGATAGAGAAGAGGGAACAGAGACTCTTCAATAAATAGTCGTAAAATTCTCAAGTTTTTTCATAATCTTTATAAAGATTGCTCTAAAAAATAACCTCTTAGTTCTGTAAGGTACAATTTTAATGGGTAATAAAAAGATAGCCTCAAAACTGAACACGCAGAACTTTTTTCTTTGGTGCTGGGGATTGAACCCGGGCCCTGCACATATATACACCTTAAAAAGAAACTCATTTTTTTATTTTCTTAACCTAAACTCAAAAATGACTTACTTTTAAAGTATAGATAATTTGTTTTGTGATCATGGTCAGAAGATTTAACAAGCATTTTAAATAATCAACTATACAGGGCTTCTTTTGGTTTCAGGGTGTTTTGGGGGAGTGTTACTTTGCTACTGAGCCACATCCTCAGCCCTTTTTATAAGTTGTTTAAGGCCTTGGTACATTGCTGAGGCTAGCCTCAAACTCATGATTCTCCTGTCTGAGCCTCCCAAGTCACTGAGATTACAGGTGTGCACCACCTCAACTACACAGAAAACACCATCCAAAACTCACTTCATCCTGTAACTGGAAAATAAAGGAATGCAAATGCATCAACTCTACCAAAAACAAAGCAAAGGCAGACACTTGCAAGTTCCTCCCTACCTCCCATCTTCCTGGATAAGAAGTGAACAGCCCAAGAATATAAGACCCCTTTAATCCTCAAAGCTTAAGTCTCACTTGAAACTCCTAACCAAACAAACAACTTCATAACATTTTCCAGAATAGATCCAAAAAGGATTTAAATTTCACTATAAATACAAAACACACTCCCCGCACAGCCAACCGGCCTAACTGCGCTCAGAAACACCTATGTAAGCTGATAATAGGAAGCCCAGGACACTAGCACGGGCCAGGGGCCCTGGTTTGAAGTGCCTGTGAACAGAAGCGTCTAGAACAATGGATCTGTTTTGGACTCTTGAATGTCTGCATACACATAAGGTGCCTCGGGATGGGACTCCAGTGTCACCTGACTTCGTTTACGTTTCCTATGCACTGTGTGGACAGTATGAAGGTCGCTGTCGACAGCATACAGAGTGCCTGTTTCATGTGAACTGTCACGTGGCCAGGGGTGGCATCATGACATCACTCAATTTCAGATTTCAGATTTGGAACGTTCAAATTAGGGACGCTGAATCTGAGGTACACCCACTTGAGGGCTTAAAAGGGCAGAATCAAACC
Organism: Spermophilus citellus; assembly: GCF_964194105.1. Lineage (NCBI taxonomy): Eukaryota > Metazoa > Chordata > Mammalia > Rodentia > Sciuridae > Spermophilus > Spermophilus citellus. The sequence goes on along the minus strand of NC_138182.1, from coordinate 1,329,685 downwards.
TAAGGCATGCATCCTCACCAGCCAGAGTTCTACCTCCATATCTACTTCCAGGAAATTTGGGAGACACAAAAAAGGACATTCATTTGAATAATGTTCCTAAGATTAAAAGCTACAAAAAACACAATTTCCATCAACAGGAGAGCTGCTGAGTAAATACCGGTCTGTTCATGTGGTGGAATAACACATGGTAATACAAAGGCCCTCCCGGCGTTATCAGAGAGCCAAGGCACACTGACCACTGGCACCACACCCCCACATACCGCCCACCACAGGCTTCCAAAGCACAGACCGCCATCTACCACTGGTTCTGCTCTAGCCCGTGTCTTAAAAACAACGGCAATGGCGGCACAGCTTCACATCTGCTCACGGGCACCTCGTGCCATGAGGATGGCAGCCAAAGGCAGAGCCAGAGCCACAGGACAAACGCACAGACAGCCCTGGGCCCCCTTCCTTCCTCCCAGGTGCACTGTGTGTCAGACGGCCCCCGACACTTCACAGAACAGATGGACCCAAGCCCTTCCATGCCCACTTCCACAGCAAACATCAGAGCTGTTCCAAGGTGAATGCCGTACTTACTGCAGGTTCATGTATCTCTTAACCACTTAACAGGTGTAAATTATTTTTAGGTTCCTGCTTTTGCTTTCTTAATGTTCCTGAAAATGTTTTTGAGTGTGACAATCCTCACCCTATTTTCCCACAAAGCCCTTTGGTTTTTATCGTGTGGCTTTGCATAGCAATGATTTTTTTTTTTTTTTCTGGTACCAGGGATTGAACCCAGGGGCACTTTACCACTGAGCTGCATCCCAGCCCTTACTTTATTTTTTTATTTAGAGACAGGGTCTCACTGAGTTGCTTAGGGTCTGGCCAAGTTGCTAAGGCTGGCTCTGAACTTCCTATCCTCCCGCCTCAGCCACCATGCCTAGCTGCACAGCAGTGATTTTTAAGAAATCACATGCTGCATTGTAGCAGAACTGACAATACTTCCAGAAGGTAAAATATACACTATACAGTTAACTTGCTTCCTTCAAACAACGGAACTTAGGTGACCGACTGATACTAGAAGAGATAGGGGATGCAAGAGAAAGGAGCATGTTGCAGAGCCCACCACAGGTGGGCAAAGTGAGTGCACCCAGGGGCCTCCTGGAACAGAGAATGGACACGGGAGGCGGCACCACTCAGACACATGACAGAAGCCTGGGCAAGTGGGCCGACTCACTGAGTCTCTCCCTCCTGGAGCTGGAGAGCAGTTTCCCACCAACCACACACAGCTCTGCTGCTCAGCAAGACTATCTTTTCGGCACAGCACAAAATGCTTATGGCACTTGAGTGAAGCATGGTGTGTCCCGCTCAGAGGGAGTGGAAATGGTGGAGAACCAGGAGGAGTCACCGAGCATCCGCAGCCTTCGCCCCCAGTCTCGGCACCAAGCACCCCTTCTTACTTCGTGGTAGGTGTCCTCAAGCTCCCCGTCATAGATCCAGCGGTAGAGGAAGCTGAGCACGGGGTGCGACACCAGGCTCAGAATGTGCTGCACCAAGGACCTCACACAGGGGTCCCCCGTTCTCGTGTAGGCATGGACAGCAGAGGCCAGCTCACCTCCTTTCCTTCCTGGAAAACACAACACCCAGGTTTACTTCACAGCACAAACCTGTCACTCAGCATTAACCAAAGACGGCCAAGTAACTGAGATAAAGCGTGTCTGCTTTCTTCGGTCTACGCCACTTTGGTACCTAGACACAGCAGCAATAAGCAATGCGTCAGGCCAAGACATCAAGACCCTGCCCAGGGCTTCACCCAACATCAGTGGTCTCCCTCTTTTTGACTGCTAACAAGTGTTTCAATTCAGAAAGTAGCAACAAGTGACTGGTGACAAAATCTAGATCTTACATGGCTTTTCATGCCTTCTTGACTGAGCCACGCTAAGATTCACACATCGTATTGTAATTCAGCATGATGTAAGATTAACAAGAACTAAAGTTCTAAGAAACTGACGTTCTACACTGTTTTGGAGTTCACTACGCTAGTCTCAATTCTCTTTCTTCACTCTTAACCAGCAGCAGCACCATCTAAGACCCTGTTCCACGCAGACAAAGCAGCCCTGAGCGCAGGCTGAAGCAGGCAAGTGGCAAACTCAGGTCCAGAAGCAAAGGTGCAGGAAGCTTCCCAAGTGACACAGCGGCTCATGTTGCCCTGCGTCACTGCTGTGGGCAGAATGCTCTGCCATGTGCACCAGGGGTGGTGAGCCTGGGACCCAGGATTTGTCAGTGGTTCTCACAGCAGCAGCGCCACCAAGATGGGAAGAGGACAGGTCAGACAGGTAGAGGACAGCAGCAGGACTTAGGTGACGACTGATACTAGAAGAGATGGGGGACTGCAAGAGAAAGGAGGATGTTGCAGAGACCCAGCCATGGAGGTGTGCAGTAACTGGACCAACAGCAGAGTTTTATTTGTTGTGCTCAAAAACCTTTTTGAGAAGTGCCAGGAGGTGAGGGAGGCAGGCACAGACTCAGACATGTAAGCTCAGGTCCTGAAAGCTATACAGCAGAAGATGGCAGAGTGTGGGGAGCTCCTACCAGGGACAGATGGCTGGCTCTTCACATCCCATCAAGTCCTAGGAAGCCTAGGATGTAATAACTACCAGGATCCCAACATCACAAAAGAGAAAGGAGAGGGTCTTGGCCAAGCTGGGACAAACTGTGAGGGGAAAATGTCCAGCAGGCAGCCAAAACTACAGAAGCTAGAGCTCGGGAGGGCCTCGGCTGGACACATACACAGGAACACCACCATACAGGTGGAGAACAGGGCAGAACCCTGCCTCAGAGGAATGAGGACGACAGGGAGAGGCAGGGAGGCTGCCCAACAAGAGGCCAGGCAGAGAGGAGCACAAGAGGGTCCTGGCATCCAGAACACATGCAGTGACACCTCCCCTCCTGGCCTTCACCTCGGGGACATCCTAAGCCTCCACAAGGACACACAGGGACCACACTGGCCACGAGTCGACCTCCCTGTAGGCGCCATGTCTATTAATCTGCATTCAATGAAGGTACTTTTGGCAGCTAAGGATGCAAAGGGTCAGGGTACTAAAGCACACCGATGGCTTGCCCTGCAGACGATCTTCCACTAGAACATATCTAGGCACACACAGACACAGAAGCACCTTGGCAGTGATCCACCAGGGCTGCAAGGGTCTTCAGTCTTATTTTGGGATCATATGTCCAAACCAGGAGGCGCCGTAGTGTTAGGCTACTCTCAAGTCCCAAGTTCACCCCCTGATCGTCCTCTAGCTGTAGCTGAAAAACAACATGGAAAAGTTTAGGCACAAATTCTTAAGTTAATTCTAAACAGTACAAAGTGAACACAAAGAAACTACACTTGTGATGAAACCAAAGGTCCCCTTTGAAAAAATGATAGTACTTTCAAGGACAGAGGGTCTTTAAATGATAGACAAGACCCTGAAAATTAACAATTAATGGGCTCTAGGATACAAAGAGACTTTAGAGCCATTTGGACCTAACAAATCATATTATGAAGCAAAATGCAATCATTAAAAGTATTGTATAAAGTAACTTAAAAAACTGTCTATGTGGTTTTTTAATTTTTTAACTCTTCAAATCAGGAAGAAATCAAAAAATTTTTAAACAGCTTACCTGGGAATGTAAAACGGAGAGTAGGCGGTAGTACTCCCTGAGCTCTTGGTGCAGAGCGGCACAGAAGCTCTGTGGGGAGCAGAGAGTCACCAGAGTGCCCCGCCCCTGCCCCCACCCCCACCCCCGCCCTGGCCCTGGAGAGGCCAGGGTCAGAGCAGAGGCAGCCAGCACACACTGGGGCAGTTCTACCCCAATGCTGCTTCTGCCAATGTCCTCACACAGTTCTGACCCCACAGTGAGCCCTTCCACATGACAGGAAAGTGGTAGTCCTTAGTAAGACAGCGTGGACTTCGCAGCATGGCCTTCAAGAAGCTGAAGGGCAGTCACTTCAAAGAGCCTTTGCTTTAGGCCATGTCCCCTCAGACTTTTTAGCGTTAAAACCTAATTTTAAGTTTCTTATTTGGCAAAATTTAAAGAGTGGTAACTCAATACTGACCCAGCTGTGCTCTGGCCTGCACAGCTCACTCCCCACCCACAGCTCTGAACACTCTGTCCCACTGAGGGCCGACAAGGGGCCACAGCAAGACAGCACTGTCAGCGCTGCAAGGAGGGCTCCCTGCACCCGCACACAGCCTGCGAGCAGACCTTGGGCACAAACTGCAGGCTACGACAGAGCACACCCTGGGGCAGTTCTACCTCCCACAGCGGCCCACCAGACACGGTCTGCAACAGATAGAGCCTGTTCTCTTGAACACGCGGTAGAGCGCTTGCCTAGCATGTGCGAGGCGCTGGGTTCGATCCTCAGCACCACATAAAAATAAATAGACAAAATAAAGACATTGTGTCCAATTACAAGTAAGAAAACACTTGCTGCTTCCTGCCAGGCTCCTGTGGGAGGCAGGGGGAGGAAGCTGGTGTTCCTCTGCAGAGTCCAACCACAGCCCCAGGCGGCACAATGGGCTCCCAGTACCAGCACCTGCAGCACGCAGACATGGACGCAGGTGCTGCCCAGAACAACTGCATGTCACGTCGGCCGTGTCCTGGGAGCTGCTGCTCAGCAGTGGCAGCAGCAATGGGGCAGGCCCTCCTCCCAGGCTCCCTGCTCGCAGGCCCACCACTTGTGGGCCCTTTACAGCAGCGGCTGGTCCTTCTGTGTACGCCTAGCATGGTTTCCACTCCCTGAGCACATGCACCCTGACTGATGCCATCACCGACCACCAGGGGGGCTGTCCTCGAAAAGGGTTCTCCTCATAGCCATTTCCACAGTCAGACCTTAAGTAGATCTAAGCACTTTCAAAGCTAACAGTAATGAACATACCTGACCTACAAGTCCAAAGGAACGGTCCAGACTCCTCTGGTCAGTGTACTTTCTGATTTTATTATGTAACCATCCCAACTCAGCAAGTCTGACTGCCGTGTCCCTCAAAGATTTACTTAGGTTTGCCTGAAAAGGAAACACATCAGAAGTTAAAAATGAAGAACCAATACTAGAGTCTTCATCATCACTCTCCTCGACCACTTGTACTCTTAACAGTATGATTCTCAGGTGTCAGCATGTGGAAGCGAGCAGTACTGACGCACCACCACAGAGGGCAAGGACAGCACAGGGCCAGCAGGGAACGGGGAGCCCTGGAGGGAGTATGAAGCTGTGGCGTCACCCTGTGCGGTGCCTGTCTGTGGCCGTGACTGATCCTCTGAGAATCCTGTGTCAATGGCAAAATGCCAAGCTGACGCTCTGTCCTTCAGGCACCTCTGACTGCACTGCTGCAGCCACATGGCCAACCCAAGGAAAGGAAGAAAGCACTGCCCAAAGCTGGAGCCAGATGGGACAGGGAAAAGGCCAGGGCCTCCCGGTGCGACTGGTCTGGGGCACCAATTCCATAAAGCCCCAGGAGCACCCTGGAAGGGAAACAGCTTACTATTTGGACTTATGACACTTTTTTTCTTTTTGAATATTTAAACTAGATCACTCATTACCGTACCTTTCCTTCCACTTTATAACAATTTTCAGTGTTGCTCATTTTGATATTTTTGCCATCTATGCCCTGGAAGACATATAAAATGTCTCTCACGAGAGCTGCTTCAGTAATTTCCATAGCACCTGTAAAATGATTTTTTAAAGACAGTAATCACTAACAGACCCATTTTAAGATGAAATAAATTTCATGACATGATTAGCTCTGGGTTACATATTTGCCACCAGGACATTTACAAACTCAATAAACAAGCTTAAGATGAAAAGGTGTGAGTTTAGGAAAAACAGGCCTTCTGAAAGGCAACACAGCCCCTCTTCCATGAAGTGCCCACTCTGAAGGACAAAGCTCCATGTGACCAACAGGCCAGCAGCATAAGCCAACCAGAGGAGACAACCAACAGAGGTGACCTCTACCACGCAGGTCCCCTGCACAACACGCACTCCAGCCTGGGTCCTGCCAGACCACTGAAAAGTAGCTCTCAGTGCAAACAAGCCCCTGCTCGCCGTGACTCCTTGGAACAAATGTAAGTCAAACTGGGGGACAGGGCCAAAATAAGGACAAGGAGGCAGAGGCACCCACAGTCCAAGATACCGGTGCAGGAGAAAGAGGCCTAGAGACACAACCTGGGATCAGTGTTCCCAGAGCCAGCCCAACAGAGCACAGGGCGTGCGTCCAACAGTGGGTAGGACGTGCTACGAACACCACCTGCTGCACGCTGAGTTCAAGTCCTATCCGAACCGCACACAGCTGCTACCCGGGCCACCTGACTGTCAGTCCTCTCCAGCAGTAACTGCAGGTCAGTCTGTCTTCTCTCTGCTTCTGCCATCGTGCTCTGTGCACGTGAAGCTGCTGGGGGAGGGGGGGTGCAGGAGGAGAGGACGACACAGGACTGGGACTCCATGTCTTCCTTAGGAGGAAAAGGCCCTCTGCCTCGGCTCCGGTCCTGCCCAGCGAAGTCCAAGACAGAGACACAGGCACACGTCTGTGCAGCTTGTGTCCATGAGATGGGTGCCTCCCATCCACTTACTTCAACCCTCCACCCTGAGTCCAATGTGTCTCTCACAAGCAGCACACAGTCTGAACAGGATTCTTTTAAACACACCTCTCTTCAACCAAGTGCTATGCATTCAATGCAGTTACCCCAGGTCAGGGTTTAGAGTAGGGCGGTCTCCACCTGTCCCCTGCCCTTTCTTCTTTTGACCGTCTCCTAATTCTCATGGATCAATCAAGGAAGCCTCGCAAGTCCACTTCCACTCCGGTCTTCGTCAAGAGCACAGGCCACAGGCGCTGGCCAGGGTCAGGAGTGGAAAGCGGCACTGACCAGGTCAAGGCGCTGGCGTACTAAGCACCAGCAACATGCCTGTGCAGACCTCTGTGGGGCTGAGCCTGCTGCAGAGGCCACAGGCTCCTGGACACCCTCACAGCTCCAGGGCAGTCCTCGGCCTGCCTTCTGTGCAACCTCAGAGGCAGCAGGCTGCAGAGCAGAGGGGAAGCCCGCTCTATGCAGTGCCTCAAGAAGGACACTGATACTCCTTTCACCATCCAGCAAACTATCACCGAGTTTCTTCCACCCTCTAGGCACTGCACTAAGCACTGGCACTGTGACAGAGACAGACAACCTTCATGTAGCTCAGACGTGGAGGTCCGAGTGGCCAGCCCAGGGGGAACAGAATGAGACAGGAAAAGAGCTCTGATGAGGCTTCCCAGAAGGGATAGAAGGATGAGAAAGGACTGTGACCACTGGCTGAGAAGCAGAGGGTTGCAGGACAAAAAAGGGGACATGAGGTGACACCCTAAGATGCTGGGCCCGATCGGGCACCTTCACGACACAAAGGAAAGACCCCTGGGAGCGGAGGTGCTGAGGGAGGGAAGAGAGCTGCTAGACCCCTCACTCACCGCCCGTCTCTCCTTCTCTCCTCGACCTCGTCAGGTTGCGAGAAACAGCACTAGAGACACCCTTTGAGGGAGGGGTTTGTGAAGAAGGCTGGTTTGCAGTTAAAGTCCATGCAAGACGTGACCCCAGCTGCTGTCGAAGGCAATCCCCGACTCCCGGAGTTTGATGAGACTGTCTAGAAAAAAGAAAGTAAGGTTTATATCTTGAAGTGACCATGCAACTCACTAAGGAGAAAAGCATCCCAGAAATTCCCTTTCAGTTGCTACACTGAATCACATTAACCCTTTTATGAGATGGGAGACCCCACGACTTCACCCAATCAAACATCACCACAACCAGTCCCAGCCCATGGACACTTGGACCACCGCTGCACACACACCTTTCTTCCCCAACCACTTATCTTTAAAACTACATGAAACACATTACCCACGAATTATCACTTTGGAATTCTCAACCAAATTTACTTCAAGATCACCACCTTTCACTGACTCGACAATTCCTGAGCAGAAGGGTTTAAACACCTGGAACCTGCCCATCTGCCTGCCCCAATCACCTCCCGCCTTCAAGGTGCTCACTGGGAAAAGACATTGCAATTTCAATCAACTTGGAAGATGGGAAAATGCAGAAATGGAAGGCAAGCTGCAAAGGTCAAGGTAGCAAAGTGACTTGAGAACACTTCACAGCTGCTTCCTAGAAATCCAAGGACCTGACAGAAGTTTCCAATGACATGCACTCAGACACTCCCAACAAAAGTGCCCCTACCAGGGCTGCAAGACACGAGCAGCTCCACTGCCCTTGCTGGAGGTCCAGAGCCCTGCAGGCTGCTTGAAGCAGACAGGGGAGGGCAGTCCCGGAACAGCTGTGCTTGATCCTGTCCTCAACAGGGGAAGCCAACAACACTCACAGACTGTGTCTGTGAACACAGCTGCAGACTTAGCAGACTAATTCTAAAAGTTAGCTGTACGACTTTCTGAATCATCACAATAACCACTCTACATCCTGAGACTCAAATGAGAGTGTCAGCTTACTCTCTGGGCCAGACCAGAACTTCAGATTCGCTCTCTTTTGGGCTGTTTGTAGATGTGTAGCGAGCCCCTAGAGAACACTCTGCTCACGTGTGACCCATGTGCTGCATATGTTCTGTCTTCTGATTCCTTGGACATGACTCTTCATCTTACAAAACAATTTATGACTCTACTGTGCCCATGTGGGAAACACCATATATCTGATACTGATTCCTGATCACTGTTCTAGAAAATTACCCACCTCTGACCATCTGTTTTACTGAGATTTCCAGAAATGAACAATAGCAAAAAGCAAAGCCATCTGATTACTTGCACAAGAAACATCCTTAAGATTGGATCTTAACAAAGCTCTTAAGGCACATTAAAGACACTGGCACCTTCCTCATTCTCACTCATGAGCTCACACTCCCTCAAAACATAACCAGAGTGGATGGCATGTTCCACTCCAGAGGCTACCTCACAGCTGTGCAGCCCCGGGGGCCAAGGTTCCCCGCTCCTAGGCACTACCTTGGCCAGAACCGTGTGCCTGAGGATAATTCAACGGTATTAATTATTGCTGAGTATTACTCATCACCAGCCCGACACAACTGGCCAGGGTGACGACCTGAAGACGCGGCCTATGGTGCAATATCAGGCTTGGTTGAAAGCCCGGGACACCTCCAGCTCTCCTACACCAGGAGAGTGTGCGTGCAAGCATGCTTTACCCTGGAAGGAGAGGCTGGGGCGCAGGTGCAGGGCCACTGAGGGCACACACGCTGATGCTGCTGATGCCACTGCTGCCCAGGCTGCCAGAGCTCTGCGCCGCCTGGGTGCCCCGGTCCTGGTAATTCAGGGGCAGGGACTGAGGCCTGGCGCAGTAGTAGGGAGTGGAATGAGCATCTCTCGGCAATGCCTGTGCAAACAACGAGGCATAGCTGGACACCTGAAACAGAAGTGCACTGAGGTGAGGGGATGCGCGACCACAGACGGCTTCTCCCAAACCTGAAAGGGCATTGGCATGCCCCTTCCTCCATTGCTGGAATCAGATTTGAATTTCACATTTATTAAATAATTTAAGCAAGATGCTTTTTAATAGCCAGAACTAACAAAGCTTTACAAGTTTCTAAAGCCCCACAACCACCACAACGTCTGATGACCAAACACTTCATCCCCACTCCAGGCTGAGCGAAATGTGAGCCAGGCTGCAGTCTGCACCTCACCTGGTGAAGAGCCCACAGCGCACAGCGAGGCTTTAGAGAGGCGTGCAGCCACCCCACCCCGTTCCTCAGCCTGGGCACTCTCACATCTGTAGGACGAGATTTTCTGGACTGGACCAGGGCACTCTCGCATACAGCACAGGCATGACGGAGCCGGGTGACAGCATGAAGCCCACTGGGACGTCAAAAGGAGTGTGCCCAACACCTGAAGAAAGGCACAAGGAACCCCCCTGGGCCTTCCATGCATCTGTGCTGAAGTGGTAACTCACAAAGCCCAATCTTAAAACCACAACTTAAGCTCGCCGCACACTGTTACAGGAGAAGAACATAACCCTAAAATAGAGTTTAAGGAAACTGCACACTGGCCTTTTTAGGCCCTTAAAAAAGAAACTGCCTGACCCCAATGGCCAAGCCAGCTCCCTGCTCTCTGCTATCTTCTCAGCTGTAGGGGCTGATTCCTTCCGAACCTGACAAACGTCCCAACACCAGGGCCACTCACCTTGTTTGCCTGCCTGCGCGGGTCTTCACTGAGGTTCAGCAAGAGGTAGAGTATTGACCATTTATTTTTCAAAACTCCCTGTTAAGAAAAAAATTAATACTAAAAGAACTATTTCATATAATTTTCAGTTTTATTTTCCTCTCTCCTAAATACATTTCCAAAATAGAAAAGCATTTTAAAACTCCCCTGGTGATGTCACTCTGTACTCATTTCACATGTCGTCAGTACAGCTACCATCAGAAACTGGAGATAATGTTCCCAAATCACATCCTTGGGTCCATGTTAACCCCAATAAGAATGAATCTTGACATTACCCTACTTCTGAATAGCAGTATTGTCTTCTCTGAAAAAATCTGAAGAACCTCCCAAACAGTGATCATAGGACAAATGTCATCATAAAAGTCACGAGTTGTTTTTTCTTTATTAACGTCTCGCTTAGGTCTGAAGTGTGAGAAGCCTCCGGAGCATGTGGACCTTGTGCGCAGCACCTGGCTGCTAGGATCACTGGCCCCGTGTCCACACGAGGGCTGGCACTTGGGCCCCATTCTTCTCTAGTCCTGCTCCACTCATCCTGATCCTCAACCCCGTTGGCAGCCAAACCTCAACCTGCTTCACCTCAAATGTGCACAGCACCTCCTCTGTTCCAGAGCCTCATGTCTGGACACACAAGCTAGACACAGACACCTTCATCTACGGGACCCACTGCCAGACCATGAACACTTGCAGCATGCAGACTCTTTGTTATATAAAATATTCCCGAAAATTTATTTGAAGAATAAGCTCATCCCAGGTATTTAAATTACTAACTTATAAAACTGATTTACATAAACATTTTCCAGAAACGGAAACAATTCCCCAGCTGAGCAACAAGAAAAAGAAAGAGCCCCGGCCCTGATGGAGTCTCAGCCTGTGTTACAGCAAGCAGGCGGGTTACACAACAGCACCCAGGGCTCTCAGAAAGGCGGTCACACAGGAGAGACGGGAAGGTAGTCAGAGTGCAAGCTGGAAGGGGTGAAGAGTTCTGAGCAGGACACAGGAGCCTGCAGAGGCCTCCTGCAGGGAGCACACCCTGCTTCACGGAGGGGTGCACAAGGCGCTAGAGGCAGCAGGAAGACCGCAGCCACCTGGGAACACACACCTGGGAGCTCACTACCCCCTGAAGGGCACCTGACCTGGGGCTCAAGGGCTTGCTCAGGCCAACACTAGCACTTAGGCCACCTCTCCCCCAGATCCCACTTCTCTTAAAGATTCTGGAGCAGTCAGACTATAGCAGCAGTTCCATTTAGAGATGGTCCACAGGATGCAGGTACTTCACCTACAACACCTCCTGCCACAACAGAATGTATTCACTTCATTCCACAAATGAGAGAAACACAGACAGCAAGCCCACATAATCCACCTACATCACAATGCTGCATGCCAGGATTCAAACCAAGGTCTGCCCGACTCCAAAGGAGGATGACTTGAGAGGAACAGCCCACAAGCCTCGGGAGTCAAGATGGCACACACCAGAGAGGGGACACAAAAGAGAAAGCGCAGGGACGCCCAGAGGCACAATTAGGAACTGTGCCCCGCTCAGTTCTGAGGATGCCTGGCTGCAAGTTCCAGTGGGGCATGGCCATAGGAAAGCTCTTCCTCTGCAACGAAGGGCAGGTCCAGATGCCCGCTCTCTGAAAGAGGGGTTCCTGAACAGAGGGGAAAAATCACAGTGGGGGAGGGGGTGTTGGGACTGAACGCAGGGTGCTCTCCCACTAAGCTGCACCCACTCTTTGTATTTTGAGGCAGGTCTCACTAAGTTCCCAGGCTGGCCTGGACTTGCAACCCTCCTGCCTCAGCCCCCCACCCAGGGGTTGCTGGGACTGCGGGCGTGTGCCACTGCACCCCGTGACTGACAGCTTCAACAGAGAAGAGCAGGTGTCAAACAGCCAGGGTCAGCTGCTGAGGAGCACCTAATGAGCACCTAATGTATACTGAGTAAGAAAGTAAGTAGGAAACAGGAGCAGGAAGACAGCCAAGCCACGGGCCAGGAAGCTCGGCACAGCCTCCATCCTCCCCACTCTGGCTGGGGCCTCAGCCACCTCCAGCTGGAGCCAGAGGGCAGAAAGCAAGGGACCTGGTGGTGCAAACATAAACAGTCTCAGCTCTAGAAGGATATTTTAAACTACCCCTGCCACCGCGGACTCCAGAAGCCAAGAGGCCTCGATTCAGGCATCAAGCTTCAGGGGCTGCGTGTACACGAGGTTTTAAATGAGATGTGTCAGACACCACGAGATCTGGGAACACCAGAGCAGCTGCCCCACCAGAACCAGCATGGCTGGCGCAGCGTCCTGCGGGGCGGTGCCCACCCCCACCGAGGCCTCCTCCGCCTGGTCCCAGCTGCAGTGTGCTTCTATTCCCCAAGCAAGCCACTCCCCGTCCTCAGCCCTTCCTTGCCAGTCACACCTATACCCACTCAGGGTCCCACGTTCCCACTCCACACCTGGACCCTCCTTCCTCTAGAGCTAAAGACCACCACAGCAGACTGTACCTTACACTTTCCTTCCATGGCAGGCACAGCAAATGCAGAAGAGGTCCCACACGGAGAAGACAGGACAGGAAAAATACCAACAGTTGTACTTTGGAGCCAGATATTTTTAGAAAAAAGATGGGATGGCTACTTTGCACTTGAATGACTAGTATTATGCTACCATCTCTTAGTATTTTTTATGTTTCAGCCACACAATGTAAAAAAATCACCCAAGTTAGTTTTCTGGGCTAGCCCTAGGAAGGCAGTCATCATTTCAGAATATTGATGTTTAGAAAGAAACAAACATTGAATTCCAAACAAAATTCTGGGAAACAACTATTTTACTTTTTAATTTATTCTCATTAGTTATACAAGACAGTAGAATGCATATACACAATGGAATACTACTCAGCCTTAAAGAAAAATGAAATTATGGTATTTGCCAGTAATGGATGGAGCTGGAGAATATCATGCTAAGCAAAGTAAGACAATCCCAAAAACCAAAGGTAGAATGTTTTCTCGAATATGTGGATGCTCACTTACAATGGGAGGGGAGGGCGGTAAAGACACTTTGGATTAGACAGAAGGGAGTGAAGGTAGGGGAGGGGGTATGGGAAGGACAGTAGAATGAATCCGATGTTATTACCCTAGGTACACATATGACTACACAATCAGTGTGAATCTACACCATGTACAACCAGAAAAAGGAGAAATTATACTCCACTTATGTATAATATGTCAAAATGCATTCCACTGTCATGTGTAACTAACGGAAAACCACCACTTTAAATCACAAAGTTCCTGAACATGTTTTCTTCCAATGGCCTACATCAACAAACACACAGGTTTCACAGGATGAGATCCTCCAGGTGGGGATCCCAACAAGGCTAAGCATCTCAGGAACATGATACCTGATAGTACATCTTTCTAACACCCAACACCAAGAAGTAATTTTTTACAAAAAAAAAAAAAAGATTTAAGAAAAACAAATAATATCACTGTTAGAAACAATCTGTCTAGAAATGCATGTACAAAAAAATTTCCTATTTCTCACTTTGTAAATGTTATCAAAGATGAAAGAGTACACTTAAAACCATGAATCCAAGTAAAATGATCTGAATTAAGGAATGAGAACACTCTCCCACCCTACTGTCTCGCTGTTTATCCTGAACAAACCAAGTGCTAAGGGCACAACCACCCTCTCTGAGATACCCTCTTGGAATTAAAATGCTCACACAGCACATACATTTAGGCTTGTCTTAGGACACAATATACGTAGAGAGATGAAGATTCAAAAATAAGAGTTTAGTTACTAGTCACGTTACGCCAAACTTCACAATTTGTGTCCTTTCAACTTCACAGCTGTGAAACAAAGCATTAAACTTCTCTGAACTCACTTTTTGCTCTACAAAAGGACAGAGAAAGCTAGTGAACTCAGTTCCTTTATAGTCAGAAATCTCACCTATAATTTTTTTTCCCTTCAGGTCTGGAAATTGAACCCAGGGCCTTATGCATAGTAGGAGACAGTTCTACCACTGAGCTACACCCAGTCCTCTCATTCAATCATCTTATTGGCAAAGTCTTTCATAAAAATATCAGGTTAGGGGCTGAGGATGTGGCTCAAGTGATAGCATGCTTGCCTGGCATGCGTGAGGCACTCGGTTCGATTCTCAGCATCAAATTAAAAATAAAAATAAAAAAATAAAGATGTTGTGTCCACCTAAAACTAAAAAAAAATATATATATATATATCAGGTTAAAGAAACCATTACCCAGAGTCAGTACCCAATCACAAAAGATTCAAAATTTTTAAAATTATTCCCTATAAAGGTACAAATTAGGACACAATAAAGTGCATCCGAGGTGAGCTTTTACTGCTGTGTGGACCAGCATGCCTGCTCAGAGTGTCGTTAACACTATGACACAACCCTAGAGCCTCTGAGTCCTTTTCAGTCCAGCTCCATTCATCTTCATAAGCAACTTCACATGAAACCCAGCTAAAATTCACTCAGGGGGTGTTAGAAAGGGGCTAGGGCTCAGCAGTAGAGCACTTGCCTAGCACATGCGAGGCCCTGGGTTCGCCCTCAGCAACAAATAAAAATAAATAAAATAAAGGTATTGTGTCTAACTACAGATAAAAAATAAATATTAAAAAAATACAGGGAACATTATTACAATTAAATCATTAGTGATCATAGAAAAGCTTGCTGTGGGCTGGGGATGTGGCTCAAGTGGTAGCGCGCTCGCCTGGCATGCGTGCGGCCTGGGTTCGATCCTCAGCACCACATACCAACAAAGATGTTGTGTCCGCCGAAAACTGAAAAATAAATATTAAAAATTCTCTCTCTCTCTCGCTCTCTCTTTAAAAAAAATAATAAATAAATAAATAAATAAATGCTAAAGATAAAAAAAATAAATAAATAAATAAAAAAGAAAAGCTTGCTGTGATACCACCAAAATGTCCAAGTATTTCCGTCCACTAGGAAGGCCTCCCCACTCATGGGCTGACTCTCACCATGTCTGCCACACCTGCCAACGCAACTTCTTCCCACCTGCGCGTACCTGGGAATGAAGTCTCCTGTGGAGCTCTGAAAACAATGCAGCGTCTGCCTCTCTCCTCTGCCGAATAACTGAAAAGAGAGGAAAGAAATCAGGCATGTTCATCATACGCGAAAACCCACTATTTCATCTATGCTAAAACAAGGAGTGACACTTTAGCTCTGACAAACTCTCTGATACTTATAAAATATGGAAAATATTAGGCTGGAGTCAAAGCACTTATGTGAAAATTGCTAAACAGAAACAATGGGATCATTTATAGTCTATTTACTTACAAATATTAATTAGCAGTGAGGCAAACTATCATCAACTTAACTAGTTAATAATACCTACCTGAAAAGAAGGATTGGAATCCTAAATTCTAAGGACAACAAAGTACAACATTCATGACAGTTTACCTGACTTAAAAACTACCCTTACAAAACATTTTGTTAAGATACACAGCAATATTTCATCATTTTAGAGTAAAATACAATAGTCAATTTTTAAAATAAAAATCAAAACAGCTTGTTAATTTTCATATTAATAAATGAATCTAGATATTCAGTTACACTCATAAATCATGTGAAAGGAGTGACAGCAAGCAACAAGTCCCCCCCCCCCCGCCACGTTCTGTCCCGGAAGAGAAAAGCCATGGGTTGGCTGTGGTTCCAAAACTCAGAACATGTTGGTTTCAAAAGCCAGCATGTAACACGTAAAAAAAAATACTTACGTTCTTTCTTGATTTTCTCAGCTACCAGAAATTCATCTCTTTCAACAGTTGGGGCAAAGTTGCTGCCAATAACTCGCACAGCAAACTGGAACTGTTGGGCTACATCAGCTAGAAGAGACGCCAAAGGGTACAAATTATTGCCACAGTCTGGCTGGGCACAAATAACCGGGAGGTCACAAGCCACTTGCAGATTCAAGCAGGAACGAACTTTATTCCCGAACCCCCGAGAACTCCACTCGAACTCCTTGAGACCCAACGGGAACTCAACGAACACTCCGTGAGAACTCAAAAGTAGCAGGCACCCGAGGCAGCAGGAGCCGCCCCTTCTGGCAAAATGCCAGGCACCATCTTGACATGGCTGTGGCTCTCAACATCTCCCCACTTTTGTTTAATTAAACAAGTATGTGGCTTAGGGACAGTGCCTGTTAGGCTGTCCAATACTACATATGGTCCTTACCCGTCATCGGATGAGCTGACCTCAGGCGTCAGCCTCCTGTCTTAGGTCGGTACCACTGCAATTGGATCTTATCCGTCATTGACTACCAGCCCAGCATTTAGCCAAACTTGTGGATAGTGGTTTTTACACAAATACCATAAACAACCTGATACAACCAGAAAGGGGAGGATACAAAATGCCATGACACCAAGCCAACTGATGACCCCTTTTAGAAAAATTGTACCACCGATGACATTATCAGCAAAGATACCCCGGCACTACCACAGTTCACTGCACCAACACATAGTTCACAATGCATACAAGTGATACATAGTCCAGGCAAGTTTTGCAAGCAGATCAAAGTTGAGGAATCCATCAATATGTCCATTTCCTCCCAAAGAAAATCGACTCCTTGATTGAGCATCACTTGTTGAGTTATATTCATTGATGCATCAGTTTATACAGTTTACTGTGATAGCTATCGCAGAAGCTGTAGTTTGGTTTTAAATCATGCTCTATCTTTGTGTTCACCGGCACTGGGATGAAGACAGGAATTCTGGCAATGATGGCTAAGAAAAAATTATGTAACCTTCTAGCAGGAACTAAAAAAAGCAATTTTCTAAACAATTTAGTATCCTGAATACAATTGGATATAATGAAAAGGAAAGGAGAAAGTAAACATACAGAACTGTTAACCACATTTTAAAACAGTCCTCAACAGCTGTTTACCCAATTTAAATTAAACCGTTTAAATCAGTGGATAAAAAAAATGTTTGGATCCATTTTTTCATGAGCGCTCCTCATATATGATATATGGACATACGCACATACAGACATACAACACATAACACAAGTTTGCACACATAACACAATACATACAACACATAACATAATAGTAAAGGCCTTGTAGCTTTTCACAGGTGAAATCTCCATTGCAATGTTTAAAAACTCCACAGTCAAAAAATAAAACTGATCAGAAAAACATTAACCTAGGTCTGTATGAGCTCAAATATAAATAAATAAATAAAACTTCATGATGTGGGAAAGGGCAATAATAAAATAGATATTGAAAAAGGCACATTAGTTACCACCAAAAAAGGGTTTGACTCTTTTTTTGATATCCCATCCTTTTTCCTGTAACTTGCATATGGGTCTGAAGGTATTCCCACAAGCAAGCCCCAAGGTTTCTTACATTTGAAATAGGCCTTAATGGTGTTCATTATTCATTAGCCTCCAGGTGTGGGAGAACCACTGTTGCAGATGTAAGGATAGCCAAACCGGAGTTCTGGATATCAGCTGTTATGGATTTGAGCCAAATCATCTTATTTTTGGTCTGTAGAAATATTTAGTTAGTCTCTCTGGAATCCAAATCGGCTGCTGTTCTCCCTGTGGAAACACATAAACAGACCCCCGATTCCAGACAATCACTGGGTCAGGACCTTTCCATTGTCCTGTTAGAATATCCTTCCAAAATACCTTGGGCTTATGTACATTTTTTGGACACATATGCCTTTCTGCAGCACTAAGCCCTGTTGAATCCAAATTTAAAAAGTTTAGAGTAAAAGGGGTTATTTTAAGTTTATCTTTGGGGGATATATACCCCTACCCAATTCCCTCTTTTTGCTTTAATAAGTACATTTTACTAGTTTGATGAGCTCTTTCAACTATGCCTTGTCCCTGAGGATTGTATGGGATTCCTGTTATATGAGTAATGCCAAATGATGAGCAAAATTGTTTCAAAGAGGTAGAAGTATAGCCAGAGCCATTATCTGTTTTTAACTGTTTTGGAATGCCCACAGTGGCAAAATTTTGTAAGCAATGAGCTATAATATCTTTACTTTTTTCTCTGGCATGAAGGGAGCCCATCAAAAATCTGGAAGAAGTATCAACTGTAACATGCAAATATTTTAATTTTCCAAATTCTGGCAAGTGTGTGACGTCCATCTGCCAAATACAGTTAGGTATCAATCCTCTAGGATTGACTCCAAGATTAACTTGTGGTAAAAAGGTCACACAATTTTGACATTGTTTTATTATATGTCTGGCTTGTTCTTTAGTTATTTTAAAACGCTTTTGTAAAGTATTAGCATTGACATGGAACCTTTTAAGAAAATTTATAGCTTCTTCTAGTGTAGAGAAAATATGTATGTCATGTGTAGTTTTATCTGCTAAATCATTGCCCAAACTAAGGGCTCCAGGCAATCCTATATGTGCCCTGATATGTCCTATAAAGAATGGATCTTTCCTGTCCCAGATTAGACTTTGTATAGTGGAAAGCAAAGAGAAAACAGTAGAGGAAGGGGAAATCCTACCAGCATCTTCAAGGGATACTACAGCATTAACTATATATTGACTATCGGAAAATAAATTAAATACAGAATCTTTAAACATCACAAAAGCTTGTAATACTGCATTAAGCTCTACCTTTTGAGCTGATTGTTTTGGGTACTAAATATGTAAAAGTTTGATCAGGGGTAACTACTGCAGCTGTACCATTATTTGACCCAACAGTGAATATATTTGGAGCATTCATGATAGGTGTTTTTCTTGTCATTTTTGGAAAAACTACAGGATGCGAAGACCAAAAAGACAACAAAGGATTAGATGGTAAGTGATTATCAAATGAAACATTAGATTTGCACATGATTATTGCCCAAGTATTTGACTCATTAGCTAATTCATCAATTTGATTCATAGTATATGGAGTAATAATTTTATTGGGAGAAATTCCAAACACTCCCGTTGCTGCTTTTATTCCTTTGAGTATCAATTGTCCTACAGCCTCAGGATACCTAGTAAGAATAGCGTTGGGAGAATAAGATAAATGTATCCACAATAATGGACCTTCTTGCCAAAATACTCCTGTAGGAATATTTTTTGTTGGTAGTACAATAAATAATAAAGGCAAACTTATATCAATTATATCCAAATGCATATTTTCCATATATGTTTCAATGATTTTTAATGCCTTTCTTGCTTCAGGTGTTAACATTCGGGGTGAATTTGGATCTGATGGATCTTTTAGGATATCAAATAAAGGTCCCAACTCTCCTGTTGGTATGTCTAGATAAGGCATTATCCAATTTATGTCTCCTAATAAGTTTTGAAAGTCATTAAGTGATTTGAGTTGATCTACTCGTATTTGAATTTTTGGTGGACGGACCATGGTTGAGGATAATAGAACTCCTAAATAATTAATTGGAAGATTTAATTGTACTTTATCTATTGCTATCTCTAGATTATAATTTTTTAATAAATTTGTAAGTGTGGCATAACATTCTAGCAATGTGTTTTTATCTTTGTGTGCTAATAATACATCATCCATATAGTGAAATATTTGTAGTTCAGGATTTTGATTTCTAAGTGGCTGGATTGCTTTGTTAACATAAATTTGACACATAGTTGGGCTGTTAGCCATCCCTTGAGGGAGTACTTTCCATTCATATCTCTGATCAGGACCTTCATGATTCAGTGCAGGGATAGTAAATGCAAAATGTGGACTATCCTCAGGATGAACTGGAATTGTAAAAAAAAAAAAAATCTTTAATATCTATAGCTAAAACATACCAGGTTTTTGGCAAAGCAGACAATTGAGGACTCCTCGTTGAGCAGGTCCCATAATAACCATCTCATTATTAATGCCTCTTAAATCTTGAAATAATCTCCATTTACCAGATTTCTTTTTGATGACAAAAATGGGAGTATTATGGGGAGATATGAAAGGTTGTATATGTCGCTCTGCTAATTGTTGTTTGACCAGGTCATGGGCTGCTTGTATCTTTTCTTTAGTCAGAGGCCACTGAGGAACCCACACTGGTCTTTCTGATTTCCAAGTTAATTTTTATTGTCTCAGTGACCCCTTCTGAAAACCCAATCCATGTCTATCAATTTCTTGATCTATTTGTATTGGTGCCACTATACTTTGTCCTTTTTCTCCTAATCTCTTTCCTTTCCTAAAACCTTGTCTAGCCATAATAGTGGGCACATTTGGATTGATATTATTTGTTAATGTCAAACCTAACTGATCTAGGACATCTCGTCCCCATAAATTTATAGGAAGATGATCCAATACATATGGCTGCATAGTTCCTTCACATCCTTCAGGATCCTTCCAATCTAATACCATCGCACTTCTATGGGGATTAGTTGCCACTCCTAGGCCTTAAAGCGTTTGAGTGGCTTGTTGTAATGGCCAATATTTTGGCCATTCTTGACGAGAGATGATGCTAAGGTCTGCACCTGTATCAAGTAGCCCATTAAATTCATGTCCTTGAATATTTAGTTTTAGCATTGGGCGAGAATCTAAATTTAAAGAAAGTATAGCCCAATCTACACCTGTGGAGCCTAATCCCCTGGAACCTCTTTCTGTAGTACGACTGGAAAATTTATCATGTAGGCTGGGTATTATTAATAACTGTGCTATTCTATCTCCTGGTGAAATTACTGATATACCCCTTGGAGAACTCTCTATAATTTTTATTTCACCCTCATAATCGGGATCAATTACCCTAGGACTTATCATAAGTCCTTTTAGAGTACAAGAACTGCGTCCTAATAATAAGCCTACTGTTCCTTGGGGAAGAGGTCCTTTTACTCCTGTGGGAATGATTTGAACTCCCATCTCTGGAGTTAGTACTGCTCTGGCAGA
This sequence comes from Spermophilus citellus, assembly GCF_964194105.1. Taxonomy (NCBI): domain Eukaryota; kingdom Metazoa; phylum Chordata; class Mammalia; order Rodentia; family Sciuridae; genus Spermophilus; species Spermophilus citellus. The sequence goes on along the minus strand of NC_138182.1, from coordinate 1,308,649 downwards.
GGAGCAGATGTCCAGCCCTGCGCTCCCTCTGGTTTGTCTAATAAGTGATCTAATGGATAATGTGTCCTGGGCACTAGCCTGATGGTGTTGCTGGGTTCCTCCAATGCCCCGTATATTTGTGGTCGTGGGCCCCAGAGCATTGGGCCCCCCATCAGTTTTTTGGCAATGGAGTCCAATGTTTTCCTCCACGATATCGTGGGTAAACACCTGGTCCTTGTCCGTTTTTTGACAACGGAGTACCCTCTACAGTAGTATGAGAATGGCATTCATTAGCCCACTGTCTCCCTCTTCGGCATCGTGGGAAAATATCCAGTATTCTACCCCTTTGATCATACAGTTTTATTAAACCCGCCTCCTATGGAGCAACTCCTTTTAAAATGTCCTGTTTGTCCACAATTGTAGCATGTTTCTGGCCTGGCACCTAAAGCCTGTTGTACTGCAGCTGCCAAGGCTTGCCCCTGTTCATTAATGTCTCTACATAATTTAATATATGTGTTTAAATCTCCATGTTTCCATGGTCTAATGGCCTCCCTGCACCATCTATTTGCTTGTTCATAGGCTAGTTGTTTTATTAATGGCATCGCTTATTCTACATCCCCAACTAGTAGCTGTTTGTATAAGCCTATCTACAAATTCAGTGTAAGTTCGTTAGCTCCTTGTATTACCTTAGATAATTGACCTTGTAAATCTCCATGCCCCTATAATGTTTTCCATGCCCTAACCGTGGCTGAAGCGACTTGTGAGTATATGGCAGGATCATATCTAATTTGTTGCAGCTGACCCTCATAAGGTCCCTCTCCTAACAACATATCTAGATTTCTCTGAGGATAACCGGCTGCTGCATTTCGCCTAGCCGTCTCCGTGCAAAATTCCTGATTGCCAACCTTCCATAACAGATATTGTCCTCCATGTAGCACAGCTTTGCACATACTAGTCCAATCTGCTGGTGTCATGTTCAAGTGGGTAATGGATTCAACCATGCTTACAGTGAAGGGTGCTTGGGGACCATAGATTGTTACAGCCTCTTTTAGCTGCTTCACTGTTTTGAAATCTAAAGCATGGTGAAGTCGCTGTCCTCCTGCCGCCTCAAATACAGGGCATGCTAATCTTTGAAGTCCTGTCTCAGGATCCCATCTATCAACTAGGGGGGTTGAGGGCCACTCAGCATATGTTGTCTCCATAGGTGGAGCTGTTGGTTGGACACTTACGCCCTCTGGTGATAGAAAGGTGTTAGTAGCATCCTCCCGTTGTAACTTGTCCCCTGATAGCCTTTCCTTCTCTAAACTCTCTTCCCCTGTCTAACTCAAGAGACTTCCACTTTTACTTGATCTAATATGTCTTCTCCTTGACTAAGCAAACAAGATTGTATCAACGTCCATAATGGTAATGTGCCAAGTGGCAGACTTCCTGGGCTTTCCTTTTCTATCCTTTTTGAATCTTCACCATGATGGTTCCATTGTGACATATTTAACAGCCCCTCTTTAATGAACCATGGGCTACACATTTGTATCGTCTTAACGTATGCCCTAACTGTTCTTGATTTTACTGAGATGCCTCCTTCCTCTAGTAATTTAGTTAACACCCTTTCGGTTAGGTTTTTACTAATTTTTAATTTCACATTTCTCCTACAAAGATAACGCAACCCAACAAGATAACACAAAACAAAACCGAAACAGAATGAAAAAAAGGAACAAAAAAATCGTTGTATCAATTTTCCTATTTTCTTGGAATGTATTTTCGTGGTCTATCTCTATCTCTTCATCAGGGCCGAACAACTTCAAACCTTGAGCCAACCATTTTTCCCAGTTTGCCTGAGAAAGTTCTAGGGACAGGCAGCTTGGAACAAAAACAAAACAAATCAAAACAAGAACACATTGTTTTTTGAAATGGCCACCAATTCTCTCGCCCTGCCCTCAGGGGCGAGTAGTTTCACTTACCCCCATGTTTCAGGCGTTCCCCGTACGGGCTACCAAATGCCGCAGTCTGGCTGGGCACAAATAACCGGGAGGTCACGAGCCACTTGTAGATTCAAGCAGGAACGAACTTTATTCCCGAACCCCAGCGAACTCCACTCAAATTCTGTGAGAACTCAACAGGAACTCAACAGGAACTCCGCAAGAACTCAAAAGTAGCAGGCACCCGGGGTAGCAGGAGCCACCCCTCTGGGAAAATGCCAGGCACCATCTTGACCTGGCCGTGGCTCTCAACGATTATGACCAATAGGCCATGTTTCAGTCACCCAGCCTTGAGGTCAAGAAAGCAGGCTAGGTGCACAAGTCTACCTTCCACCTTCCCCAAGATCTTAACTGAGAAGACAGAAAAGCTACTAAATTATAATGAAATGAATGAATGAATAAAACTAGAGTTTCATCAAAAAGAGGGGAGAGACAGCAGCAGACCAGAGAGTCAGAAAAATTCTAGAGGATAAAAAATAAACTGAATCGATCATCACACGAAAAAGTAGCAGAAAAAGCCACAATCCAGATAGAGGACCTGGGAAGCAGGCCTCTGAGAAGGCCTCTGAGCAGCACCCAGGTGGCACACAGAGAAAGCCAGGCTCGCCCACCAACAGTCGGCCGTTTGTATCAACACCCCTAGACAAAGATGGCGCTGGCCTCCACCCCCTTCAGAAATACCACTAAACTGAGAATAAGGCAATTATTTAAAAAGGCATAGACCACAAGGGCAAAGAATCGTAGCAGAAATGAAGTCCAAGACTGGTTCACAAACTGTGAAGAGGTGCATGACTGATAGGAAGGCAGCAGAAGTGAAATCCAAGGTCAGCCAGGACTGGGAACAGATGCCAAGAAGAAATACAGTGCCCTCCACAGTGCCAGGGAGGCTCGGAAGGGGCAGGAACTCGTCGTCCTCTCAAGATGGCCACCACAGGGCAGACGGAGCGGCTAGCAGGGCAGAGGTCGGCAAACCAACACCATCATGCCCCACCCACCACAGTCCCTCAGAGTGCTGTGACAAAGCTGTGCCCCTACTAGACCTACATGACCAAGCATCCCGGGAGCCTGAGTGAAGGAAGGACACAGCAGAGGGGACTCGTTAGATCTAGATGTCACCTAGAAGAAACCACCCAGAATATAATAAAGACAGTTAAAAATAAAAGGACAAGAAAAGGCAGATCACTCAAACTCTGTTCAGAACAAATATGAACCAGGTAGGAACCAATAGGCAAAACAAACTAGACCCAGAAAGTCCATCAGGACACAGGAGGACACTGCACAGAAATAAAAAGCCAATTCACTGGGACAACAACTTCAAGGTACACACTCCTCCTACCAGGGAGTGGGAGGGAGCTTAAGACGCAGGAGGCACATGCAACAGAGGAGACAGAGAAGCACATTCTCAAATATGCTTGGAGAGGCTGGGGCCTGCCTCAGGATGGAGCAAACAGGGGAGAGAAAACCCACTGCTCTAACAACCACGCAGAGTAGCAGGGACTCAGAGCAATGCCCCTGACAAGGACACAGTACGCTGCTCTTCTGTGTGCATGGGAAGGGTCTGTCAGCACAGACCAGATCAGGGGTCACAAAACCACCTTTATTTTTTTTTTTTGGGGGGGGGATGCTTGTATTAGCAAAACAACTAGAAAATTAATGCTTTTTTTGGACAGGTTTCGTTTTTCCTATTCTTTTATTTTATTGGTTGTTCAAAACATTACAAAGCTCTTGACATATCATATTTCATACATTAGATCCAAGTGGGTTATGAACTCCCATTTTTACCCCAAATACAGATTGCAGAATCACATCGGTTACACATCCATTTTTACATAATGCCCTATTAGTGACTGTTGTATTCTGCTGCCTTTCCTATCCTCTACTATCCCCCCTCCCCTCCCCTCCCATCTTCTCTCTCTACCCCATCTACTGTAATTCATTTCTCTCCTTGTTTATTTTCCCATTCCCCTCACAACCTCTTATATGTAATTTTGTATAACAATGAGGGTCTCCCTTCATTTCCATGCAATTTCCCTTTTCTCTCCCTTTCCCTCCCACCTCATGTCTCTGTTTAATGTTAATCTTTTTCTCCTGCTCTTCCTCCCTGCTCTATTCTTAGTTGCTCTCATTATATCAAAGAAGACATTTGGCATTTGACAAAACCACCTTTAGAACACGAAATAACTAGAAATTATTCAAAGCAAAATCTGCAACACTAACAAAATTAAACTAGAAATGAATAACATGGTATATGAAAAATCTCCAAGTATCTGGAGGTCAATTAGCACATGATATGTGGGCCAAAAAGAAAGCCTCAAAGGAAATCAGAAAATTCACAGAAAATGAAAATATAATGTATCACAAAATGTACTAAACATATAATACTACAGCACTTAGAGGGAGATTTACAACATGAAAGGACAAGGAAGACATAAAAGAGAGATCTCAAATCAACAACCTCAGTTTACACAATAAAATCCAGAAAAAATGTATGCATTAGGTAATACTAAAATTTAGAGCAAAACCAATCAAATTTAAAACAAACATAGAAGGAAAAAAAATAACAAATCCAAAAGTTGGGTTCTTTATAAAAAAGAAAGAAAAAATAAGGTAGGATTGATAAACCTCTACCAGAATGACCAAGAGAAACAAGAAGCAAATACAAAAACAAAAGAGGGGAAGGAATATTGGCACTGATCCCACAGAAACTCAAGAGGTAATGAGGGCTAAATCATTTATGAAGATACTGACACCTCAAGAAGGCAAAGCACAGCTCTCTCTACTGGGGGGTGCAGGCTGCACCTAAGACTTTCTTCCAAAGGGCTCAGGACAGAAGGCGGGAGGGACTGTAAGGAGGAGCATGCCCAGCCCAGCGATCAAGGCTGACACCAACAGGCTCAGGCCCTCTGACAGTCTCCCCTACTAGATGAAGTACCACAAATGCACTTCATCTCTGTGGGCTTTCTCCCAAAAATACATGACCCAGTCAGCCCAGGAGAAAAATATCAGACAAACCAGAACTGAGGCATTCTATGCAGTGACCTTGACCTTCAAAACTGTCAGAATCAGCTGGGCACTGTGGCTCAAGCCTGTAATTCAAGCAATTCATCAGGCTGAGGAGGAGGATCACAAGTTCAAAGTCAGCCTCAACAAAAGCCAGGCACTAAGCAACTCCACAAGACCTTGTCTCTAAATAAAACAATAAAAAAATAGGGCAGGGGATGTGGTTCAGTGGCCGAGTGCCCCTGAATACAATCCCCAGTACCAAAAATAAATAAATAAATACTGTCAGAATCATTATTTAAAAAAAAAAAAGAAAGAAAGAAAGAAAGAAAAGAAAGACTGATTCTGAGAAACCCCAGCATCCACAGAGTCCAGAGGAGCGCAGAGAGACCTGAGGACGAAAGCCCTGTGGCCCATGAGAGGGAACGCTGGAATGCAAGCGGCAGGAGGGTAAGAAAGCAGCAAAACACAGCACAGACTTGTTCATGTGGAAGTGCTCTCTGGGACTGGGGGCTGCAGCCCTGCTGGCAGTGTCCAAGCACGGGAGCGTGGCAGGGCGTGTGGGAACTGTGCGTGTGTCGTATTTATCCACCCCCAAATCACTCTAAAACAAAGTCGCTGCTGCCGCGGTTTGTTTGGATTTTGGTTTTGGTTCACAAATCCTGTCTTCACCGGTCTGGAGTGGGTCCATGCTGTTGATATTTTTTTAAACCTCCATTTTAACTCCTTAGTCTTAAAGATAAGAATAAAACAACTGAAACATTTTTTTTTAAGTTTTTCGTAAATTAGAATGTAAACCTCAACTTACACCACATATGAAAATTAACCCAGATGTACCACACGTAAGAGTAAAGTGTCAGTCCTCTCAGGAAAATAGAAATACAAACAGCAACAAAAAGAAGAAATCTTTAGCATGTGTCAAAGGTTACCAAAATTTTGATCAAGATTATCTGATCATAAACCAAGTTATGATCGGCTTTTTTAATGGACAAACTGACCTTCAAGATTAAAGGCCTCTGCTCTGCACACACACCTATCTGAAGGGCTGCGACGAGGATACTGGAGATGCGAGTGGGAGGAGGGCCAACAGCCACCCCCAGATGCAGATGCACAGTGCACCTGCCTCCAGCAGGGACACCTGGAACAGGGACACCCAGGAGCAGGGACACCCAGGAGCAGGGACCCCCAGGAGCAGGGACCCCCAGGAGCAGGGGGGACACCCAGGAGCAGGGGGGACACCCAGGAGCAGGGGGGACACCCAGGAGCAGGGGGGACACCCAGGAGCAGGGACACCCAGGAGCAGGGACACCCAGGAGCAGGGGGGACACCCAGGAGCAGGGGGGACACCCAGGAGCAGGGGGGACACCCAGGAGCAGGGGGGACACCCAGGAGCAGGGACACCCAGGAGCAGGGGGGACACCCAGGAGCAGGGGGGACACCCAGGAGCAGGGGGGACACCCAGGAGCAGGGGGGACACCCAGGAGCAGGGGGGACACCCAGGAGCAGGGGGGACACCCAGGAGCAGGGGGGACACCCAGGAGCAGGGACACCGCACCCAGGAGCAGGGACACCGCACCCAGGAGCAGGGGGGACACCCAGGAGCAGGGGGGACACCCAGGAGCAGGGGGGACACCCAGGAGCAGGGGGGACACCCAGGAGCAGGGGGGACACCCAGGAGCAGGGGGGACACCCAGGAGCAGGGGGGACACCCAGGAGCAGGGGGGACACCCAGGAGCAGGGGGGACACCCAGGAGCAGGGGGGACACCCAGGAGCAGGGACACCCAGGAGCAGGGACACCGCACCCAGGAGCAGGGACACCCAGGAGCAGGGACACCCAGGAGCAGGGTCACCCAGGAGCGGAGACACCCAGGAGCAGGGACACCCAGGAGCAGGGACACCCAGAAACAGGGTCCCCAGCAGGGGGCCAACAGTGACAGCTGATAGGGACTACACAGAAAGCTCAGGATGAAGAAGTAACAAATGTTCAGTTCAGTAAAATGCTTGTGCCCTCCATAATTGCCTGGTTGCCATTCCCTTGCCCACACCCACCAACCTGCTTAGGCTCCTGTGGGATCCGAGGTGCCGGCACTGGGTGAAACATAGTGCTCTAACACAAAAGGCTGCTCTGGACCTGTGGTATCCAAGCTTTTGGGTTCAGTGCCCCTTTACAATCTCTAGATTCAGGACCCCGCAGAGTTTTTGTCTATGTAGGTTACACCTATCCAGGGTTACCATATTATAAGCCATGACAATTTTAAATCTTGACTTACTTTAACAACTTACAACATAATAGTTAAGTAATTCTATGTATATACTTTAATCTGTAGGTTATGTATAATAACCTAAACAATGCACATGCTCTACACAGTAGTTACAGTGTATTATTTAGGGAATTGATGAAAAGATCTGGACATACTCAGTACAAATGCAAAGTGATCAGTTGAATCTGTGGACCCAAAGCCCACTGATGCGGAGGACCATTTAGACATTTGATAAATATTTCAATTTACCTTTAATATACGTTTCAACATTCATTTAACACTCACTGATTTTCCCAAGAGTATAATTATCATATTCTCAAAAGAAAGATTACATGGTTTTACTCAAAAGCAAGATTACGCATTACACATCATTTACCACTTTAGAAAATCAACAGCAGCTCTGTCCCTAACACTGGACCACCAAGAAAACACTCCTTGCAGTTGGGAGTAGACTCATAGGGGTCTTACTTACTTTGATACTTTGTACACTACAGTCATACCTGAACATTCATGTTGCCATGCTAATCTAAGGTAAACTCCCCTTTATTTTGTGATAGTAAAACCAGACCTGCGTGTGAAATGAAATTACAAAAACATTATGGTAAGAAACCAATGCTGGGGAAGAGGTCAATTCCACTCCCCTCTCTCAGCCTTTCTCCAAGAAGTCTAATTAACCAAGGGTCCCTATCTTTTGGATTGTAAATAACTATCCCAGGAATCTGACTACTCCCTCTTGAAATGTAACAGGTGCCTGGGCAGAGCCTCTCTTCTTACCTGTTTCTGTCAGCATGCTTCATGCTAAAGACCCTGCACAAGGCCTTCAGCCACACAGATTAGGAATTTTTTTAAAAAAGAGGAAAAATACACAATGATGGGATGAGTCTAAGAGGATGGGTCAAATAACCTATAAATATCGTGAAAAATTGTGGATCAGGGCTCAGAATTTGGAGTTTCTGTTTTCCTCTAGGTCCACAGGCATAAAATAAGGTCTGGAATTCTCCTCCTCTCCCAGTGCTGCTTGCTGCTTCTAGACAGGTTTGGGAGGCCGTCACGTCACGTGCCAGCATTTTCCCCTCCTGATAGGTTGAGGCACTGTCGGTCATTCCCCGGATGATCTGGCTACTCTTAAGTTGCTGAAGACGGTAGACCCCGATCTTGAGGGTAGAAATAATACAACCAAATGTGTGTTCATGTGTGCCTTCCTACAGCCCCATGGGTCGAGCTATGCTCACCTGTTTCCCTTGCTCTGTTTGGGACAGAATATTCCATGGAAACGCCCTTTGTGTGTCCCCTTCTCTTACTCTGCCCTTGGGTGTGGCCTACCTAGATGTCAGTCAACCTGCTGACAGCAGACATCATGGAGCTAGACTCAGCCCCCTGAAACCTGACCCCTTGCCTCATTTGAATGGTTTCTCCTCAATAAAAGGGGTCAGCACTCGAGATCACTCTCTCTCTCTTTCTGCAGACCCTTAAGGACAGAGAAGCCGTCACAGCACCCCCAAAGAAAAATGTATTTCTGACTCTTGTGTGGTTATTTCGCACAGCCCCGTTCCCCTAGAGTGACCCTGTTTTAGTCCCAAGCAACATGGCAGATGGGTCTGTTTCCCACAAAAATTTCTCTTTGCCCCATGGGACAACTGAAGATTACAAGGTAAGGAGCACTGAGGCTTACACAGCATTATGAGAGAAGTGCTGCTCTGTCACAGCTGAAGCACGCCACCATCAACCTCACTGATTCCATGAGAGAAATACTGCCTATTCAAAGACACAAGTAGAATGCACTCCAGCAGGGCAGGGATGTGGAAGTGGGGTCTTCACATCACTGGCAGTATGTTGTTTCAAGCAAAGTTACAGGTGCTAGATGTTGGGAAAGTGATGGTCCAGTTTGGATTCTGAATGTCCCCAAAAGGCCCATGTGTTAAAAGCATAGAGGACAGCAGTGTGCTCCAGCACGCATTTGGATGGTGATGAGCAGCCTCACCACAGACCAACGCAACCAACCGATCGTGGACTAGAACCTCCAAAACTGAAGCCGAAATAAAGTTCTTTATAGGTCGATTATCTCAGGTATTCCTCATAGTAACAGGAAGCTGATTGACACATGGGAAATAATGATTATGTTAACTTTATAAAATCATTAAGCAACATTGGCTTCTGAAGGTCCATTGAAGCCAAGTACACATTTTTTTTTTAAGATGCCTTATGGAGGGATGCAGTGGCTCATGCCTATAATCCCAGTGGCTTGGGAGGCTGAGGCAGGAGGATCTCAAGTTCAAAGCCAGCCTCAGCAACTTAGCAAGTCCTTGTCTCAAAATAAAAAATAAAATGGGATGGGAATGTGGCTCAGTGGTTGAGCACCACTGGTTTCAATCCCCAGTAGCAAAAAAAAAAAAAAAAGCCTTATGAAACTTTAATAGGAAATTCACCTTAAAAGTAGCAAGTATCTCTTATGTCTTTATTTCACTGTATTAAAAAGCAACATATTTCAAGAGCATAAAGCCAAGTGTTTGCAACATATCATTAGAAAATGAGGCAATTAAATGCTCTGGGGAGTTAGCAGACAAAATGCCCACTAATTAAATTTTTTAGATGTCAAGTTATAAAGGCAGTAATTAATATTGCTCTTTGCTCAATGACAGAGAAGTTTAAAAGACAGAATAAGGTAAGCTACTAAATACATTTACAAAATGTTGTAGTAAGTAGTAGCATAACGTGCAATGATCAATATCAAAAATGTCCAAGACAGAGCAGAGACTGGCTTCCTGAAATATCTTATTCTGAGAGCCCCTCTGGATCTCACTAAGAGCCTACTGACTCTTGACACGGACACAATCTACACTAGCAGATAAGAGGGCAGAATTTCACTGAAGCATTTCCATCTCCTAGAAGGGGTGAAACTTATAGGTCAATCAAAAAGTCCCAATATAAAGAATTTTTAAGTTTAGAAATGTTACTCTAGCTCATGAGGAAGAACTTTAAAATCCAGTTGTGATGACGACAAGGTATAAATGTGTGGTTTATCCCTGGAAGAAAACACTTTGGAATCACAGAAAAGGAAAACATACGATCAAGGGGGAAAGCCATAACCAGGCACCTCAGTAATCTGACTTCTCCTGATGCGCCTCTGCACTGAAGACCACCAGGGGCTCCGGGGCTGGAACAGTCTGCTCCTCTCAGCCTCACGAAGGCTTCCCTGCCCTCTGCGCAGTCACTTTCCACTGATCGGCCTCCCTGGAAAGTGGGATCTGTGACGGGATTGACTGTATCCTGGTAGCTCCAGCACCTGGTACTGTCCAGGAAGGAGGCCAAGTGGAGCAAGAACCGGATGAAGCCAAATAGGAGTGACACAAAATCATTCATCCTTTGTCCCTTAGGTCACCACGGAGCATTCCACAAGTTACACGCATTAATTGTCATAAACCATGAAAGAAGGTGAACGAGTATTCTCGGCATTTTAAACCTAAGCGGCTTAGCCATCCTTCAAAACGGCTCATCTCTTCGCTGCGGAGCCTCAGGACTGAGTGGCACAGCCGCTTCAACTCCGGTGACGTTCCCTCGCGGTGCGCCGGGTGTCTCCCCGCACCAGGGCCAGGAGGTGACGTCCTGCGCTTCCCCCGGAGCCCTCAGCCCGGGCGGCTCTGCAGCTGCACCGGGGCCGTCGGCCGTGCTCGGCGGCCTCCGCCCCGACAACCCCGGGGCAGCCGAGCCCGCGCCCACCCGGGCGGGAGCAGCCGGGCGCGGGGAAGCGCGCTCTCCGCCGAGCGCCCGGCCGCCGTGGGCGCGAACGCGGCCCTGCGACCCCGGCCCTCGGCCCGGCCCGGCTCCGCCGCCCGCGCCCCGCGCCCCGCGCGCCTCGGCCCTGCCCCGCGACCCCGCCAGGCTCGGCCCTGCCGCCCCGACCCCGGTCGTCTCCGAGCGGCGCGCTGCGGCCTCGGGACGCGCGTACCTTCGCTCCGGCCAAGGATCCGGCAGCACAGGTTCTGCAGCAGCACGTTCGGCGACTTCTGGTCGGGGGTCGCCATCATCGGCCAGTCCTGTGCTCGGCGGCAGCCCCGCGCCCCCGGCTCCTGGGCCCCGGCTACGGCGCCGCCATGTTCGCGGAAGCGGCCCCCGGCGCGCGCTTCCCATAATGCCCCGCGGCCCCGCCGCATCGCGCGTGCGCTGCTCGCCCGCCGCAGGTCCCGGGCCTCCGCCCGCGCGCCGGGGCTCAGGCTGCAGCCCGCAGTCTGCGCGCGGGGTTAAACTGCGCAGGTGGAGGTTGGCGCCACACTTCTGATGGAAACTGTTTAAGGAGTGCACGGCCTTTAACCGTGGGTGCGCCCCTCCTAAGCAGAGGCCGGGGGTCGCGGGCGTGAGCTGAGGGGTAGAATCACCAGCCGCGAACCCCCTCCCCGGTTAACTGTCGTCCTTGGATCCGTACGTGGGCAGAGCAGGCAGTGACCGCGGGGCGTTTGCGGTGTGTCCAGCTGCTTACCCTCGCTGGCACTCTCCGGCCCCGGGGCCAGTGCACTAATGTCCAGCTACCTGAGGGAAGGTCGGGAGACCGGGCTGCGTGGACCAGGAACGCTTCCGACGGGAAGAGCTGGGGCATCATCCCGGCGTTCCCGCCAAGCACGGTCTGCAGCCCAGGGCAGCGTGGTCAGCGAACAGAGCGCGTGTCCTCAACATTAAACCTGGGGATGGTGTCACAGCCTGGTGGAGCGAATCATCACTGCCTGGTGGGGCGTATGGGGCAGCAGAGGAGGACATGCCGTCGTCTGCCTTTTGCTCTAGATCCACTGTCCGTGCTGCCCTGCCCTGCTCTGTGTGGGAGAGAACGCTGGCCTCCTGCAGGGTTCCACCAGAGGAAGCCAGCCTTGGAAACCTGGGAGGAAGAAGAGACCCGCTCATAGCACACTGTCTTTGTGAGGATGAGATGCTTTCTCCCGGGCAACATCTTACTGTCAGCCTATTCTTCGTGGCATGGAGACTGCTCCATCAGAAGCTTCCAGAATGTCACTATGGTGACTAATAGCTCTTCGCACCGTCTTCCCTGCCCTCTGAGCAGTAGGGGCTTTGCCTGCTCATCTCACCAGCCCCAGCCCCCTGCTTCTGTCACCCTCCTAACCAGTTCTGTTTAATTCCTGTGTGGTTTCTGCTTTGGGCTGATACCCAGCACAGTCCTTGGTAGTAAGAGGGACTCTGAGCATTCACAAGCCTTAAGAGGGCATTCCAGGACTGGATTGCTCACAAGTCTAATCTCCAGTGTGTTGACACGTAATCAATGGCACGTGGGTAATCAATGACATGGAGTGTCAAAGTGGTTTATATTATTTTGTGTGGCTGCTGGTTGGTAGGAAGACCTTGAAAAATTAAGTAGCTGCTCCAGCCAGGTATTTATGTAGCAGCACGACTACAAAGATTGAGTTGGGACAGGCAGTACAGGAGTGCATTCCAGTTTTGGTCTTTGCATTTCTAACCTCAGGTACAATCACAGAGCTAGGGAGCTCCCATAGCAGCTCTAATAGGATCTCTCGTTTTTGCACCTGCAAAGTAGTCAGAACTGAGGAACAGACCCAAACCTACCTGGCAGTAGGGTAGGAAGCAGACTGAGCACAGTCCTGCCACATCTCATATTAAAGTAGGTCATTAATTGAAAAATGGGGGCTGGGCATATAGCTCAGATGATAAGAGTGCTTGCCTCGAATGCACAAAGCCCTGGGTTCAGTCCCCAGCACCCCCACCAAAAAAAAAAAAAGAAGAAGAGTACTTGATTAATTGAAAAGTGGGACCCTGAGGATTAATTTAGACATTGGCTAAAACATGAAATCCAGAATACTCATCTTCAGTGGTCTGCTCAGCCACTTTACGGAGACAGACCTGCCTTTCTCTGAGTCCAGGAACAACCAGCATGGCTATTCTCATCATAAGTAAGTTAAAATGAAATTTCAAAGAAAGAAAGAAAGGGTAGGCAGACAAAAATCACAGAAGATGAGCAGAAAACCAATTTTTATATGGTATTTAAATCCAACTATACTAATAACTACAGCAAAAATCATGGAATGAAGCATCGAATTAAAATCAGAGACTGGCTGGGCATGGTGCACCTGTAATCCCAGCAACTCAGAAGGCTGAGGAAGGAGGATTGCAAATTAAAGGTCAGACACAGCAACTTACCAAGGTCTTAAGCAGCTTAGTGAGGCCCTGTCTCAAAACAATAAATAAAAAGGGCTAGAGATGTGACTCAGTAAAGCACGCCTGGGTTTAGTCCCTAGTTCCAAAAAAAAAAAAAAAAGGCAAGACTGTCAGAGTAGGTTTTAAAAAGTTGGCCTTAGGGGCTGGGGTTGTAGCTCAGTGGTAGGGCACTTGCCTACACAGATGACGTCCTGGGTTCAATCCTCAACACCACATAAAGATAAATAAATAAAAGATATTGTGTCCGTCTACAACTACAAAAGAATTTTTAAAAAGTTGGCCCTAGTTATGTGCTAAATATAAGATGTTTCCTAATAGAAAGACAAACATTGAACCGAAGTGGGCGGAGGAAAGAAGCACCATGACAGCAGCCAAGTTTCGCAAGGCCAAACAGTACATTGACATTGGACAAAACAGGCTTCAAGATGGGCAGTCTCACCAGAGGCAAAGAAGAAGGTTCTGTAATAACCAAAGGGTCAGTTTGTAAATGTGTAAGTGCCTGACGGCAAAGCTGCAAGAGGCAAGAGGGAGTTCCAGAGGCGAGTGAGGCCGAAGCATCGCCTCTGCACACACATGGTGTAAAGCAGGGTGAGGCGGCAGGTTCAGCCAAGTCGGGGCCTAGAAATCCACCAGACAGGTAATACTGAGAGAAGCCGTCCACCAGAGCACTTGCAGGCCTCTGGCTGGGCTACTCCAGCTCCAGCACACAGCATGGTCAGCGAGGACCATGGTGGTCCTCAGAGAGCAGACTCCACTGGGCCAAGAAATTAAAACCCATGGCTCTGCCAGAGAAGAAGGGTTTGTTAGCGAATAGGCAGGAGAACACCCCAGCCACACTAGCCAAGGCTGGGGTCCCACTGGGTACCGGTGGCAGGCCAGACTTTCAATGCTGTGATGGCTAACTTTGTGGGTCAGCTTGCCTGGGCCACATTGCCCAGATACTGGTTCAGATTTATTCTGGGCATGTGTGAGAATAAGGCAGCAGGTTTTGAATGAAGCACATAACCCTCCCTAGCAGGATGGAGCCCAATCTGGTCCGCAGAAGGCCTCAATAGGACAAAAAAACGGACTTCCCCTAAACAAGAGAGCTTCTGTGGCAGGCAGTTGATCCTTGTGGCCAGCCTGACAGCCCACTTGGAGATTTCAGACTTGCCAGCCCCCACCACCATGCAGACAGCCTCTTTCTGTCTTCTGTGCTTTTAGTCAGATTGTCACTGCTGTGACCAAAAGACCCTACAAGAACAATTATAGGAAAAAAGCTTATTTGGGGCTCACAGTTTCAGAGGTCTCAGTCTGTAGATGGATGACTCCATTCCTCAGGGCCTGAGTGAGGCAGAACATTATGGTGGAAATGTGTGGCAGAGGAGAGCAGATGGGAATATGGCATCAGGAAACAGCAACTCCACTCACCAGGGACAAAATATAAGCCCCAAAGACACATCCGCAATGACCTGCCTCCTCCAGCCACACCCCACCTGCCTACAGTTACCACCCAGCTAATCCCTACTGGGATTAATGTACTGATCAGGTTAAGGCTCTCATAGTCTGACCCTTCCAGCTCTACCCCTTGCATAGACTCACACTCGAGCTTTTGGGGGATGCCTCACATGTAACCATAACATATGAACACACACAGTGTAATGTCTGAGATGAGCTTCCCATAAATATCTCACTGACAAGGAAGCCATGTGAGAGACGTTGACAGAACAGCAAACCCAGAGGATATGTGGAAACTGCTGTGACTACAATCCAGCCTACACACAGATCCAGGAGCAGAATGAAATTTTTCTGGCTTTGTCCAAATTGGGGCTTGTGCATATGTTATGCAAAAACAGGGACAAGACCTAAGAAACCAGGCTAAAAAATTAAAATGAAAATTAAAAACAGGAAAATCTGCAGCTACACAAACGGTGAGACCATTGCCGCAGCCTGAGTCCAGGACATGCACAGATCTGCGCACTCAATGAGAAAGCCCGCGTCGCCCCAGGGCCTGGGGGTGCCAGAGGATGTCAGTGGAGGTGATGGCAAAGCTCTGACAGTGCCTTGTGCTGCACCAGCTCCTTCAAGACACAGGCTACTGCAGCTAAAAGATAACCTGAGCAACCCTGGAGCTGCCAAGGACACGGGGTTTAATAAAAGAAATGCCAGCAGGCCTCATGGCCCTTCACCAGTAGCTGAGGACCAGCAGCTAGGGACCAGCTCACACAGGCTCTCCCAGAAGCTTACAGGTGAGGAATGTTTCCTGCTGCAGTTTGCTTACGTGTACCCTGAAGGCAAGGTGTACAGGGTTTGGTCTCCAGTCCCTGGTGCCATTGGGAGGTGGTGGAACCTTAAGGACCTGGATGTAGTGGGAGGAAGGGAGGTCACTTGAAGGGCCTCTTGCTTTCACTCTGCTCCCCGGCTGCTAGGAGGTGAGCATTCTCCCCACCACATACTTCCTCGCAGGCCCAAAGCAAGGAGCCAGGGACCACAGGTTTAATTCCTAAAACAAAAGAAACCTTCCATCCTCTTAAGTTTTCTGAGGTGTTTTGTCACAACAATGGAGAGCTGACTCTCACAGCTCCCTGACTCACTCCACAAGGGCAGAATTACACCAAAATCCAAAAAGTCATTGTAGGAAAGAAAATTAGCCTCCACTCCCTGTTAACCTAGATGCCAAAATTCTAAACTAAATTTTAACCAATCAAATTGAATGATTGGTAAAAAGATCAACACATGAGCAAGTGAGCTCTACGCTAGCGTTAGGGTTTGAACTGTGCCCCTAACTTTATACACTGAAATCTGAACTTCAATGTGGCTGTGTTGGGAGATGCAGCCTTTAAAAAGGAGATTAGGTTAAACGATGTCATAGGAGTGGGGCCCCAATCATATGGAACTAGTGGATTTTAAAAATAAAGCTTATTGAGTATATTTAAGGGATATTATGGGAGGGACACCTGTGGATAGTAAAGTGCTTACTTGGGTGAAGCAGATCAACGCGCTCATCTGCTCACGTAGTTACCCCGTTTTGTTTCTTTTATGGCAAGAGCAGCTAAAATCTTTTTAATTTGTTCTTTTTAGTAATACATGACAATTGACTGTATTTTGGTAAATTTTACGTACATAGAGTTGTTTTATTCTATTTAGGATCCTACTCTTGAGGTTGCACATGATGCAGATTCACGTGGTCACGTATGCAAAAGCCAGGCTACAGAGTTATGTCCAACCCATGTAGAGGAGCCTCACCTCCTGTGCTCCTCACCGTGCACTTGGTCACCTACACATCTGCCACTTAGTGTCCTCTGGCCCACATCTTCCCACTTCCTCCCCCCCACCACCTCTGATAGCCACAGTTTGTTTACTATCTCTGTATACTGGAATTTTGCTTTGTAGAATTCATTTCTAAGTAATATCAGGCAATGCTCCTCTTTCTTTATCCGCCTCATTTTACTTGGAATAATGCCCTACAGGCTCGGCCACTTGTGGCAAATGACAACATAGGGCTCTTTGCGGGGCTGAACTCTGTTCCACCATGTGGAACATATCTCTGTCTGTCGGGGCAGTTAGGTTGTTTCCATTTCTGGCTGTTGTGACTGGAGCTGCAGTGAACCTGGGAGTGTGGGTCTTCACGAGCTGGTGCTTTCACCTCCTGTGGGTGGTGACCCAGAAGAGGGACATCAGGTCACATGGGATGGGAGGGGTTCTGTGCTTAATTTATTGAGAATCTCCTTATGATTTCCGTAAGACAGTAGCAATAGGCCTGATGTCCTCGTAAGAAGAACCAGAGCACAGACAGCTCACTCTACCTCTGCCCCACACACACTGAGGACAGGGTATGAGGTATGGGGATGAGGTGAGACAGTGGCTGTCTGCAAGCCAGGAAACAGGGCCTCCCCAGACCCAACCCTGCTCACACCTTGAACTTGGACTTCCAGCTTCCACAGCTGGGAAGCAATAAATTTCTGTTGTTTAAGCCACTCAGCCTGTGGTGATTTGTTATGGCAGCCTGAATTGATGGATACACCCAGCCACGTAAGGCTGATTAAACATTCAAGACTCAATGTAATTAATATTATTAAAAATCTACAGAAAAACTGTTAGATCATCTCAATCAATGCAGACCCTTTACCAAACATCTGAAATCCATCCTTTTTTTTTTTTAAGTACTAGGTATTGAACGCAGAGATGACCTGCCTCTAAGCTGCTGAGCACATCCTCAACCCTTTCTTTCTTTTTTTTTTAGAGCAACATTTTCATTTTATTTTAAAATACATCTCTGTGGAATTTATACTAGTATGTTATAGGAAAACAAACAAACAAACAAAAAAGGTGTACTGCCATTATTTATCTTGGAGCAAATAGTTATGTAACCATCATTTCAATCAATAAAGAGCACATTACCAAGATCCCCCTTTTCTCCTTCACTCTTTAACATTAAAGAAGAATTCTGACTTTTATGATATTTGCTTCTTTTTTATTGGTTGTTCAAAACATTACATAGTTCTTGATATATCATATTTCACACTTTGATTCAAGTGGGTTATGAACTCCCATTTTTACCCCATATACAGATTTCAGAATCACATCAGTTACACTTCCACTGATTTACATATTGACATACTCATGTCTGTTGTATTCTGCTGCCTTTCCTATCCTCTACTATCCCCCCTCCCCTCCCCTCCCCTCCCCTCTTCTCTCTCTACCCCCTCTACTGTAATTCATTTCTCCCCCTTGTATTATTTTTCCCTTTCCCCTCACTTCCTCTTGTATGTAATTTTGTATAACCCTGAGGGTCTCCTTCCATTTTCAAGCAATTTCCCTTCTCTCTCCCTTTCCCTCCCACCTCTCATCCCTGTTTAATGTTAATCTTCTTCTCATGCTCTTCGTCCCTACTCTGTTCTTAGTTACTCTCCTTATATCAAAGAAGACATTTGGCATTTGTTTTTTAGGGATTGGCTAGCTTCACTTAGCATAATCTGCTCTAATGCCATCCATTTCCCTCCAAATTCTATAATTTTGTCATTTTTTAATGCAGAGTAATACTCCATTGTGTATAAATGCCACATTTTTTTATCCATTGGTCTATTGAAGGGCATCTAGGTTGCTTCCACAGTCTTGCTATTGTGAATTGTGCTGCTATGAACATCGATGTAGCAGTGTCCCTGTAGCATGCTCTTTTAAGGTCTTTAGGGAATAGACCCAGAAGGGGAATAGCTGGGTCAAATGGTGGTTCCATTCCCAGCTTTCCAAGAAATCTCCATACTGCTTTCCTAATTGGCTGCACCAATTTGCAGTCCCACCAACAATGTACAAGTGTACCCTTTCCCCCACATCCTCGCCAGCAGCACTTGTTGTTGTTTGACTTCATAATGGCTGCCAATCTTACTGGAGTGAGATGGTATCTTAGGGTGGTTTTGATTTGCATTTCTCTGACTGCTAGAGATGGTGAGCATTTTTTCATGTACTTGTTGATTGATTATATGTCCTCCTCTGAGAAGTGTCTGTTTAGGTCCTTGGCCCATTTGTTGATTGGGTTATTTGTTATCTTATTGTCTCATTTTTTGAGTTCTTTATATACTCTGGATATTAGGGCTCTATCTGAAGTGTGAGGAGTAAAGATTTGTTCCCATGATGTAGGCTCCCTATTTACCTCTCTTATTGTTTCTTTTGCTGAGAAAAAAACTTTTTAGTTTGAGCAAGTCCCATTTGTTGATTCTAGATATTAACTCTTGTGCTATGGGTGTCCTATTGAGGAATTTGGAGCCCGACCCCACAGTATGTAGGTCGTAGCCAACTTTTTCTTCTATCAGATGCCTTGTCTATGATTTGATATCAAGCTCCTTGATCCATTTTGAGTTAACTTTTGTGCATGGCGAGAGAAAGGGATTCAGTTTCATTTTGTTGCATATGGATTTCCAGTTTTCCCAGCACCATTTGTTGAAGATGCTATCCTTCCTCCATTGCATGCTTTTAGCCCCTTTATCAAATATAAGAAAGTTATAGTTTTGTGGGTTGGTTTCTGTGTCCTCTATTCTGTACCATTGGTCCACCCGCCTGTTTTGGTACCAGTACCATGCTGTTTTTGTTACTATTGCTCTGTAGTATAGTTTGAAGTCTGGTATCGCTATACCACCTGATTCACACTTCCTGCTTAGCATTGTTTTTGCTATTCTGGGTCTTTTATTTTTCCATATGAATTTCATGATTGCTTTCTCTATTTCTACAAGAAATGCCATTGGGATTTTGATTGGCATTGCATTAAACCTATAGAGAACTTTTGGTAATATCGCCATTTTGATGATGTTAGTTCTGCCTATCCATGAACAAGGTATATTTTTCCATCTTCTAAGATCCTCTTCTATTTCTCTCTTTAGGGTTCTGTAGTTTTCATTGTATAAGTCTTTTACCTCTTTTGTTAGGTTGATTCCCAAGTATTTTATTATTTTTGAGGATATTGTGAATGGAATGGTTGTCCTCATTTCCATTTCAGAGGATTTGTCGCTGATATACAGGAATGCCTTTGATTTATGAGTGTTGATTTTATATCCTGCCACTTTGCTGAATTCATTTCTTAGCTCTAATAGTTTCTTTGTAGACCCTTTTGGGCCTGCTAGGTATAGAATCATGTTGTCTGCAAATAGTGATAATTTAAGTTCTTCTTTTCCTATTTTTATGCCTTTAATTTCTTTCATCTGTCTAATTGCTCTGGCCAGTGTTTCGAGAACTATGTTGAACAGAAGTGGTGAGAGAGGGCATCCCTGTCTTATTCCAGATTTTAGAGGGAATGCCTTCAATTTTTCTCCATTCAGAATGATGCTAGCCTGAGGCTTAGCATAGATTGCTTTTACAATGTCGAGGTATGTTCCTGTTATCCCTATTTTTTCGAGAGCTTTGAACATAAAGGGATGCTGTACTTTGTCAAATGCTTTTTCCGCATCTATAGAGATGATCATATGGTTCTTATTTTTAAGTCTATTGATGTGGTGAATAACATTTATTGATTTCCGTATATTGAACCAGCCTTGCATCCCAGGGATGAATCCTACTTGATCATGGTGTACAATTTTTTTGATATGATTTTGTATCCAATTCGCCAGAATTTTATTGAGGATTTTTGCATCTAGGTTCATTAGAGATATTGGTCTGTAGTTTTCTTTCTTTGAAATGTCTTTGTCTGGTTTAGGAATCAGGGTGATGTTGGCCTCGTAGAATGAATTTGGAAGTTCTCCCTCTTTTTCTATTTCCTGAAATAGCTTGAAAAGTATTGGTATTAGTTCCTCTTTAAAGGTTTTGTAAAACTCTGCTGTATACCCATCCCGTCCTGGGCTTTTCTTAGTTGGTAATCTATTGATGGTTTCTTCTATTTCCTCTATTGTTATTGGTCTGTTTAGGTTGTCTATATCCTCCTGACTCAATCTGGGCAGATCATATGACTTAAGAAATTTATCGATGCCTTCACTATCTTCTATTTAGGATTCAAAATAATTTCTGATTATCTTCTGTATTTCTGAAGTGTCTGTTGTGATATTGCCTTTTTCATTCTGTATGCTAGTAATTTGAGTTCTCTCTCTTCTCTTCGTTAGCATGGCTAAGGGTCTGTCGATCTTATTTATTTTTTCAAAGAACCAACTTTTAGTTTTATCAATTTTTTCAATTGTTTCTTTTGTTTCGATTTCATTAATTTCAGCTCTGATTTTAATTATTTCTTGCCTTCTACTTCTTTTGCTGTTGTTTTGCTCTTCTTTTTCTAGGATTTTGAGATGAAGTATGAGATCATTTATTTGTTGGTTTTTTCTTTTTTTAAGGAATGAACTCCATGCAATGAATTTTCCTCTTAGAACTGCTTTCAATGTGTCCCATAGATTCCGATATGTTGTGTCTGTGTTTTCATTTATCTCTAAGAATTTTTTAATTTCCTCCTTAATGTCTTCTAAAACCCATTGATCATTCAGTAACCTATTTTTTATTCTCCAAGTGATGCATGATTTTTCCTTCCTTCTTTTATCGTTGATTTTCAGTTTCATTCCATTATGATCAGATAGGATGCATGGTATTATCTCTATTCCTTTATATTATCTAAGAGTTGCCCTATGACATAATATATGATCTATTTTTGAGAAGGATCCATGTGCTGCTGAGAAAAAAGTGTAACTGCTTGATGTTGGGTGGTATATTCTATATATGTCAATTAAGTCTAGGTTGTTAATTGTGTTGTTGAGTTCTATAGTTTCCTTATTCAACTTTTGTTTGGAAGATCTGTCCAGTGGTGAGAGAGGTGTGTTGAAGTCTCCCATGATTATTGTATGGTGGTCTATTAGACTCTTGAACTTGAGAAGAGTTTGCTTGATGAACATAGCTGCACCATTGTTTGGGGCATATATATTTATGATTGTTATGTCTTGTTGGTGTATGGTTCCCTTGAGCAGTATGTAGTGTCCCTCTTTATCCCTTTTGATTAACTTTGGCTTGAAATCTATTTTATTAGATATGAGTATGGACACTCCTGCTTGTTTCCGAAGTCCATATGAGTGATATGATTTTTCCCAACCTTTCACCTTCAGTCTATGTATGTCTTTTCCTATCAAATGTGTCTCCTGTAGGCAGCATATTGTTGGGTCATGTTTTGTGATCCATTCTACTAGCCTGTGTCTCTTAATTGGTGAGTTTAAGCCATTAACATTTAGGGTTATTATTGAGATATGGGTTATCCTTCCAGCCATATTTGTTTATTTATGTTACTGAATATGGTTTGTTTTCCTCTTTGATTATTTTCCCCCCTTTACTGTCCTACCTCCCACTGTTGGTTTTCATTGTTATTTTCCATTTCCTCTTCCTGTAATGTTTTGCCGAGGATTTTTTGGAGAGATGGTTTTCTAGCTGCAAATTCTTTTAACTTTGTTTATAGTGGAAGGTTTTAATTTCATCTTCCATCCTGAAGCTTAATTTCACCGGATACACGATTCTTGGTTGGAACTCATTTTCTTTCAGTGTTTGAAATATGTTATTCCAGGATCTTCTAGCTTTCAGAGTCTGTGTTGAGAGATCAGCTGTTATCCTGATTGGTTTACCCCTAAATGTAATCTGCTTCCTTTCTCTTGTAGCTTTTAAAATTCTCTCCTTATTCTGTATGTTGGGCATCTTCATTATAATGTGTCTAGGTGTGGATCTCTTATGATTTTGCACATTTGGCGTCCTGTAGGCTTCTAGGATTTGGGATTCTGTCTCGTTCTTCAAGTCTGGGAAGTTTTCTCGTAGTATTTCATTGAATAGATTGCTCATTCCTTTGGTTTGGACCTCTATACCTTCCTGTATCCAATGACTCTTAAGTTTGGTCTCTTTATGTTATCCCATATTTCTTGGATGTTCTGCTCATGGTTTCTTAACAGTTTTGCTGAGCTGTCTATGTTCTTTTCAAGTTGAAATACTTTGTCTTCATTGTCTGATGTTCTATCTTCTAAGTGTTCTACTCTGCTGGTAGTATTCTCAATTGAGTTTTTAAGTTGGTTTATTGCTTCCTGCCTTTCTAGGATTTCTGTTTGTTTGTTTTTTATAACCTCTATCTCCCTGTATAGTTGATCTTTTGCTTCCTGGATTTGTTTATGTAATTCATTGTTGAAGAGATCTTTCATTGTCTGATTTTGCTGTCTAATGTCTTCCTTGAGACTCCAGATCATCTGAAGCATGTATCTCCTGAATTCTTTATCTGACATTCCATCTGCTGCAGATATTACCTCTTCTAACATTGAGTTGACCTGCATTGCTTGTGGTCCTTTCTTTCCTTGTCTCTTCATACTGTTCGCGTTTCTTTCTGCTTGGTGAAACTGTTGTGTTATTGAATTTTCCCCCTATATATTTGTATTACTCTTGTATAGTTGCAAAGTCTCCCGCGCAGGCGCGGGCAGGGGCTCTGCTCCTCCTCCAATTGGGGCAATGTGCCTACGACATTGGCAGGCCGCTTCGCCTGTTCTGCTGGTTGGTAGCAGGTGCGCCTACCTTGCAGGCGCGGGCGGCAGCTCTGCCCCTCTGCGGGCCGCTAGGCCTGTCCTGTCGGTGGTCGCAGTTCCGCCTCCTTTGCAGTCGCGGGCAGCGGCTCTGCCCCTCTGAAGGCCACTGGGCCTGTTCTGCCGATGGGTCGCAGGTCCACCTACCTTGCAGGCGCGGGCGGCGGCTCTGCCCCTCTGCGTGTCGCTGGGCCTGTTCTGTCAGTGGTCACAGTTCCGCCTACCTTGCAGGCACGGGGGGGGGGGCATCTCTGCCCCTCCGCAGGCCGCTGGGCCTGTTCTGCTGGTGGGTCACAGGTCCGCCTATCTTGCAGGCGCGGGAGGCGGCTCTGCCCTTCTGCAGGCCACTGGGACTGTTCTGTCCCAAGTGGGGTGGCTCTGCCCCTCTGCGGGTTCCTGGGCCTATTCTGCCGGTGGGTCACAGGTCCGCCTATCTTGCAGGCGCGGGAGGTGGCTCTGCCCTTCTGCAGGCCACTGGGACTGTTCTGTTGGTGGGTCGCAGGTCCGCCTGCCTTGCAGGCAAGTGGGGTGGCTCTGCCCCTCTGCGGGTTCCTGGGCCTATTCTGCCAGTGGGTCGCAGGTCCACCTACCTTGCAGGCGTGGTTGGCAGCTCTGCCCCTTGTGGGCCACTGGGCCTGTTCTGTTGATGGTCACAGTTCTGCCTACCTTGCTGGCGCGGGGGGAGGGGGCAGCTCTGCCCCTCAGCAGGCCGCTGGGCCTGCTCTGCTGGTGGGTCACAGATCCGCCTACCTTGGAGGCGCGGGGGGAGGGCGCGGCTCTGCCCCTCAGCAGGCTGCTGGGCCTGATCTGCTGGTGGGTTGCAGGTCTGCCTACCTTGCAGGCGCGTCGGGCGGCTCTGTCCCTCCGCGGGTTGCTGGGCCTACTCTGCTGGTGGGTCGCAGGTCCGCCTACTTTGCAGGTGTTGTTGGCAGCTCTGCCCCTCCACAGGCCACTGAGCCTGTTCTGTTGGTGGTCACAGTTCCGCCTACCTTGCTGGCGCGGGGGGAGGGGGTAGCTCTGCCCCTCCGCAGGCCGCTGGGCCTGGTCTGCTGGTGGGTCGCAGGTCTGCCTACCTTGCAGGCGTGTGGGGCGGCTCTGCCACTCCGCAGGTTGCTGGGCCTGACCTGCCGGTGGGTCGCAGGTCCGCCTACCTTGCAGGCGCAGGGGGAGGGCACGGCTCTGGCCCTCAGCAGGCCGCTGGGCCTGATCTGCTGGTGAGTCCCAGGTCTGCCTACCTTGCAGGCACGTGGGGCTACTCTGCCCCTCCGCGGATTGCTGGGCCTATTCTGCTGGTGGGTTGCAGGTCCGCCTACTTTACAGGCGTGGCTGGCAGCTCTGCCCCTCCGCAGGCCACTGAGCCTGGTCTGCTGGTGGATCACAGGTCCGCCTACCTTGTAGGCACATGGGTCGGCTCTGCCACTCCCAGGTTGCTGGGCCTGACCTGCCGGTGGGTTGCAGGTCCACCTACCTTGCAGGCGTGGGGGGAGGGCGCACACCTATTTGCATTTAGACAGTTACGCGAAATGGAGGACGTAATGCTTGGGATGAAAGTTGGGGGGAAGGGGAAGGTAGGTGCTCTTGAAAAGAAAGAAGGAAAGGGAGATAGATAGCATAGAGAAGAATGGAAAGAGCAGTAAAACTTAGAAGGGGAGAGAGAGAGGGAAAAGGGAGAGAAAAAAATAAAATGAAAAAGGAAATAAAATTAGGTCTTAGAGATCCATTTTCTTCTCTTCCCATAGGCAAAGCTGTGCCCTCCGGGCTGAGTTTTGCCCTCAATGTGTCGACAGCAATCCCTGTAAGGCGGTTCCTGGGAGTCTCTCAATCCTGTTGGTCCAGAGCCGTTTCACTTCTACGGCCCCTCCTCCCCTTCCTCCTGCCAGCCAGCCAGGTCCTATTCACCGGAGGCAGTTCCCCAAGGATTTGGTTACACTTTCAGCCCCACCGAGTGCTCTATTTCCCTAACTACTGAGCACTCTCTCTGTCATTCATCTAAGCCCCAGTGCTGTGGAGCTGTGGTCTGGGAGTCAATCGTTTAATTTTTCCGGAACCCTTTGGTGGGCACACCTTCAGAATCTGGCAGCTAAGACCATTGGTGTCACTGCTGGTGGTAATAGGAGTTGGGGGTCGAGGATCCCCTCTACTTCCCTCAGCCCCTACAGTCACAACCACTCTTCTGGCGGTAGGAGGAGTTGGGGGTCTGGAGTGTCCTCTGTTTCCCTCCGCCCCTACTGTCACACCCTCTCAGTTCGCAGTTGGGGGAGTTGGGGGTGGGGAGTCTTCTCTGCTTCCCTCTGCCCCTACAGTCACGCCCTCGTCACTGGCAGTAGGGGGAGTTGGGGGTCGAGAGTCCTTTGGCCCTTACGGTCACGCCCACGGAGAGATTTTGAAGTTTCCTGGTTGTTTGTATCTGATGTGGGTGGGAGTCACACACCTGCTAAAGTAGATTCCGCTGGGAAGGAATCTCTTTGGCCAAACTTTGGTGACTTTCCCTCTCTGCTATGGTGGGCCCCTGGCTCCTTGCCGGAGTGTCCGAAGGGAGGGGTGGAACTGGCTTGTCTGTGGTCTGACACAATCTCTGGTTTTAGTTCCCAGTTCACTATTTCATAAAGGGTTGGTTAGATTCCCTTCATGCTGTCTCGGGGGGGGGGGAGCCGTTCGCCGGGTGGTTGGGGCTGTTAGTAGAGCCGGGAGGGCACGGGCTGTCTGCTGGGCCAGGCGGGGACACTTCTCGCTGCGCTGGGCCGCCGGGGGCTGCCTGTAGAGCCGGGCAGCTGCGGTGGCGTGGCCAAGAGCTGGGTGGGCGGGGTGGCCGTTCGCAGAGTGGGCGGGGCCGCCAGGAGAGCCGGGATGGCAGGGGCCATCTGCCGGCCAGGCGGGGACCCCTTTTGCTGAGCCAGGCCACCGGGGAGTGTCTGTAGACCCGGGCAGCTGCGGCCGCATGGCTAAGATCCAGGCGGGCAGGGTGGCCGTTCGCTGAGCGAGAGCGGGGCCTCCCGGGCGAGCCGGGATGGCAGGTGCCGTCTGCCGGTTCGGGCGGGCTGCGCCGCTCTGGGCCGCCGGCCGCTTGCAGAAGCGGCTGGTGGCCACGGGATTGGACCTCTGCACCCGCCAGGGGGGCGCCTGTAGAGCTGGGCAGCTGCGGCGGCGTGGCTAAGAGCCTGGCAGGCGGGGTGGCTGTTGGCAGAGCGAGAGCAGGGCCTCCCGGGAGAGCCAGGATGGTGGGATGGCGGGTGCCGTCTGCGGGTTCGGGCGGGCCACGCCGCTCTGGGCCGCTGGCCGCTTGCAGAAGCGGCTGGTGGCTGCGGGATTGGACCTCTGCGCCCACGTGGCCGGCCAAGATCCACTTGTCTGGGACAAACTGACACTTCTAATAAACCTACCAATTCCCGGCAGGTCCCCTCTTAACGGAATTTTGCTAGAAGTTCCTCAGTAGGTAGCCTGCAGTTGTTCCAATGGGTCTTTCTGATCCCATTAATGTGGAGACATTGGAATCGCTGCTTCCTCGCCGGCAGCCATGTTGCTATAACCCTTTCTTATTGTATCTGGAGGCATGGCTTGCTAAGCTGCCCAGCCTGTTCTCCAACTTGGGATCCTCCTGTCCAAGCCTTCCAAGGAGCTGGGAGCACAGATGTCACTGCACCTGGCTCCATTCCTCACACACACACACACACACACACACACACACACACATGCACATACACACACCCCTCCAAGTTAAGTATGAATAGAGGGTAAGTGCCTTAACCTGGTGAGGACATCTACAAAGCAAAGTTAAAAGGTATGTAGGAGAGGAAGCCTCAATACTCTCCCCCAAAAGTCCCACTGTCCCACCATCAGAGAAGTTTCTAGCCAGGACGTGAAGATAAGAAAAACAAACCGAACGCTTCTATATTGGAAGGGAAGACATTACTAGCATCTTGTTCTGTTTTGTTTTTGTCGTCAGTCTGTATTGGAAATCCCGTAGAGTCTACCAGAAAGCTTCTGGAGGCAGCAAGTGAAATAGCAAAGCTAAAGTTCTATTTCTACATGCTAATAAACAGCAGAAGAAATTAAATTCATAAATACCATTGCAGGTACATCAAAAGCATGAACTAGGGATAAATCTGACAAAAAATGTGCAGGACCTGTACACTCTATACTGGAAATATCTGGGAGAAACCAGAGAAGACCTAAACGAATGGCAAGATGCACCATATTCATGGACCAGAAGGCAGTAAAATTCTTCAGCATGCCAGTCTGAGAGGGAGATTTTTTTGCACTCAAAATCCTAGAAGAGTTTTTTGTAGAAACTGAAGTTAATTATAAGACTAATACAAGAATAGAAAGAATGAAGAATAGAGAATGCTGCTTAGATATAGAATATTTAAGCTTATTATACCTTCATGCAAAGCTTAGTATTTATTAAGCTACCTACTCAAGCTAGTATAATACTGGCTTTGAGATAAAGAGGTCAATGGAAAGGAATAGTTGTTTATGGAATAGTTGTCTACACAGTCAACTGATTTTCAATAAAGATGCAAAGTCGATAAAGAAAAGACATGAAAAAAATCAAAATGCTCATAGATCTAACTGTAAAACAAAAATTCAGAGACCTCTAAATGAAGATTAGAAAACAGGACAAAGATATTTGTGATCTTGAGTTAACCAGAATGTTTTTTATAACAGACAAAAGACCTGGTTTATAAAAATAAAAATTAAGTTAGACTTCATAGAATCAAGAAATTTTTCTTTTTTGGAAGTCAGTGTTAAAAGAAGGAAAATTAAGCCACAGGCTTGGAGAAATTTGCAGAGCATGTGTTGGACAAAGGAATTGTGTTAACAAATGCTCAATAGTCAAATACATGACAAGGCCAACAAACACAACTGAAAATTTAAACCTGAACAAAATACTCCCGTGGATGCTCCACCAAAGACCTGCACATGGCAGATGCATGTCTGGAAAGGTCAGCGTCCCCAGCCCTCAGGGTGAAGGGCTTGCAGCCATCCTGCGGCAGTCGGCAGCCTTCCTAGGAGCCTCCTGGTGGCCAGGATGAACACCCTCTGGCCATTCTAGGGCACAGGCAGTGGTGTGGAAAACCAAGGGAAAGCAGACCCAGGGAGACTGCCATGTTCCACATGGTGCACCATGAACAGCTGCCCACGGGAAGTCAGAGGACTGAGAGTTTGTAACAGAGAATTTAGAGAATAGAACTGGGAAAAAACATAAATGAGGTAAGAAACCACAGTGTGAGCTTCAGAGCAGTTCAGACACAACCAGAAAGAGAAGGAAGTGAAGAGAAACAGAGCAAGGAGGAGGAGGTCTCACACGTGGAAAAGAGCACAGGACACCTGGGGACAGGGAGGCATCATCTGGTGCACCTGGGACTCAGAGGGAGAAGAAAGAAGACAGAAGCTAACTGAGGAGAATGGCCAAGGGCTCCACAATGGACAGATGCTATCCCGTGGTGCCACAGCTGCCAGGCAGGTCTGAGCAAGTCCCCAAGAGCCAGCAGCAGAGAGGGTACTGCTGCCAGGTGAGGAGCAAGAACTGTCCTGAGAACTCCCTGGGCCTTTCAGATAAGGAGCCCCTAATGCAACATGGCAGCGGGCAAGTTGCCAGTGGGCGGATAACAAGTTGTTTTGAAAACCTTCTAATTGGCCCTCCCATCTTCCATACACGTGGACAGTTCGTGCCCCCCATGAATCTTATGCAGGGTGGATGTGCGTGCACCGTAGATGATGACCTGACCTTTACTATGATTGGCCCAGGGAGCTTCCTGGTTTAAGATAACTGACTCTCACTTTCTATATAAGCTAGCACCAGCTTGCAGTAAAGTGCTTCATCTTTGTCACTGCTATCTGTGTGTGTGCATTTTAATCTCCGACGACAAACCTTGGCCTTTCATTGGTGCCGAAACCCGGGAGGGGAAATTCCTCATTCTGAGGACCCCCTCTCTCAAGGTTCGCTATCCTCATTCACCTTTTTGAGCGCTGCTACATTTCACCCAACACCAGCTCTCCAATAGGTAACTACTTCTGATCAACAACCGGTGAGTCCCCCTCCCCCTCTTTGGGAATCCATCTCCAAATGGCTACATGCAAAGGCTTTGGCTGTGAACGTCCAGCAAGGCCCTTGATGCCTAGTTTGGAGGAGAGAACGCACCCCACCAAAACTTTCACAGTTACGGTGGACTCTCTGGATGCCCATCTCATGGTTGATGAGCTATAAGGGGCAGAAGAATAGGCACTCCCTGACTCTCTTATTCTCCTTCTCCTCTCTTGCAAAAACCCTGATGTCAGCTGGCCTGTGACTCCCGGCCTTAAGGTCTCGCTGGTTGGGCTCTTGGGTGACGACTCATTTGCCCTCCCAGCCCCGGCTCTCCGGAGTGTCTTTGGTTGACTTCTCCTTTCGGGGACACCTGAAGGAAACTCAACCAAATTCTGTTCCAGTCCAGGCCATTCACCTCTTCTCTTCCTGCCAAGAGTCATCATGGGAGCCTCTTCTTCCCTCCCCGCTGATTCCCCTCTCAAATGCTCCTGGCTAACCTCAACCAGTTGACACTCACTCTGGACATCAAATCCAAATTCCTCATCAAATTCAGTGCACAGAATTGGCCATATTATCAATTAGACAACCAAAACCGATGGCCCCCAGAGGGGTCTCTAGTTCCTCAAATTCTGTGTGACCTTTTTAACTTCTGCAAGTGCTCAAAAGGGTGGAAGGAGATCCCCCTATGTGGAGGCCTTTTCTCTCCTTCGCTCACACCCTGAACTATGCTTCTCCAATAGATCCTCATCCTCAGCCTTCTGCCCCAGACTCTCTGCTGTCACTCCCACCTCAGCAACCTGATTTCTCCCCTCCAATTACTAGATCAAAAACCCAAACCTCCGCTGGTTCTCAGACCATTGCCCCCTTGCTGAGGTAGCAGGTACTGAGGTACCCCTCCACCCACTCACTCCTCTCTTCTCCTGTCAATGCCCACACCGGGTCCCACCAGGTCCTCT
Organism: Spermophilus citellus; assembly: GCF_964194105.1. Lineage (NCBI taxonomy): Eukaryota > Metazoa > Chordata > Mammalia > Rodentia > Sciuridae > Spermophilus > Spermophilus citellus. Next base: position 1,278,294 of record NC_138182.1, on the reverse strand, counting down.
TACCAGCTAACCCAAAGCTCAAACCAGCTGAGGAGAGCCCTCAGAGCCGAATCAGAGATCTGGTGAAAATGGCCTTTAAAGTTGCTTTGTCATCACTGAAAACAGGTTACTAAGAATTTAATGTCCCTCACAGGCTTTTTGGGATACTCACTCCCATCTTCCCCTCTGCTGTACCTGTTCTACTGCTCAAGTTTTCATTGCTAGGGAAAATCCCAAACCCCTTTCCCATTATTCTTTTACATCTCTCCTTCCTCATTCCCAGATCCACCAGAGCTGCTCTCAGCCCTGCCTTCCCATCTTCCCCCTCCCTACCAGGCCCACAGAAAAGCCTTAACTGACCTTCTCCAGAAGTCTTCACCATGGCTGACTTTAGGACTTTCAGCAAAAGAGTCCCTATAAAAGAGTTCAGTGTAGATAAACTTCCTCTTTTTGTGTTGCCCTGTTCTACTTGGCCACTGGCTGGAAAAATCAGCACTCCTAAGCTCGACACCCCCTTACTAGTTTTTCACAAAATATGTGAACAAGGCCTCTGGCCTTGAGCTGGGCTTCACAGAGATAGCTACATTTCTAAGATAAGGAAGTTACCAACTGGGCTCCATGGGAACAGCTGGCAGAGGGAGGAAAGAAAGAAAAGAAAAAGTTCTCCCCCTCCCAGGTGTCCTTGAAAAGTTAACTTGCCCTGCCAGAGTCTGGCGGGGCAGAATTCAGGAGCCACTTGTCAAAAGAAACAAACTTTATTTTTAGAACCACACACGCCAAACAAAACAGCTCCTCAGGAAAACCTTCAGAGCCCAACTGCCACCACAGGCTTCCCACAAGCCTCTCCCACAAGCCTCTCCCCCTCCCCCACTACTCCTGCTCTTGAGGCCAATTGGCTGGGTCGCATTGGCGGAGCCAAAAAAAGTCCCCCAATGAGCAGCTCCATGGTCTGAAAGGGCAGGGAAACAGCCCAATGAGCATCACCGCAGAGGAGCCAATCAGTTGGCAGCTAGAAGTTGCTGGGGCTGCTGTGAGCCAATCATCAGCTGGCAGCTGGAAGTTTGCTGGCACCTGGAAGTTTGCTGGGGCCCCTTTGGCTGTGGCTCTCAACATCTCCCCCTCTCTATTTAAACAACAAGCATGTGGCTTAGGGACCGTGCCTGCCTTAGGTTGTCCAATAGTTACATATGGTCCTTACCCGTCATCTGATGAGCTGACCTCAAGGCGTCAGCCTCCTGTCTTAGGTTGGTACCATTGCAATTGGATCTTACCCGTCACTGACTACCAGTCCAGTATACAGCCACACCTGTGGAGAGGTCTTTGTATCAGCAGGGGGGGTGAGGTTCTTTGCCTCACCTCTGTCGGTCCCCAAATTTTAGCTGAATGACCATAACAAGCAGAAGGGAGGAAGATACACCAAGCCAATTGACGGTTCCTTTTGGAAAAATTGTACCACCGATGACATCATCAGCAAAAATACCCCAACACTACCCCAAGTCCCTGCACCAACAGATAGTTCACAATGCATACAGGTGAGTTCACAATGCATACAAGTCACCGGCACTGGGATGAAGATAGGAATGCTGGCAATAATGGCTAAAAAAAATTATATAACATTCCAGAAGGCACTAAAAGAAAACAATTTTTTTTCTTTTTTTTTTTTGAAAACAATTTTCTTAACAATTATTATCTTCAAGAGAATTATTAAATATAATGAAAAGGAAAGGTGAAAGTAAACAAACAGAACTGTTGACCTCCTTTTTTGTTCATATATTAAAACAATCCTCAACAGCTGTTTACCCAATTTAAATTAAACCATCTAAATCACGTAAAAAAATATTTGGATCCATTTTTTCATGAGTGCTCATCATATATGATATATGGACATACGTACATTCAAACATATAACACAAAACACAAGTGTGCACACATAATATAATACATACAACACATAACATAATAGTAAAGGCCTTATAACTTTTTACAGGTGAAATCTCCATTGCAATGTTTAAAAACTCTATAGGCAAAAAATAGAACTGATCAGCAAAACATTAACCTAGGTCTGTATGAGCTCAAAAAACAAAATAGAACTTCATGATGTGGGAAAGGGCAATAATAAAATAGATATTGAAAAAAGCATCCTGGTTCTGTTGAAGATGTAAGGGTAGCCAAACTGGAGTTCTGGATATCAGCTGTTATGGATTTGAGCCAAATCATCTTATTTTTGGTCTGTAGAAATCACTTTGGTTAATCTCTCTGGAATCCAAATCGGCTGCTGTTCTCCCTGTGGAAACACACAAACAGACCCCCAACTCCAGACAATTACTGTGTCAGGACCTTTCCATTGTCCGGTTAGAATATCCTTCCAATGTACCTTGGGCTTATGCATATTTTTTGGACACATATGCCTTTCTGCAGCACTAAGTACTGATGAATCCAAATTTTAAAAGTTTAGAGTAAAAAGGGTTATTTTAAGTTTATCTTGGGGGAATATATACCCCATCCCAATTCCCTCTTTTTGCTTTAATAAGTACATTTTACTAGTTTGATGAGCACTTTAAACTATGCCTTGTCCCTGTGGATTGTATGGGATTTGTGTTATATGACTAATGCCAAATATTGAGCAAAATTGTTTAAAAGTGGTAGAAGTATAACCAGGGGTATTATCTGTTTTTAACTGTTTTGAATGCCCACAGTGGCAAAATTTTGTAAGCAATGAGCTATAATATCTTTACTTTTTTCTCTGGCATGAAGGGAGCCCATCAAAAATCTAGAAGAAGTATCAACTGTAACATGCAAATATTTTAATTTTCCAAATTCTGGCAAGTGTGTGACGTCCATCTGCCAGATATAGTTAGGTATCAGTCCTCTAGGATTGACTCCAAGATTAACTTGTGGCAAAAAGGTCACACAATTTTAACATTGTTTTATTATTTGTCTAGATTGTTCCTTAGTTATTTTAAAACCCTTTTGTAAAGTATTAGCATTGACATGAACCTTTTATGAAAATTTTTAGCTTCTTCTAGGGTAGAGAAAATATGTATGTCATGTGTAGTTTTATCTGCTAAATCATTGCCCAAACTAAGGGCTCCAGGCAATCCTATATGTGCCCTGATATGTCCTATAAAGAATGGATCTTTTCTGTCCCAGATTAGACTTTGTATAGTGGAAAGCAAAGAGAAAACAGTAGAGGAAGGGGAAATCCTACCAGCATCTTCAAGGGATACTATACATTAACTATATACTGACTATCGGAAAATAAATTAAATACAGAATCTTTAAACATCACAAAAGCTTGTAATACTGCATTAAGCTCTACCTTTTGAGCTGATTGTTTGGGTACTAAAAAATGTAAAAGTTTGATCAGGTGTAACTATTGCTGCTGTACCATTATTGGACCCATCAGTGAATATATTTGGAGCATTCATAATAGGTGTTTTTCTTGTCATTTTTGGAAAAATTACAGGATTCAATGACCAAAAAGACAATAAAGAATTAGATGGTAAATGGTTATCAAATGAAACATTAGATTTGCACATGATTATTGCCCAAGTATTTAACTCATTAGCTGATTTATCAATTTGATTCATAGTATATGGAGTAATAATTTTATTGGGAGAAATTCCAAACACTCCCTTTGCTGCTTTTATTCCTTTGAGTATTAATTGTCCTACAGCCTCAGGATACCTAGTAAGAATAGTTTTAGGAGAATATGATAAATGTATCCATAATAATGGACCTTCTTGCCAAAATACTCCTGTAGGAATATTCTTTGTTGGTAGTACAATAAATAATAAAGGCAAACTTATATCAATTCTATCCAAATGCATATTTTCCATATATGTTTCAATGATTTTTTTTTTTTTGTTCTCGGCGGACACAACATCTTTGTTGGTATGTGGTGCTGAGGATCAAACCCGGGCTGCACGCATTCCAGGCGAGCACGCTACCGCTTGAGCCACATCCCCAGCCCGTTTCAATGATTTTTAATGTCTTTCTTGCTTCAGGCATTAACATTCGTGGTGAATTTGGATCTGATGGACCTTTTAGGATATCAAATAAAGGTCCCAACTCTCCTGTTGGTATACCTAGATAAGGCCTTATCCAATTTATGTCTCCTAATAACTTTTGAAAGTCGTTAAGTGATTTGAGTTGATCTACTCGTATTTGAATTTTTGGTGGATGGACCATGGTTGAGGATAATAGAACTCCTAAATAATTAATTGGAAAATTTAATTGTACTTTATCTATTGCTATCTCTAGATTATAATTTTTTAATAAGTTTATAAGTGTGGCATAACATTCCAGCAATGTGTTTTTATCTTTTTTTAAGAGTTATTTTTAACATTTATTTTTTTAGTTTTCGGCAGACACAACATCTTTCTTTGTATGTGTTGCTGAGGATCGAACCCAGGCCGCACACATGCCAGGCACATTCCCAGCCCGTGTTTTTATCTTTATGTGCTAATAATACATCATCCATATAGTGAAATATTTGTAGTTCAGGATTTTGATTTCTAAGTGGCTGGATTACTTTGTTAACATAAATTTGACACATAGTTGGGCTGTTAGCCATCCCTTGAGGGAGTACTTTCCACTCATATCTCTGATCAGGACCTTCATGATTCAGTGCAGGGATAGTAAATGCAAAACGTGGACTATCCTCAGGATGAATTGGAATTAAAAAAAATCTTTAATATCTATAACTTAAACATACCAGGTTTTTGGCAAAACAGACAATTGAGGAATCCCCCGATTGAGCAGGTCCCATAATAACCATCTCATTATTAATGGCTCTTAAATCTTGCAATAATCTCCATTTACCAGATTTCTTTTTGATGACAAAAATGGGAGTTTTATGGGGAGATACAGAAGGTTGTGTATGTCCTTCCGCTAATTGTTGTTTGACCAGGTCATGGGCTGCTTGTATCTTTTCTTTAGTCAGGGGCCACTGAGGAACCCATACTGGTCTTTCTGATTTCCAAGTAATTTTTATTGTCTCTGTGGCCCTTTCTGAAAATCCAACCCATGTCTGTCTGTTTCTTGATCTATTTGTATTGGTGCTGCTATACCTTGTTCTTGTTTTTCTAATCTTTTTCCTTTCCCAAAACCTTGTCTAGCCATAATAGTGGGTGCATTTTGGTTGATGTGATTTGTTAATGTCAAACCTAATTGATCTAGGACATCTCATCCCCATAAATTTATAGGAATATGATCCAATACATATGGCTGTATAGTTCCTTCACATCCTTCAGGATCCTTCCAATCTAATACCATTGCACTTCTATGGGGATTAGTCACCACTCCTAGGCCTCAAAGCGTTGGAGTGGCTTGTTGTAATGGCCAATGTTTTGGTCATTCTTGACGAGAGATGATGCTAAGGTCTGCACCTGTATCCAGGAGCCCATTAAATTCATGTCCTTGAATATTTAGTTTTAGCATTGGGCAAGAATCTAAATTTAAAGAAAGCATAGCACAATCTACACCTGTGGAGCCTAATCCCTTGGAACCTCTTTCTACAGTACGACTGGAAAATTTATCATGCAGGCTGGGTATTATTAATAACTGTGCTATTCTATCTCCTGGTGAAATTACTGATATACCTCTTGGAGAACTAGCTATAATTTTTATTTCACCCTCATAATCAGGATCAATTACCCCAGGACTTATCATAAGTCCTTTTAGAGTAGAAGAGCTGTGTCCCAATAATAATCCTACTGTTCCTTTGGGAAGAGGTCCTTTTACCCCTGTGGGAATGATTTGAACTCCCATCTCTGGAGTTAGTACTGCTCTGGTGGAGGCGCAGATGTCCAACCCTGCACTCCCTCTGGTTTGTCTGATGAGGGATCTGATGGAAAATGTGTCCTGGGCACTACCCTGATGGGGTTGCTGGGTTCCTCCAGTGCTCTGTATATTTGTGGTTTTGGGCCCCGGAGCATTGGGCCCTCCTGTCCATTTGTTGGCAATGGAGCCTGATGCCTTTCTCCATGATATTGTGGATAAACACCTGGTCCTTGTTCGTTTTTTGATAATGGAGTACCCTCTATGGTGGTTTGAGAACGGCATTCATTAGCCCAATGTCTCCCTCTATGGCATCATGGGCAAATACCCAGTATTCTACTCATTTGATACCTATTTTTTTAAACCCTCCTCCCATGGGGCAATTCCTTTAAAAATGTCCTGTTTGTTCACAATTTTAGCATGTTCTTGGCCTGGCATCTAAAGCCTGTTTTACTGTAGCTGCCATGACTTGCCCTTGTTCTAAAGCCTGTTTTACTGCAGCTGCCATGACTTGTTCTTGTTCATTAATGTCTCTACATAATTTAATATATGTGTTTAAATCTTCATGTTTCCATGGTCTAATGACTTCTCTGCACCAACAATTCGCTTGCTCATAAGCCAGTTGTTTTAGTAATGGCATTGCTTGTTATGTATTCCCAAAAACTCTGGTAGCTGTTTGAATAAGCCTATCTACAAATTCAGCATAAGGTTCATTAGCTCCTTGTATTACCTTAGATAATTGACCTTGTAAACCTCCATGTCCTTGTAAAGTCTTCCATGCCTTAACTGCATCTACAGCAATTTGTGCATATACACCAGGATCATATGCAATTTGTTGCTGCTGATCCTCATAAGGTCCCTTTCCTAACAACATATCTAGATTTCTCTGAGGATAACCAGCTGCTGCATTTTGCCTAGCCGTCTCCTTGAAAAATTCCTCATTGGCAACCTTCCATAACAGGTATTGTCCTCCATTTAGCACAGCTTTACACATATTAGCCCAATCTGCTGGCGTCATGTTCAAGTTGTTAATGGATTTGACCATGCTTACAGTGAAGGGTGCTTGAGGACCATAGGTTGTTACAGCCTCTTTTAGCTGCTTCACTGTTTTAAAATTTAAAGCATGGTGAATTTGCTGCCCTCCTGCCTCAAATACAGGGCATGTTAATATTTGAGATCCTGTCTCAGAATCCCAACTATCAACTGCAGGGCTTGGGGGCCTCCCAGCATATGGAGGTGCCGCTGTTGGTTGGACACTTATGCCTTCTGGTGATAGAATGGTGTTAGTAGCTGTCTCCTGTAGAGGTGGCGCTGTTGGTTGGACACTTACGCCCTCTGGTGATAGAAAGGTGTTAGTAGCAGTCTCCTGTTGTAACTTTTCCCCTGATGGCTTTTTCTTCTCTAAGCTTTCTTCCTCTATCTGACTAGCTCGAAAGACCTTCTCTTTTACTTGAATCTTTTCCTCTTTCTGACTAACTTGAGAGACCTTCTCTTTTACTTGAATCAATATGTCTTCTCCTTCCTCTACCTTTGTCTGAACTGAAGGCTTTGGACTAAGCAAACAAGATACCAACTTCCACAATGGCAATGTGCCAACTGGCAGAGTCCATGGGATTTTCTTTTCTATTCTTTTTAAATCTTCACCACGATGGTTCCATTGTGATATATTTAACAACTCCTCCTTAAAAAGCCATGGGCTAAATTTTTGTATTGTATCAACGTATGCCCTGACTGTTCTTGATTTTACTGAGATGCCTCCTTCCTCTAACAATTTACTTAAAACTCTTTCAGTTTGTTTTTTTACTAATTTCTGATCCCATATTTCTACTATAATACAACCCAACAAGATAATGCCTAACAAAACTGAAACAGAGTAAAACAAAATTGGAACAACACAAAATCATTATAATAGCCTCCTGAAATATCCATCTGTCCTTTCTCCCTATCTGTTTTTCTTCCATCTTACACATCTCCAGGGACAGGCAACTTAAAACAAAAGTGAAGCAAAACAAAAGAAGAATCTTAAAATGGCTACCCATCCTCTCACGCTGCCCTCAGGGGTGAGCAGTTTACCTTATCACTTACCCTCAGTTGTTCCCCGTGTGGCCCACCAAATGCCGCAGTCTGGCTGGGCACAATTCAGGAGCCACTTGTCAAAAGAAATGAACTTTATTTTTAGAACCACACATGCCAAACAAAACAGCTCCTCAGGAAAACCTTCAGAGCCCAACTGCCACCACTGGCTTCCCACAAGCCTCTCCCACAAGCCTCTCCCCCTACCTCTCCCCCTCCCAGGTATCCTTGAAAAGTTAATTTGCCCAGAACAGAGGAAAAAACAGAAACAAAACTGCTTTTGGTGAACTTCTGCAGACTGTGAACTTCTGAGCCCCTTCCCTTACATGTTGAGTACAAAATTCTGAAACTACCTAAACTTGGAGTTCAGGGTATTAATTGATTACAACAGAAGCAGTGCCCTCTGAATCTGGTTGCAACCAAATAGGACTGTTTCCCTATCTTCAGTTCTATCTTAGGTGCCTTTCTTTGTCCATCCCTGCAACAGTATAATTCCATATACTTAAACATTGTTTATGTTTTCATGAAATGGTCAACAGATATGATTAATTGTGTACTGCAAAACACAAAAGTACTTTGCTACTTTTCTACAAAAGGTTAAAAGCTTTCAGCCTTTCTTTAATTCATGTTTTAGATATGATATTATATTGTGTTAGCTAATATTCATGTGAACTTGAACAACAATTTATTTAAGCTTTGTAAAATGATATTTAATAAGCAAAGATCAGCTTCAGAACTATAGCACTTAAGATTTATAAAGATCCCTGGCTTACCTGAGATAAGGCTGTGCCTCCCATCTTACTACATGTGAGAATGACTCCAAAGTAGGCCAGACTTCAGGTAAAGCCCAGTACTCTTAATTTAAAGTGAAATTGACTTTGCTGGATGTTTATGATCAAAATTTAAAGTTAAATTAAAAGGGCCAAGAAAACCAATATTTGGCTCTGGCCCTCTGAGTCAATCTGAATCCAGGGAGCAGGAAACTTCTCTAAAGAGCTTTGCAACTCTGGGCCACATAACCTCCTGATCAGGGAGATTAATGAGACCACTGGAGAATGAAAAGCAATCCGTGCATTTGCTGTCAATAGGCGGGTCACCAGAGAAGGGAGACATTCCCTGATGCTTCCAAGGGAAGCCACATGGTCAAGCAAGACCTGGACCCATCCTAGCGCAAATGGCACTAGCAGAACTTAGAAGCTGCTCTCAAGTTCCCCCATGAGCGGCCCCTATGGGAACTCGGCTGACTCTTTACAATAGATAGAAACAAAGTCAATTTTGACCAGCTTGATCTTAAACACCTACCAAAAACAGTTAAGCCAAAAAGTCATTCCTAGGAGTAATGAAAGACAAAAACAGCTAGAAAAGAGGAGACAGCAACTAGCCAACAGTCTCAATGGGGAATGTTCAGTCAAGTATGGCCTTGGCTCCTCCCCCTTGCAGGACCCCTGTTAGTCCTCTTTATGTTTCTCCTAATAGGACCACTAATAGGACCACGTCTGTTAAATTGCCTACAGAAGTTCCTGCAAGATCAGATATATAGATTCACCAACCAGTCAGTCAATCAACTACTTCTTTAAGACTATCAGCCCTGGTGCCCAAGATGGAGACCTATGACTCATGACCAACTCCTCTGGCTCCAGAGACTCTGTGCCCATCTAAACCCCTCTCTACCCCCTTTTTCCAGTTTTCACAACCCCTCTTTTACTTCATAGGAATGAGAACTACTCTCTGGCAGGTCCACTTTGCTTATTCTGTCTGCTCTACAGTATCCCCACAAGGAAGCATCAAACCTAAACTCCCCACACCTCAGATGAGGAGCCACCAGCCAGGCGAAGACTGGTAGATCAACTTCACTCTTGTGCCTAGGCACAAAAAGCTTCACTACCGGCCTCGGCTCGCGTATTGGCTCCTGCGGCTGCGGGCCAGCTAGGCGACACGCTCTCCTCGGAGCCGCTCACTGCATGGTAGTCTGGTGTGCCCACTGCCACCTGCACCGCCACCGCCGCCGCCGCCCCCCCCCCCGCGACGACCACCGCCACCCTCTGCCCTGCAGCCGCCACCACCGCCGCCGCTTGTATCGCCGCCGCCTCAGGACCAGCTGTATGATTAGGCCACAATCTTCAATGAGTAAACATATTCCTCAGTTCTGTGGTGTTCTTGGTCACACATTTATGGAGTTTCTGAAGGGCAGTGGAGATTACTGCCAGGCACAGCACGACCTCTATGCAGACAAGTGAACTGTAGAAATTCATTACTACTCCACCAAGAAGCCCCCATAAGAGTGGTTAACCTGGACACAGACATATTGAATTGAAAATCCACTGAGCATTTTACAAGAGTTCTGACCTGGATGGGGTAAACCTCAGTGCACTTCCTTTCTATTGCCTCAGTATTACTGGATTGAAGAATTGCTGCTTCTTGTTAGGAGGTTCATTTCATTTCCCATTACTCCCAACTTCATACTCAAAGCACTGAGAATATCAAGTGGAGTATATTGAAGTAGATAGACTTCAGTTACTTTGCATCATTTCTGTATTCAATTTTTTAAATTCTTTCATAACCCTATTGAGTGTTTTTTAACTAAATTAACATGGCTCGAATGAACCGCCCTGCTCCTGTGGAAGTCACATACAAGAACATGAGATTTCTTATTACACACAATCCAACCAATGCAACCTTAAACAAATTTATAGAGGAACTTAAGAAGTATGGTGTTACCACAATAGTAAGAGTATGTGAAGCAACCTATGACACTACTCTTGTGGAGAAAGAAGGCATCCATGTTCTTGATTGGCCTTTTGATGATGGTGCACCACCATCCAACCAAATTGTCGATGACTGGTTAAGTCTTGTAAAAATTAAGTTTCGTGAAGAACCTGGTTGTTGTATTGCTGTACATTGTGTTGCAGGCCTTGGGAGAGCTCCAGTGCTTGTTGCTCTGGCATTGATTGAAGGCGGAATGAAATATGAAGATGCAGTACAATTCATAAGACAAAAGCGGCGTGGAGCCTTTAACAGCAAGCAACTTTTGTATTTGGAGAAGTATCGTCCTAAAATGCGGCTGCGCTTCAAAGACTCCAATGGTCATAGAAATAACTGTTGCATTCAAAACTGGGGCGCCTGATGCTATTGCCTTGGAAGTGGAACTTAAGATGGGACCTAATTTGTTGTACATATTAGCCAACCTGTTGGCGTGGTGAATAAGTCTGATGAAGCTTCCATAGGAGTATTGGAAAGCAGTTTTTCCAGGCCACAAGCTTGACAGAATTTTAACCTCTATGTTTGGGTTATGATCAACCTGTTTGGACACTTAGCAAAAGATTCTTGCTGTTCACAATTTAAAATGTGCTTATCATTTGTACCAGTTGACCTTTCCTGAAATCATGCGGTATTGAGTTAATGTCTTTAAATCTATTTCCATGCCAGAATCTTACATAAGAAATTTAGAAAGATTTAGGTGCCAAAATACCCAGCACAATACTTGTATATTTTTAGTATCATACAAAACCAAAATTCCAGGAACTAAGAACACTCTAGTGCTGAGGGCCATTGCTAAGTAGGAATGACGCATCGAAATTTCCTTGCCAGCGTACCCCATGTTGCTTAGAGGACATTCGCTGGGTCATTGCATGTATGCTTTAGTAAGGTGACCTTGCTCAAGGACCAGGGCGGATCCGGGTTTAGAGCTGATCAGGTTTTAGGGAGTATCCCGTCCTTGTCCTTGGGTTTAGGGAAGTTCCAGGTTTAAGGTGCACCCTGCGGGGGGGGGGGGGGGGGGGGATAGGGCGTATCCTGATGCCTCAGGCACACCCGATCCTTGAGTTCCCGTTGAGTTCTTGTGAGATTCAAAAAGTATTGGAAAAGAAAGCGTCATGGAGTAAGTGAATTGGGCGGCAGCAGAACTTGGATTTTCCCAGAATGTGTGTAGAGGCCAGTGTGAGTTCGGGAATAAAGAATTGCTCTTTGAATCTACAAGGTGTGTGGTGGCTCGTGATTCTGTGCCCAGCCAGACTGTGGCACTCTAGACCTTATGTGATTTATTCCTTCAGTCATTTCAAACATTGTAGGCCCTATAAGATTATTTGCCTGCTCTTTTTATGTTTACATCTCCCACATTCATACCAGTATACATCAGGTTTGCTTTTACCTATTGGGGTTTTTTGTTTTTGTTTTTGTTTTTTTTTTGGTTTTTTTTTTCCTTTTACCAAGTCTTACAGCAATTATTTTTATTTAATATCTTTCTATAAGTCTTATTTTTTTGCTGTTATGGGAAACCTCCATTTTGAAAACCTAAGTTTTTACAGAAGCACATGTCTTTAAGTCTCCAGACAAAAAAAAAAAAAAAAGCCTTACAGTTAATTTAATGTTTGCACTCTGAGGTGCAACTTAACAGGGAGGGCCTGAAAAAAAGAATGGGAGGGGGCTATTAAATATTTTTAGTAAAAGGTTGCCTTTGTCTCATGCAGAACCTGTAGAATATATGCTCTTTAATATGCTCTTTAATTTAGTAAATATTTTTTAAAAGGTAGAGATGCTCTGTTATTGTAGGTAAAACAATTCTTAATCATAAAGTTTCTGAAATTCTTGTAATTTTTTTCATAATTATCAGAAGTTGTTTACCAACTTTTTGTTTGAAGTGTGATTTTTTTCTTTTATTCCCAACCTCTTGCAAAAAAAAAAAAAAGAAAAAAGAAAAAAGTGGGTTTCTGCTGATGAATTGAGCAGACATCTAATATTTTATATGTCTTTTGAGCTGTGTAACTTAATATTTGGATACTTGATAATTTTGTTTTATTATGTAATTGATAAAATGGTGATGTGTATTAATGTTAGTTCAACCATATATTTATACTGTCTGGGAATGTGTGGTTATAGTTCTGTGGGAGAAATAATTTGTCAGTGTTCACCAGCTTGTAAAAACTTAGTGCGAGAGCTTAAACATCTAAATAAATAAAGAAATGCATTTATCATCAAAAAAAAAAAAAAAGCTTCACTACCTACTTACTCTGGTTGATACTTTTTCAGGTTTGATAGAAGCCTTCCCTACATCCAGGGAAACTGCTGACACTGTTGCCTCCATCCTCATTGAGCAGATCATTCCCAGGTTCGAACTTCCCGCCTCTGTCCAGTCAGACAACAGTCTGGCCTTCACTTCTCAGGCTGTTCAACTAGTCTCCAAAGGCCTCAACACACTTGGAGGCTCCACATCTCCTACCAACCCCAATCCTTGGGTAAGGTTGAGAGGCCTAACAGCATTCTCAAGGATCATCTCACTAAACTTGCTATTGAACTTAGGCTCTTCTGGCCCAATCTCCTGCTGTTGGCCCTCACCTGAATTCAGGCAGCCCCAAGGGCCCCCTCAGGCCTTAGCCCCTTTGAGCAACTCTATGGGTGCCCTTTCTCAACCACCCAAAGCTTTTCAATCACTCCTCCTTCCCTTGTGTCCTACCTGCCCTATCTCACACGTCCACACAAACTCCTAAGGGAACACGCAGGCCGGTGCCTTCCTGCGCCATTCATTGCCTCAGTCCCAGCACAAGCACCAACTGAATTAGACCCTCTTCAACTGGGTGATCCCTAACTACTAAAGGAACTGCTATTATAAATTCCAGCCTTATTTCTAATCTGCTACGGGCTTCCACACTGCCTTTACAGCTGGGAATAGTCCACTGTAAAGCCCATCAGACTGACTCTTCTCTTGCCACAGTGGGCAACTCTAAAGCTGACCAGGCAGCCCGGTCAGCCACCCTACAGGCCCCATCCTCTTCCTCATTACTCCATCTTTCCTCTGAGGAGCGACCTCCTGACCCTCACCAGCTCATTAGATTTCTCCATTCACTGTTCCATTCTAGCTCCCAGAGCTTATCGACTTTCCTTCAATCTTTTTTCCCTCTTTCCTCCGACAATTGGACCTTTCTGCAACAGGTTACATCCACATGCCAGATCTGCCAGAGGACCAATACCAACACCCACTTAAAATCCAGACCCTATCCTTCTCTTCAAGCCCATGGTCACGCCCCAGGAGCTGATTGGCAAATTGATTTCACAAACATGCCAGGGTAAAAAACATCAAATATCTCTTAGAACTGGTAGACACATTTTCAGGGTGGATAGAGGCATTTCCCACATCCAATAAGCGGGCATCCACGGTTGTGGATCGGTTGATATCTGACATAATCCCTCGTTTCGGGGATGCCCACTTCCATCCAATCAGATAATGGTCCAGAATTTACCTCGCAGATAACTCAGGGGCTAGCTAGTGCAGTATCACTCCCTTGGTATTTCCATTGCCCTTACCGTCCCCAAGCTTCTGGGAAATTTGAAAGCACTAATCAGTCTCTCAAAGAAACCCTCACCAAGTTCATCATGGAATTAAGCTTAGACTGGACTAAGGTCCTCCCTTTGGCCCTGTTGCATCTCAGGGCTTTACCAAAGAAACCATCCAACCTTTCCCCATTTGAGGTTATGTATGGCCGTTCATTCTTACCCCCACCCCCCGGAATACAGACTGAAAAATTACCTATACCTGATTCCTATGCTCTACCTCTCCTTTTCCATCTACGCTCTGAACTTTGGAATTACCAGGACTGGCTTTTACCTGACCCAACCATTACTCAAAACCCCCTCACCCTAACACCTGGCCAACAGGTATATTACTGCCCCCCAGGTTAAAGACCCCAACTGCACCCCAAATGGGAGGGCCCTGCCTCCATTATCATGTGCACTCCCTCGGCAGCAAAACTCAAACTCGCAAATAATCAATAAACTCATTGTATTTACATTTCCAGGCTCAAACCATGCATCTGGGAAACTGATTCTGGCAACATCGGACCAGAGGACTCGCAAGAATCCACACCTACATATTCTTGCTCTCCCCACCCTACTGACCCTTTAAAAATTCTTCTCTCTTGTGTTTCTGCCCTTACACCCATAGCTGAGAACATATCCAAAAATGTACCTTAACTTTCTGATCCTCATCCTTATCCTCACCTCAAGGGTAATGCCTTCACCATCGTATGTCTGGAGATTCAAGATGAGAGAAACATACACACAAAAAACACCCGGACCACCCACTTGGCTACCACTTCTGACTGTCTCCTAACAGGGTGCTCCTCAGCCATCTATATTGTACTCTCTTCCTCTTCCTCTGAGCTCATTAAGCAAGCCAGCCACCCTTACTTATGTTTTTTATATGACCAAAATAAGGATTACTGCAAACAGTGGCTGGAAATCTACGGGGGCTGCCCCTATTGGTCATGCAGAATTCATGATGCATATTCAGGGCAAGTAAATGTAGGAAGATTTAAACTTGAGTCTGCCTCCCACCAATACAAGCTGACCATCCCAGATCCTGGGAACCCACGCTGGGCAGCAGGAGTAAAACTTCCTTTTATTGCGGTGGTATGCCTCCACTCCCTGTGGTTCCTTATCCATTACCGAGAAATATGTTTGCATAGAGTCCCCAGTCTCTCTTGTCTCAACCAAAACAAAACACTCAGAACAATGGCTGCTCGCATCCCTAGAAAGCCAACACACTTCTGACTCTCAGGCTTCACCGATCTATACCTGGTTACAGATCATCACTGACACATTGTCCTATCCAAACCAAACTTTCCCCTCTGCAAGTCCAGCAAATTGCTTTCTGTGCACTTCCCTAGCACGGCCCTTACTTGCCACACTTCCAATAAAAGTTTCCAGTATGGGTGTTTCCAGCTTGCCCAACTCATCCTACAAAAAGGATCCTATTAAACCCCTGCAGAATGTTCCTTTATGGGAACCCGAGGAAAATAAACACACCATAATTCCTTGGGTTTACCTTCTGGGATCCACAACTCCCAATTCCCTTCTGGCAGGTTTTTGCCACCATAACCTAACCATCAACCATACCACTTATTCCCCACCAGGTCTCTTCTTCTGGTGCAATGGCACTCTCACTGCCATTATACTCTCCAACATGTCTAGCCCATGTTTATTAGTCACCATAGTTCCACAACTCACTCTCTATAGCGACTCTGAAGTAAAATCCATTCTTAACCCTCTAAAATGTGGAAAATGAGCTGCATTCCTTCTGTTAGTGATAGGCATCTCATTAACGGCCTCAGCAGCAAGTGAAGGGTTATTGGGAAGAGCCTTAAGTCATTCCCTATGGGCTGTCAAGGACATTAATTCAAAACTTGAAGGAGCACTTACTTCCACAGCAAAATCTCTAACATCCTTACAAAAACAGGTCACCTCATTGGCACAAGTCACCCTTCAGAATCGCAGGGCCCTAGATTTACTCACCGCTGAAAAGGGTGGAGCCTGTCTTTTCCTTAGGGAAGAATGCTGTTATTATATCAATGAATTGGGTCTTGTAGAAGACAATGTTGTTAAGCTCACCTGGCAGCCACCTTAAGGACCCCAACAAGTCAAAACCTTTTCTCTTCCTTAATGTCCACTCCCCTTCTGGCATGGGTGTGGCCTATCCTTGGATCACTATGTGTAATCTTTTTAATGTGTCTATTTTTACCGTGTATTATAAAGTTTATTCAAACTCAAGTAGGTAAAATCTCTAACCAAACTTTTAACCAGCTTCTACTTAGAAATTATCAGCTTTTGGCCACAGATGAATCAACCACCTTCTCCAGAGAACATCCCTCCCAATGCTAAAAACCCTTCAAAGGTTCCTGGGATACCTTCTTGAGAGCGATATCTGATGATGCCTGGCTTGTACCCGCTGTGGAGACTTATACCAACTGGACTGAAGTGATAATGGACCTTTGGCTACAGGGAACATTTTGTGATATCACATCTGACCTTATACCAATCTTTGCAACTCTCTTGTGGGGACTCCTAACTTCCCTCCTTCAGACCCCTTCCCTGGCAACGCCCCCACTCAGCAGGAAGTAGCCAGAATGAATCGACGTCCTTTTCCATATAATAACAAAAAAGGGGGAATGTTGGGAGTCTCCCTGAGAACTCCCCGGGCCTTTCAGATAAGGAGCCCCTAATGTAACATGGCGGAGGGCAAGTTGCCAGTGGGCGGATAACAAGTTGTTTTGAAAACCTTCTAATTGGCCCTCCCATCTTCCATACACGTGGACAGTTCATGCCCCCCATGAATCTTATGCAGGGCGGACGTGCGTGCACCATAGGTGATTGACCTGACCTTTACTATGATTGGCCCAGGGAGCTTCCTGGTTTAAGATAACTGACTCTCACTTTCTATATAAGCTAGCACCAGCTTGCAGTAAAGTGCTTCATCTTTGTTACTGCTATCTGTGTGTGTGCATTTTAATCTCCGACGACGAACCTTGGCCTTTCACCAACAGCCAACATTCCAGCAAATAATAATAAAAGCCAGAATAAAATGGAATTCTATTTCTGAAGTGCTGAAAGAAAATAACTGCCATGTGGAGCTCTGTGCATCCATCATAGAGGCCAGCACACTGTGCCTCTGCACCGAGCAATGAGGGGGAGGAGCCATCCATCAGTAGAGACCAGCACACTGTGCCTCTGCACCAAGCAATGAAGGGGAGGTCTGCAGGAGAGCAAGAGACCCACAGGCCGCACCTTTACCCATGGCAGTTCATGGAGTACTGGTGTCACCTGGTAGTCATTCGCCAGGCAGTCTGGGTTCTTTTATCCCAAGCTTGATTTTGAATATCTACAGCACTCAAGTCACAAATCCCACTTCACTCAATTATATAAATAGGTCACACAAAAGCTAGGACAGGGGTTAGGTAGCCACAGGGGTTCAGGAGGCTGAACTGAGAGCAGATGGGATGCAGAGTCACTGTAGGTGGTCAGATATGATGAGGAACCAGCCAGAGAACATGTTCAGGGTGCAAAGCTCTCAAGGCTCAGGAACAGTGTATTCGAGGCCAGGGTGCAGAGGGACTGCAGTTTGGCAAGTCAGCTAGGAGTGGGCTGTGCGTGGTCATCATGGGCAGGAGAAGCTGCACTCTGCTGAAGTCTGTTGCTGTGGTGATTTTCCTGGGAAAGGCTCTTGACTAGTGACCAGCTATTGGAGTCGAGATGCACCTGTCCAGTCTCGAGTGCAGCTGCTTCATTTGGTGGTCTGGTGAGCCAGTGAGCTCACGGTCTGGTCTTTCCTATAGGAGTTTGACATGCCCTTGCATCTCCTTGCTTCTGATTAATTGGTAAGAACATATGTGGTCATTTTTATTCACACAATTTATTTATCAGTGTGTGCCTTATGATTGGGCCAGGCAGATGGTGATTCTTTGGTATACAAACAAGGTGGCGAATCATTCCACCTCGCACTTAAACTCAAAATGCAAGTAGCTAGCCAGGCATGGTGGCCTGTGCCTGTAATCCCATTGGCTCAGGAAGCTGAGGCAGGAGGATAGCAGTTTTCAGGCCAGCCTCAGCAACTTAGTGAGACTGTAAGCAACCTAGTGAGAACCTATCTCAAAATTGACAAACTTAAAAGGACTGGAGATGTGGCTTAGTGGTTAAATGCCCCTTGGTTTAATCCCTAGTACCAAAAAAATGAAAAAAGAAAGAAAAAAAGAGGGGAGGGAGGCCAGTGCCTAATGGCAAACTACTGCTTTATAATATGGAGTCACCAGGGGAAGGCGCAGCCTGGGAACTGCTGTTCTGCACACCACGGAGTCACTCAGAGCAGGTAGAGCCTGGGAACTGCTGTTCTACATATGATGGAGTCACTCAGGGCATCCTGAAGACTGTTGTTCTACACAGTGGAGTCACAGGGTTAGGCGCAGGGTTAGGCGCAGCCTGAGGACTACTATTCCATATACTTGGAGTCACTCAGAAAAAAACATAACCTGCTTCCCCCTCACTCAGGAAAACACTATATATGTATATACTGGAGATGGAACCCAGGGGCACTCTACCACTGGGCTACATCCCTAGGCTTCTTTATTTATTTTTTAAACAGAGTCTGGCTAAATTGCACAAACTGGTCTCAAACTTAAGATCCTCCTGCCTCAGCCTCTTGAGGAGCTGCATTACAGGTGTACAACACTGTGCCCAGTGGTTTAAGAAAAATAAAGAGGTTTTATTTTTCCAAGAAAAATAGACTGGGTGTGGAGCTTAGTGTTAGAGTGCATCCTTAGCATGCACAAAGCCCTGGGTTCAATCCCCCAATAAAGAAAAATGGAAATGAAAAGTTTTGCCACCAGAAGATCCATCTTAAATAAGAACGTGAATCCCTCAGGCATAAGTAAATGCACCAGAAGAAAGAACAAAGTGTTCAAAGTGTAAAGATGTGGTGAATGTGAATGAGCAGAGCAATCCTGTGCTCAGGTTTAACATACATGAGATCAAACTGCATAGCAAAAGCATTTCACAGCTCAGGGAGATGGAGCTCCGGGCCAGACCCTGGGTTCCATCCCCACCACCACACACAGACTCCCTAAAACTGGAGTACTCAACTCTGTTAAAGTTTTCCAATGTCTCTGAAATGCCCTGAAAAGTTTAATTTATGATATACTTCAATACATAAAGAATATTTGCTGTAATTTCTAGGGAAGCCACTCAATGAAGAGTAAAAATACTGGTAACTACACATTAGTGAAGAGTAAAATACACAAGTATAAAATGCATCTTCAATTCAAAAAATAAATTAAAAGGAACAACTTATAGGATGGACAAGATAAAAATATTGAGATAGTAGGTAAGCCAAAATACATCACAAATGACATGAGTGCAGCTGTCCCAAACCCACTAAGGCACCACAGGACCTCCTCATATCATGTCCAGGGTGCGCACTGTCAGAGAACTGGCCACTGTGGACTCTTGACTGCTGGCTGGAGGGACCACCCATCACTTCTCTTCCTGTCTGTGCTGTGCTCTTTGGAAAGCACTTCAGCCAGCCCAAGCTCGGGCCTGAGTGGGTGTGCACCTGTCCTTTCAAGACCGAGTATCCACATCAAGTATTTGGAATTTCTCTGCTTGGGACATCTGTCTAGTCTCTCTTATTTATTTACTCGATGACTTATTCATGTCTCTATGTACTAAGGGATATGTATGTTATTCTTTGGGTTATAATCTAACACTGCCTTACTTTACTGCTCAAATTGTTCCAGATTTGATCATCTAAACTCTTTTTATTGTTTCCTTTGATATTTCTTCATCATTGTTTTAAAAACATACATCCATAGGTGTTTTTTTGTGCCATTTTAGATTTACAGAAAGCTGGGGCAGATGGGACAGAGCCCATAGATCTGGGCCCTACTCCCACCCCAGCACACCATTTCCTGCTAGGGTGGTGTAGTCATTATGATTAATGAAGCAATGTGTATGCAGTATTCTTAACGAATGTCTATAGCTCCTGCTCTTCCAGTCTTCTGGGAGAGGAAGAGTGTAGGACTATGGCTCTGTTCCCGGAGGTTGAGAGTCCTGTGATCCTCAGTCCTTGGGTGTGAGGCCAAAGATAAGCAATTACCCTGGTTCAGAAACCCAACGACAGTGAGGCGGAAATGGCAATTAGAACAGGCTATTGCAGGAGGGAAAAGAGGGAGAACATGAGGCACCCCCAAAGAAAGGGGAATGCGGGTCATCTAGGGACTGAAATGTGCCCAAATGATTAGGGTTTGGGCCTTGGTACGATGGGGTAAGAGCTTCAAGTGGCACTGGAGTGGAAGGTAGCACAGCTCTTTGGGCCCAGGGTTGGGGAGAAGTCAAAGCCCATGCTGTGAAGAGCCTCAGGGTCTGTGCCTATGTGCTTGGGTCACTTTGCCCTTTCGGGCCCCACCCCCCTGGCAAGTCATGTAATGGCCAGCTGACCTTTGGATTGGCTTGTGGGCTCATGAATGGCCTTGGGAACATGACATGTGCCCATAACTCTACATAGGAGTGTGGCAGCCCTGATAGAACGAGGGTCAGGGGGATTGGAGTCCAGTCAGCCGATGAGTGGTCTGCCTGCCCCCCTAAGATGCCCACTGACACGAGGGGTGGGGGACATGTGTCCTTGTGGCTGACATGACGGGCACAGCGTCCAGGCTGATGGCTGGTCAGGGACTACGCTCTCATCTCCTCTCCTGCTGGCCTCTCGCGGTGTTCATGGGCAGGAGTTGCCTCCTGCAGCGTGGATCCCATCACCAGGCAGAGGTGAGGTCTCAGGTAGATGGCATCCGACTGGCTGACAGTTCCTCACCCCCTAGTCTTTCTCTCCTCTCCCTGGTATGGCTTCCTGCAAGAATTCCCTGTTCTGTCTTTGATGTCACATCTAACACTGCAAGTGAAAAATGCATTTAGCCTGGATAATTGGAAACTTTGTGATTAGTTGGTGATCAATACCAACTTGGCCAATGTCAAGATGGTCTAAGGATAGACTGACTAAAACTCATGAACTTTCAAATCACAATTAGTTCACAAATGTATATTAACTTTTGGAGATTAGGATGTTTTCTTGTTCTGATATCAGATCAAAGGATAAAACATCGGTTAGGTATTGGAAGGCCCATGTAGTGGGGAGGTGGTCATGGGACTGTTGTTGTGAGCAGGTGGACAAATTGTGAGGCAAGGAGTCTTTTGGTCCACTGTCCTCTCATCTTGTGAGCACCTAGTGTTTCCTCATGTTCTTTTAAAACCTTGGCACTTGCCACAGTCTGGCTGGGCACAAAATAACCAAACCACCACACAGCCTTGTAGGTTCAAAACAGGAACTCCTTTATTCTCCACACGCCTGCGAATGCCATGCATGCAGCCTTCTCCTGGGACACACCACACACCAACCAGAAAATCCCTCCTCCAGCACTTCCCCAACCAATGGGAACTCTCCGGGAATCCCCGCTAGAACTCCAAAGTAGCAGGCCTAGGCGGACAGCAGGGGTCTAATATACAATTGAATACACAGCTTAACATAACCATTAGCATCTCAATGGCTTAGGGACCATTAGCATGTGGCTTAGGGACCGTGCCTGTTAGGCTGTCCAATACTACATATGGTCCTTACCCGTCATAGGATGAGCTGACCTCAAGGTGTCAGCTTCCTGTCTTAGGTTGGTACCACTGCAATTGGATCTTACCCATCACTGACTACCGGTCCAGCATACAGCCATACTTGTGGATAGGCCTTTGCACCAGTTGAGGGGGGGGGTGAGGTTCTTTTCCTCACCTCTGTTGGCCCCCAAATTTGGCCTTTGCACCAGTGGGGGGTGAGGTTCTTTGCCTCACCACTGTTGGCCCCCAAATTTGGCCTTGGTGCCAGTGGAGGTGTGAGCTTCTTTGCCTCACCTCTGTTGGCCCCCAAATTTTAGACCATCACTAGCAGAAGGGAGGAGGATACAGAAATGCCACAACACCAAGCCAATTGACGGCTCCTTTGGAAAAATTGTTCCACCGGTGACACCATCAGCAAAGATACTCCAGCACTACCACAATTTGCTTCACCAACAGATAGTTCACAATGCATACAAGTGATACATAGTCCAGGCAAGTTCTGCAAGCAGTTCAAAGCAGAGGAATCCATTAATATGTCCATTTCCTCCCAAAGAAAATCGACTCCTTGATTGAGCATTACTTGATGAGTTATTATTCATTGATGCATCAGTTTATACAGTTTACTGTGATAGCTATCGAAGAAGCTGTAGTTTGGTTTTATCTTTGTCTTCACCAGCATTAGGATGAAGATAGGAATTCTGGCAATGATGGCTAAAAAAAAAATTATGTAACATTCCAACAGGTACGAAAAAAATAATTTTCTGAACAATTTACATTATCCTGAAGAGAATTATTAAATATAATGAAAAGGAAAGGTGAAAGTAAACAAAGAGATCTGTTAACCTCCTTATTTGTTCACATATTAAAACAATCCTCAACAGCTGTTTACTTAATTTAAATTAAGCCATTAAAATCACGTGAATAAAAAAAAATTCGGATCCATTTTTTTCATGAGCGCTCCTCATATATGATATATGGACATACGCACATACAGACAAAGAACACAAAACACAAGTGTGCACACATAACATACAACACATAAGACAATAGTAAAGGCCTTGTAGCTTTACACAGGTTAAATCTACATTGCAATGTTTAAAAACTCCACAGTCAAAAAATAAAACTGATCAGAAAAACATTAACCCAGGTCTGTATGAGCTCAAAAAAATAAAATAGAACTTTATGATGTGGGAAAAGGCAATAATAAAATAGATATTGAAGAAAGAAACCAGGTTACCACCTGGGTTTGACTCTTCTTTGGATATCCCATCCTTTTTCCTGTAACTTGCATATGGGTCTGAAGGTATTCCAATAAGCAAACCCCAAGTTTTTTTTACATTTGAAATAGGCCTTAATGGTGTTCATTATTCATTAGCCTCCAGGTGTGGGAGAACCACTGTTGCAGAAGTAAGAATAGCCAAGCTGGAGCTCTGGATATCAGCTGTTATGGATTTGAGTCAAATCATCTTCTTTTTGGTCTGTAGAAATCGCTTTGGTTAATCTCTCTGGAATCCAAATCGGCTGCTGTTCTCCCTGTGGAGACATACAAACAGACCTCCGACTCCAGACAATCACTGGGTCAGGACCTTTCCATTGTCCTATTAGATTATCCTTCCAAAGTACCTTAGGCTTATGTACATTTTTTGGATACAGATGCCTTTCCACAGCACTAAGCCCTGATGAATACAAATTTTAAAAGTTTAGAGTAAAAAGAGTTATTTTAAGTTTATCTTTGGGGGATATATACCCCTTTCCAATTCCCTTTTTTTGCTTTAATAAGTACATTTTAATAGTTTGATGAGCTCTTTCAACTATGCCTTGTCCCTGTGGACTGTATGGGATTCCTGTTATATGAGTGATGCCAAATGATGAGCAAAATTGTTTAAAAGAGGTAGAAGTATATCCAGGGCCATTATCTGTTTTTAACTGTTTTGGAATGCCCACAGTAGCAAAATTTTGTAAGTAATGAGCTATAATATCTTCACTTTTTTCTCTGGCATGAAGGGAGCCCATCAAAAATCTGGAAGAAGTGTCAACCGTAACATGCAAATATTTTAATTTTCCAAATTCTGGCAAGTGTGTGACGTCCATCTGCCAAATATGGTTAGGTATCAATCCTTTAGGATTGACTCCAAGATTAACTTGTGGTAAAAAGGTCACACAATTTTGACATTGTTTTATTATTTGTCTAGCTTGTTTCTTAGTTATTTTAAAACACTTTTGTAAAGTATTAGCATTGACATGGAACCTTTTATTAAAATTTTTAGCTTCTTCTAGTGTAGAGAAAATATGTATGTCATGTGTAGTTTTATCTGCTAAATCATTGCCCAAACTAAGGGCTCCAGGCAATCCTGTATGTGCCCTGATAGGATCCGTTCTTTATAGGACATTTCTGTCCCAGATTAGACTTTGTATAGCAGAAAACAAAGAGAAAACAGTAGAGGAAGGGGAAATCCTACCAGCATCTTCAAGGGATACTATAGCATTAACTATATACTGACTATCAGAAAATAAATTAAATACAGAATCTTTAAACATCACAAAAGCTTGTAATACTGCATTAAGCTCTACCTTTTGAGCTGATTGTTTGGGTACTAAAAATGTAAAAGTTTGATCAAGGGTAACTACTGCTGCTGTGCCATTATTTGACCCATCAATGAATATATTTAGAGCATTCATGATAGGTGTTTTTCTTGTCATTTATGGAAAAACTACAGGATTCAAATACCAAAAAGACAACAAAGGATTAGATGGTAAGTGATTATCAAATGAAACATTAGATTTACACATGATTATTGCCCAAGTATTTAACTCATTAGCTAACTCATCAATTTGATCCATAGTATATGGAGTAATAATTTTATTGGGAGAAATTCCAAACACTCCCTTTGCTGCTTTTATTCCTTTGAGTATTAATTGTCCTACAGCCTCAGGATACCTAGTAAGAATAGTGTTGGGAGAATAAGATAAATGTATCCACAATAATGGACCTTCTTGCCAAAATACTCCTGTAGGAATATTTTTTGTTGGTAGTACAATAAATAATAAAGGCAAACTTATATCAATTCTATCCAAATGCATATTTTCCATATATGTTTCAATGATTTTTAATGCCTTTCTTGCTTCAGGTGTTAACATTCGGGGTGAATTTGGATCTGATGGATCTTTTAGGATATCAAATAAAGGTCCCAACTCTCCTGTTGGTATGTCTAGATAAGGCATTATCCAATTTATGTCTCCTAATAAGTTTTGAAAGTCATTAAGTGATTTGAGTTGATCTACTCGTATTTGAATTTTTGGTGGACGGACCATGGTTGAGGATAATAGAACTCCTAAATAATTAATTGGAAGATTTAATTGTACTTTATCTATTGCTATCTCTAGATTATAATTTTTTAATAAATTTGTAAGTGTGGCATAACATTCTAGCAATGTGTTTTTATCTTTGTGTGCTAATAATACATCATCCATATAGTGAAATATTTGTAGTTCAGGATTTTGATTTCTAAGTGGCTGGATTGCTTTGTTAACATAAATTTGACACATAGTTGGGCTGTTAGCCATCCCTTGAGGGAGTACTTTCCATTCATATCTCTGATCAGAACCTTCATGGGTCAGTGTAGGGATAGTAAATGCAAAATGTGGACTATCCTCAGGATGAATTTGAATTGAAAAAAAAAACAATCTTTAATATCTATAGCTAAAACATACCAGGTTTTTGGCAGAGCAGACAATTGGGGAATCTCCAATTGAGCAGGTTCCATAATAACCATCTCATTATTAATGGCTCTTAAATCTTGCAATAATCTCCATTTACCAGATTTCTTTTTGATGACAAAAATGGGAGTATTATGGGGAGATACAGAAGGTTGTATATGTCCTTCCGCTAATTGTTGTTTGACCAGGTCATGGGCTGCTTGTATCTTTTCTTTAGTCAGGGGCCACTGAGGAACCCATACTGGTCTTTCTGATTTCCAAGTAATTTTTATTGTCTCTGTGGCCCTTTCTGAAAATCCAACCCATGTCTGTCTGTTCCTTGATCTATTTGTATTGGTGCTGCTATACCTTGTTCTTGTTTTTCTAATCTTTTTCCTTTCCTAAAACCTTGTCTAGCCATAATAGTGGGTGCATTTTGGTTGATGTTATTTGTTAATGTCAAACCTAATTGATCTAGGACATCTCATCCCCATAAATTTATAGGAATATGATCCAATACATATGGCTGTATAGTTCCTTCACATCCTTCAGGATCCTTCCAATCTTACACCATTGCACTTCTATGGGGATTAGTCACCACTCCTAGGCCTCAAAGCATTGGAGTGGCTTGTTGTAATGGCCAATGTTTTGGTCATTCTTGACGAGAGATGATGCTAAGGTCTGCACCTGTATCCAGGAGCCCATTAAATTCATGTCCTTGAATATTTAGTTTTAGCATTGGGCGAGAATCTAATTTAAAGAAAGCATAGCCCAATCTACACCTGTGGAGCCTAATCCCCTGGAACCTCTTTGTACAGTACAGCTGGAAAATTTATTATGCAGGCTGGGTATTATTAATAACTGTGCTATTCTATCTCCTGGTGAAATTATTGATATACCTCTTGGAGAACTAGCTATAATTTTTATTTCACCTTCATAATTGGGATCAATTACCCCAGGACTTATCATAAGTCCTTTTAGAGTACAAGAACTGCGTCCTAATAATAAGCCTACTATTCCTTGGGAAAGAGGTCTTCTTACCCCTGTGGGAATGATTTGAACTCCCATCTCTGGAGTTAGTACTGCTCTGGTGGAGGCGCAGATGTCCAACCCTGCGCTCCCTCTGGTTTGTCTGATGAGGGATCTAATGGATAATGTGTCCTGGGCACTACCCTGATGGTGTTGATGGATTCTTCCATTGCCCCGTATATTTGTGGTTGTGGGCCCCGGAGCATTGGGCCCCCCTGTCCGTCTTTTGGCAATGGAGCCCAATGCCTTTCTCCACGATATCATGGGTAAACACCTGGTCCTTGTCTGGTTTTTGATAACGGAGTACCCTCTATGGTGGTTTGAGAACGGCATTCATTAGCCCAATGTCTCCCTCTACGGCATCATGGGCAAATACCCGGTATTCTACTCCTTTGATACCTAGCTTTGTTAAACCCTCCTCCTATGGGGCAACTCCTTCTAAAATGTCCTGTTTGTTCACAATTGTAGCATGTTTTTGGCCTGGCATCTAAAGCCTGATGTACTGCAGCTGCCAAGACTTGCCCTTGTTCATTAATGTCTCTACATAATTTAATATATGTGTTTAAATTTCCATGTTTCCATGGTCTAATGGCCTCCTTGCACCATCTGTTTGCTTGCTCAAAGGCTAGCTGTTTAATTAATGGCATTGCTTGTTCTGTGTCCCCACAAACTCTGGTAGCTGTTTGAATAAGCCTATCTACAAATTCAGCGTAAGGTTCATTAGCTCCTTGTATTACCTTAGATAATTGTCCTTGTAAATATCCATGTCCTTGTAAAGTCTTCCATGCCCTAACTGCATCTGCAGCAATTTGTGAATATATAGCAAGATCATATGCCATTTGTTGAGCTGACCCTCATAAGGTCCTTTTCCTAATAACATATCTAGATTTCTCTGAGGATAACCAGCTGCTGCATTTCGCCAAGCTGTCTCCATGCAAAATTCCTCATTGGCAACTTTCCATAACAGGTGTTGTCCTCCATAGCACAGCTTTACACATAGTAGTCCAATCTGCTAGTGTCATGTTCAAGTTATTAATGGATTCGACCAAGCTTATAGTGAAGGGTGCTTGGGGACCATAGGTTGTTACAGCCTCTTTTAGCTGCTTCACTGTTTTGAAATCTAAAACATGGTGATTTCACTGCCCTCCTGCCGCCTCAAATACAGGGCATGCTAATCTTTGAAGTCCTGTCTCAGGATCCCATCTATCAACTACGGGGGTTGAGGGCCACTCCGCATATATTGTCTCCATAGGTGGAGCTGTTGGTTGGACACTTATGCCCTCTTGTGATAGAAAGGTGTTAGTAGCAGCCTCCTGTTGTAACTTTTCCCCTGATGGCTTTTTCTGCTCTAAACTTTCTTCCCCTTTCTGACTATCTAGAGAGGCCTCCTCTTTTTTCTGATCTAATATGTCTTCTACCATAATCTGATCTGAAAGGTTTCTACTAGGCAAACAAAATTGTATCATCATCCACAATGGCAATGTGCCAACTGGCAGAGTTCCTGGGTTTTTCTTTTCCCTGTCCCTTAAATCTTCACCATGATGGTCCCATTGTGATATATTCAACAACTCCTCCTTAAAAAGCCATGGGCTACATTTTTGTCTTGTATCAATGTATGCCCTGACTCTTTTTGATTTTACTGGTGTGCCTCCTTCCTCTAACAATTTACTTAACATTCTTTCAGTTTGTTTTTTGCTAACTTCTGACCCCATATTTCTGCTACAAGGATAACACAACTCAAACAGACAACTCAAAACAAAACTGAAGCAAAACAAAACAAAAACGGAACAAATAATCATTGTATCAGTTTTCCTCTTTTTTTGAAATGTATATTCATGGTCTATCTCTATCTCTTCCTCAGGGCCAAACAACTTCAAACCTTGAACCAACCATTTTTCCCATTTTGCCTGAGAAAATTCTAGGGATAGGCAGCTTGAAACAAAAACAAAACAAATCAAAACAAGAACATATTGTTTTTTGAAATGGTCACCCATTCTCTTGCCTTCCCTCAGGGGCGAGCAATTTACCTTATCACTTACCCTCAGGCATTCCCACCCCCCATAGGCCACCAAATACTGCAGTCTGGCTGGGCACAAAATAACTGAGCAGCCACACAGCCTTGTAGGTTCAAAACAGGGACTCCTTTATTCTCCGAACTCCTGAGACTGCCAAGCATGCGGCCTTCTCCCGGATGCCCCACACCAACCAGCAATCCCTCCTCCAGAAATCCCTCCTCCCGCATTTCCCCAACCAATGGGAATTCTCCGGGAATCCCCTGGAAAACTCCAAAGTAGCAGGCCAAGAAGGACAGCAGGGGTCTAATATACAATTGAATACACAGCTTAACATAACCATTATCATCTCAATGGCTTGCTGGTGACACCTCTCAACCACTCCTTTCTAGCAAAAATGCCATGCCTCATTCCAACTCTGCTATGGCTCTCAGCAGGCACTGACTTCAGAGGGCCAACTGGCTGGATAGGGCCTCTGCACCTGTCCCTCAGGGCTGTCCCCACTGCCCTTCTGGCTTCCAGGCAGGTGAGCAGTTCCCATGAAGGTCAAGTGCAATAGGCCCCAGTGCAGTCCCCAGGCAGGCCGAGCCTTAGGTCCAGTGCAGTCCCCAGGCAGGCCGAACCCTTAGGCCCAGAGAGATTACCAGGTAGGATGAAGCCTTAGGCCCAGAGCAGAACCCAGGGAGAACGAAGCCTAAAGCCCAGTGCAGGTCCCAGGCAGGCCGAGGCCTTAGGCCCAGAGCAGTCCCCAGGCAGGACGAGGCCTTAGGCCCAGAGCAGTCCCCAGGCAGGACGAGGCCTTAGGCCCAGAGCAGTCCCCAGGCAGGACGAGGCCTTAGGCCCAGAGCAGTCCCCAGGCAGGACGAGGCCTTAGGCCCAGAGCAGTCCCCAGGCAGGACGAGGCCTTAGGCCCAGAGCAGTTCCCAGGCACGACGAGGCCTTAGGCCCAGAGCAGTACCCAGGCAGGCCGAGGCCTTAGGCCCAGAGCAGTTCCCAGGCACGACGAGGCCTTAGGCCCAGTGCTGTTCCCAGGCAGGACGAGGCCATAGGCCCAGAGCAGTCCCCAGGCAGGACGAGGCCTTATTCCCAGAGCAGTCCCCAGGCAGGCTGAGGCCTTAGGCCCAGAGCAGTTCCCAGGCACGACGAGGCCTTAGGCCCAGAGCAGTTCCCAGGCACGACGAGGCCTTAGGCCCAGTGCTGTTCCCAGGCAGGACGAGGCCTTAGGCCCAGAGCAGTCCCCAGGCAGGACGAGGCCTTAGGCCCAGAGCAGTCCCCAGGCAGGACGAGGCCTTAGGCCCAGAGCAGTTCCCAGGCACGACGAGGCCTTAGGCCCAGTGCTGTTCCCAGGCACGACGAGGCCTTAGGCCCAGAGCAGTACCCAGGCAGGACGAGGCCTTAGGCCCAGAGCAGTACCCAGGCAGGACGAGGCCTTAGGCCCAGAGCAGTACCCAGGCACGACGAGGCCTTAGGCCCAGTGCTGTTCCCAGGTAGGATGAGGCCTTAGGCCCAGAGCAGTCCCTAGGCAGGCCGAGGCCACAGGCCCAGAGCAGTCCCCAGGCAGGACGAGGCCTTAGGCCCAGAGCAGTCCCCAGGCAGGCCGAGGCCACAGGCCCAGAGCAGTCCCCACGCAGGACGAGGCCTTAGGCCCAGAGCAGTCCCCAGGCAGGCCGAGGCCTTATTCCCAGAGCAGTCCCCAGGCAGGACGAGGCCTTAGGCCCAGAGCAGTCCCCAGGTAGGCCGAGGCCACAGGCCCAGTGCAGTCACCAGGCAGGACGAGGCCTTAGGCCCAGTGCAGTCCCAAGGCAGGACGAGGCCACGGGCCCAGAGCAGTCACCAGGCAGGACGAGGCCACAGGCCCAGAGCAGTCCTCAGGTAGGCCGAGGCCTTAGGCTCAGTGCAGTCACCAGGCAGGCTGAGGCCGTAGGCCCAGTGCAGTCCTCAGGTAGGCCGAGGCCTTAGGCCCAGTGCAGTCACCAGGCAGGACGAGGCCTTAGGCCCAGTGCAGTCCCAAGGCAGGACGAGGCCACGGGCCCAGAGCAGTCACCAGGCAGGACGAGGCCACAGGCCCAGAGCAGTCCTCAGGTAGGACGAGGCCTTGGGCCCAGTGCAGTCCCCAGGCAGGCTGAGGCCTTAGGCCCAGTGCAGTCACCAGGCAGGACGAGGCCTTAGGCCCAGTGCAGTCCCAAGGCAGGACGAGGCCACGGGCCCAGTGCAGTCCCCAGGCAGGACGAGGCCGCAGGACGAGGCCACAGGCCCAGAGCAGTCCTCAGGTAGTCCGAGGCCTTAGGCTCAGTGCAGTCACCAGGCAGGCTGAGGCCTTAGGCCCAGAGCAGTCCTCAGGTAGGCCGAGGCCTTAGGCCCAGTGCAGTCCTCAGGTAGGCCGAGGCCTTAGGCCCAGTGCAGTCCCCAGGCAGGACGAGGCCACAGGCCCAGAGCAGTCCTCAGGTAGGCTGAGGCCTTAGGCCCAGAGCAGTCCTCAGGTAGGCCGAGGCCTTAGGCCCAGTGCAGTCCTCAGGTAGGCCGAGGCCTTAGGCCCAGTGCAGTCCCCAGGCAGGACGAGGCCACAGGCCCAGAGCAGTCCTCAGGTAGGCCGAGGCCTTAGGCCCAGTGCAGTCCTCAGGTAGGCCGAACCCTTAGGCCCAGAGAGATTACCAGGTAGGATGAAGCCTTAGGCCCAGAGCAGAACCCAGGGAGAACGAAGCCTAAAGCCCAGTGCAGGTCCCAGGCAGGCCAAGGCCTTAGGCCCAGTGCAGTCCCAAGGCAGGACGAGGCCACAGGCCCAGAGCAGTCCTCAGGCAGGCTGAGGCCTTAGGCCCAGTGCAGTCCTCAGGTAGGCCGAGGCCTTAGGCCCAGTGCAGTCCCCAGGCAGGCTGAGGCCTTAGGCCCAGTGCTCACTTGGACCTCTGCTTCTCTGGTTGTGCAGGTGCCTTAATTTTAAAATACCATCTAAAGAGAGCACACTGGCTTTCCACCCTGGCCACGGAATGCTCACAGGGGGGGCCCCCAGACCCTGCCCTCACTGTGCCGGGGCCAGGCACATGTAATCAGTTTTAGTGTTCCCGCCTTTGAGGACCCATCAAGCTTTGTAAAAGCCTGCTGGACCAGGCCTGCCCCACAGCATGGAGTGATTTTCACGGCAGAACATTCTCTGTGGCTAGTGGGGTCTGTCAGGCCTCTGGGAGGCAGACATTGTCCAGATCAAACCACCTGGCCCCTCAGGGCCATGACCTCAGAGGACGCTGCGTCCTGGAGCCTGGTCCTCACTTCCCTTGTGCCTCCACAGCCATCTTACACTTTCTCTCTTTCTGCAGAAATCGTGAGTGCTGCTGCACAGGATAATCCCTTCCCAGTTTCGTCCCTCATCTTGGCAACTGCCTCCTAAGGTCAGTCTTACTCTCCCCACTTTACAGAAGGGAAGCTGCCCTCTGAAGTCACAGGAACACACTTATGTTCATAGGCCGGGGAGACCCAGGGCTGAACCCACGGTGAGACCGGTAGTCGCACTTCCCAGCTCTGTGCCTCATCCAGACGCAGTTGCTTAATGCGTTTTGATAGCACTCTCAAAGGTCTTTAGGCCTTTAGTCCTCAGGAGTCAAGGAAAGCTTCCCAGGAGAAATCTGATAAGGCATTTGAAAGAAAGAAGCTAATTAGTTTTCCGGATGACTAGAGAACTCACTTCCCTTTTGCTTGAACAAGTGCTTCAGGCAAGTTAATAAAGGAGGGTCAGGCTCTTGAACTGCAGAACCTTCAGAGGCAAACTCCCCTGTCCGTGGTCAGGCAGCCCCACAGCCTCCTGAATGACGCTCTTTCTTCTCCTGGGTATTGTACTCCGTTTGTTTCTGTAAATATACCTTATGAATCACCTTGGTGGCAGCAGACCCCAGCTCATCTCTGCACGGCAGAGACAAACATTTGCTCCGTCCTGTTTTTACATTTGATGTGCCTCACTAAACAGCGGGGTGGACTAGTGACCAGTCACACAAAACCACTGCTGTTTGTTCATTTTTTCTTAAAATTAGCTCAGATGATTGTTTAAAGATATAGCTGGAATATGCAGGGGAGTCTGCATGGGGGGCGCCCAGAATTGGAACCCAGAAAATGCCCCTACCGTGAGCGCCACACAGTGACACTTTAAAATGGCATGAGCAGTATTTCTGCACGATTCCAGGCTGACATCAGCGTTTGATGCATGATGAAAACGTGACATCACCAGAGTGCCTCCCCAGCAGGACCGGAGTGCCAGGGTCCTGTGTGGCCCCTAGAATGCACCCCAAGTCTCACGTGTGGACGGCTTGGTCCCCACTGGCAGTGCTACTGGGAGCTTTAGGGATGGGGCCTAGTTGGATGGCAGGTCGGGGTGTGCCTTCGGAGGGGTTTGTCCCTGCACCCCCTTTCTCTTCCTGTTTCTCTCTTTTCTTCCCAACTTCCATGAAGTGAGCAGCTCTGGTCTACCACCTGTTCCCTGCCATGATGATCTGTCTCACCAAAGGTGCAAAGTGACAGGGACAACTGATCCTGGACTGAGACCTGTCACTCTGTGACCTGAGCTAACCCTTGGCTTCTCGCCCTTGTCTTGCTCAGGCGTCTTGTCACAGGGGTGGAGAGCTGACTGACGCACAGTTTAAAAGCACAGAGAGAACCCTGAGTCCAAAGGCCAGCACTCAGTGTCTCTGCTACTTTACAAGAACCATCACGTGACTCCCTCCAGCCTGCATTCGCAGGTATCTATGGATTTCATATTCTTATTGAAAGGCTAAATGATCCTTTCCATAAGATGTGGACAGACTTCCCTGACAGACTCCAGGCACTCCGTCAGTGAGAGCGGTGGTCTCCTCCCTGGGACTCCTCACCTCTGGTCTCCTCCCAGGGCCCCTGGCCCTCCACCAGCAATCCTGGATTTGCAAAATGTGTGTCTCAGGTCTCCTCTGAGGTTTTCAGGGCTGTCTTTGCGTTATCTGTGAGTTCTTCCACATGACGTATTCCACCTAAAACTGGATAAAACTTTGTTCTTTTTTGACAGTTTTACTTAATTATCCATTTTCTAATTCTTGGCAGAGCCTTTCCTTGGTTTTATAAACTCAGAAACCATTGAGAATGCAATATAAAATCCTGAACAGCAGTAGCAGAAGCTGACCACCTTGACCTTCCGTCTTACGGGGTGGGACCCGTGTTCCTGTGTGGAAGAAAGGGAGCCGGTGGTCAGGAGGAGGGAAGGGAAGGACTGGGGGGAGGAGAGGCCGTGCTCGGCTTTACCTTCCTGTGCAGCTGCCCCAGTGCCCTGGTTCTCCCTGCAGCGCCTCTGCCTTCTCTGTCACCCTGCCATGTCACAACAGGTCCAGGAAAAATGCCACAGCCCAAGTTTTGTCTCTAGGATTTTTAAAGCGTCTCAGTGGTGAACTCACAGGGTCCAGCATTTTCCTGCATAAAAACAATTGAATCAAATTTAAAACTTTTGATCTAGTTTCCCCACCAGGTTCTTATTAGGTTCTACTGCGTTTTGCTTTAATATTTTGATATTATGGCCTTTTATCACTTTCAATGCATGCATTCTTGTGTATTTTCAAGATTTTCTTTTAGGACCTTTTAGTTTGGATATCTTAAAATATTCACCTACTAATTTATTTTCATTTTACTGTCAATATATACACACAATTCTTTTTTTTAAGTGTATTCTTTAAAAAAATAGTGTATTATTTTTAGCCATGGAATTTTGTGGTTTTTTTCTTTTTTAATTGGTTGTTCACAACATTACAAAGCTCTTGACATATCATATTTCATACATTAGATTCAAGTGGGTTATGAACTCCCATTTTTACCCCAAATACAGATTGCAGAATCACATCGGTTACACATCCACATTTTTACATAATGCCCTATTAGTAATTGTTGTATTCTGCTACCTTTCCTATCCCCTACTATCCCCCCTCCCCTCCCCTCCCATCTTCTCTCTCTACCCCATCTACTGTAATTCATTTCTCTCCTTGTTTATTTTCCCATTCCCCTCACAACCTCTTATATGTAATTTTGTATAACAATGAGGGCCTCCCTCCATTTCCATGCAATTTCCCTTTTCTCTCCCTTTCCCTCCCACCTCATGTCTCTGTTTAATGTTAATCTTTTCTTCCTGCTCTTCCTCCCTGCTCTGTTCTTAGTTGCTCTCATTATATCAAAGAAGACATTTGGTATTTGTTTTTAGGGATTGGCTAGCTTCACTAAGCATAATCTGCTCCAGTGCCATCCATTTCCCTGCAAATTCCATGATTTTGTCATTTTTTAGTGCTGCGTAATACTCCATGGTGTATAAATACCACATTTTTTCATCCATTCATCTATTGAAGGGCATCTGGGTTGGTTCCACAGTCTAGCAATTGTGAATTGTGCTGCTATGAACATTGATGTGGCAGTATCCCTGTAGTACGCTCTTTTAAGGTCTTCAGGGAATAGTCCGAGAAGGGCAATAGCAGGGTCAAATGGTGGTTCCATTCCCAGCTTTCCCAGGAATCTCCATACTGCTTTCCAAATTGACCGCACCAGTTTGCAGTCCCACCAGCAATGTAGAAGTGTACCCTTTTCCCCACATCCTCGCCAGCACTTGTTGTTGTTTGACTTCAGAATGGCTGCCAGTCTTACTGGAGTGAGATGGTATCTTAGGGTGGTTTTGATTTGCATTTCTCTGACTGCTAGAGATGGTGAGCATTTTTTCATGTACTTGTTGATTGATTGTATGTCCTCTCTGAGAAGTGTCTGTTCAGGTCCTTGGCCCATTTGTTGATTGGGTTATTTGTTGTCTTATTGTCTAATTTTTTGAGTTCTTTTAATACTCTGGATATTAGGGCTCTATCTGAAGTGTGAGGAGTAAAAATTTGTTCCCATGATGTAGGCTCCCTATTTACCTCTCTTATTGTTTCTCTTGCTGAGAAAAAAAAAATTCAGTTTAAGTAAGTCCCATTTGTTGATTCTTGAGCTATGGGTGTCCTATTAAGGAATTTGGAGCCCGACCCCACAATATGTAGATCGGAGCCAACTTTTTATTCTATCAGACGCAGAGTCTCTGATTTGATATCAAGCTCCTTGACCCATTTTGAGTTAACTTTTGTGCATGGCGAGAGAAAGGGATTCAGTTTCATTTTGTTGCATATGGATTTCCAGTTTTCCCAGCACCATTTGTTGAAGATGCTATCCTTCCTCCATTGCATGCTTTTAGCTCCTTTATCAAATATAAGATAGTTGTAGCTTTGTTGATTAGTCTCTGTGTCCTCTATTCTGTACCATTGGTCCACCCGCCTGTTTTGGTACCAGTACCATGCTGTTTTTGTTACTATTGCTCTGTAATATAGTTTGAAATCTGGTATCGCTATACCGCCTGATTCACACTTCCTGCTTAGAATTGCTTTTGCTATTCTGGGTCTTTTATTTTTCCATATGAATTTCCTGATTGCTTTATCTATTTCTACAAGAAATGCCATTGGGATTTTGATTGGCATTGCATTAAACCTATAGAGAACTTTTGGTAATATCGCCATTTTGATGATGTTAGTTCTGCCTATCCATGAACAAGGTATATTTTTCCATCTTCTAAGATCCTCTTCTATTTCTCTCTTTAGGGTTCTGTAGTTTTCATTGTATAGGTCTTTCACCTCTTTTGTTAGGTTGATTCCCAAGTATTTTATTTTTTTGGAGGATATTGTGAATGGAGTGTTTTTCCTCATTTCCGTTTCAGAAGTTTTGTCGCTGATATACAGAAATGCCTTTGATTTATGCGTGCTGATTTTATATCCTGCCACTTTCCTGAATGCATTTATTAGTTCTAGTAGTTTCTTTGTAGACCCTTTTGGGTCTTCTAGGTATAGAATCATGTCGTCTGCAAATAGTGATAATTTAAGTTCTTCTTTTCCTATTTTTATGCCTTTAATTTCTTTCGTCTGTCTAATTGCTCTGGCCAGTGTTTCGAGAACTATATTGAATAGAAGTGGTGAGAGAGGGCATCCCTGTCTTGTTCCGGATTTTAGAGGGAATGCCTTCAATTTTTCTCCATTCAGAATGATGCTAGCCTGAGGCTTAGCATAGATAGCTTTTACAATGTCAAGGAAAGTTCCTGTTATCCCTAGTTTTTCTAATGTTTTGAACATAAAGGGATGCTGTACTTTGTCGAATGCTTTTTCTGTGTCTATCGAGATGATCATATGGTTCTTATCTTTAAGTCTATTGATGTGGTGAATAACATTTATTGATTTCCGTATATTGAACCATCCTTGCATCCCAGGGATGAATCCTACTTGATCATGGTGCATAATTTTTTTGATGTGCCTTTGTATCCGATTCGCCAGAATTTTATTGAGGATTTTTGCATCTAGGTTCATTAGAGATATTGGTCTGTAGTTTTCTTTCTTTGAGGTGTCTTTGTCTGGTTTCGGAATCAGGGTGATGTTGGCCTCATAGAATGAATTTGGCAGAGCTCCCTCTTTTTCTATTTCCTGAAATAACTTGAAAAGTATTGGTATTAATTCTTCTTTAAAGGTTTTGTAAAACTCCGCTGTATACCCATCCGGTCCTGGGCTTTTCTTGGTTGGTAGTCTTTTGATGGCTTCTTCAACTTCATCCATTGATATTGGTCTGTTTAAATTGTGTGTATCCTTCTGACTCAGCCTGGGCAAATCATATGACTTAAGAAATGTATCGATGTCTTCACTATGTTCTATTTTATTGGAATATAGGTTTTCAAAATAATTTCTAATTATCTTCTGTATTTCTGTAGCATCTGTTGTGATATTGCCTTTTTCATCCTGTATGTTAGTAATTTGAGTTCTCTCTCTTCTTCTGTTCGTTAGCATGACTAAGGATCTGTCCAATGGTGAGAGAGGTGTGTTGAAGTCACCCATAATTATTGTGCTGTGGTCTATTTGATTCTTGAACTTGAGGAGAATTTGTTTTATGAATGTCGCAGCACCATTATTTGGTGCATAAATATTGATAATTATTATGTCTTGTTGGTGAATGGTTCCTTTTAACAGTATATAATGTCCTTCCTTATCCCTTTTGATTAACAGTCTTGAAGTCGATTTTATTCGATATGAGGATGGCCACCCCTGCTTGCTTACGAGGACCGTGTGCGTGGTATATTTTTTCCCAACCTTTCACCTTCAGCCTGTGTATGTCTTTTCCAATCAGATGTGTCTCCTGGAGGCAACATATTGTTGGATTTGTTTTTTTAATCCATGTTACCAGCCTATGTTGCTTTATTGGAGAGTTTAAGCCATTAACGTTTAGAGTTACTATTGATATATGGTTTGTACTGCCAGCCATGTTTGATTATTTATCTTTTTTTTAATTTAGTTTGTTTCTCCATGATTATCTCCCCCCCCCCGCCCGCCCTCTGTCATTACCGAGGCACTTCCCACTGATGGTTTTGGTTATTGTTTTTCATTTCTTCCTTGTGTAGTGTTTTGCTCAAAATGCTTTGCAATGCTGGTTTTCTGGCTGCAAATTCTTTTAACTTTTGTTTATCATGAAAGATTTTTATTTCGTTGTCATACCTGAAGCTTAATTTTGCTGGATACAGAATTCTTGGTTGGCATCCATTGTCTCTCAGTGTTTGAAATACATTGTTCCATGACCTTTTTGCTTTCAGTGTCTGTGATGAAAAATCCGTTGTTAACCTTATTGGTTTACCCCTGAATGTAATCTGCCTCCTTTCTCTTGTAGCTTTTAATATTTTCTCTTTGTTCTGTATATTGGCTATCTTCATAACAATGTGTATTGGCGTTGGTCTACTGTGATTTTGTGTGCTCGGTGTCCTGTATGCATCTACAATTTGTATATCCATTTCCTTTTTTATTTCTGGAAAGTTTTCTGTAATTATTTCATTCACCAGGTTACTCATTCCCTTGGTTTGAATCTCTGTACCTTCCTCTATCCCGATGACTCGTAAGTTTGGTTTTTTTATGTTATCCCATATCTCTTGGATGTTTTTCTCATGATTTTTTACCAGCCTTTCTGAGTTGGCTAGACTCTTTTCAAGATTATATATTTTGTCTTCATTATCTGATGTTCTGGTTTCTACTTACTCCACTCTCTTAGTGATACTCTAAATTGAGTTTTTAATTTGGTTTATCATTTCCTTCATTTCTAGAATTATTGTTTGATTTTTTTATAATCTCTATCTCCTGATAAAGATGCTTAACTTCTTCTTTTATCTGTTTATGTAATTCATTCTCAATGTGTTCTTTCGCTGCTTGAATTTGCTGTCTCATATCCCCTTTAAGGTTCCGTTCCATCTGTCTAAGGTATTCCTTGAGTTCTTTATATGACCATTTTTCTGATGACTCTAAGTCCTCCTGAATATTTAGGCTGTCCTGCATTGTTTGTACTACTTTTCTTCCTTGCTTTTTTATGCTGCTCATGTTACTTCTTGTTCTGTTTGACTGCTGAGTTACTGCTTACTCTTATAAATTTATTTGATGCTTGGGAGGAAAGATATTAGAAGGGAAGGGAAGAAGTCACTAAAGAGAATGAGAGTAGGCAGGTAGAATTCAAGGAAGGGGGAATAAGAAAATTGAAAAGAAATGAAAAGACAAAAGAGAAAAAAATAGAAAATAAAGAAAGAAAGAAGGGCTGGGGATGTGGCTCAAGCGGTAGCGCGCTCGTCTGGCATGCATGCGGCCCGGGTTCGATCCTCAGCACCACATACCAACAAAGATGTTGTGTCCGCTGAGAACTAAAAAATAAATATTAAAAAAAAAATCTCTCTCTCTCACTCTCTCTCCTCTCTCACTCTCTCTTAAAAAAAAGAAAGAAAAAAATTTAAAAAAAAATAATAATGATAAAAAAATGAAAATTAAAATTAAAAAAAATAATACTAATTAAAAACATTAAAAAAGTTAAAGAACAACAACAAAAAATGAAAATGAAAGGAAAAAACCCAAATTAAATAATAATAATAATTATTATAATAATAATAAATGCAGTCATAGAGTTCGATTAACTTCTCTTCCAGTAGGTGGAGCTGTGCCCACTGGGCCAAGCTTCTCCTCTCAATAGGTGGGAACCAATCACTGTGCAGCAGCTCTTCCTCCCAGACGGGCAAGTCTCCAATCCTGAGTGTCTAGGGACTTCTCTTATGTTTCCTCAAGCCAGGCCCCGCTCACCTGTGACGCTCACCACAATACTGGCTACACACCAGGTCTGCTGTTCCTGGGAGCCCTGTTTTCATGAATGCCTGGGCACACTCTCCCTGTTAGCCTCCCTCAGACCCTAAGTTTGTAGAGCTTGGGGCTGAGAACCCCCAGCGAATTTGCTTGCCCTCCGGTAGCCACGCCCCCGGTAGCTGGTGCAAGAGACCTCAGTTGTCAGCACTGGTGGCAGTGGTAGCCGGGAGTTCCACGCCGCGAGTCCCGTGCCACTCCTGATTCCCTCGGTCTGGCTATCGCGCTCACAGGAGAGCTGAGAGGGGTCCTTACGGGAGAGCTGGGAGGGGCCCTTAAGGTTTCCCCGCTGTGTGGAGAGGGATGGCTAGGGGATTACACACCTGTCGCCGCTGGTTTCAATGAAGTTATCTCCTCCACCCGTGACATCAGTTCTCTGCCATGGTGGTATCCCATGCAAATGGTGACTGTTCGTTCCCTTTGCCGGGTGACCAATGCAACGGGTGGGTCCTGACTGTCTCTCCCAAGCCCCGTTTCAATCCTGTGGCCACTGCCTATGAAGGCTCGGTTGGCTTTTACCTCTGTAAGTTCAGAAGGGCCGACCAGTTATTTCAGCGGGATCGTTAGTGCTGAGTCACTAGAAGCAGGCAAACCGGAGTTTGAGTGCAGCCGATCTGGGCTCAGTGTGTGTTCTGAGAGGCCCACTGTTCGCCCCAGATCCATGTCAGCTCAGCATTGCCTAGTGATCCTGAGCAAACAGCATTTAGACAGTTTATGACTCCCTATGCCTGCACAGCTGAAGAGGTCAGAGACTTGATCTCTCCGCGCCCGCCGCCATATTGGATCTCTGGGAATACTTCTTAACTCATTTTATAAGGCCAGGATTACCCTGAAAACAAAGTCAGCAAGTGTGGGACCGCGTCCCTGGGTGAGGTGCGAAGGGAAAGCGGCTCCACCGACGCCCGCCTACACACAATTCTTTAAAAAGTAATTTTTCCTGCTCTCAAGATAATAATTGTAGGGCTGGGGATGTGGCTCAAGCAGTAGCGTGCTCGCCTGGCATGCGTGCGGCCCGGGTTCGATCCTCAGCACCACATACAAAGATGTTGTGTCTGCCAAAAACTACAAAAAAATAAATATTGAAAAATTCTCTCTCTCTCTCTCTCTCTCTCTCTCTCTCTCTCTCTCTGTCTCTCTCTTTAAAAAAAAACATAATAATTGTACATTAAAAAATTAGGAAACCACAAAATAGCCCAAAGGGTACAAGTCAGGCTGGCTGCACCCACAGACGGCACTCCTGAAGCCCTGCACCACACTCAGTCCTTCTTACGGGCTGTGTGCACAAGACACGGGGTGGTCCTGCCCACAACACTTGAGCCTCCCTTTTGCTCAACAGCACATCTCATTCTTGTGTCATCCAACAGCCTGGAGCCTGATGACGGCCGTGCTGCACCCTGTTGTGTGGATCAC
Organism: Spermophilus citellus; assembly: GCF_964194105.1. Lineage (NCBI taxonomy): Eukaryota > Metazoa > Chordata > Mammalia > Rodentia > Sciuridae > Spermophilus > Spermophilus citellus. The sequence goes on along the minus strand of NC_138182.1, from coordinate 1,237,202 downwards.
CAAGACAGTGCCACCCACTCCCTCTTCGCACTCTTGAACATCCAGCCTGTCTTCAAGCTTTTCTCAATTATGCATAATGAACACCACACATCCTAACAGCAGCTCCAGACGCCAGCCCTTGGCCGAAGCCCATGTCAGACCCTGAGTCTGTCCACCCATTCCAGGTCCTGTCAGGAATGCTTCCAGGAAGATGGCCTTCTCTGCCAGCCAGTCTAGGAGCCAGGGTGAGTGGGGACACCCACCCTCTGCTTCAGACACATCTTCCGTCCTCCCCCAATCCAACCAGCCCAGCCCTCAAGCTTGGAGCCAGAATGTCAGCTTTGATCCCAGCTCCGCTGCTGCCCTTCTGTGTGGCCAGCACAAAGCCGTGTGAGTGCTCCACAGCATAGCTAACTGGTCAGTAAGTGGGTGTCCAGTGCGCAAAGGCACATGTCAGACTCACCGAGAGGCTGTCTCAACTAGCCTTACCAACAACACAGTGTCCACCTTTGGGGTGTGCATACCCGTGAAGAGGGGCTCCAGGTCAGACAGCTTCCTCAGCAAAACCAGGACACAGACCTCGTGGCCCCTGTGCTGGGCCAGGGATGGGAGAGCTTTGCCGATGGCCCCATGGCAGTAACTGGCCCTGGGAGCTGGAATCCTGCATCTGTCAGGTGGGCACTGCCCCTGTGGCTCCCACCCATCAGTAACAGGCTCATGGAAGTTAGAATGACCAACAGTAATTTAATTCTGAACCTCTATCTAAATAATGATGGAGCACAGGATACATTAACACCTCTTATTTTAACACTCATTAATTAATTAGGAGATAACGGTCACCATAAACTGAATATAAACCATCTTGCCAGCTAATTTCTACAGTGTTGGGACGCTGCTATTTATTTTGTGTCTTACGTCCTGTAAGAAGCGGGGTGTGGTCTTCCCAAAGCCCCCATATGCTGCATGGCATTAAGAGCTCCCTGGACTTACTTCTTTTGCCTCCAGGAAATCATCTGAGATTCCTGCCACAGTCAGACATATTTCAGAAGAAGGCATTTGATACAATTGGTGCAGACGAAAATCACCCCACGCTCCAGGGAGCTGTGGAACCTGGTGCTTCAGACAATCTGCAATTCATCTAGAATTTTCTCAACTATTTCTCCAGGGAACCTAGAGGAGAGGAGCGGCTTTTCCTATGCCCCAGCCGGAGCCCTTGCACCTGGGCGTCCCTCACCTGGCAAGGCCAGCAGGTGCTCTGGAGCCCGCACACCAAGGGATTTTCCACCCTGGTGGCTGAGCCAGCTCCTCTGTGAGCTGGCCTGTGCTGCCCTCTGCTGGCCGGCAGGGCTGAACTGCTACCCCAAGAGGGACGAGCTGCAATTAAAGCAGGTCACCTGGTTCAGAGACTAAGCCCACTAAGAATCAGACCGTTAATAGGGTTTCCATCATTCTACAAACAAGTCTTCCGACGGGCCCCTAGTTTTGCCTTGCTGGGACCCTCTGTCTTGTTTTCAGAAATCCTACAAGACCTTCCCACTCTGTTCTAGGGAAAGCTGGAGATGGTAGCCTGCTAAGTCCTCCAGAAAGCCTTGGGTTCAACTCACCAGCTGGTGAGTCCCAGGAAGTGACAGCTTTGAACTTCAATTTTCTCACTGTTACAACAGAAATGATTATGTTCACCTCTCAGGGTTTTGAGGGTACTCTGTCGTTAATGTTCAAAAAATATCTGCAAGCACTTGGAAATGGCAGCTGTAAGAGGTGACGGAAGGTCCACTAGATTTCAATATATGAAATGCTCAAAGAGCACACAGGAAAGACTAACTGAAAGACTCACAGAGAGATCCACTTGGTTACCCTGAGCCTGATTTAAAAACACCTGACGTAGCGCCACGTATATGCCGATGCTTTCACGGATGAAAGTGGGTCAAAGATGAATGGAGAGGTAGCAAAGGCCTGAGTGCAGAGACGATTCAGGGGCAGAGACCCACTGGCCCAGCAACAGACCCACCTGCCTGACACAGGGAGGCAAGAGTGGAGAACCAGGGTGGCTAGGCAGGCCAAGCGCCAGTAACGCTGGCCCAAAGGGGTCACAGGAGACGAGGAGTCACCAGCGCCCTCCAGGCCTCACATTCTCACAGACAGCACAGGCTCTGGGGCCCAGTCTCTGGACCAGCACCTCTCAAATGCTGGACAGTGCCTTTCAGCTGGACAGACAGCACAGCTGGGGCACAGACTGTGCAGGCAAACTGCTGCCCCGGAAGAAATCACACACTGTCTCCTCCACATCCCAGAACCATGGAGCAGTCACGGGCTGTCTCTTCCCACCTCTCAGAACAATTAGGTTCATTTTTCTTTTCATGGCATGGACCCTTGGACTCCTTCTTGTATGGCATTCACTAAGAAATTGGTGTCTCCCCCCAACACATTATATATGTATTACTACATGTCTATGTTGGGTTTTCATTCTTCTACCTACAAATACATAAATATGCACTAAAGTTCTGAATCTTGGTGAAAGCTTAAGCACACCACATTAGCCCTGGGAGGTGTAGAGACCAGGCTGCATCAGCCCTAGTGACTCCATAGTGGGTGGGAAAGCAGTCCTCAGGCTGTGCCTGCCCTGAGTGACTTCATGGTGTGTGGATCAGCAGTCCACAGGCTGTGCCTGCCCTGGTGACTCCATTCAGTGTAGAACAGCAGTCCTCAGGCTGTGCCTGCCCTGAGTGACTCCATGGTGTGTAGAACAGCAGTCCTCAGGCTGTGCCTGCCCTGAGTGACTTCATGGTGTGTGGATCAGCAGTCCACAGGCTGTGCCTCCCCTGGTGACTCCATTCAGTGTAGAACAGCAGTCCTCAGGCTGTGCCTGCCCTGAGTGACTCCATGGTGTGTAGAACAGCAGTCCACAGGCTGTGCCTCCCCTGGTGACTCCATTCAGTGTAGAACAGCAGTCCTCAGGCTGTGCCTGCCCTGAGTGACTCCATGGTGTGTAGAACAGCAGTTCTCAGGCTGTGCCTGCCCTAGTGACTCCATGGTGTGTAGAACAGCAGTCCTCAGGCTGTGCCTGCCCTAGTGACTCCATGGTGTGTAGAACAGCAGTCCTCAGGCTGTGCCTGCCCTGAGTGACTCCATGGTGTGTAGAACAGCAGTCCACAGGCTGTGCCTCCCCTGGTGACTCCATTCAGTGTAGAACAGCAGTCCTCAGGCTGTGCCTGCCCTGAGTGACTCCATGGTGTGTAGAACAGCAGGCCTCAGGCTGTGCCTGCCCTGAGTGACTCCATGGTGTGTAGAACAGCAGTCCTCAGGCTGTGCCTGCCCTGAGTGACTCCATGGTGTGTAGAACAGCAGTCCACAGGCTGTGCCTCCCCTGGTGACTCCATTCAGTGTAGAACAGCAGTCCTCAGGCTGTGCCTGCCCTGAATGACTCCATGGTGTGTAGAACAGCAGGCCTCAGGCTGTGCCTGCCCTGAGTGACTCCATGGTGTGTAGAACAGCAGTCCTCAGGCTGTGCCTGCCCTGAGTGACTCCATGGTGTGTAGAACAGCAGTCCTCAGGCTGTGCCTGCCCTGAGTGACTCCATGGTGTGTAGAACAGCAGTCCTCAGGCTGTGCCTGCCCTGAGTGACTCCATGGTGTGTAGAACAGCAGTCCACAGGCTGTGCCTCCCCTGGTGACTCCATTCAGTGTAGAACAGCAGTCCTCAGGCTGTGCCTGCCCTGAGTGACTCCATGGTGTGTAGAACAGCAGGCCTCAGGCTGTGCCTGCCCTGAGTGACTCCATGGTGTGTAGAACAGCAGTCCTCAGGCTGTGCCTGCCCTGAGTGACTCCATGGTGTGTAGAACAGCAATTCTCAGGCTGTGCCTGCCCTGGTGACTCCATGGTGTGTAGAACAGCAGCTCTCAGGCTGCGCCTGCCCTAGTGACTCCATGGTGTGTAGAACAACAGTCCTCAGGCTGTGCCTGCCCTGAGTGACTCCATGGTGTGTAGAACAGCAGTCCTGAGGCTGCACCTGCCCTAGTGACTCCATGGTGTGTGGAACAGCAGTCCACAGGCTGTGCCTGCCCTAGTGACTCCATGGTGTGTAGGACAGCAGTCCTCAGGCTGCGCCTGCCCTAGTGACTCCATGGTGTGTAGAACAGCAGTCCTCAGGCTGTGCCTGCCCTGAGTGACTCCATGGTGTGCAGAACAGCAGTCCTCAGGCTGTGCCTGCCCTGGTGACTCCATGGTGTGCAGAACAGCAGTCCTCAGGCTGTGCCTGCCCTAGTGACTCCATGGTGTGTGGAACAGCAGGCCTCAGGCTGTGCCTGTCCTAGTGACTCCATGGTGTGCAGAACAGCAGTCCTCAGGCTGTGCCTGCCCTAGTGACTCCATGGTGTGTGGAACAGCAGGCCTCAGGCTGTGCCTGCCCTGAGTGACTCCATGGTGTGTAGAACAGCAGTCCTCAGGCTGTGCCTGCCCTGAGTGACTCCATGGTGTGTAGAACAGCAGTCCTCAGGCTGTGCCTGCCCTGAGTGACTCCATGGGGTGTAGAACAGCAGTCCTCCGGTTGTGCCTGCCCTGGTGACTCCATGGTGTGTAGAACAGCAGTCCTCAGGGTGCACTTGCCCTGAGTGACTCCATGGTGTGTACGACAGCAGTCCTCAGGCTGCGCCTGTCCTAGTGACTCCATGGTGTGTAGAACAGCAGTCCTCAGGATGTGCCTGCCCTAGTGACTCCATGGTGTGTAGAACAGCAGGCCTCAGGCTGTGCCTGCCCTGAGTGACTCCATGGTGTGTAGAACAGCAGTCCTCAGGCTGTGCCTGCCCTGAGTGACTCCATGGTGTGTAGAACAGCAGTCCACAGGCTGTGCCTCCCCTGGTGACTCCATTCAGTGTAGAACAGCAGTCCTCAGGCTGTGCCTGCCCTGAATGACTCCATGGTGTGTAGGACAGCAGGCCTCAGGCTGTGCCTGCCCTGAGTGACTCCATGGTGTGTAGAACAGCAGTCCTCAGGCTGTGCCTGCCCTGAGTGACTCCATGGTGTGTAGAACAGCAGTCCTCAGGCTGTGCCTGCCCTGAGTGACTCCATGGTGTGTAGAACAGCAGTCCTCAGGCTGTGCCTGCCCTGAGTGACTCCATGGTGTGTAGAACAGCAGTCCACAGGCTGTGCCTCCCCTGGTGACTCCATTCAGTGTAGAACAGCAGTCCTCAGGCTGTGCCTGCCCTGAGTGACTCCATGGTGTGTAGAACAGCAGGCCTCAGGCTGTGCCTGCCCTGAGTGACTCCATGGTGTGTAGAACAGCAGTCCTCAGGCTGTGCCTGCCCTGAGTGACTCCATGGTGTGTAGAACAGCAATTCTCAGGCTGTGCCTGCCCTGGTGACTCCATGGTGTGTAGAACAGCAGCTCTCAGGCTGTGCCTGCCCTAGTGACTCCATGGTGTATAGAACAACAGTCCTCAGGCTGTGCCTGCCCTGAGTGACTCCATGGTGTGTAGAACAGCAGTCCTGAGGCTGCACCTGCCCTAGTGACTCCATGGTGTGTGGAACAGCAGTCCACAGGCTGTGCCTGCCCTAGTGACTCCATGGTGTGTAGGACAGCAGTCCTCAGGCTGCGCCTGCCCTAGTGACTCCATGGTGTGTAGAACAGCAGTCCTCAGGCTGTGCCTGCCCTGAGTGACTCCATGGTGTGCAGAACAGCAGTCCTCAGGCTGTGCCTGCCCTGGTGACTCCATGGTGTGCAGAACAGCAGTCCTCAGGCTGTGCCTGCCCTAGTGACTCCATGGTGTGTGGAACAGCAGGCCTCAGGCTGTGCCTGTCCTAGTGACTCCATGGTGTGCAGAACAGCAGTCCTCAGGCTGTGCCTGCCCTAGTGACTCCATGGTGTGTGGAACAGCAGGCCTCAGGCTGTGCCTGCCCTGAGTGACTCCATGGTGTGTAGAACAGCAGTCCTCAGGCTGTGCCTGCCCTGAGTGACTCCATGGTGTGTAGAACAGCAGTCCTCAGGCTGTGCCTGCCCTGAGTGACTCCATGGGGTGTAGAACAGCAGTCCTCCGGTTGTGCCTGCCCTGGTGACTCCATGGTGTGTAGAACAGCAGTCCTCAGGCTGTGCCTGCCCTGAGTGACTCCATGGTGTGTACGACAGCAGTCCTCAGGCTGCGCCTGTCCTAGTGACTCCATGGTGTGTAGAACAGCAGTCCTCAGGATGTGCCTGCCCAGATAACTCCATGGTGTACAGAACAGCAGTCCTCAGGCTGTGCCTGCCCTGAGTGACTCCATTTTGTGTGGAACAGCAGTCCTCAGGCTGCACCTGCCCTAGTGACTCCATGGTGTGTAGAACAGCAGTCCTCAGGCTGTGCCTGCCCTAGTGACTCCATGGTGTGTAGAACAGCAGTCCTCTGGCTGTGCCTGCCCTGGTGACTCCATGGTGTGTAGAACAGCAGTCCTCAGGATGTGCCTGTCCTAGTGACTCCATGGTGTGCAGAACAGCAGTCCTCATGCTGTGCCTGCCCTAGTGACTCCATGGTGTGTTGAACAACAGTCCTCAGGCTGTACCTGCCCTAGTGACTCCATGGTGTGTAGAACAGCAGTCCTCAGCCTGTGCCTGCCCTGAGTGACTCCATGGTGTGTAGAACAGCAGTCCTCAGGCTGTGCCTGCCCTAGTGACTCCATGGTGTGTAGAACAGCAGCTCTCAGGCTGTGCCTGCCCTAGTGACTCCATGGTGTGTAGGACAGCAACTCTCAGGCTGTGCCTGCCCTAGTGACTCCATGGTGTGTAGCACAGCAGTCCTCAGGCTGTGCCTGCCCTAGTGACTCCATGGTGTGTAGAACAGCAGTCCTCAGGCTGTGCCTGCCCTAGTGACTCCATGGTGTGTAGCACAGCAGTCCTCAGGCTGTGCCTGCCCTAGTGACTCCATGGTGTGTGGAACAGCAGTCCTCAGGCTGTGCCTGCCCTAGTGACTCCATGGTGTGTAGAACAGCAGTCCTCAGGCTGTGCCTGCCCTAGTGACTCCATGGTGTGTAGAACAGCAGTCCTCAGGCTGCGCCTGCCCTGGTGAATCCATGGTGTGTGGAACAGCAGTCCTCAGGCTGTGCCTGCCCTAGTGACTCCATGGTGTGTAGAACAGCAGTCCTCAGGCTGTGCCTGCCCTAGTGACTCCATGCTGTGTAGAACAGCAGTTCTCAGGCTGTGCCTGCCCTAGTGACTCCATGGTGTGTAGAACAGCAGTCCTCAGGCTGTGCCTGTCCTGAGTGACTCCATGGTGTGTAGAACAGCAGTCCACAGGCTGTGCCTCCCCTGGTGACTCCATGGTGTGTAGAACAGCAGTCCTCAGGCTGCTCCTGCTCCAGTGACTCCATGGTGTGTAGAACAGCAGTCCTCAGGCTGTGCCTGCCCTAGTGACTCCATGGTGTGTAAAACAGTAGTCCTCAGGTTGTGCCTGCCCTAGTGACTCCATGGTGTGTACGACAGCAGACCTCAGGCTATGCCTGCCCTAGTGACTCCATGGTGTGTAGAACAGCAATCCTCAGGCTGTGCCTGCCCTAGTGACTCCATGGTGTGTAGGACAACAGTCCTCAGGCTGTGCTTGCCCTGGTGACTCCATGGTGTGTAGAACAGCAGTCCTCAGGCTGCGCCTGCCGTAGTGACTCCATGGTGTGTACAACAGCAGTCCTCAGGCTGTGCCTGCCCTAGTGACTCCATGGTTTATAGAACAGCAGCTCTCAGGCTGCACCTGCCCTAGTGACTCCATGGTGTGTAGAACAGCAGTCCTCAGGCTGTGCCTGCCCTGAGTGACTCCATGGTGTGTAGAACAGCAGTCCTCAGGCTGTGCCTGCCCTGGTGACTCCATGGTGTGTAGGACAGCAGTCCTCAGGCTGTGACTGCCCTAGTGACTCCATGGTGTATAGAACAGCAGTCCTCAGGCTGTGCCTGCCCTAGTGACTCCATGGTTTATAGAACAGCAGCTCTCAGGCTGCACCTGCCCTAGTGACTCCATGGTGTGTACAACAGCAGTCCACAGGCTGTGCCTGCCCTGGTGACTCCATGGTGTATAGAACAGCAGTCCTCAGGCTGTGCCTGCCCTGGTGACTCCATGGTGTATAGAACAGCAGTCCTCAGGCTGCTCCTGCCCCAGTGACTCCATGGTGTGTAGAACAGTAGTCCTCAGGGTGCGCCTGTCCTCTTGACTCCACGGTGTGTGGAACAGCAGTCCTCAGGCTGTGCCTGCTCTAGTGACTCCATCGTGTGTAGAACAGCAGTTTTCAGCTCTGCCTACACCTAGGTTACTCCCTTTTGTAAAAGAGTAATTTGCCATGAGCTGTTCCATTTTGAGTCCAAGTGCCAAGGTGTGATCTGTCTGCCCCTTTTTGTACAAGTAAATAAGCATCACGAGGCACAAACTGATAACTACCTTACATTTGCCAACTTATGAAACTAAATCAGGAGCACTTGGACATGTGTACATCTCAGGTCATATCAGTACCAGACTTGGGAACTTACCAACCTCGCCAGATGAGAAGCTCTTGACCTTGTCACCTGCTCTCTCATCACAGGCCTTGCCCAGGAAAATCGCCACTGAGAAGAAACTGTGATTTCCTGTCCTGTTGGTCTTCAGCCACGTGCAGTTTCCCTGCCTGTGATGGCCACACAGCCGCTCCAGCTGACACTCTGAACAGACTGCTGTGACAACTCTGAGGAACTGGTCTTCAGAATCCTCCTGTGACCACCCACAGTGACTCCTTGACTGCACTCTGGTCTCTGCTGTGCTCTGGTCCCGCCTCCTGCAGCTCCTCTCACCCTTCTTGGTCTTCCTGTGACCTATTTCTATAGCATTGTGTGAAGTACCTGTGAGCCGAGTGTTTAGATATTAGAAATTAAGATTGGAATAAAGAACTTGTGAGTGTCGGCTTATGACAGCAGGTGAGCCACTAATGTTCTGTGAACTTCCCCGAGGAAAGCAGAGCCACCTATGAATTTACTGCTATTCAATGAATCTGACATTGGGTGAGGGCCCAAATGTGTTTCACCCATGTTGGTGACATGGCGCGTCCTGACAAAGGGCCTTGGAAACGAACCTGTCATTGCCATCATGGCTCTTCCAAGCAGGCATGCAGTGGCAGCAGGCAGGCCTCACACACCCCCAGACAGAGGGGCTTCAGGGGTCCCTGGGTTCAGGAGCACCTGCCTACCAGGCACCAATGTGGAGGCCCCAGTTTAGTTCCTCCAGCGAACCACAGAAGCCCAGACAGAGCTCTGCCTGTCTCCAAGCACAACAGAGTCTCCAAGCACCACATCTGACGTGCACAGGGCCGAGTGACAATCCCTTGTCATAGCAGAAGCAGGAAGCACAACTCCAACAGGGAAGACAGTCAACACACCACAGAAGGAGCCCGGGCATGACAAACACAGGGCGTTTGAAGCACCCATAAATGTGCTTCTACGGAGAATCAGAAATTCTTTTGATACAAATTTAAAAAAAAAAAAAAAAGAACATCTTGGCTAAAAAGTTGTTTTTAAAAGACCAAGTACAAACTATAGCATTGAAAAAGTGACAGGAATGGAAACTTGCTGGACCCCTCAATGGTGGAGACAGGAGAGAAGAGAACCAGCAAACTGGGAGACAAAAGCCTTTGCTCGTGTGCTCAGCAGAGAGAAACAGCTGGAAGAGAGTGAACAGAGCCGGACACAGCTTTCCACACCTGTCATCCAGCAACTCAGGGCTGAGCAGGAGGGTCACAAGATCAGGGCCAGTCTCAGCGACTTTACAAAGGCGCTGTCTCAAAACAAAACAAAAATAAAATGAGTGGGGATATGACCCAGTGGTAGGTGACCCTGGGCTCAGTCCTCAGGACTGCAAAACAAAAAAGCAAAACTGAACAGCTTCAGGGTTAGGCCACAGGAAAGCAAAAGATGTAAAGTTCATATCACTCAAGTCCATAAGGAGAGGGCGAAGCCAACTGCAGCTGGAACTCAGCAAGTTTGGCAAAGGTCATAAAAACACAGACTCAAGAAACCCAGAGAACAGCATTAGGATGAAGCAAGAAACCGAACCCACAACCCACAACACCAAGCCCACAACAACACACATCATAAAACTTCAGGAACAGCCATGGGCTGATGGCTGGGGAGGCGATGCCAGCTCGGATGGCACTGGAGCCCTCAGCAGAGACCAGGGCCAGGAGGAAACTCGTACCAGACAGAAGAACCGTCAGCACAGCAGACAGCAAGCCTAGGAATGAGGGTGAGGAGGTGCCACTCAGCAAGGGCACCCAGGGCTGTCTCACCACCCAGGCTTGCTGACGCCAACAGAAGGAGAATGAAGAAGGGGGCCTCGGCAACAGGGTGGCAGAAACCAGGGGACGGTGACACACTGCCCTTTGCAAGAGTCTCTTGAGTCACCCTTTGTAGTGAAAGCAGCAGTTGCGACTCTATCAGATAGGGTGTGCGACCCATGTGAGCACTTGGACGATAGCATGTAAAGTGCACTGGTAAAAGGCATGAGGGACAGCCAGAGTCCCGCCAGCCTTGCAGTGGTGAGACGGGCGCTCAGCGGCCCACAGAGACACACACCCACCCAACACCGGAGCAGCCACTAGCAAGCCACAGCAGCAGTGTGCTGGAAAGATGTTATGATAAATAAGGTGGGTTTCTAAAAATGATCAGATGGCCCAAGGCAAGAAAGAGAGACACTGACACAGATAAGGAAAATGGATGGAGGCCCTGATAGATCAGCAGTCACCTCAGGTATAAGTGACCTAAATACACCAGCCAAAAGACAGAGGTTGGCAGAGGAGGGAGAGGCACAGCCCCACTGCACGCTGTCTGTAGGAAACTCACTCCACACGTAATGGCCGGGGAGATTGAGAGAGTAGGACAGAAAAAGAGATGTCCAGAAACATCCCGAGGGCAAGAGTCTAGGCTCTGGTCACGTTAGAGCAAGGAGACTGCAGAGCCAAGGAACGACTGGGGGAAGGAGGGATGTGTACTTGATGCTGAGTCCATGAGAAGACGTGATCCTGAACACAGGCATCGCAGAAAACAGCATCAGAACGCTTGAAGCCAAAACCCATGGAGCTGGAAAGGAGAGAGCCAGATCCGAGTGGCAGTTGGAGAGCTCGGCACTGCTCCCTGGCAGGGGCAGACCTAGTGGACAGGAAACCAGCAAGATGCTGAGGAACCAACGACACGGGTCCCAATGGTGTCGCATGGCCGTGCCTCACAACAGAGGGTGGGTCCTTCCCAAGCACAGTCTGACCACATGCCACAGGAACCAGCAGGATCACAACCCACCCTTGTGAATTCAGTGGAGCCCAATCAAACCAGAAGACAACTCTCCACCTTGTAGAAACCAAACAACCCAAGGGCAGGCGAAATTGCCAAGGGAAATTCAAAACACACCAACGGCCTTAAAGTGAAAGTGCGGTGAGGAACCTGCAGGGCGGAGCTTCAGCAGCGAGGACCAGAGGCTCGCAGCCTGGGTTCTCAGCCCTCAAGAAGTCAAGGGTGCAGGTTGGTCCCAGTGAAGGAGCTGGAAAAAGAAGGCCCCTGTAACCCAAGGCAGAAAGGGAGAGGAAATCCTGAGACCCAGGCAGACAGCAGCTTAACCTAGAACAGAAAGCCATCGGGCGGGAAAGCTGTTGTGTGTTTTCAGGGTCAGGACAGGGACAGGGCCACCGGCATTACACACAAAACACAAACATGACACAGACCCCGGCAGCCAGAGTAAAGGCCAGGGCAGACCACTCACACTCAGGCGCACAACTGCATGGAGCTGGCTGGAGATCCCTCATCTTTGAGGCCAGGCGATAAAGAGAAATGTGGTGTGACTTACACCCAGTCGAATGGCCAGGCTTACGAGATGGACAGCACGCGGTGCTGCCAAGCATGCAAAGCAGCTGGAGCCCTGTCTTGCTGGAATTGTGAAATGGTGCAGGAACCTCAAAAATGGGTCTGTTTTTCATAAAGCAAAACACCGTACCCCCTCCCACCCCTGTCGTCCCCACCGCCCCATGACCCTGCTACTTGCTCCTGGAGAAGTGAGAACACAGACTGACAACGTGTACAGTGGCTTTCCTCACAGGAAAAGCAATCCAAGTGCCCACCAGCAGGACGGCAGGTAAACATACTGTGGTGTGGTCAATTAATGGCACTCTCCTCGGCCATCAGGAAGACAGAACCGCCAACATAGAACAATGTGGATGGGGCCTGGGGTTGTGGCTCGGTGGTAGAGTGCTGGCCTCGCGCACGTGAGGCCTTGGGTTTGAGCCTCAGCTCCAACCAAAAATAAATAAATAAATAATATGATAAAGGGACTGTGTCCATCTACAACTAAAAATTTTTTAAATATGGATGAGTCTCAAACACTTTCCCAGAGCCGAGCAGCAGACTCGGCGGAGGGAGCTGCTCTTATTGAAGTTGAACATGGCACAGATTTCATCAGTGACAATGGAAATTGGAACTGTGGATGTCGACGGAGGCTGGTTTGATGACAGCAAGCAGGGGGCTTTGTGGGGACCAAGGCCCCCCTCTGACTCAGGACACACCGTGGTCCACAGATGGAAGAGGAAGCCTCTCCAGCTCACAGCACGGGGCACGAATCTTACCTCAACTCCAGAGCCGTGTTTGACATCGCGTTAGACACATCCTAAAGGGAGGCCTGATGGAGAGTATGCAACACTCCCGTGACACCCTCTTCCAGGGGGATCAAGTCAAGACGTTCTCCATCGTCACTGCTGTTGAACGGGGTGGCCCTGGAGGCCCTCGACAGAAAAAGAAAACAAGTTGATGTGGAGAATCAGAAGGAAAGAAGCCGAGCTGCTCACGTTTCCAGCTGTCGGTGCTCACGGGGGTCTTGCCTGGACCAGCGCCAATGGCCCCATCTACTGATGGACGGCGACCTTGGTCCTCTGCTCCTGCTTGAAGGACATATCCCTGGAGGATACACTTGCAATAAATAGCTGAAAGGTGCCCTTTGATCCACTCTTATCATTCAGCATCCTGCTGACCCTTAGCAGTTACATGCACATATATTTGGCAACAAGATATTTCAAAGGAAGGAAAAGTTGTCTTTTTTTTAAGTTAGGGAGCGGCAGCTTGCTCAGGGCATGTCCTTGCTATCCACCTCAAGTTCCTTTTAGCATCTGGTTGAGATGAAGAGAAAATGGTCCTCTGATATGAAATCAATATCCGAGCAGGGTGGAACGAGGTTCATATCAGGTTTCCTCAACACGAACGTCAAGTGTGCGGTGATGCTCAAAAACGAGGCTGCCGCCCTGCCAACAATAGACTCAAAAGTGCAATTTTGGCAAAATAAATAAAATGATGGTTAAAAAATGATTTTCTTTTTCAATGATCTCATAGGACACAACATTGAAAAACAAGGACAAATGTATTGCAAGGCTTGTAGAATTTGGGGGAAGCAGCTGAAAAGAAAAGATATTTAAACAATGTGGAAGGAGGAGAAGAGATGGAGAGGAATCCCTGTGTGCCTACTAAGCACCAGCACTTCACAGGCACCCCCTTCCGAGCACTCCTAGGGGGAAGAGCTGGCCACACTGACCAGCTGCAGAGCCACTTGGAGGTGGCCAGGCCCCTGGGAATCTTCAATTTTTTAAAGCACCGTCTGGATCCCTGGGAGCTGGGCCCAGGAGAGTCATTCTGGAAAACTCCTCAAGGGGTCTCAGTGTGCACCGGGTTTCGCCTCTTGGGATGGCATACAGTCTACCCTCTCTCCACCTTGTCCCCTACCGGGGACCAAGCATCCCATTCCTGCCCCTTCTTTGCTGGCTTGCTCTCCACAGCCTGTGTTTCCTGTCTCTGTCCTGACTTGTGTTTCATTGAAGAGGTACCTGATGCTTCTCAGCATGCACCTGCTGGGCAGTGTCCCCAGAGGTCAGCCCTGGGTCCTAACACTGACCCTCGTCCCCAGCCCTTCCTCCACCTGAGGGCCACCACCTCCCCACAGTGACTCGAAGCAAATCTCAAGGGTCTCACCCCTAAATATGGCAGCAGATCACAGATTTGAAAATCGATAGCTAGAGACTTTTTAAAAACCAGATGCTGGCTCTTTTCTGTGACCCCCACCCAGAGCAGCGTCCTGTCCACTCCAGGGGGCAGGGTGAGTGAGTGCCACAGTGAGTGCCACTTCTGCAAGGGCAGGGATGCTGAGGGGTCAAGTCTCCGCCAGGCAGATGGACAGACTCGCTGCCCACGGTGCCATGGGGACCCTGTCCCGGCCCCTTCTCCTCTCCTGCTCTCAAGCAGCTGCCCTGCTGGCCTTCCCGAGCTCACCAGGAGTGCCTAGTGCCCCGGGTAGAAAGCCTGCCTCCACCTCGAGCACCCCAGCCCTGGACTGTGTGCAGCCACTTGATATCTCTTGGTGTGGGGATCCACGCGTCCTGGTTCTGTGGACCCAGTGACCAATGGTTCCTTCTTCTGCTGACCATTCCCCAAGTACTAGGGTTTCTCAGATTTCCACCACAGGTCATCACTTAACTTTTTGTGTTCCTGCATTCCCCCAACCCATGGCGTTATGAGGACCCTGGGGCGGTCATCCGCTGACAGTGGGCAGCCTCCAGGGCTGAGGGCCCTCTGGAGGAAGCCTTGGGGTCTGCAGTAGCTCAAGGCTGCCCAGGCTCCTCCTCTGAGGCAGGCTGGGTGTGCCCTCCCTGCAAGCCTCGTCTCTCTTGGTGCAATTTACCCATTCGACTGTGAGCTCCTGGAGGGCAGAGGCCATGTTTTATTAATACTAACATCTCAGTATTGGTATATTGCTGTTCAATAAGGGTTTGCTGTGAATAAATTAATGAAGTCTTATCAAATGTAATTCAAAATGCACTTGGGGGAAATTAGAAATACAGTTGTCTAAAAGGCCTAATAGAAGCATTCTTAAGCACTTTGCAAGGCTAAGAAGGGATACTTTTACCCCAGATTTTGGCCTTGTAAAGAAACATAAGTGATGTGGGATATCTGCTTGGCATGAAACCAAAAGCTTGCAAATGGCTATTTCTTCACATTGAAAAGGACATCAGCTGTCTAGAGGCACACCGTTTCCATGGGGATGGAGGTGGCCTCTCCTGCAAAGTCCCACAGGTCATCTCTGCAGCACTCAGGGTCCAGCCAGCTCGGGGCTCTGTTCTTTGGATGAGGACATGAGCAGTACACCATGGGGCTCAGCTGCTCTCTCTGCTGATCTCGGAGGGTCAAAATCCCAGCTCTCCTTGACGGTACTTTGTCTGTCAATCACCAATTGATTGACTTAATCCTTTTACCACTTCCTGTTACTAATTGCAGGGCCAGGAGTTGCGTGGATCTGCTTACTGTGGACAGTGCATGCTTTCTTTCTTTGAAAAGTCATAAATCACCTCCTCAAACCTGAGTGAAGGTCCTGGAGTCTGGGATCCCAACCACCAGCCACTCAGCCCCTGTCTTATGACTCCACAGGCCACAGTCCTGCCCTCGGAGTCGCCGTTTGCAATAGCTCTGTCTTTCTGGTCTCCTTTTTTTTTCCGTCAGAGACTACTTCTGGGATCTTCTCACCATTTCCTCTGGGCTGTAGGGCTGCTGTCTGGAGCGGACCCTGACATGCCAGAAGCAACCGACCATGGTTTCTGCTGGAGTGTGCTGAAGTGTGGCATTTTACCTTTAATGTCCCTCTGAATGACCTAAAGCATCTTGCTTTACTCATAAATTGCAGTCTGTAAGAGACCAAATGCTGAGCACTTTGTCATCTGAATTGCCTCCTCGACTCGTGCAAACAGACTACATAGGAGTCTTGGCAAAGCCCAGCCACCTTGCCAAAGTTTTCCAAGATGCTTTCAGAGTGGACCATCCTACTCAAGGGTAGAGAAACCACAGTCCAGGATGAGGAGGGACCCTGACGTTCATGCTCTCCCATCACTTCAGGCAGGACTTATTGAACTCACAGGCAGGAATTAAGTCCACCTTCAGAGTCCCTCAGGGAAGGTGATTCCACATACTTCCCCAGCAGTCAAGTCCCCTGGACCATCTCCTCTGAGTGACCTGAGTACCTCAACTTCCTGAAGAATCACTTCTGCCAGGAATGTCTCCCAGCTATGGTCCGACCCCGCCTGCTCATTCCTTTACTCTTTGCTAAGCTGAGTAGGGAGCCACACTCTCCTGCCATCTCTGGGAGGTGGCTTTATCCAGTCCAGAGGCTGAGTCCACTCCCGTTGGTGGGATCTCACTGTCTGTCTTGCTGGAAGTCATGCCCACTGCAGACAGGGCCAGCTGTGTGAACACAGCCCTGCTGCAGGCAAAAGTGGAAGAGAGAGTCCTGGAGCACGGTGACCTTGCTGCATGACCTCTATGGCAGGATGAGAAAGAGCAGGGTCACCTGCCAAGATAGGCATCAGCTAGAGCTCCTGCCCCAGGTCCTCATTGTGAGGAGCTTGGTTGGGTTAGAGCCCTGGGAAGATTCCTCTTATCTTGGGGCTTGCCCTGAGGACCCTCCTATGTGCAAAACAGGCAAGTCCTGCAGCCCCCACCCTCACCCTGCCGCTCTGGAGACTGGAATCCAGCCTCTGCTAGAGGACAAGTGGTACATCTCTTGGACGGAGCCCTTGATCACCTCTCTCCACCTTTGGTCCTCGGAGGGCATGGAATGAAAGAGCAAGCTCCTGCCATCAGACACTTGGTGGTGTGATTTCCACACCCACTGCCTGAGTTACTCTATCGTCCTGAACTTGCACACCATCAACCAAAAAGCTCGATGTCACAGGGCCATGACTATGGTCTCTGTTGCCATCATTCAAAGGTTCCTTTCAATGCTGTTTGGCACCATGGTCTTGGTCAGCTGGGCTGAGCACCAGGATTGTCTTTCTGATGCACCTTCAATGTCAGCCCTGATTTTTCTAAATCTTCAGGGCTGGTGGTTATTGAGCTGCCTTATAAAATAACTTAGATTCATTGAATTTTAT
The DNA here is from genome assembly GCF_964194105.1 of Spermophilus citellus. NCBI lineage: Eukaryota > Metazoa > Chordata > Mammalia > Rodentia > Sciuridae > Spermophilus > Spermophilus citellus. The sequence continues at coordinate 1,220,314 of NC_138182.1, read as the reverse complement.
AAAAATAATAAATATAACATTCTGCCATGTCCATATTTTTCTAAAAGTCGTTTTAAGAACTCTATTTGCGTAAGTGATGCTGTATTCTTTAGTGCTAAAAAGTCAAGAATCACGGTTCTTACTTGGGAGAATGCACGTACAGTCCTAACTGGGCGTCTCACCCACTGCGCTCTGATTGCTTTGCCTGTCTTCTCTATTTCACCTCACAGAAATCCCGTGAGGTGAATATTGTTTTTGTCCCCACTGTAAAGATGCGGGCCTCTGGCCCAAAAAGGTTAAACGCATGCCCAGGTTCAGATGGCCAGAAGAGCCAATGCTGGGCAGCTGGCCTAGTCCCTGGTGGTAATTAGATGTTGTGGGTCCTTCATGGAGCGAGGCCCATTCCTAATAAAGTTCTCCAAATTCTTAGCTTTGGTACGGGCGATGGAAGAGACAGAGAGAGGAGGAGTACTGTATTCTCCAGGGCCCAAGAGTTCCGTGTGTGCTTCTTGTCCGCCTTGCCCGGGACAGACAGCCCGGCCTCCATGGAGCAAGTGGGTTTGCTGCTCCTCCAGGTGGTGCCTCCTGATCCCAGACGGGGCTGTCCTAGGAGGGAGTGTCTCTGACTAGTCATGGGCTCAAAGCTCGTTTTTGCGGCTGAAAGACATTTTCCTGGAAAGACCAGACTGTCTCCATTGAGCTACCACCTCTGATTGGTGCCACGGAGCCCATGTCGTACGATGGAGTAGGATCCCTCTAAATGCTGAGGGACAAGAAAAGGAGCCACCGGCCAACGGGAGCCTGCAGGCAGGCTGGAGGAGCACTGTCGGAAAGAGCTTCCGGAATTCCAGGAGGGAGTTAGATGGTTCTGTTGCTGACAGACAGGGCCAGTAACATTGTGGAAAGCTGCCCCTTGTTTTTTCAATTAGATCCAAGGCGGCCATTCTTTTTGTTTCTCTTTTCATTTTTCAACACTGTGTTTTGATGCTACATCATCAAGTTGATTAGCTCATCTAAATAACAAATCCATAGTTAAAATGAGTTTGTTGAAAATAAAAGAAACACTCTCGTGATGATGGAGAGACAGTGCATCGTGTGTCACAAGAAGTATTGGGGCCAGCGAAGCTCAAAACGCAGGCCATCAGCACTTCAGAGAAGCCAGAACCGCCTGCTATCTGAAGAAGGATGCTAATCTGGATTTTACCTAGTCGACCTGTTGTAGACACAGGCTGTTCCCACTTTATTTTCCACTTATGCGCATCAGGGTAACGGCAGTCGCAGTCTGAATGCACTTTGCTGATAGTCACGTTACTGGTCCTTTAAGAGGGATCCATGTTCTTGTTTGGTCAACAGTGTCTCAACATGTGCCTACAGGTAAATGTTTGAGATGTTGGTTCCACTCTGTCTTTGGGGTGACACACTTCACATTTTGATTGATGAGTGCATCACGTGATACACCTTTTATTTCAGAATGTGACTGCCACTGATGAGTGACAGATGCAGCGGTCCCTCCAGGTCTGCTCGAGGGCAACGTGTGGACAGCATGGGCACACTATGGAGGCCGCAAGTGCCTGGCGTGGTGTGGGGGGGCGCCTGTGGGGTCTCCTGGGACCTGCGTCAGCAGGGAAGGGCAGGTGGCGTCCTCTCCTGGGAGCCTAACGGCAGACGTCAGGGGAGCACCCGCCTGCACCCGCCTGCTCAGGAGTAAGCAACAGCAGTGTCTGATCTACTAGCCTCCATGTTTCCCTAAAACACTTTTTTATTCTATTTTCAGGCTGAAAAGTCAAATTTTTCCTCTATTAATCTTTTTGTGAAGGACCTCTCTGTGCCTGAGAGTTAATTGCCTTCTAGACGTTTCCTGGCTTTATTATCTATCTCTCAAGCTTGGCAATCAAAGGATATATAGATTTCCGGGTGCAGAAATTGGTGTGATGATGTTTTCTGCTGTTCGCGACGTCCTTCCTGCTGAAGCTCAGCAATATTCTGCTGGCGTTCTGTTGACCGCAGCAGGACACTGGGTTCCAATTCCATCTTCCTGAGTTGGAACGCATCTCTCCGGGGCTGTTCTCAACCTCAAGCTCAACCTCAAGCTCAACCTCTCTGCACCAGCCCCACGGCTCCTCTGCCTGCCTCCTGTGCCTGCGTCCTTCCCTCATCATTCCACAAATCCTGGGTTCACTTTGACGACTCCTCCCCTGATTGCTGTTGGCCAGGTTACCCACCCTTCCTCCGAGTTCCCTCCAAACCGCCCTTTCCTGTACTGGTCTGTCTATTGACTCCTACCATACACCAGACTCTGTGCCGGAGCTAGGACTCCAAAGAGAACCCAGGCTTGGTCCTGTCCTCCAGACACCCACAAGCTAAGCCCAGCAGCACAGCAACAGCTCCTGAGTACTGGATGTGGTCTACCTTGAGCGCCCTGGCTGCCCCACCTTGCTAAGAAGGTCCCTCATTTGGCCTGTTCAAAGTATCCTTCCCAGAACAGTTGATGCCTATTTGGGGTTTTAACTGACCAGTGTCAGGGACCTTCAGGGGAGAGAAGGTGAAGAGCTCAGATACAGAGTCAGAAACCCCTGCACACTTACCTCACCTGCAAACCCAGACAATAATGGTTCTCACCTGGTGCATCTGGAGCGAGTCTAATGGAAGAGCATGTGTCAGTGTCTCAATCCGGACCTAAGAGGGCACCCCATACCCCTAGCCACTGCTGTCGTCTGGGGGTGCACTCTCTTACTGGGGACATAAGACCAAGAACATGCAGAGTTTCACAGGGACACAGAATATCTAAGGAGCCTTTGATGTTCCCCTGGCAAAGGAAATGACGAGGGCACATGGCCCGAAGCTACTCCTCGCACGCCTCCCCTGCCTGTCTATTCCCCTGCCTGTCCATTCCCCGCCTATCCACTGCACTGAGCCGCCTGGCCACCTTGGCCGTGCGAGTGCCTGCTGGGTCCTGCAGACTCTGCCTGCAGACTTCACATGCACCCTTCTGTCCCTCACGTCACCTGCGAGTGCACACGATATTTCCCACTTGTGGATGAAGAGGTTGGACTTGACAAGGAGTCTGACAAGCCGGCAACCCCTGTGCATGGCTGGGTTGAGATTGGAACCCAGGCCCACCTGGCGGAGATCTCAGGCTGCTCCATCAGCACAGCGAGAACATGGCCTGGAAGTCACTCTCCATCTTCCTGCTGCTGCAGGAGAGCTTGGGTGGATGGCACCCTGGGTCCTTCCTGCCATGGTCTATGCCACGTTAACAAATCTAGTGGTGGTGTCAGGGCAGTGACCAAGGAGTGACAGGACTGCAGCTCACTCAGACAACACAGAACAAGACGCAAGCCTCTGCAGGTAGGAGCACTCGCAGGCACCCAGACCCCCAGCAGCACCAGGGACTTCCCAGGCAACCTGCCCCCATGCAGAACTGAACAGACTGAAAACACGAACCTGTTTACAGCCACACTGGCCACACCAGCCATCAGTCCTGCCGATGGTGTCCTGGGGGGGGGGGGGGGGAAGCCCCTGTTGCAGGAATGCTTTGTTAGCCATAGGAAGCCAGTGCCTCTGGCTTTGAGACCTGTCCTGAGGGGAGCTGAACTTCAAAGCTGAGCTACTGCTATTGATTTGTGAAATCAAGATCACTTTGTGAAGAAAAGATATTCCAGCAAGGGGTCACCCTGGCTCTAAAGAAGATAAATTTTATATTAGATTACATCTTGAAATAATTTTCGAAAACCAACTATTAATGAGACAACTGCTTCCATCTTATGGATTTCTGGGTGTTACTGTAAACACTTGTGTTTAAAGAACTGTTACCACCAGCCCTCATTGGAGGAGACGTTTGCTAATATCCAACGGAGCGTTTATCACGAGGAATTCAAGTGGAGCTCTTGTCCCACTTCCCAGAGCTGAGAGAGGACTCTAGGATTGTTTTCACCAAACAATGCCACTGGGAGACAGCAGAACTGCGGGTAATCACAAAGGGACAGTAGGAGGGCACGTGGCCAGGGCCATCTTCCTTGTGCGGAGGCACCTTGGTACGGGAAGTGGCGAGTTCCAGGGACTTGCCTGCCTGAGGAAGCAGCCTATTCAGTGGATGCCCAACTGCTGGGGGGAAAATGGAGCCGGAGACCAAACAGGCCGCAAAACAATAGGGGGGAAGAAAGGTGCTTGTACCCGGCTCCCAACTGCTGGTACCCTGCTCGGGGACCAGCTGTCATTTCTGATGGATCAGATAAGCCTGGCCTCGGAACACACCCTCTGGACAGAAGCCAACCTGCACTTTGCTTGTTTGGGAAGAGAATGGGTCGCAGCAAGTGTCCGCAGGCTCTGCATGGCCTCTCAGGGCTCGGCTGCCAGCGTGCAGCTTTGTGCATGTCCTGCCATGGCGAGCGAGCTCTGCCAGCGTCTGTCACACACCTCTGGTGCCACTGCTCAGCCACATGACCGAGCAGTTTAGAGACCATACTCTGGAGGTGACCTCTGTCCAGGTGTGGGAGGGCAGCAGGAGAAGGCTGGGCTCCCATTGCCTTGGGACTTCTTCACGTGGCTGCACCCTAGAGGTGGAAGGAGGAGCAGAGGTGCTAATGGGTGCACCAGGGCAGCGAGGTGGCGGTGTCTCAGGGCATCCATCCCTTTTGGCCTCAGGCCTCCTCTGGGCCTGGAGTTAGCCCTGGCCCTGCACTGCCCACCTCTGCCAGCCAAATACCTGTCAAACATCTAGTCTGCAAAAAAACCCAAAACGCTAGCATTTGGAAGCACTGTAATGTGATGTGATGCTTTTGCCATCCCTGTCTCATCGAAAAGTCATTTTCAATTCCGAGCATTGGAGGTGCTGGGAAAGGTCGGCCTTCAAGAAGCATGGCTGGCACCTCTCCTGAGCACGGTCAGGAGATCTGCGATGCACCTTTTCCCTCACTTTGCTGTGGTCCACTCTGAACAGCAGGACACATCCAGGAAGCACAAAGGAACTGGGCTCTGTCCCTCGTTACGGCTGCTCCTTCCTGTGCTGTGACAAGCACACTGTTTATATTTCCAAACACCGAGTGGGACGTGAAGCCACACTCCTCCCACCGTCTGGGAGTGGTGCTGAGGTCAGTGAGCCCTGGGTGTGAGCTCTCCACACCCAACACACCCTAAGGCATGGCCGTGAGCCCTGGTGAAATGCGTTCAGGTCAGCAAAGAGTAAGGGGAAGCGCAGCCAGGATGCGGGCGAGGATGGCATGGGTCACAACGGGGAGCCTGGCTGCACTGAGGTGACATAGCAGGCGGGGCCTGGGGAGAGGGTCTGACAAAGTCACAAGGGCAGAGTCAAGGAAGGGAGCACAGCTCCAGGGGGTTGGTCCCTTGCTCCTCAGGATGTGTGTGAACAGTTCTGAGATGGCTCGGCACCTGCACTGGGGTTGAAGTCACCATGCCTGGGGACCGCGGAGCCGGTTCTCACAGATGGAGAGTGGGGCTGCAGTAACCAGGGAGAACACGCCGGAAGGATCGGAGGTGCTGACTAGCCCCAGGCATCAACATGTGCTCCTGCTTAGCTCCAGGCTCGCTGGGTCAGGAAGCAGGTGCACATCAGAGCCCAGGCAGGGACGCCCAGGGGCATGAGCACACCCGGGCAGGTCTGGTCCTCACACCTGGTCTGCTGGAGGAAGCTGCCCATTCCCATGTGAGGCAGGAAAACATGAGCACCAGGTGGGGAGCACACAGAGAGGGGGTCGAGCCACCCACAGGCTGTAGGTGGGCCAGGGGCAGGGGGCAGGGGTTGGGAGCTGGAACCTCGCCATTCAGCACACGAGCGCCGGCCTGTGCCTGGTGGACAATACCAGCCCGTCTCTGGCTCCCTGAACTCGAGTTAAGGAAGCAGCTGACCGTGAACAGGCCACCAGTTATGAAGAATGCTACAAAGAAGTTCTCCTGAGAATGCTGGGCCCCAGCAGAGCTGGGTGGTAAACTCTGAGACCCGAGGGGACAGGAACCAGGCAGGCCACATCTTAAAGGCCATGGCAGGTCACCTGTGCTGCCCCTGCCTCCCCCTCCACTCTCTCTGGGTTCTTATCCTGGCTCTGAAGTCACTGTCCTGAGTCCCCTACACCACCCCAGACACCCTGCACTCCCTCTTTCCTCCAGGCCCTCCTGACCCAGAGCCGTGGAGTATGGACCTGGACCCCTGAGGGCCAGCACTCCCCAGTCACCGTTGCCACCAGGGGATGGAGACTGATCTCAGGAGCCCTCCATTCTGTAGGGCTGGCGGCTAACCTGCTGCTTCTTTCTCCCCAGGCCCCTCCCCTGTTCCCCAGGCCCCCTCCCCTCTTCTCCCCAGGCCCCTCCCCTTTTCTCCCCAGGCCCTTCTCCTGTTCTCCCCAGCCCCCTCTCCTGTTCTCCCCAGGCCCCGCCCCTCACCCACCAGGCCCCTCCCCAGTTCTCCCCAGGCCCCTCCCCTCTTCTCCCCAGGCCCCTCCCCTTTTCTCTCCAGGCCCTTCTCCTGCTCTCCCCAGGCCCTGCCCCTCACCCACCAGGCCCCTCCCCTGTTCCCCCCAGGTCCCTCCCCTGTTCCCCCCAGACCACTCTCCTCTTCTCCCCAGGCCCCTCCCCTTTTCTCCCCAGGCCCCTCCCCTCTTCTCCCCAGGCCCCTCCCCTTTTCTCCCCAGGCCCTTCTCCTGCTCTCCCAGCCGGTCCCCTTTCCCTGTTCCCTGTCTCCACCCCCAGGAATCTTGCTGCCACCCTTAGCTCAGCCTGCACCTGTGGGTCTCAGGCTAGTGCCCGGGTGCAGTGGTGTCTTAGCTCAGGCTGGCACAACAGACACCACAGCTCCATTTATTTCTCACTGTCCTGGACTCAGGGAGCCCAAGACCAAGGTACCAGTCTTGGTGGTGAGGCCCCTTCCTGGCTTCATGGCCGTGGCATCTCTCTGTGTGCTCATAGAGCCAGCAGAGAACACACTCTGGGTTCCCGCCCTCTGCTTACAGGGACACCAATCCCTCTGTCTCCACCCCCTGTCCCTAATTACTTCCCAACGGAGTGTGGCAGCCCATGGCAGGTGGCTGTGTTCTCTGGCAGGGATGCACTACGGCTCTCCCAGGGCTGTGTGGGGTGAGGAGCAGGCGCTAGCTTCCGCGGTCACTGTGGTTTTGAATGGAATGGCGGAAATAGCACTTGTGGAGGGCGAGCCGTGGGCTGGTTTTAGAAGCCCTGAAAGGAAACAAGGGGCTCAAGTCAGCCAACCTCCGCTCAAGGCCACTGGAAGGTCAGGAGGCTCCCAAGGACAGCCTCTGCAGGACATCAGGCCCAGGGTCAGCGGCAGAGAGCAGAGCGAGAAGGGAAACTAGATTTCAGCCGTGGGCCTCCTGTGAGGGCACCAGCCTTGAGACATGGCAGAGGAGCCCGCGTACCACGAGGGCCAGATGCCCCTGCAGCCCAGACTGGGCAGCGGCTCCCGACCCTGCTAGAGACAGACACCACCCTGTGGGAGTGGGCATGGGCCCCAAGCCTGTGCCACAGCTCAACACACTCCAGAGTGCCCACCACAGAGGAGGGACCCCAAGTCAGCCCAATCACACAGGGTGGCCTTAGGACCCGGGCCTCTGGGAATGGACGAGCAGCAGCATGGCGTTCAGGGTGTGTGAGGTGGACGCAGGGAGAGCCTGTCCCTGTGTGGAGCCTGGACGGGGGACCACAGGGACAGCTGCAGCATGTCGTTCAGGAAGACCACGTGCTGTCCAGCATGTCCCCTGGAGGAGCATCTCAGCCCCTTGCACTGTCTGGGACAGGGCCTCATTCATTCTCCTTAGTGGTCAGGTGTCGAGGGTGGATGCTGTAAGCCACAGGAGCAAGCAACAGCAAGATGACTTCAGGGCAGGCAGGGCATGAGGCCACGCCTGTCATCCAGCACCTGTGAGGCTGCAGAAGGGAGCCCCAAGTTCAAGGCCCGCCTCGGTAACTTACCCTGTCTCAGAATTTAAACAGTTTAAAAACTCCTGTGGGTGTAGCTTTGTGGTAGAGCACCCCCGGGTTCAATGGCCCCTAAAATAATAATAAACACTAGCTCCTGCTGGGCACGGTAGCACAGGCCTGGAATCCCAGTGACTCAGGAGGCTGAGGCAAGGGGACTGTGGGTTCAGAGCCAGCCTCAACAACAGCGTGGCGCTAAGCAACTCAGAGAGACCCTGTCTCTAAATAAAATACAAAATAGGGCTGAGATGGAGCTCAGTGGCTGAGTCCCTGGGTTCAATCCCTAGTACCCAACCCCTGCACCCCAACCCCCACAAAAAAGTAAAGAAAACGTGAAACCAGAGCACGAATTAATGTTGTGAGCAAAATAAAGAGAATCAGCAAGAGAAGACTGTGTCTTTGACGTGATTTTAAAAAGCAAACATAAGAAATTGGCAAGATGGATAAAAATAAATAGTTTAAATAAAACAGAAATCACCGACGTCAGAACTGAACAATGGAACCTGGCCACAGCTCCCAGAAGGCAGGAGCAGGAGCAGAAGGGGCTTTCGACCACTGCCCGCAGCACACTGACGACTTCACCAACATACAACCTGATCCAGAGGACAGAGGAAAACCCAACAGCCTTTTTCTATTAAAAATTGACATCTACGATCTAAAAAACTGCTCCCAAAACCAAGTCCAAATGTTATGATCTCTCCATGGATTCTTCCACAAATTTAAGGACTCAGAACAATTGTTCATGTGCCCACTTGCTGAGGGCCATTACCAAGTAGGAAATTTCCTTGCCAGCGTACCCCATGTTAATTTCGCTGTTGACATTGCATGTTAGGTGACCCTGCCCAAGGACGAGGGTGGATCCAGGATTAGGGTGTATCCTGCAGTTTGAGGAAGTATCCCAGTCCTTGGGTTTAGGGCGTTCCCGGTTTAAGACAAGTTTAAGGCGTTCCCAGTTTAAGACCTTGGATTTTAGGGAAGTTCGATGTTGAGGATTATTGCTGCTGGAATTAGGGCGTTCCTGCTGCCTAAGCTCCTGTTGAACTCTCGTGAGATTCAGAGAGCATTTTGGGAAATAAGCCTCGTGGAGTAGGTGAATTGGGTGGCAGGAGAACTGGGATTGCCCCAGAACGTGTGTGGAGGCCGGTGTGAGTTCGGGAATAAAGAATTGCTGTTTGAATCTACAAAGCTGTGTGGTGGCTCGTGATTCTGTGCCCAGCCAAGACTGCGGCATTTGGTGGCCCGTACGCGGAACGTCTGAAACTTGGAGGTAAGTGAAATTCCTCGCCCCTGAGGGAAGGCGAGAGAATGGGTGACTATTTTAAAAAACAATGTGTTCTTGTTTTGATTTATTTCGTTTTTGTTTCAAGCTGCCTGTCCCTAAAAATTTCTCAGGCAAACTGGGAAAAATGGATGGCTGAAGGTTTGAAGTTTGTCAGCCCAGAGAAAGAGAAAATTGATACAGCGAATTTTTATTCAGTTTTTGTTTCATTCAGTTTCGGTTTTGTTCTGTGTTATCTTATTGGGTTGCGTTATTCTTATAGAAGATTAGAAATTAGTAAAAAAGAAACCGAAAAGGTGTTAAGCAAAGTGTTAGAGATTCAGACCATGGAGAAAGACATTTTAGATCAAGCAAAAGAGAAGGTCTCTCGAGCTAGTCAGACAGAGGAAGAAAATTTAAAGGAAAAGGGGTTATTAGGAAAAAGGCCACAACAAGAGGCTGTTACTAACTCCGTTTTATTACCAGAGGGCGTAATTCAACCAACAGCCCCACCGATGGAAACAGCTGAGTGGCCCTCAAACCCCGTAGTTGATAAGTGGGATCCTGAGACAGGACCTCAAAGATTAGCATGCCCTGTACTTGAACAGGTAGGAGGGCAGCGAATTCACCGTGCTTTAGATTTTAAAACAGTGAAGCAGTTAAAGGAGGCTGTAACAACCTACGGTCCCCAAGCTCCCTTCACGGTAAGCATGGTCGAATCCATTATTAACTTGGACATGACGCCAGCAGATTGGGCTAGCATGTGTAAATCTGTGCTAAATGGAGGACAATATTTGTTATGGAAAGTTGCCAATGAGGAATTTTGCACGGAGACAGCTAGGCGAAATGCAGCAGCCGGGTACCCTCAAAGAAATCTAGAAATGCTTTTAGGAAAAGGACCTTATGAGGGTCAACGGCAACAAATTGAATATGATCCTGCTGTATATGCACAAATTGCTGCAGACGCACTTAGGGCATGGAAGACTTTACAAGGACATGGAGATTCACAAGGTCAGCTATCTAAGGTAATACAGAGACCTAATGAGCCTTACGCTGACTTTGTAGATAGGCTTATTCAAACAGCCGCCAAAATTTTTGGGGATACAGATCAAGCAATGCCATTAATAAAACAACTTGCTTATGACCAAGCGAATCGTTGCTGCAGAGAGGTTATTAGACCATGGAGACATGAAGACTTAAATACATATATTAAACTATGTAGAGATATTAATGAACAAGGGCGAGTCTTGGCAGCTGCAGTACAACAGGCTTTAGATGCCAGGCCAGAAACATGCTATAATTGCGAACAAACAGGACATTTTAAAAGGAGTTGCCCTATAAGAGGAGGTTTTAACAAAACTAGAAATCAAAGGAATAGAATACCGGGTATTTGCCCACGATGCCGTAGAGGGAGACATTGGGCTAATGAATGCCGTTCTCAAACCACCATAGAAGGTACTCCGTTATCAAAAAACAGACAAGGATCAGGTATTTACCCACAATATCGTGGAGAAAGGCATCAGGCTTCATTGCCAAAAAACGGAGTGAGGGGCCCAATGCTCCGGGGCCCAAAACCACAAATATACGGGGCAGTGGAGGAACCCAGCAACACCATCAGGGTGGTGCCCAGGACACATTGTCCATTAAATCCCTCATCAGACAAACCCGAGGGAGCGCAGGGTTGGACATCTGCGCCTCTGCCAGAGCAGTATTAACTCCAGAGATGGGAGTTCAAATCATTCCTACAGGAGTAAAAGGACCTCTTCCCCAAGGAACAGTAGGCTTATTATTGGGACGTAGTTCATCTACATTAAAAGGACTTATGATAAGTCCTGGGGTAATTGATCCCGATTATGTAGGTGAAATAAAAATTATAGCTAGTTCTCCAGGAGGTATATCAGTAATTTCACCTGGAGATAGAATAGCACAGTTGTTAATAATACCCAGCCTACATAATAAGTTCTCTAGTCATAATGTAGAAAGAGGTTCTAAGGGATTAGGCTCCACAGGTGTAGACTGGGCTATGTTGTCTTTAAATTTAGATTCTCGCCCGATGCTAAAACTAAATATTCAAGGGCACGAGTTTAATGGGCTACTGGACACAGGTGCTGACCTTAGCATTATATCTCGTCGAGAATGGCCAAAACATTGGCCATTACAACAAGCCACTCAAACGCTTCGAGGCCTAGGAGTGGCTACTAATCCCCATAGAAGTTCTATGGTATTAGATTGGAAGGATCCTGAAGGATGTGAAGGAACTATACAACCATATGTTTTGGATCACCTTCCTATTAATCTATGGGGACGAGATGTCCTGGATCAACTAGGTTTGATGTTAACAAATAACATCAATTCTAATGCGCCCACTACTAGGGCTAGACAAGGTGTTAAGAAAGAAAAAAGATTAGGAAAACAAGAACAAGGTTTAGCAGCACCAATTCAATTAGATCAAGGAACAGACAGACATGGGTCGGATTTTCAGAAAGGGCCACTGAGACAATCAAAATTACTTGGAAATCAGAAAGACCAGTGTGGGTTCCTCAGTGGCCCTTGACTAAAGAAAAGATACAAGTAGCCCATGATCTGGTCAAACAACAATTAGCGGAAGGACATTTACAACCTTCCGTATCTCCCCATAATACTCCCATTTTTGTCATCAAAAAGAAATCGGGTAAATGGAGATTATTGCAAGATTTAAGAGCCATTAATAATGAGATGGTTATTATGGGACCTGCTCAATCAGGGATTCCTCAATTGTCTGCTTTACCAAAAACGTGGCATGTTTTATCTATAGATATTAAAGATTGTTTTTTTTCGATTCCAATTCATCCCGAGGATAGTCCACGTTTTGCATTTACTATCCCTGCATTAAATCATGAAGGTCCTGATGAGAGATATGAGTGGAAAGTACTCCCTCAAGGTATGGCTAACAGTCCAACTATGTGTCAAATCTATGTAAATAAAGCAATCCAGCCACTTAGAAATCAAAATCCTGAACTAAAAATATTTCACTATATGGATGATGTATTATTAGCACATAAAGATAAAAACATATTGCTGGAATGTTATGCCACACTTACGAACTTATTAAAAAATTATAATCTAGAGATAGGAATAGATAAAGTACAATTAAATTTTCCAATTAATTATTTAGGAGTTCTATTATCCTCAACCATGGTCCGTCCACCGAAAATTCAAATACGAGTAGATCAACTCAAATCACTCAACGATTTTCAAAAGTTATTGGGAGACATAAATTGGTTAAGGCCTTATCTAGGCATACCAACAGGAGAGTTGGGACCTTTATTTGATATTCTAAAGGGTCCATCAGATCCTAATTCACCCCGAATGTTAACTCCTAAAGCTAGAAAGGCATTAAAAATCATTGAAACACATATGGAAAATATGCATTTGGATAGAATTGATATAAGTTTGCCTTTATTATTTATTGTACTACCAACAAAAAATATTCCTACAGGAGTATTTTGGCAGGAAGGTCCATTATTGTGGATACATTTATCTTATTCTCCTAACACTATTCTTACTAGGTATCCTGAGGCTGTAGGACAATTAATACTCAAAGGAATAAGAGCAGCAAAGGGAGTGTTTGGAATTTCTCCCAATAAAATTATTACTCCATATACTATGGATCAAATTGATGAGTTAGCTAATGAGCTAAATACTTGGGCAATAATCATGTGTAAATCTAATGTTTCATTTGATAATCATTTGCCATCGAATCCTTTGTTGTCTTTTTGGTCTAAGCATCCTGTAATTTTTCCTAAAATGACAAGGAAAACACCTATCATGAATGCTCCAAATATATTCACTGATGGGTCTAATAATGGTACAGCAGCTGTAGTTACCCCTGATCAAACTTTTACGTTTTTAGTACCCAAACAATCAGCTCAAAAGGTAGAGCTTAATGCAGTTTTACAAGCTTTTGTGATGTTCAAAGATTCTGTATTTAATTTATTTTCTGATAGTCAATATATAGTTAATGCTATTAATTCCCTTGAAGATGCTGGTAGGATTTCCCCTTCCTCTACTGTTTTTTCTTTGTTTTCCACTATACAAAGTCTAATATGGGACAGAAAAGATCCATTCTTTATAGGACATATTAGGGCACATACAGGATTGCCTGGAGCCCTTAGTTTGGGCAATGATTTAGCAGATAAAACTACACATTATGTACATATTTTCTCTACATTAGAAGAAGCTACAAATTTTCATAAAAGGTTTCATGTCAATGCTAATACTTTACAAAAGCGTTTTAAAATAACTAAGGAACAAGCCAGGCATATAATAAAACAATGTCAAAATTGTGTGACCTTTCTACCACAAGTTAATCTTGGAGTCAATCCTAGAGGACTGATACCTAACCATATTTGGCAGATGGACGTCACACACTTGCCAGAATTTGGAAAATTAAAATATTTACATGTTACAGTTGATACTTCTTCTGGATTTTTGATGGGCTCCCTTCATGCCGGAGAAAAAACTAAAGATGTTATAGCTCATTGCTTACAAAATTTTGCCACTGTGGGTGTTCCTAAACAGTTAAAAACTGATAATGGTCCTGGTTATACATCTGCCTCTTTTAAACAATTTTGCTCATCATTCGGTATTACTCATATAACAGGAATCCCATACAATCCACAGGGACAAGGCATAGTTGAAAGAGCTCATCAAACTATTAAAACGTACCTATTAAAGCAAAAAGAGGGAATTGGTAAGGGGTATATATCCCCCAAAGATAAACTTAAAATAACCCTTTTTACTCTAAACTTTTTAAATTTGGATTCATCAGGACTTAGTGCTGCGGAAAGACATATGTATCCGAAAAATGTACATAAGCCTAAGGTACTTTGGAAAGATGTTCTAACAGGACAATGGAAAGGTCCTGATCCAGTTATTGTCTGGAATCGGGGTTCCGTCTGTGTTTTTCCGCAGGGAGAACAGCAGCCGATTTGGATTCCAGAGAGATTAACTAAAGCAATTTCTACAGAAAAAGAAGATGATTTGACTCAAATCCATAACAGCTGATATCCAGAGCTCCAGCTTGACTATTCTTACATCTGCGACAGTGATTAACCACGGTGCTTTTTTCAATATCTATTTTATTATTGCATTTTTCCCACATCGTAAAGTTTATTTTATTTTTGAGCTCATACAAACCTAGGTTAATGTTTTTCTGATCAGTTTTATTTTTTGACTGTGTTTTATTTTTTGACTGTGGAGTTTTTAAACATTGCAATGGAGATTTCACCTAGGTAAAACTACAAGGCCTTTATTGTCTTTGTGTTGTATGTTATGTGTGCACATTTCTGTTTTGTGTTGTATGTCTGTATGTGTGTATGTCCATATTTCATATATAAGGAGCGCTCATGAAAAAATGGATCCGAATTTTTTTTTTATTCACGTGATTTAAATGCTTTAATTTTAATTAGGTAAACAGCTGTTAAGGATTGTTTTTAAAGGTGGTTAACAGATCTGTTTGCTTACTAATTTAAATTAGGTAAACAGCTGTTAAGGATTGTTTTTTAGGAGGTTAACAGATCTGTTTGTTTACTTTCACCTTTCCTTTTCATTATATTTAATAATTCTGTTCAGGATAATGTCTCTTTAGCATCATTGCCAGAATTCCCATCTCCATCCAAGTGCCGGTGAAGACTAAGATAAAACCAAACTACAGCTTCTATGATAGCCATCACAGTAACTGTATAAACTGATGCATCAATGAAATTAACTCAACAAGTTATGCTCAATCAAGGACTCGATTTACTTTGGGAGGAAATGGACATATTGATAGACTCCTCCGATTTGAACTGCCTGCAGAACTTGCCTGGACTATATATCAGTTGCATGCATTGTGAAATATCATCTGATGCAGCGAATTGTGGTAGTGCTGGCATATCTTTGCTGATGGTGTCACCAGTGACGCAATTTTTCCAAAGGAGCCGTCAATTGGCTTGGTGTCGTGGCATTTCTGTATCCTCCTCCCTTCTACTAGTGATGGTCTAAAATTTGGGGGCCAACAGAGGTGAGGCAAGAACCTCACCCCCCCACTGGCACCAAGGATATTTGGGGGCCAACAGAGGTGAGGCAAGAAACCTCACCCCCCCACTGGTGCATAGGCCTTTCCACAAGCTTGGCTGAATGCTGGACCGGTAGTCAGTGACGGGTTGATCTGATTGCAGTGGATTCAACCTAAGACAGGAGGCTGACGCCTAAAGGTCAGTTTTCCCATGACGGGTAAGAACCATATGTTGAATTGGACAACCTACCAGGCACGGTCCTTAAGCCACATTGCTTGTTGTTTAATTAATCAGAAGGGGGGAGATGCTGAGGGCCATTACCAAGTAGGAAATTTCCTTGCCAGCGTACCCCATGTTAATTTCGCTGTTGACATTGCATGTTAGGTGACCCTGCCCAAGGACGAGGGTGGATCCAGGATTAGGGTGTATCCTGCAGTTTGAGGAAGTATCCCAGTCCTTGGGTTTAGGGCGTTCCCGGTTTAAGACAAGTTTAAGGCGTTCCCAGTTTAAGACCTTGGATTTTAGGGAAGTTCGATGTTGAGGATTATTGCTGCTGGAATTAGGGCGTTCCTGCTGCCTAAGCTCCTGTTGAACTCTCGTGAGATTCAGAGAGCATTTTGGGAAATAAGCCTCGTGGAGTAGGTGAATTGGGTGGCAGGAGAACTGGGATTGCCCCAGAACGTGTGTGGAGGCCGGTGTGAGTTCGGGAATAAAGAATTGCTGTTTGAATCTACAAAGCTGTGTGGTGGCTCGTGATTCTGTGCCCAGCCAAGACTGCGGCACCCACTGAGAGAGGAGAGGAGGGAACTGGCACTCACTCACCTGGGAACCCGTGTCTTTTGCACCAAGCCTCTGAAGGACGTTGCCAAGGACAGGCCACGGGCAGATCCCCCTGACACCCTTAGGTCCAAAGCCTTCTAAGAGAGTAGACCATGCACAACGGTTCTTGTAAGGTAATAAAACCTCATGATAAGTTCCTGGATTAATCCTGGGAATGCAAGTTCAACACTGTAAATCAATAATATAATTCACAACAGTGATAGGATAAAGGTGTCACACTTAGCAATCATCTCCAAAGGAGCAAATATCTGACAATCTTCAACATCTACTTGTGATAAAAAATTCTCAGCAATTAAAAATAGAAGGGAACATTTTAATCAGAAAGAATGAGATTATGTCTACAATTACTATTTCCACTTAGCTTTTGGCAGGAAGGCCAAAAATATAACAATGATGATAAATTGAAAACTGGAAGTGAAGAAATAAAACCATCATCCTTCACAGGAGAACTGATTTTGCACTCGAATATCCAAGTGTCTACTGCTAGAACGTGCAGGTGACCACTGTCCATACCCACAGTCCACATGACTGTGAAGAGCTGCCCCCTGGGCCAGCCTGAGCTATGGCCAGGCCAGCCCACTGGCAGGAAGTAACCAGACCCTCAGGAAAGAGGAGGCGGTCCCAGCAGAGTGTGCAGGGTGGCCCCAGGCAGGAGCAGCTCGACCTCTCATAGCCCCGGAGGCCCGAGCCCAGGCCCAGGTAAAGAGCATGGAAGCTGAGTATCATTTAACCCTTAAAGCAACCACAACAATTAAGATTCAGATGTGAATAGAGAGTTAATAGGTGATTTAAATGAGATTCCTTAATGTGTTCAAATAATCCAAAAGAAGGTAGAAAAGAAAAAACAGGAAAAAACCACCAAAACACAAACAATGAGCCAGGAGCCATCTGTAATCCCAGAGACTCAGGAGGCTGAGGCAGGAGGATCTCAGCCTCAGCAATTTAGCAAGGTCCTAGGTAAGTTAGTGAGGCCTTGTCTCAAAATAAAAATAAAAAGGGCTGGGGATGTGGCTCAGTGATTAAGTGCCACACAAACAATGAGTCCTAACCCTAGCCACAACAATATTATAAATATTAAGGTACTAATCCACTTAATTAAAAGGCAAAGTTTGTCAGAATGGACCTCAAAAGCAAGCACGACCTATGCCATCTTTATCCCAAGTGCAGCTCTGGAAGACCACACGCAAGCTCTGACCCAATCCCCTGGCCAGGTCACCTGGCTCATTATAAGAGACCCCTCAACAAGACTGAACCAGGGGCTGGGGCTGGGGCTCGGTGCTAGAGCACTTGCCTAGCATGTGGGGGGCACTGAGCTCGATTCCCAGCACCACATAGAACTAAAACAAAGGCCCATCAACAACTAAAGAAATCAAAAAATGAATAAAATAAAAGACTGAACTCTGCCAGACCCTCAGTTCACCCCCTTGGCTTCTCCTGCTCTCACAGGACCCGTGGAACCAAGTGTGGGTTTCCTCACACTGACCCTGCACCCAGGGCCCCCCTGGAGCAGGACAGTCGCTGCCTGGAGTGAGTGCAGACCCACCAGAGGCCCTGCTTCCAAGGCCTGCCACAGAGAGGGCCTCAGCCTACTCCCACACGGCTATAAATGGGGGACCCCTGGCCCCCTCCTTGGGTTTGGCATTTTTCTGTGTTGCTCACGGAACTCAGGGATACTCTTACAATCGCTGGTTTGCTGTGAGGATGGATGGCCAGATGAGGAAATCACAGGCTGAGGTCCAGTGGTCACAGGACAGAGGTCCCGTGGAAGCACTGGGAAGTGCTCTACAAACTCTGCAGCTCAGACACCTCCACCTCACCACATGGGCATGAAGATCAGCTCCAGCTCCAGAACCTCACCCCCACTCCCCAGAGGATGGGGTGGCGCAGAAGCTGAGCTGCTAATCGTGAGCTGGTTTTTGGTGACCAGCCCCCACCAGGAGCCCAGTGAAACCCACCTCATTAAAACAACACGGGCTGCAGTCACCTGGGAAAGTCCAGGGCATGTGGATGCTGTCAGGAGGCAGGGGCAGCAACCAACACGTGTTTCTTGTTCTGTCACCAGATCCTACCCCAAGCTAACTTTGCAATGGGACAAGAGCACCAGCCTTGCTCTGTGTTTGAGATGAAACCCGAAAATACGAGAAAAAAGTGCACCTGTGGGTGCAACTGGGAAAGAGGGTGCTCGATGGGCAAGTCACGATTCAGTCTGGAGCTTATTATCTGGAAAACTTGCAGCCTTACCGAGAGTTTGCAGGGAAAGCGGGAGGAGTGTCCAAATACTCTCTGCTCAGATTCACCCTCAGTTAACAGGTGCCCCGTCTGCTTTGGCATCTGGGTTCTTTGTCTTAAACCTCATATATATAAATATATCTATGTCCCCAAGACCTCTCTCTGAGAGCAAGTCACGTACCTGTGGCCTCTGAATGCCTCATTTACCTGTAAACATTTGCCTTCTGATTGTTTCAGCACATATTTCATATGACCACAGATATTCCCCAACACAGCCACAGTGCAGTGTCAGGTTCAGTGACGTCGCGTGACACAGTGTCTCCATCTAATCTGCTGGGCGTGTCCCACTTTTCCCATTCACCCCATGGTGTCCTTTGCTGTCTTTCCTCTGGTACAGGATCTATTCTGGGCTCCTACATTGCTTCAGTCTCCTCGCCTCTAAGCCTTCAGGTCTTCTCCATCTTTGATGACATTGACGAAGTGCTTGCTTGAGTATCATCGAGAACATGCCCATGACTCTGCAGCTCTGGTTCTGGTGAGCAGAGAGCTGCAGTCAAAGCTGCAGAGGCTTTGGACGTGGCCTGCTGAGGGCTGGCCCACCCTCGAGGAGGAGACCTGAGCATCAGCAGCCCCCTCCGGTATCTCTTCTCTTGCTCTTTCCTGAAGCTCTGCAGGTCGTTTCCCGGCACAGAACCCGCAGGAGCCTGGCTGCAGTCCCAATGCTGGTCTCATGCCTGGACCACCTCTCTCTGAGGTTCAGGGACCCCAAGTCCCTTGCCCCAGGCTCTGAGGAGGCAGGACTCAACAGGTCCTTCCAACAGCTAAGGTGTCCTGGGCCTTGCTACGAGCCGGTGGTGACCTCTCTGAGGCCTGCAGCCACCTGTCTCCGACTCTGAGGGCGACTGGGATTCAGACCAGCTCCTGGGTGTCTCTGCAAGAGCCAGGCACAATGTGGGTGTCCCGCTGGACAAAATGTCCAAGCCAGTGCTTAAGCGGCATCTAAGGACTCAGCGGGACTGAACCCCAGGCTCAACCCCGCTATCCCAGATTTGGGGATCTGCACAGGAAAACGGAAAGCCTGGAAGCATGGTGGCCTTAACAGAGCACAGGTGACTCTAAAGGCAAGAACCTTCAGGAAATAGCACCCTCAGAGGACAGCCCGCTGGACGCCGCTGCAGTTCCCTCGTGGATTCCAAGGCACTCTGCAGCCGCTTCTCCAGTGGGGAAGGCTGGCACCCCTGCAGCTCAGGCTTGTCTCCCCGATTCAGCCTTTAGTGGCCGTCCCTCCTGTCCACGGTTTCCTCTTCACCCACCAGGGCTCCGTTCCTCCTGCAGCCCTCGGCCAGCCATCTCTGTCAAGTGGTGCTCAGTGGTTCTCAGTTACTTATGCAAATGAGCCAATTGCAGTGCAGCATCAGGAGAACTGGGTTTCCTTTTATGCTGTAAGATCTTGATGAGGCAGAGGAAATCAGCTCCCTGTCACATGCTTCCAGCCGCCTGAGCAGAAGCCCAGCCAAGGTGGCTTCCCTGTCCGGTCAGGAGGATGGGCTGTCTCAGGGGGACAGAGCCAGCCTGCACCACCACAGCTCCCCCCGGGGTAGGCAGAGGAGCTCAGGGAGCGGCTCTGCTCGGCTTCTCTGGCTGTGGCAGATCTTGTCTTCTCTGCACAGTGAAAGAGCAAGACTCTGCTCCCACACAGCCAGCACCACAACAGCCGCCCAGTGTGCAGTTACAGATGACAATGCTGGGAGCCAGAAGCATCTGGGGCCACCTGAGGTCACATAGCTCACGTGTGGCAGGGCATGTACACCCAGCAACCTGGATCTGCCGTCTCCTGGCTTTGCCAACAGCAACCCTGTCTGCACCTCGCAGGTAGCTGTCCAGTTCCACACACCCCGATGCAAGCCACACACAGCCCTGGGTGGCATAGCACCGGCCCAAGTAAGGGGGACCACTGTCCTGCCAGTTTCCTGAGCACCATCGTGGTCCCAGCTTGCCAGGTGGGGCACCAGGAGGCCAAAGGGCAATAGCTCGGGGCTGTGGATGACAAGGGCCTCCATCCCCAAGTGCACCGTCCTCCTTGAGGTCCCAGCCCAGGATCCCAGAGCTGCCACTGTCCTGCCAGGGTGGACACAGGCGTGCAGCTGCCTGCAGCAGCGAGAACGGTGTGTGACTGATCAGGACCCGGCTGGGTACATCTCCTGGTGTTTGCAGATGTGAGCAGCAGCACCTTGAGGAAGGTGGTCGGACCCAGGACCGCCCGTCACCCCGTAGCTGAGATGCCTCAGCACACCCAGGAAAGGCCACGATGCGGGAAGGAGGAGCAGACTGAGCTTCACAACGGAGGAGGACAGAGGCGGGGAAGAGGCCAGGCGCCCTCCTCCCACCTTGCTTCTAGAGGAAGAGATTCAAGAAACTGCAGCTGGGGAGGGGGCCTCAAGACCCCAGGGCTGATGCTTGGAGATGTGGCCAAGTCTGTTTCCTCACTGCAGCTCACACCGTCTAAACCAGGGACCATGCTGCAAAGGGAGCCTGAGCTGCCTGCTGAATACTGAGGAGACTGGCATGGGGTTAGCTCTGGGGACCTCAGGACCCTAATTTGCCTACAGCAATACGGAGGGGGCTGGAGAGCAGGTGGACAGATGGCTCTGCTCCCCCACCCTCCCGGTGCCCTCCCCTGCCCATGCAGCCAGGGCTGTGCCCTGAGCTGGCAGCAAGTGAGAGCTGTGGTGCTCACAGGGGACCTTTGAAACCAGCCTCTCCAGAACTCCACCCCAGGCCCTCTGATGCCATCCCTCGGGGGCAGCCTGACGTGGAGTTTGGGGTGAGCGTCTCTGGTGACTCTGCCTGCGGGCAGCTGGGCGGAGAGCCCTGCTGTAGAGCTCTGTCCTGCAGTCTGGGGCGAAGCCTCTGCTCGCTTGGCACTGGTTCTATACAGCCCCGCTGTAGAGCACATCTGTCCTGGGCACAGGGACTACCATGCCACCCCCGTAACTTCAGGGCCAGCCAAGGCCAAGAACCACCGTGCCCGCAGGACACACATCGGGAGGGCTCCTGGGCCTCTGCCTGCTCAGCCACCCAGAAATAAGGGCACTGCTAAGGGAGGGATTTCACCTGCAAGACGGAGTTTGAACACCCAAGCTGCCTTAGCTCAGAGATGGTGACCCCCCCACCCTGGCACCCCAAGCCAGCATTCTCTTCTGAGAACTTCACTCCCAAAGCCGGTCCCCTCTGTGGCTGAGCCAGCACAACATGAAATGCTGTCACATCAGTTAATTGCTACCCTGCAGCCTGGCCACATGGGCAGGCAGTGGCCTCCATCCCATCAGATCTGTGGCACAGTGGCCTCAAGTCAAAGTTGCCCAGTGGGCAGACGTTCGGCCAGCCCAGCCTGTTACCCTGGCACCTCTCTCCGCTCATCCCCTAACCCAGGAGCCCACGGCTTCCTCCTTCCTGCCCACACCAGAGCTCATCCATCCTCACAGTGGTGAGAGCCGATGACGAATGTCCTCTGGCCCTGAATGGACGTCTGTCTTCCGAGCCCTGCTTCTCTCCCGGTGGCTCTGCCCCTCAGGGGAGAGCAAGGACCATCAGTGGTGCCCCTCACGTTCCTGCAGGTCTCAGGCCAGGCCCGGACTTCCCTGTGCCCCAGGCTGACTTACAGAGTGTCCACAGGGAACCCAGCCTTGGAAGACAGAGATGCCTCTCCCTCTGGAGCAAAGGGTGGCTGTTAGGGTCTGGGCAGGAAAACCTCTGTCCTGCAAAAGCTCCTGTGTCGACGCAGAAATGTACAGAGGCGAAGTGATCAGATTGGGAGAGCCTCACCTAATCAGGGGCCAATGGATTAATGATGTGGAAGGAAACTTACTGGAGGGAAACTCTAGGCAGGTGGGGTGTGGCAGAGGAAGTGGGTCACTGGGGATGTCCTTTGGGATCATAGCTTGTCTTCCTGGCTCCTCCTCTCTGTCTTGAGGTGAGCAGCTTTCCTCCAGGATGCCCACGGGTTCTGCCTCACCTTAGCCTCCAAACTGTGAGCCCAGGTCAATGTTTTCTCCTCTAAGTTACTCTTGTCCGGTGGTTGGTCACTGTGCTGAGAAGCTGACTAACACAGTGGCCATGCTTACGCCTATTAGAAGAGTGAAGGGCCCTCGGGGCAGGGGCCCCCCTCGATGGCCCCCTGTGTGCAGGCGCTCACCTGGCGGCCACACTCCCTGTGGGCCTGGGGGCAAAAGTGCCGAAGCCCGTGAAGTGGGGGCCCTTCACTCCCTCAGGTCCTCCCACTTGCCGCCAGCACCCTGACACTGGCCGGCTGAGGGGTCTGCTTGCAGAAGATCAAGCGCTGTCCACCTGGATTCCTAGCCCTCTATTCCCACAGTGGCACTGTGCGGTGGGGGAGGGAGGCCCTGCAGCAGGGCAGCCCAGCGTGAATCTGCCACCCGGGAAGCCAGCACTCCTGAGAGCACAGACCATTCCCAGGGCGTCAGACACGAAGACACACAGGCTCTTCAGGAGTGTGCATGAGTGCAGATTTACATAAAATGAAGCAAGGGAGCAGCAACCCGGGACTTGAGATGGTCACCCGGCTGAGAAGAGGTGGGGCCTGCAAGGGGCAGTTGGTGGAACCACAGTGGAGGGGAGGCTGGTGACACAGGAGCTCCAGGGCGGGGTGTGGGTGTGCAGAGGTCATGTCCCCTCGTGCACCTGAAGACAGTCAGAGGGGGTAGATGGAGGGGTGAGGGGGACGTTGACAAAGGGAGTGTCCCACAGGAACCCTTCCTCGCTCTTCATTCCGGAAGATGAAGCGGGAAATGCTCTGGGAACACCTGTGTACCAGGGTGGAGTCACAGTGTCTCTGCACGGACCCCCTTGTGCTATGGAACCCAAAGATGTCCTTCCAGCCCCTCTGGGTGCCGCCCAGCGGGAGTTCCAGGACAGCAACCAGCTGGCTTCTTGGGCCAACCGTGAAGTCCCCAAGAGGCTGAGGGACCCTTCCAGTGTTCACTCAGGCCTGGCAAGGTCCTGTGGCGTTCAAGGTGTCCTGCGTGGGGAAGCGAAGGCCAGGGACCCAGGCCCTGGCAGCAGCTCAGGCCCTCACAGTGCTGTGCTCAGCTTCTGAGGACACTCTTGTGCTCTGGGTGGCAGGACAGGTCCATGTCCCCAGAATGAGTTCTGTCTGTGCTGACATTTCTGGAAAGGGATGTGAGCTTGGGTTCCCTGGGCTTTTAGGCTCTAGGTAAATTTTCCAAGTTAATTTTCTTGAAAGGCAGAATTGCCCTGAGCTAAGGAAAGCCAGCCCCTGGCTGAGTTGTTGAGGCTGGTCTCAAACTTGTGATCTTTCTATCTCAGCCTCCCAGAGAGGTAGGTCTAGAGGTGTGTGCCACCACGCCCGGCTGGCTGTGCCTTTTTAAATTAGTTAGTAGGAAATAAATGGCGCATCCGAATGTGGAGTTTGGAAGTCCAGCGGCACACAGGACTGTGTTGGAGTGTCTGCCACTGTATTAGTTTCTGTCACCACAGCGAAATACCTGAGAGAATTAATGCAAGAAGAAAAGGTGTGCAGGCTCCAGTCTGCATGTGGTGAGGCAGCTCTTCAGGGTGGGAGCCCGGTGGTGCCGAACTATCACTCCACAGCCAGAAGTGAGAGGGAGAAGGGGCTGGGCCCACTGAGGTCATGCCCCCAGTAACCTAGGACCTCCCACCAGGCCCAGCCTCCAGAGGCCCACAGCACCTGCCCACAGCACCGCTCTGGGGCCCAAGGCTTGGCACAAGGGCCTCGCCATGCACAGCCTTACCACCGTGATCAGCTTTGGGGCGGGCCCACAGCTGCATCCTGTGCAGCCCACACTCCCTGCATGCGACCCATGACCCCAGCAGCTGCTCCCCCCACCGGCTGCTCCAGCAGCCCTCCCGCCCTCGGCAGGGTTCGCCATGTTTTGCTGTCCATCTCTGGCAAGGCCTCCTCTGGCTCCTCCCCTGTAAAGCATGGCGGGGTGTGAGCCACCAGCTCCACGATGGGAAGTGCCTGCAGAGGGCACTGAGAGGCGCTGGCCTTGTCCACGTGAAGGTGGAGACGTGGGAGGGCTCCTGGCGGATCCAAAGCCAGCTCTTCCCGCGAGGGACTGGAGTGGAACGCACTCATTCCACAGACGGGAAGCCGGATCACGGGCAGCCTTAGGGGTGGACGAGGCGCCACGGTGTGCTGACACTGGACGGCGCAGGCATGTTTCCAGTGGCCAGGCCAGGGATGGCTGCCCAGGCAGGCCTCCTGAGCACCAGCCAAGTGGCTCTGCGAGGAAACAGGCTCCCCTCCCGATGGAGTCCTCGGGGCGGGGTGGGGTTTGGTTGTTTGTTGTTACACGACTTTTCAAGATTTCATCATGAGCAGTCTCAAGTTTAGGGAAGATCAGAAACCCCTGCCTCAGCTTAACTGTCTTCTGTTTTAGGTGGCGGGCCCCATCAGGGGCACTCTCCTCGCCTGGACCACAGGGCCTGACCCGCAGCCCACCCTGCACTCTGCCACGGGGTCCCCTGCGCCTCTGTGCTGGATCCCTGGGGTGCAGTCTGTCTACACATCCTGTCTCCTCCCTCTTAGAGCACCTCCCAGACGCTCCATCCCTGTTTTCGTGGAGGTGGTGCTCTGGGGAGACCAGGGAGGTTTCCTGTAGGATATCCGTGTCCTCATAAGGGGGAAGTCGGCCACGTGACAATGGAGGCTGTGGGGAGGGACGTGGGCAGAGCCAAGGACACCAAGGACAGCCACTGCGCCAGAAGCCCCATGAGGTGGGGGGTCCCACACCTTTGGAGGCAGCGAGGCTGTGTCTGGCCCTGGGCCCCAGAACGTGAGGAAATAGGGCGATTGTTTCAGCTACAACTGCAGAGCTTCTCTTGGTGGCCCACGTGTCCTCGAGGCAAGCATGCTGTCCTCAGAGGACAGTGAGGCAGGGGCGCTCACTGTGGGACCCTGGAGTCCCCTCAGAACGGAGGGGGAAAACATGAGGAAGTGGCTTCCTGTGCAAGATGGCACCATGAGGGGTTGGCTGCAGGGCTCAGACGCGGCGGTGTCAAAAGTGACAGCAGAACTTTCCATTCATGGGTGTTCCAGCAGGCACCCTAGGTGTGGCCACAGGGAGGGAGTCCATTCTGTCCACAGCAAAATGCTTCCACATCTGTAAATAGGGGACACTTCCCTCCCTTCTGGTGGCCTTCTTGTGTGGTGCTGGCACTGAGAGAAGAGTGGCCCACCTGGACACTGACCACCTCTCACCAAAATTTGCAAACACCCCAGAAGACTCTTTGGGAAGCTAATTTAAGAATAACTTGCAAACGCAGGAACCTTACCTGTGCTGTTTTATAAAATCAGCAAAGAGCCTGCGGGCGCCCCCACTCCCCTTCCTGGAAGAGCAGCGGAATTTCAGCCCTGGGGGTGACTGCATGGGGCTGCAGCCTGTGGTGACCTGGAATACACATTTTCCAGTGACCTCCCAGTCTGAGTTGAATTAAATATTGAAAGCAAACTCCAGAAATATCTAGAAGGAAACACACCAGCAATGTCCTATTGATTCTCTGGGTGGTTTAATAATTGATGCGCTCACCTCCGCTCCTGTGTCTATCTCAGCAGCGGAGCAGTTGGAAGGGCTGTGGCTCCACTGTCCGAATGAGCTTCCACTTCTCGGCAGTGGGCAGGGCTGGGCAGTGAGGAGAAAGGCCTGGGTCTGTCTCCTCCTCACCTGAGCCCAAGGCCAAGCCTCAGGCCACCTCCTGCAAAGGCAAGCACCACCAAGGCCATTCCTTGGGTGGGACCAGCGCTCCAGGCCAGGCCTGGGGAGGGCGGGTAGAGGGCCCTTCCCCACCACTGGAACCACCTGAGCAGGGGTGATGCCTGGGGGGCGTGGCGAGTCCCAGTTAGGCTGACCTGGGGGCCTGTCAGCTCTTGGGGGCTGGCACCAGCACCAGGGAGCCCCTCTCCGAGGCCCTTTCTGCAGCAACCCTGGGACTCCCCAGAGCTCCCTTGGCCCACGGGCTGCACCCAGTGACGCTGTTCTCAGTTCTACAATCCGGCCCTGCCAGAGACGGACTGGCTCGTAAGAGGACTGGACTCACAGGACGCCACCCCAGCGTTTCTGGGGACACAGGCCAGGCCCGAGGGAGAGAAACTCTCCGCCCGCCCCCGATCCACAATCAACCTGAGCGGACGGAGCCGCCTCGGGGGTGCACAGGAGGCTCGGTTGCTTGGCGCCTTGGTTCCCACAAGCCCGACCAGGTTGCGGATGGACAGCTAACCCGGAAACGTGATCTCACCGACAGGACTGGCCAACAGGAAGAGCCGATCGCTCCCTCCTGCCTTTGGTTTCTTCCTCAAGGAGCACAGAGACAGCCACTTCCTCATCCCCGTGGGAAGGCCTGGCTCCTCTCAGGCCAGCTGGCCTCTGGGCCACACTCGGGCCCCAGGGCAGCTCCTGCCGCAGGCGGAGCTGGAGCCAGCACCCAGCTGAGGTTTCAGGCACCCCCACACAGGCTCCAGGGCCTGTGTACAGCTGAGGTCTCATCAATGGCCCAGATTCACCCGGGATTGTGGGAAGGGGGAGCAGGGGCGTGGGGTCAGGAGGCCAGTGAGGGCACCTGCAGGCGGCCTCCAAGCAGTGGCAGGGTGTCCTGCTGGGTGCCTCTGAGCCCCGTAGGTCTAGGTGGTAAGTACTATGAACTTCAAACCTGGGCTCCTTGCGTTGCCAGGGACTTGGGGTTCTGCAACCGGAAGGTAGGGTCCAGCATCCGTGAGGCCAGGAGGCCAAGGAAGCGCGTGTCTGAGCTCCAGCCACCAGGTGCCCGTCCACGGCCACTTCTGGAGCAGGAGGCCAGTGTTGCATGATGCACTGGGACAAGGGACTCACAGCAAGGAGGAGGCTCCTGGAGTCCGGGCCCTAGCCGCCTGTGGGGTTTGTCACCTGGCTTCCACCCCAATGCCGCACCAGCTGACGTGCCTCGGAGGACCACTGTGTCCTTCAGGTTCCAGTGGGGTCCTGTATGGAGTGAATAGTAGTTAAATAAGTATTAGGTATTGTATGGAGTGAATATTAACTTTAGGTAAACATGTTTTGATGTTGTGCTACAAGTGTGCAGCATGTTAGGTATAGATAATATTAACTTTAGGTAAATATGTTTTGATGTTGTGCTACAAGTGTGCAGTGTGTTAGGTATAGATAAGATAGTGATGAGTGCGAAGTGTGTTAGGTATGGATAAGGTAGTGAAAAACAAATGATGTAAGGGAAAAACCCCAATAAGAAGTAAACAAATTAGGTAATGGTTTAAGCTTAGTATAAATATAAGGCACGGAGGACAGGCAGCACCTCTCAGGTCAGGCACTGACACCAGCCGCCTGATTGGTCCGTCCGGTCTCTGCTCCGCTGCTGCTGTGTGAGGACTGCTGTGAGAATAAACGAAGCATTGGAAAGACATCTCCGTGAGTCGGTGTGGTGTGTTCGTGTCGCCGGGGATTCTGGTCCGGGTAGGACACGGCCGGGGACCCGCCTGCGGTTGACCTCGGAGACCAAGGCCCGCTCCAGCTTCGGGAGCTGCTCGCGACAGGTCCCCTGGTGTGAGAACTGCTGAACAGGCCGTCCCCGGCAGGCCTGGTCCACAATCGAGCCGCCTCACTCAGCCTGCAGACCGGCTCCCCGTACTTCCTCGCAGCTGCGTGAGGTCCTTGCAGGCCAGATGAGGCACCTCCAGAGTCGGCCTCCACCAGGCTCTGTGTGCCCAGAGACCCTGTGCCCTCCCGCAGCTGTGGGTTGGGACCTCACGGTGGTGGAAGTCCATGCGCTGGTCACTTCCCTAACGAGGCTCAGCCCCTGTGTGAGCCTCACCTGTGGGAGGAGGAACGTGGGCAGGACTGCGTTCCATCTGCAAGCCCAGCGTTAGCCCCTTTCTCATCTGCCCCTTCGGGAGGCCACACCCAGCACACTGCACCGTCCTCTCCCTGTCCACAGATCACGACAGGGTCACCAGGCGAAGCGCTTTTGTGGGAGGTGCCCTGGGGAGAGAGTCCATGTCCTCAGCAGCAGGCACTGAATCTGCCGCCTGGCAGCTGTGGCTTCTGAGTCCCTCCTCCCGGGGCTCAGCCCAGAGGCTCCATCCATGCTGGGGAGGACGCTGCCTCCTCGCTCTCCCTCTGTGCCTGGCCACACCTGTGCCACCTGCAGTCCTCCAGGGTGCACCCCATCCATCCCGAGACCATGGAAATCTCTCTTCCACTGACAGAAAGGCCGCCGTGCTGGGCTGGATGCTATTGCTAGGGGAAGATCTCCTCGACGGGGCCAGGTGAAGCTTCCCTGACTGCTGGGCTAGCGTGACCTTGCCCGTGACCTGAGAGAGGCACCCTGCCTCCCTGGCTGCGGGTGCCCCTCTGAGCCAGATCCAGAGCCCTGGAGAGGGACACGGGAAACAGCGGGAGAGGAGGAGCAGGAGGGTCCCGGCCTCCAGAGGGTCAAGACCTTGTGAGGACTCTGGCTGGTGAGTCCCTCTCTGTCACCAGCTGAAGATCACGAGGAGACGGACTCCTGGGTGCCAGGCGTGGTGGAGAGATTGCTGAGCGATGGCCGGACATGGTCCTCCAGAGCCTTGGCTTTCCTTCCTGCCGCTGCTGTCTGCCCTGCCCTTCTCCTCTGGCTCTGCCATGGCCTGTGACACGCTGGCCTGACACACTCCCTGCATTTTGGGATTGTCTTCTTGTGTTTCAGGTGGCACGAGATTTGGAGATGGCAGTGGAGAGGACCCGGCCCCTGAGTGCTGCTCTGCTGGGCCAGAGCTTCTCACAGGCCTCTGGGCAAAGCCGAGTCTGACGCCTGTCAAGCCAATGAGGACTTCAAGGCCAATCCAAGGTGGAACTAAACACATCACATTCTCCAGGGTGCCTCTGGTAAGACTGACGCACTTCAGAGACAGCAAGAGGGAGCCAGGAGCCTTGGAGGAGCCCCGGCTGGCTTCCCCTTCCAGAGAGGGTGAAACCCAGGCAGGCGAGGACGGCACAAGAGCACCTCATCAGTCAGACTTGGGAGGCAGAGGTGGTGGGGTGGAGACAGGGCCAGCTGCCAGAAGCCCAGGCTCCATCTGCTGTGTGGTCCTGAGAGTTGAATGCCATGGAATGCACAGGGACCTTCCTCTCCAGGGAGTCTGTGCAAACTGCCTGCTCTTTTGTCAAGCAGCTGAGGCCTTGAGGAAATTTAAAGAACAATGATGGGCATTTTGCCTTTCAAAACCTTAAAGGAACTCTGGTTTTAAGGCCTCAGCCTTTGGAGTTTGTCATCACGCAGCCTCCTCATTGCAAACCCTGCTTTCACGCAGAAAGCCAGGCCTTCCCAAGGTGTACGGGGGGGGGGGGGGGGGGGGGGGGGGGGGGGGGGGGGGGAAGCACAGCTTTGACGGAAAGAGGATCTGGGGAGCAAAAATGAATATGAAATGGCTGCAAACCTCCTCTGTGATACTCATGTCTTATTCATGAGTGCACCTCATCAACACGAGACCACAAAGACATTTGTACTCTAAGTGGAAATGCTAGAGAAAGAGGCTAGCTTAAATTTTCTGACTTTAACCAGTTTTATGAATAATGCATCATATACCATCCAAGAGCTTATCAAATTTGACTTAGAAAATGAGAAAATAAATTTAGTGCAGTAAAAAGGAAAGGAAAGCCTTCCAGTCATTCAAGATCTCAAGATCTATAACAACAACTACACATTCCAAGCATGGAAAATACAAGGCCTTCCTCGGAACCTGGGATGGGGGCACCTCCCTCACCTGCAATTTCATTTAATGAAACTGGCTTGATCCGGGCTGGGGATGTGGCTCAAGCGGTAGCGCGCTCGCCTGGCATGCATGCGGCCCGGGTTCGATCTCAGCACCACATACCAACAAAGATGTTGTGTCTGCTAAAAACTAAAAATATATATATATATATAAAGAAACTGGCTTGATCCATGTGAACCTCCCCACCCTTGGTCCTCCTCCCTGAGCTGAGTGGCCTGTAGTTTCTCCCCCAGTCATTGGGTAACTCAAAACAGATAAAATTAAAGGTCTGCAACTAGGATGAAAGGAAATGTGAGCCTCCAGGAGAAGAACTCCGTGTCCAGTCTGCAAAGCACTGGACCTTAGATGGGCATCTGGGATTCTCGGCTCCAGCTCACCTGCCTTGAGGGAGGCACAGACCAGAGGCCAACCACTCCACAGTGTCACGGCCACTGGCAGTTCTAAGCAACTCTTGTGGGTACTTCAGTTGGTACCCAAAGTTCTTGGGAGTGAGAGAACAGGGAACCCCAACTGGAAGATGGAGGTGACCAGCAAAAGGGGGGAGTTAGATCTGAATTACAGAAAGAGGAAAGAGGGCCACACACCAGCAGCAGCCCAGCCTGCACCTCATGAGGTGGTCTTGCTGTACCGGGGACGAGAGAAGCTGGCCCAAGACTGGGGCCCAGCACCTTCTCCTAGTGGGTGCAGGAATCTGGGGACCAAGGTGCATTCCTTTGCAGAAGAAGGAAAATGATAAAGAAGGAGACAGGTAAAGGGAGTTTTGTTGGTTTTAAACAAACGTTTTAATGAATGAATTTTTAATCTTATGAAAGTTTTCATTTTATGAAAGTTGAAATTAATTCAACTTGTTAATGTTGAGCCAGATGAAACTGCCTTTTTTTCAGATGAAATTGGTCAAGGAGTGATAATTTCATGAGATTTAACCTATTATATTGGTGGCAGGCGGCAGCTTTGACTCAGATCTATGTTTTAGACCCTCTGCATAGGGTTTGGCAGTCCTTCAATTTGGTATTGAAAACTCAAACTGCCAAAATCAGAAATGAAAGAATGTACACTATTGAATTTATAGAAATTGGAAAGGTTATAAGGGACTACTAGGAGTAACTGTATCTCAACACGTTAGATAACTTAGAAAAAAACAAAAAAATTCCAACGATGATAAAATCTACAGAAACCAACTCAGAAGATATAGAAAATCCAAGTATAATACAGTACAAATACAAGTACAAATACAGGAAAATTTTTAGTTATTTTAAAAGTTCCTACAAAGAAAACTCTTGATTCATACAGATTCACTGGTGAATTCTATCAAGCATTTTTTTTTAAAAAATTATCACGAAGACTTTAAAAACTCTTCCAAAAAAGATGGGCAGCTGGAGTGCTCAGCTCCTTTTATGAGACCAGTATTACCCTAGTACCAAAATCTAGCTAAGTCCATGATTACAAGAAGGAAAAAAAACTGCCGACAAACATCCTTAAGTAATATAAATGTGAAAAACCTCAAAAAAAAAAAATCAAACTCAACAGCACATAAAAAGGATTATACACCATGATTAATGCAATGAGATTAAAAAATGCAAGGTTATGCTAACATTCAAAAATCAAATGAATGTAATACACCATATCAAGAGAATAGAGAACACAAACCATGTAATTATCTTAATAGACACAGAAAAAGCAATAGACACAATTCAACATGATAAATATTCTTGAAAACATAGAAATAGAGGGGAGCTTCCTCAACCTGATAAAAGACATCTGTGAAAAACCATGGCTAACATCATAGTTAATAGTGAAAGACTGAACTCTCTCCTCAAGCTCAGGAACAAGACAAGGATGTCCACTCTTGTTACTTGTATTCAACTGTATACTTGAGATATTAGAGCAGGTGAGTAACCAAGAAGAAAATAAAAAAAGTTATGCATTCTGGAAAGATTTTATATATACATATAAAATCATGAAGAATCTACTACAAACTATTAGAACTAAGCTAACAAATTACTAGAACTAATAAATACATTAAGCAAGGTTGCTAGATATAAGATAAATATGTAAAAATTAATTATATTTATTAATTATTTTGTTTTGAAATAATCAAAATGGCAAACTTTAAAAATCACACTTACAATGGCATCAGAAAAAACAAAATGTGTAAGACTAATGGAAAGCATCCCATGTTCATGGATTGGAAGACTTACTGTGTTGAGACAGAGTCTCATTATGTTGCCCAGGATGGTTTTAAATTTCTGGGCTCAGGTGATCCTCCTGATTCAAGTCTCCTGAGCAACTGGGACTACATGCCACCACACCTGGCTTAATATTGTTGATTTAACAATAATTTCAAATTTGATGTATATATCCAACAGAATCACAATGAAAAATCTCAACTGACTTCTTTGTAGAAAATAAAAAAAAAACTAATATAAGTTATGTGGAACTATAATTATATGAAAAATTAAGAATAACCAAAATAATTTTGAGAAAAGAAGAGCCAAATTTGAGGGCTTCACAATTTCTCACTTACTATCCAACGATAGTATCCAAGACTGCGTGGTACTGGCATAAAGACAAATACATAAATTAATAGAATAGATTTGAGTATTCAGAAATAACCTCTCACATTTACAGTTTACTGGTTTTCAACAAGAGTGCAAGACCATTCAATAGGAAAAGAATAGTCTTTTCAGAAAGTGATGTTAAATAGATTTCCAAGTGTACCTCCTACCTTGCATAACGTATAAAAATTAACTCAAAGTGGATCAAAGATATAAGAGCCCATACCATAAATCTCAGAAGAAAATATAAGCATAAAATTTCAAAACTTTTCATGACCTAAAATAAAATATTAGATAATGATTTCTTAGATATGATACCAAAAATTTAAGCAACCAAACAAAAAGTTGATAATTGGGACTTTATCAAAAATTATAATGTGTGTGTGTTGCCAATAATACCAGAGAAAGGGTGGGGTGGATATCTGGAAGTCATACATCTGACAAGAGAATTGCATCTAGAATATACACAGCCTTTATGACCCACAATAAAGAGACAGACAGTCCAGTTCTTTAAAAGTCACTGGGTTTGAATAGACAGCTCACCAATGGGGGTATGTGATTGGCCAATAAAGATAGGAAGAGGTGATCAGCATCAAAGTCATTCAGACACATTTGCAGATAAATATGCCCTAGTCCACATCCTCGGACATTCCTCACTTCAACCCTATGAATGATGTTGGCATTCTCCGTGGAACAGGAAAGCTGGAGTGGTGTGGCCAGAGTCCATTTGAGACATGAGAGGACACAAAACATCCGTCCTATGACCCTCAGCCCCATCCCTGAAGGATGCGGCCTGCTGGCCTGCCTTCCGACTGTGGGAGGCATGCCTCCCTCTGGGCACCATGAAATCGTCTTTCCATCATTGTTTCAACCAAGAGTGGGAACAGCAAAACACCGGACCTGGGAGCCATTTGCTGGCCACATGACCTCGTCAGGCCAGTGGACACCTCTGAGCCTCCCTTCTCTCAAATGAAACAGAGAAAACCAACTCAGCGCAGTCATGCAGGAAGGCTCTGAGGTCGGCACGGTGTGAACTGTCCAACTCCGGGGAAACAGCAGGATCAGTGGCAGCCTTTTTCTGAAACCATACAAAGGTTTTCTCCACTGGAGATGGTGAATTCTTCTCCAAGACCCAGACCATCAGGTCTGAGAAATAACTGCCGCATTGTGGCTGGCACACGCAGGGCTTGCTATGCACACAACAGGAGTGACTGTTGTACCTTCTGCTCTGCCAACATCTGCTTGTCACATTCTGTATCTGGACTGTCCTCCAAAAACTCATGTGTTGGAGGCCGGATCCTTGAACAGTGATGTCCAGAGGGGGTGTTTGGGGGAATGACTGGATCATCAGTGAGTTGATCCATTTATGGGTCCTACTTGAATGAACTATTGGGAGGGGGTGGAGACCACAGGAGGTAGGGCCTGGCTGGAGGAAATAGGTCACTTGGGGCACAACTTGGAAGGGTGTAACTTGTCCCTCCCCTTTCCACCCCCTCCTGGCTGCCAGGAGCTAGGTTTCTGTCTTCTCCCATGCCCTCTGCCATGATGCTCTGCCTCACCTCAGGCCCAAAACAGTGGAGCAGCTGACCTTGGACTAAAGCCCCTGACTGTGTGAGCCAAAATAAATCTTTCCTCCTTTAAGTCATTTTCCTCAGGTATTCTGTCACACCACCTATGTCCGCTTGAAGACAAAACCAACCATGGGGGAATCCGTGGATGGGCAGTGACCTAGAAATGCTTATCAAACAAGGGACCTGCACCCAGCCACTAGATGAGGAGGCCTGTGTCTCTGAGGTTCTTCTCTGAAGAGCTTGACTGTCCTCGTGGAATTCCTGCTGGAGAAGCACTCACTCTGGGATCCTTATGATTTTTTCCATGCCCCCTGTCCCCACACCCAGTACTGGTGAGGCTGCTCAGGGGCCCTGTCCATGAAGCCACCAGCACTTAATGGCAGGCCCGATGTCTGGTGCTCACAGACCAGGAGCACAGAAAGCACCTCCCTTGTCCAGATGCGAGTGGTCCAGGAATCGTGCACCACCAGGGGCGAGCACATGTCCCCAGGCAAGCCCCCGTGGCAGTGTGTGGCCTCCCAGGGCTCAGCCAGCGCCTGGCACGAGGATGGGCCTGGCACCATGAGAAGCACTTTCCACAGGTGGCTTGGCTCGGCGTCACCGGTCTCCACGGGGTTGGGGGACACAGGACTCTTTCCTTGTGCAGAGGAGGAAATGGGGTGACTGGTTGCTGGTCATGGGGAAGCAGGGGAAGCTCAGGTCCCTGTCTGGGGCAGCAACATGTGTCCACCTATTCTCTTGTTCCCAGAATTCTGTGCTAGGATTGAGACTAGCCCCCGCCCCAGCACCCAGGTGCCGAAGGGGAAGTGACAGAGTGGTGACGTGCAGATCAAGGCCACTGCAGTGTGGTCAGGGGCAGGGAAGCTCACTTCCCACGAGTCTCTCTGCCGGGGCTCAGAGGCATCTACACACAAGCACACCCCGTCTGCCCCAGACCCAGGGGGGCCCATGGGGATGGGACTTGTGATGCTAAAACGGGCCGGTGCTGAGGGGAGCCGGTGCTGCGGCCACCCAGGTCCAGCTTCCAACCCTCACGCCCCTCAAGTCTGTCCACAGCGGCCCCAGGACTGACTCTGGCCAGCTTGAGGGGAGAGTGGCCCGCTGCAGTGTCCTCTGGTCAGGACCCTCCTCGGGTGGGGACACTGGTAACTTCAGCCTCTGCTGGGTTGGTACTACTGGACCAACAGGGTGTTTACAGCAGAGTGCTTCTTGGTGAATCGGTGACCCCAAACGCCAACAGAACCTCACGATCAGCACAATTGGCTTCTAGGTGCTGTGGATTCGAGCCCTGGCTCCTGTGTGAGGGTTAGACCACTGACAGCCCTGGCAGGAACCTGAGAAGTCACATTTGCAAATGCCTGCTAATCAGCTTCTCTCCCCCACCCACACCCACATTTTGGGTTGAAACAACAAAGTATTTTTAAAAAGGTTTTCGGGCTTCTTCTCTCCCTAACTAATGTTTTTATCTCAGGTGGCTTAAAGAAAGTCACTTAGGTTGATTATAGGAAATACAGTGAGTGGAAATTTGAAACTTGAAGCCATTCTGGCATGAAAGAGAGAGGGAGAGAAAGAGAGGAGACAGGGCGGGGGTGGGGAGGAAGGAAGGGGGAAGAGAGGAGGAGGGAGGGGGAAAGAGGGGAGGGAGGGGAGTAGCGCCTGGGTGCGGACTGTGCTCTGTAAACATGTGTCTACTCCCCTCACAGGTGAGAAACCTGGGGGCCATGGGGAGACCCCAGCAGGACAAGATTCGCAGTTTGGGACAATGTATTTCACTCTTGGAAACATGACCCAGTTGGATCCTCTTGCCTTTGTCTGTAAGTGACTGCACACACAGTTGAGAGGAGCAACTTTTCTTTTGGCTCACAGTGTCAGAGGTTCTGTCCATGGTGGGCCAGCCGCCTGGCTCTGGGCCAGCTCAGGCAGACGTCTGGGGAGGGCGAGGCTGAGGGGGTGCTCCAGTCCTGGCCACGGGGAAGAGAGAGGAGAAAAACAACCAGGAGAACAGGTCAGGGTCCCCCAGCCCCGCCTGCCTACAGGTACCTCCCAGTAGAGAAGTCCTTTCAAACTCCTGAGCCCACAAGCAGATTAGTCCACCGGTCAGCTGGTCAGCTTACGGCTCTCCTGATCCCATCGCTCCACCTGTGAACACTCCTTCGGTAACCGGAGCTTCAGGGGCACACCTCATAGCCAGACCACAGTGGCATGGGGCGGGAGCAGGAGGGTGGGGTTTCCATCTGCCTCTCCCTCTCCCTTTGTCCCCTGCCCGCCCTGGGCCCCATGCAGAGTGGGGACCTGGGGGGGGAGGAGCTCAGGTTCCAGAGTGGCCAGCACAGCCCCCTGGACCAGCCCGGGCTGCGTGGCTCCCTGCCATCTACACTGAGTTCACAGCAGCCGCTCCCTCCCCACACCCAGGGTTAGAATCTGGGGCCAGAGCTGGAAGGGACAGAGCAGCTTAGAGCAACTTGAGGAGCTCCAGGACACGGTGGGACAGGGAGATGCTCACACTCTCTCATGAGGATCACAGTTTGGATTTTGAATGTCAAGGTCATTGTACTGTCCTGTGTAACTAATCAAAGCAAACAAAAGACTACGTAGGGCTGGGCAGGCAGCACAGGACAGCAGTCCACATGGACACTAGAACCAGTGTGCAGTGCGTGTGTCAGACCCACGCAAAAGGCTTTGCCTCGTGGATAAACTGAATTGGGCTCTCAACTGGGGCTCCCGGGAAGGCTCTGCCCCCAGGGAAGGTCCAGGGGACGCCAAACCCACAGATGCCACTCAGTGCTCCTGCGCCGACCCCAAATGCCTTCCATTAGTGTGACCAGGGCTGCCCCAGGAGGTGCCTCCCGCTGAGGTATGGGGGTGAGCTGGGAAGCAGGCAGCAGTGGGCCTGGCCTCGGGGGTCCTCATCCTTAGGCTTGGAGAGGGAGGAGGTGGTGAAGAGGGGGCGGCCCCTCCGACCCCTTCCAGAGGCCCACGGACCGACCTCCTGGCTCATCCCTCCAGACGCCAGGAGCAAACTGTTCCCCACTCCCAGCTCGTGATGACCACCCGTCCCCAGGCCCAGGTTCCCTCAGTGGTGAACAGCCCGCTGGAGAAGCGCGGCAAGCGCAGGAGACGTCTCCCTCTGGCCTCCTGCCTTTAGTGAGGACCCCGAAGAGCCGCTGGCAGAAGAGTGTGGCTTTTGGGGGCAGAAATGGGCACACTGAAATCCTGAAGCTTGTACTCATGACTTCAGGAAAATTGACCACGGAAAAAGGCTGATTTTTCTTCTTTATTCCCATCAGGACTGCCAACTGTTTTACGTATGAGTTTAGCTAATAATAGTTAGTTATTAGTATATTGGTTTAGTTTTTCAGCTAATGGGGGGACAGCCAGCAGGGTGACCTAGACAGAGTGGCCGGCTCCCAGAAAAGCAAAAGTGCTAAAAGTGACTCAGAAGAGATGGAAAATCCACATAAACTACAACAAATAAAGGAAACCTAATAGCATCATATAGATTCCTTTAAGACTTAGGGTCAAGGGCCCTTGGAATCCACTTTAGTCAATATCATTATAATGAAGATTAAAATGCGATTTTTGGTTCCACGAGAAACCATTGGAGCAATTTATCATAACCAGTCAGGTAGTCAATGTAAACAAGACTTACTAGAGAGAATAATCACTGACCTGTGTAGTACAAGTATAACTGATTTACATCTATTATTTTAAAATGAATGAACAACTTGTCAGAGTTAAATATTCATAGCTCTAATTTGAAATGTGATCTGTAATTTTTGCACTTTAAAACTAAGCAGAAAGACACACTTAATGTGGCCTCAGATTATCCAGAGAGACAGCTGCACGCTTGCCAGCGTGGAGGGTGGCCATCAGTGTTTTGTGCTTTTACTTTTCCATATTTCATTTTCATCAGGAACACCTGCTGCGGGTTCAGTTTGTAAGTTAAGTAGAGCAGTCAAGCCGTCCTGAAGCCGCAGCACTTCCAATAAAAGGAGCTGGTGGCATGTTTACAGAGGCATTCCAGGTGTCACACCTTTCCACAGCCACCTTGTTCCTGCATTCCATTTCACCAGAAGGAAGCTGAGGCTTCAAAAAGTGGCATAAGTTTCCTTCCAAATCCACAGATAATGTGTACAGCCAGCTGACCCAATGAGGTGGCTCCAGCCTCCAAGACGGCAGCGTCTGGGAACCCGGCGGGCCTGGAGGGGCCTGCTCTCAGCACCGTGTGGGCAGTGGGCAAGGGTGGGGGCATCCGAGAGCCCGAGCGCAGGGACACTCCAGTGGCCAGGAGGGACAGGCTGAAGGCACAGCCCCTCAGAGGGCAGAGCCCACCAGGACAGGTGTTGCAGGTCCCCGAGCTCAGGCGACCGTGTGGGCCCAGGCTGGGCTGGGGAGGATGTCCTGCTGAGCAGATCTCTGCCAGGGACAACAGCTGCGGTGGCATCCAAACCTAGCAGGGCAGCTGTTTTGAACTCTCAAACTAAACAGATAGGTGTACTTGATTTTGTCTTAAATTATTCCAGAAAAACAACTATGTGCTAGCCAGTACCGAATGTGGAATTCAGTGTTTTCCTGCATTTACGCTGTTTTAAAATTTTGAGCATAATTTGTATCTGTACATATTTCCTTTTCCGTTTTTTCCAAAACACCTTAGTGCAGGTTTAACTTAGAGACACAGGGGTAAAGGAAAGAGAAGGCCCAGCTCGCTGGAGGGGACAAAGGAAGCGGGGCTCAGAACTCATGTCCATCTGTCTCTGGGCTGCGAGAGCACCAGAGGCAGGGGGTAGAGCCAGCAGGGTGACCCAGACAGAGTGGCCGGCTCCCAGAAAAGTAAAAGTGCTAAAAGTGATTCAGAAGAGATGGAAAATCCACATAAACTACAACAAATAAAGGAAATTAGTTAGTAATCAAAAGTCCTCTCCAAAAAAAAGCCCAGGCCCAGTTAGCTTTACTGGTGAATTCTACAAAACATTCAAAGAAGAATTAATACCAAACCTCCACAAAGAAGAAGAAGAAATACTTTCTAACACATTCTGTGAGATCAATGTTACCATAACCCCCAAATCAAGCTAAGACTTGTGTTCAAAGAAAAAGAAACCACAGATATACGTCTTTAATGAATACAAATGCAAAGTCCTTAACAAAAAGTCAGCAAACCAGATCCAGGAACACATAAAGAGGATCATACAACCACGAGCAAGTAGGGTTTATCTCAAGAATACAAGGATGGTTCAATATTCAAACATCAATGCAACATATCACTTTTGTAGATTAAAAGAAAACCAGAGACTGAAATAGAAGAGTTTAGGATTCTCTCACTGTCCCATAGTCATTTCCATAGGCAGAGAAGAAGCATTTTCATGACAAAAACACGTAGCTAAGAATAGAAGAGAACTTCCACAACCAAGTAAAGGCAATCTACAAAAGGCCCACGGCTGAGACAACACCTGTGAGTCTGAAGGCATTTCCTCTGAGACCAGGAATAAGACAAGAACATTGACTCTTGATGATTCTGCGCGACACTGAGGCGGGTTTAGCTACAACGTGGCAGGTGCTGACACACAGCTGTGGAGCCAGGTAACATAAGGATGGACAGGGACAGGAATAAATGAGATCACGTCACTTACCAGTGCCTGGCCCCTCATCATTTTGGACTCCACAATATTTTTAAAAAAATGGGAATTTTACATTTTTAAGTAGCTTTTTAATGTCTGCATAAAGTACACAAAATTTAGCCATTTAAATGAATTTCCTTGGCTTATGATGCATTTATAAGCTTTATTCCAGTATACTCTGTAGGGTTCCTCTTTTTGATCATTTCATATCTTTACAAAAATAGAATTCCATTCAACTAGAACTGTCTTAGTTCCCTTGTTGCATCACGGTATGACCTTGGTATGTACATATTCTTTCTTCAAAGTGGCCCCTTACAAAAGGACTCTTAATGAGATGGTGAATAGAAACTTAAAAACATCCTCATTTGTTGTATTTAGTTTTTAAACTTGGTCTGAATTTAAGAAATCCTCATTGAAGTTCCAGTTCATCTCTAATATTCCAGTGAATTTGCCAGAAAACAAACAAACAAACTTCCCTGTCATGTAAGTGAGCCATGGAAGATTAAAATGCTCCATGATTAATGCACACAGTTCTCAGCACAGGCCGCCATCTGGGCTGCATGCAGCCTGCCGCTCTTTAATGAAGCATTGTAATTGTTCTAGAGGCTGCAGGGCAGGAAAAGGGATCAGAACTCAGCTCCGATTCACCAGCCGAAGCTGCCCTGGGAGCGTGTTGGCCAGCTCTTTGGTGATCTTAGCTGCTGGTGAGCACGATAGAACACGGAAAACCAGAGACTGAAATAGGAGAAGAGTTTAGGATTCTCTCACGGTCCCAGTCCACGGGTGAACAGCCCAGGGCTAGAAGCCAGCCCACCCCACCATCCCCAGATGGTGCACCTGTGGTCCGGACAGCAGGGGCAGCAGGGGCAAAGCCACACTCCACCCCCCTCAGCAAGGCTCCTAGGACCAGCCACACCATTCCTCCTTTAGAATCCTCATGGACGGAGTCTAGCCTGTAGGCATGCTCCAAAATGGCCATCACCATGTCTCTGATCAAGTCTTCTCAAGCCAGGCATGGTGGCGCTCTCCTGACTCAGAAGGTGGAGGATCTCAGCTACAAGGCCAGCTTGGGCAACTGAGCAAGACCCGTCTCAAAAGGAAAAGAGGGGCTGGGGCTGCAGCTCCATGGTGAGCCGACCTCCATGCCCTAGGCCCTGGGTTCCATTCCTAGTTCTGAAAAAGTCCTTTCAACACTGAAGACAGGGAGAGAGTGGGGAGGGAGGATGGTGCAGGAGCATCCTCAGCCGCCTGGCAGTGCAGGCTCTGGGAGTCAGCAGGTGTGGACAGGGCTGGGCGGGTCGGTGCTGGGTCAGTGGCCTCCATCGGCTCCCTGCAGGGACGCAGTAAACACCCAGGAGGGTCCTCAGGATCCCGGCAGAAGCGCCCAGAGCAGCTACCAGGCAGCATCCTACCTCTGAGAGGTTTCGAGATCAGGGGTGGGTTTGATGTGGTCGGGGGAAGTGCCTTGTCACCTGCACCAGAGCCGTGTCCCCTTCCTTGCGCGGTGAAGGGAATGAGAGTAAAGAAGTCTTCCAGAAGTCCCTGGCCACTTCCTAGGGGAGATAAGAATAAAATGGAAAACAGCACTGCCCACCCTCAGATAGGACAGGACGCGGAGTGCACGCCCTGGCCACCGCACAGCTCAGGAGCTTCGTGTGACACAGCCTCCGCGACATCCAGCACTGGAGACTGGCCATCCCAGAGCAGGCGAGCGTCCAGCAATGGACAGCTGGTAGGTGTGGAGCCCGGGTCTGAGCCCTGCAGCGCACTCAGCCTGCAGTCGCCACAGCGGCAGTGACGGGCTCCGTGACCAGCTCAGGATGGTCATGCCCACAGGGTGCTGAGCGCACACGACACACACTCAGAGGTGCCCAGCAGAGTGGAAGGTGTGGGTGTGAGTCCTCCAGGGTTCTTGGTCACAAGCAACCGAAACAGGTCGTTGAACCTTAAGAGACGCAATGACTCAGGGAGGACACGGGGTGCAGAGTGAAGGCAGCTGGGAGGCCAGCACTAGAGATGGCCCTGGAAGGCTGCCAACAGGCTGGGTGCAGGGACACAAAGGGCCATGCCAGGGCAGGCCTGCAAACACGCCCTCTGCCTCAGGTCACTCTTGCAAAGAATTCCTGAGGAGGAAGAAGTTAAGCGCTGCCCCCCAAGCTCCAGCCTAGACCCCGGTGGGGGGGGTTACGGCTGGCGAGAAGCAGGCAGGGGGCTTATGGTGGGGCTGGGTGGCCCCAGCTGGCCAAGTCCCTGCAGCAGGCCAGGGCCAGGGGAGCCAGCCTTGAAGAGAGGAAGGCAGACCAGGTGGGCAGGTATGAGGGGAGCAGAGGCGGAGCGGGCAGAGGGTGGAAGGCCACTGAACAGGTCCGTCCCACGGCTCGCGGGCACTGGTCCTCACTCTCAGGGGACCGCTGCCTGGGGAACGCACAGAAGCAGTGCTCCGGGAAGGCCCTGCTAAGTGCCGTGGGCAGCTGTCCCCACTTCCTACTGCCGTGACACAGTGATCACCACACATGCGTCATGCACGGCCTCTGAGTGTGCGAGTCCTCGTTGGGACGGTGGGACGTGCGCGGGCACTCCGAGGCAGAAGGCAGGTGCTGGGGCAGCTGCAGTCTCACCTGAGGAGCAGGCCACCTGCCAGCCCACTGGCCTGGGTGCGTCTGCAGGACTGAGGGCTGTCTCTGCTGCCTGCACGCTGGGGGCTCTGCCTAACTGTAGAGGCCACCTGCTGTTCCCCGCCAAGTGGCCTTCCCCACGATGTGGCAGTTTGCTCCTTCAAGGTTGCGGGGAGCAGATATCTCTGCTGCTCAAATCTCTGAATTCTCCCTTCTTCTCTCTAGGTCCACCCAGGACAATCTTCCCCTTGTCCAACTCACAGTCGATGACCAGGGACCTTGATAATACTTGCAGTTGCTGCAGTTTGCAATATAAAGTGACCAGAAGACAGCAGACCCAGCTCTGCCTGTGGTGCCCCGACTCCCCAGGGGCGCTGCTTCTCATCCACCCCAATCCAGTCTCCAAGGAGCGCAGGCCAGGGCAGAGCCGCTGTCTGAGCACCGGATGGGCCCTGGGCATCAGAAGCCTTCTGGGACCTGTCACGGTGCGCTGACCAGAGGTGGGCCCCGGGTCACCCATCAGAAACACGCCGGGGCTCCCCATGCCAGGTGACGGGGATCGTGCAGCATGCCGGGTGCTGGGCTAGCCCAGTCAGAACTGCGCCCGGTGCAGCCAGGCCCAGCCACGTGCAGAGGTCAGGAGGCCGTCCTGAGGGAAGGGCACCTGCCGCAGACGAAGGGCCAGGTCCAGAGGAAGCAGCATGCTACTGTGTGGAACCCTGCCCCTGGGGAAGGGGAACGATGTGGGAGCCCAGCACAGCAGTGCACAGTCTCTGCACACACAGCAGGGGACAAAGTGCCTAGGAAAGGACACCTCCCCTTGTGACCTGCACCTGCCAGGCACTTCATACGAACCGCATGTAGCTGTGGCCTCTCTGCCCTTCCATGCTGACCGTGCCCACTGGGTCATTGTCCTGGAGCTGGGGACACTGCACCCTCTGGCACAGTCTCTAACCTTCCAAAGTACAGATGCCAGGTGGGCCATCCCCGCTGGCTGGCCTCTGGGGCAGGACCCCAACCCATCCTGATCACCAGTGCCCCTCAGCCAGCCCAGCACCTCCCCATGGACACTGTGCGATTGAAGGCAGTCTCACACTAAGAGGGAGGGCCTCTCCCTGACCTGCCAGACCGCCACCTCCCCACGGGACGCTTTCTCTCTGCCGCCCTTGCTTTGGGAGATGTGCAGTCTCGCCCACAGTGTTGGAAGGACCACCATTGGGGTGGGACCCCACTGTCCCCTGTGCCTGCAGTGTGGAGGGGTCACAGACGTGCCTGGGCATTGCCAGCAAGTCCTGGGGGGGGGGGTTGGACGCGGGTTGGGGGGCGCTGCTGCCCTGCTTTTCAGAAGAGAGGCCAAGGCTCGCTTCCCAGTCCTGGGAGCACGGCAGTGGCCAGCACTTGAGAGAGAAGACCTCGCCCCAGGCCTGGAGGACAAGGCTGTGGAGGCCAGACCTGCCTGGGGCGAGAGGGTGTATCATCACCAGGACAAGCCACAAGGGGATCTGGAGCGCTGCCCGGGTCCCCCGTGCCAGACCTCAGGGGGCTCCTGCCACTGAGCAGTCCAGGAAGGAGATGCCAATCCTGTCCCCAGCGGGTGAAGCGGTAGTGGGGGCTCTGGAAGGCTGAGGGACGCGCTGTGGGGCTACAGTCCCTCTGCCTGGCCGCAGCCAGCGCCTTCCATTCTCCTCCTCTCTGGGCTCTAGCGAGTCCGGCCTGGAGGGAGCGAGAGCTGGTGCCAGAGACCAGGTCAGGCTGCCTGGTGACGTGGCCTGGCTTGGTGGCAGTGGCAGTGGGCAAGTTCGTGTTGAGTAGTGGTGCTAGGAAGGACACAACCAGGCACCCAAGGCCCGGCTGCCATCCAGCAAGCAGGGAGCTCCGACACTGGGGCTCCCCATCCGGAAAACAGGAGCACCAGGCCCTGACGGGAGCTGCGGCCAGTCTGCAGGAGGAAACACCGCTCCTGGTGGGCACTGGTTCTTGCTCCCTCGTGGTCACCCCAGCTGGCTGAGCAGAGCAAGCAGCTCACTGTCTGCCCCCGAGGGAGCCGGAGTGGCTGTCTGCTAATGCAGCTTCCTCCCGGTCCAGGCCTTCTGCCAGGTGCTCCCAGGCCAGGTTCTGAGGAGCCAGCACTGTCCCAG
Source organism: Spermophilus citellus (assembly GCF_964194105.1). NCBI lineage: Eukaryota > Metazoa > Chordata > Mammalia > Rodentia > Sciuridae > Spermophilus > Spermophilus citellus. Next base: position 1,175,732 of record NC_138182.1, on the reverse strand, counting down.
TCACTCAGGTTTGTACACCCTGGGTGCCCAGGGACAGAGGAGTGGATAAATAAAAGGCAGCATACATACATAGTGGAGTATTAGTCAGCCGTAAAGAAGAATGAGATCCTGCCATTTGCAGCAAAACAGATGCACCAGAGGACATTGTGTGAAGGGAAATGAGACAGGCATAGAAAGACACCACTGTGCACTGTCTCTCATGCGTGGAAGCTCAAAAAGCCGACCTGGAAGTGGAATAGTGATCACCAGGCACTGGAAGGGTGTCGGGGAGGTGGAACGAGGGGCCTGGATTTGATCGGCACTGCTGTATGCATGCACGGAGATTTCACCCCAAATCCTATCATACGTTGTGATTACTGCACACTAACAAAGCCAGTTTTCTTCTGCATGAGCTTAGTCTTCTGAAGTGAACTCAGGATGATTGGACATCGACATACTCCTTTCTCTCTGGTTCTGAAACTACCGAATATTTCTTTCTGGATTGATGTGGTAAAAAATATGTGACCTAACACCACTTTAACCACCTTGAAGTTCAGTGGGGCCAGGCACATTCACACTATTTCACCACTCATACGACAGAACAGATCAGGAAACAGGCAGGCAGGGCCACAGGCTCCAAAAAGGGCTTCATCAATATAGAGGCCACTGCATGAAATCAACCCTAGAAACATCCCAAACATCCCAGAGAAAGGGAGGCAGGGCAGGCCAAATGGAGGCCTCGGAAGAGTTCAAACCTAAGGGCCAAAGGAACAGAGCCAACCAGAATGTTCTGGTTTGAACCCAAGGCACTTTCCTAGTACCTAACACAGTAGTGACCCGTGCCCCTACCTGGTACCCTGGACACCCTCTAGATGAGACCCTGGGGGCACCCTGCTCTGGGCCCTCTCACGGGAGCTCTGTTTCTCACTTGAATCCTGCTCCTTTCACTCTCACCCGTCTGTTGTCTGTGGATTTCATTCTTTGAATTCGTGAAACAGAAACGGGCAGTAGGCTGCTGGGGTCTGCTGCATCCTGGGGGCGTGGCCTGCCCTGGAGGGCTGCGGCCTCCTCTGTGGTGGTGGCAGAGAAGAACCTGCATTCCAGCTGCAACCTGCACAGCTGGGCTGGTGGTCACTCTCCTGCTGTGATCAGCACTTAGCTCTAGAGCAGCTCTCGGGGCGGAGGGCTGTGGCATGGGCAGACCTGCCTGCTGGCAGAGCAGAGAACCAGGTTCACCCCAAACCTCGGCCTCACGACCACCAGCGCCGTCCATCTCTAGGACTGGTCTGTCTTTTCCAGCTGAAGCCGTTTCCCCTCAAGCACTAGCTGTGGCTGCTCCCCTACCCACTCCTCCCCCTTCCGCGGAGAGGTGCAGTGGGGGGACCCCATGACAGTGCTCCATGGTACTTTTCCTCCACTCTAGGCTTATTTCACTTAGCACAATGTTTTCAAAATCATTACTATTTTTACATATGTTTTGCCCTTTTGAGTCCATTTAGATGATTTTCAGTTAAAACTGATAGAATAGTCTTATAAATTACAACAGATGAAAGATATTTTAGGGGAAAACATTTTATCTCCCTACAGGACAGGAGAGCATTTCTGAGCTTTCTATAAAGTGGGCATAGACAGAACATTTCAAAGTGGGTTATGTAAAAACCAGTGACCTGATCATGGAAAGCTGCCAAGTGCCGTGAACAATGTTGGATTTCTAGTTATCGTCGACTTTCAGAGGGCCAGCCATTGTATTTCCTTGGCTGAAGAGGAGTAGCATCGGTCTATATTAAAATTACTGTTCAAATAAAAAAGTATTACAAATTGCTTTCATTATTTTATTGGTAATGTTAAGCATCAAAGAACCTGCTTTATTTTTTTCTGAAAGAAAACTGGAATTAAAATCATCGATTCTTTAGAGAAACAGAACAAGAGAGAAGGGCGTGTAAGCAATGAATAAGAAAAGAGGGAGACTTCTTAGCCCAGTCCTTTCAGCTCACCCTGGCGGGGCTCAGCTGGGGTCAGGTGCCCCCTTTTCCTGGTTACCCACCAGAGGGCATGGCAGGGCGCCCTCTCACTCAGGAACGCCTCCTCAGGAGGCAACAGGACTCAGATTCTCCTGAGACTCATTCCTGACCCACATCTCAATGGCCAAAGGAAGAACTTCAAGAAGAAAAAGGTTCAGAGAGTAAAAGTTTCAGTGGAGACATGAAATGAAAGAATGTGTGGTCTCTCGAGAGGGTGGTCAGAGTGGTGGACACAAGAGCCCTGACCACCAAACAGGAGAGGGACTGGAATCGGGACTTGGCTGTGTTCATGGTAGAGCTGGAGCGTTGTGCAGATGAACTCTGCTATTTCTGTGAGACTGGCACTCACGATACCCATATGTTTTGGAGTAGGAATCACAATGAGACATGACCTGTTCCGTTTTTCTATTCTTCACCACGAGAGGTCCTGGCCCACCTGACTGTTCACCATGTGCTGGGCATGTCAGTGCACAAGGCGCCATGCGGTGCCCCAGGAGTGAGGATCAGCTAGGGTCATCCTCCGCAAGTTCTCTCCCACTGGGAGGCAGACACACACCCAGACTCAGTCTCACACCTGCTGCACCTGGGAGCTTCTGAAAGTCCTGGTTTGGGTCCCACTCTACAGCAATTGAACCAAACGCCTGGGGGGATGTGTCCTGGGGGAGCACACATCCTTAATTTCCTTAAGTAGCTTTAATCTACAACCAGGGCTTAGAAATGTTGGTTTGAACAAATAACTAAGCTTTACTTAGTGAGCTCATTGAAAGGGAGTGTTAGTCAGAACTTGCGACAAAATAACCGAGGTGACCAACTTGAATGAGCAGAGGTTTGTCTTGGCTCACGGTTTCAGAGGCTTCAGTCCACAGTGGCATGGCCCTGGTGCCTTTGGGCCTGACCCACAGGCAGAACAGCTGGTAGGTAAGGAGAGGCCAGAAGGGCGGGGTCCCAGAGCCCCCTGAGGGCAGGTCTCGCACCACCTCACCTCCTAAGGTCCATCAGCCCTAGCAGCACTATCAGCTGGGCACCAGCTCTTCCATCCGTGGTGGGCTTTTGGCGAACACTTAAGATCCAAATATCCTGTCCTGTCCCCCAAGGACTCAAGTCCAATCCACCTCTGAGAGCCCACGTGTTAGCAGTCTCAGCGTTGCTCATAGCCGTACACCCCTGGAAACAATAAATAACTTACAAAATTCCCACACACAGTGGTACAGGTGTGTTGTGGCACATTCCCACTCCAGAAGGGACAAACAGGGTCTCAGAAAGCCAGACCCAAAGAATCAGGGAAAACGTTGAACACTGTCGCTCCCTGTCTGCGTCTGGGATGCACATGGAGGTGTGGTGTGGGCCCACAGGCTTGGGCAGCGCTGCTGCCGTGACCTTGCCCTGGCCGCCCACAGGGCCACTCCTGGGCTGGTCTGCCCCCTGTCTGTGGCTTTCCTTGGCAGATGCCCCATGTTCCCGCATCTTCAGTTTCTTGGGGTCTGCACTGAAGCTGCAGCTTTACTCCCATGGTACCACACATGGCCCTCCAGGGCTGCCTGCAGGGACTCCAGCCCTGCCACCTGCTGCCTGCCTCCCAGACCTGCCTGTAGAATCAGTGGAAACCTCTGGGACCCTGTAACCCCAGGACCCACTTAGCGTGCCTGTAGAACTAGCACCGCAGGATGAGTCCAAGGTCTGCCACTGGCTCAAACCATGGCTAGGCCCCCTTGGTCCACGGCTGCCGTGGCCCCTGAGTGCCTGAAGAACTGAGCATGATGACATGAGTCCTGGGAAAACAACTCCCCAGGCAGCCACTGCAAGTAGAGTGCTGAGGGCCACTGCCAAGTAGGAATGACGCGTCGAAATTTCCTTGCCAGCGTACCCCATGTTGCTTAGAGGAAGGACTCGTGGAAATGGACTTGCCTTGGACATTCGCTGTGACATTGCATGTGTGTTTGAGAAAGGTGACCCTGCTCAAGCACCAGGGTGGATCCAGGTTTAGGGTGTATCCTGCAGGTTTTAGGAAGTATCCCGCTCCTTGGGTTTAGGGGGTTCCCTTTAGGACAATCTGGGTTCAGGGCGGTTCCAGGTTTAAGGTTATTCCTGCTGGGAATAGGGCGTATCCTGCTGCCTGAGTTCCCGTTGAGTTCTCCTGGGATTCAGAAAGTATTTGGAAAAAAGCCTGGTGGAGAACGTGATTTTGGGCCCAGAACTTGGATTTCCCCAGAACGTGTGTAGAGGCCGGTGTGAGTTCGGGAATAAAGAATTGCTGTTTGAATCTACAAGGTGTGTGGTGGCTCGTGATTCTGTGCCCAGCCAGACTGTGGCAGTAGAGCACCCCAGGGCTCTCTTCCAACTTCTCGCCTTTACACTGTTGAGCTTGCAATGTGTGGTGGTCTCTGGTTACCGAGATGTGCTCTAGCCAGCTTTCCCATTCTCTTGGTGCAGACTACTTGGTTTTGTTTTGTCTGTTGTTTTTTTTTAATGGTGCTAATCTCTTTAACAACCATACCCTCCCTGGCCACAACTCTATATGTGTCCCCTTTCTAGTCAAACTTCAAGGTTTTCAAAACTTCTCACTGTTTTTTGCTCTAGATTCTCACTTTAAATATGGCTAAAAGCAGCCATCAATGTCCAGACTGCAGCCTGCACACTGTGCTGCCTTGAAATGTTCTCCACCAGATAAACCAGTCCATCACCTTCACCTTTAAACTCAGACCACACAAAGTCTCGGGGCATGGACAAAATATAGGCAAGTTCTTTGCCAGAATGTGGCCTGAATATTCTCTACTCCAGTTCCCAGTGGAGTCCTCCTTCCCTTCTGAAACCTCATGAGCAGCCTTTACTATCTGCTAATCTCCAGTCAGAATTGCCTACCAAGCTCTGTTTACAGCACTCCAAGCTTTCTCTAGGCTTTATCTCTAAATGTTTGGAAATTTCTCCCCCAAACCAATTACAAAGTCTTATGAACCACATTCAGGGATGGTCAAGCAATGACCCTATTCTGGGTGCCAAGTCTCTGTGCTAGTCAAATCCCATTGCTGTGACAAAGTACTTGAGAAAACCCATTTATAAGGAGGAAGGTCTGTTTAGGCTCAGTTTCAGAGGTTCCGGCCCCTGGTTGCTTGGCCCTGTGGTGAGGCGGAGCATCATGGCTGCGTTCCTGAAACCAGGTTCATTTAGTCACCACTTAAAAAGGTCAGCTACTCAAGGACAATTTGCAAGGAAAAAAGGTTTTGTTGGAAAGCCAGCCCCTGAAGAATGTCAGAGGCCATCACCAACAAAGATCGTCCCAGGGAACTCAGGGCACAAAGGGCCTTTATAGGGAGGCGGGGGCGGGCAAGGGGCGAGAAGCACGGGCTGAGTGTGGCCTTTGTCATCCAGGGCCATTGGCTCTCCTCTTCTGCCAGAGTATTCTTAAGCTCATAAGGGGCTTTTGTCTCCAGGCCATCTCTACAATTCTTTAGATAAACAAATCATTTCCCTGCAAGTTAAACATTACTTTGATTTTTTTTTTGTAGTTGTAGGTGGACTGAATACCTTTATTTTGTTTGTTTATTTTTATTGGTGCTGGGATCAAACCTAGGGCCTCATGCATGCTAGGAAAGCACTCTACCACTGAGCCTCAGCCCCAGCCCCTACTTAACTTAAAGAGCAAGCCATCGGGTCCTTGGCCCACACTCTGATGTCACCTGAAGAGCATCAGGTGCTTGGGTCCAGTAAATCTAGGGAAAGTGACTAGTTAGTAAGTTTCATGACTCTGTCCTCTGAGCTCCCCTCCCAGGAAGACCCACCCTGTGGCTACCCCTCAAGATAAAGAAGGTGTATTTCCCTGGAGAACAGAAGGATGGCGAAGGGTGAGTTTTACCCACTCAGACGCTTTGGCCAGAGGTGCCATTGACAGGCCAGCGGGAGACTAAAATATATTGCTCAATTGTGTGACCTTTAGATCAGTGAAGTTAAAAGAACTAAAACCAAGCAAAGAAAGCAGATGAGGGGCACCTGAGATGCAAACCCTGCCAGGGAGGGGTCACTAATGGCAACCAGGGGAAGGAGAGGGTGAAAGGGTAAAATTTCTAAGCTGGAAAGCTTGAATTAAAATGTGAAAGATGGGCTGGGGATGTGGCTCAAGCGGTAGAGCGCTCGCCTGGCATGCGTGCAGCCCGGGTTCGATCCTCAGCACCACATACCAACAAAGATGTTGTGTCCGCCGAGAACTAAAAAATAAATATTAAAAAATTCTCTCTCTCTCTCTCTCTCTCTCCTCTCACTCTAGCTTTAAAAAAAAAATAAATAAAAAATAAAATAAAATGTGAAAGATTAGGTATTATTAAGTTCCTCTGTTACACCCAGAACCTGAAATTCCTGAGATAGTTAAGACAACGCCCTACTGGCCATTTAGCCTAGGGCCCTGTGCAGTTTGTCACAGGGCCCGAACCAATCAGTTTAAATGTGTACCTCGCTTAGAAGTGACCAATCACCCCTGCCCGACCTGTTCCGCCAATGAATGTACTAATCACGTCTCAGAGTTGTTGTTCAATTTTCCCGCGCCTCATGATGATTTGTTCTGATGTATGCAAAGCCCCCCCCCCCCGCCCTCCCCAAAAAGTGTACTTAAGCACTGCTTGACCTCTGCTCTGGGCTCTGGGCCGCTCTCCCTTCCTGAGTGAGCCTTGAGCCTCGGCACGCTGAATTAGGATCCTCTTCAATAAACTCCCTCCTGCCCATTGCATGAAGCTGGTCTCTTGTGGTCTCTTTCTCCAACGATTCGCTGGATCCTTACAAGGGCATTAACGTGGGACCAGAAAGGGTGGAGAGGGAGTCGTGGAACAAACAGGGTGGGGAAGAGTCCAGGCATAAAAGGTGGCTGGTGGAGGCTCCTGAAGGAAGGACAGGAAATATGGCTTCTCCCACGAAGAACCCTGGACCAGGCCCCGCAGGTGGACTGCAGAAGTGGCCCAGGTCAGGCATGCACAGAGGACCCCAGGAGGGGCGGCCAAGCTCCCTGATGCCAGGGATGGCTGTTCCCACTACCAGTTAGTAATTCACACCTGTCTTTTACTTTCAGTAGTCAGCCTAGCTTCAGGTCTACGGCTTTTTATTTTTTAAATTTGTTCTAATTAGTTACACATGTGTTTGAGGTCTCAATGGCAACAATTGTTTGAACTGTCCTTATGGGAAGACTCTATGCCCCCTTAACCCTTATTTCCCAAAAGCCATTGTTTTTATCTAAGTTGCCCGAGGCAGAGGGGAGGGGTGGGGGCGAGGGCTTATGTGCACAGGTGTGGGTGTGGGAAAGGTGCAGCCCAAGCACCAGCTGCAAACACACACCCACCCACCCTGTCCTTGATAAGGCTTGGGGTCTGTGTCCTACCCATCAACACCTCCTCCTCAGCCAGCACCTGGCCCCCGGAGGCAGGCACATTGTTGGAGGCAGGGTGGGTCCTAACTACCTAAGGCAAATGGTAAGACAACCTCGCCCCCTCTGACACTCATTAGCTCAGTGTGGTGCTGGACTCAGGCATGGGTCAGCCACCTCCTGGACCCTGCCACCTGGGGACTCCTGGCTAGGAGCACATCAGGCTTTTCCTGGTCCATCACGGTGGAGCTTTTCTTTCTGCAAGGTGTGAGTGAAGCAACACCCAGGACCTGGAGTCCCCAGGGGCCCTTCACCGTGGCGAGTGCCAGCATGTGTCTATTGTTGAAGCCAGGCCACGGCACCATTGCCAGGGACCACTGTCCAAGTCCTGCCACTCCTGTCTGCACAAGGCCTCTTTCCACTGAGAAGACATCTACTTCCCCTGCCCAGGAGTCTGGCCGGGCGGTGGACTCCCATCCACCAGCAGACTGTGGCAAAAGTGACACTCTGGGGCCTCTGAGCCAGGCCTCCTATGTCCACTTCCACCCTCTGGGGTCCAGCTGTCAGGGAAAGCAGCTCCGATAGACCACCGACTTATGAGGGAGGCAGGCCTGCTCCCGCCGTCCACCCACCTGCTGAGAAAGTCCTCTGGATGCAGCGGCACTCTCAATGCCCCAACCTCAGGGAGCAGAAGACCAGGACGCCCATCCAGACCTGCAGAGAGGACAACTGTGGCCTCAGTGGCCATGTTGTGGAGGTCTGTGGCCCAGCGACGGTGAACCGGTTCACAGCTGAGCCGGACTTCCTGCTATTTTAATAGAGAGAATCCTAACAGATATGTTCTCCTAGGTTTCAAGTTAGGATGCTGACTTGCTGACTTGTTGGTAACAGAAAATCCAACTCAACTGGTTCAAATTAAGACAGGCACTATTGTCATAACAGGAAATTCCAGGTTAGGGCAGCAGCAGGGTGGCTCATGGCCTGGTGGTGACATCAGCACCCATGCTCTTTCCATGCTGCTATCCCTAGAGCAGAGATGCTCCTCAGCTACCCCTCTCATGTCTGCAAGAAGGCTGCAAGGCACCAGATATCACCTCCAAATACCACCAGCCAGCAGGGAGAGTGGAACGTCCCCTCTACTCCTGTTTGAGGAGGAAGTCATTTCCAAATGACCCACAGCAGGCTTCCTCTCAGAATTCCTCAGCCAGGCTGTTTTAAGCCAATCACTGGGAAAAGAATGCAGTTACCTAGATCAGCTGAGCCAGAGTTTACCCACCACACAGGGTGGAGACAGGTTAGACAGGAAGGAAGGCAGGCATTCCTGGCACCATGGAAAATAACCACCTCTGAACAAGTCAGGCACCACTGAGAGACATGGAGCCCTTCTCAGTGGCCTTGTATAACACCTGCTGCCCACAAACCTCACAGTGTGCAAGGCAGAAGGGACCATGAGCAGGGTGTGGGCATGGGCTGAGGAACACTACAGTGCCATTACTCAGGCACCTGCAGCAGCGCAAGCCTTAGAGACGTGGACACCTCTGTCTTCCCCAGAGCCAGGCATGAGTTGAGGCCCCCCAGTCCAGGTGGCCTCAGCACTCACACTGCCAGGCCAGGGCCAGGCCAGCAGGGACTGGGGAGAAGGACCCCAGCCTTGCCTTCTGTCCTCAGTCTACCTGTTGCCTCTGCAGGTGGAGCCACTCGTGGGGGCCATCTGCCTCCTGGACACAGAGCCAGGCAGAGGGGGGCAGAGACTGGATGGAAGACGTAAAAGGAGCGTTTCACTGTGTAGTCACTATTATTGTGCAGCAGCCCTGGTTCAAGGAGGCCAGCACCACTCTGTTCGTCAGTCAGACACCTCAGAGAGCCCTAAGCCTCACACGCGCCTCTTGCCAGCTCTTCCGAGGCTGCTCCAGGGTGCTGTCAGCCTCCGGTTCCACAAACCACTGTGCGGGGGCAGGGGGCCTGGAAACGGGGACCACTGTGCGGGGGCAGGGGGCCTGGAAACGGGGACCACTGTGCCGGGGCAGGGGGCCTGGGAACGGGGACCACTGTGCCGGGGCAGGGGGCCTGGGAACGGGGACCACTGTGCGGGGGCAGGGGACCTGGAAACGGGGACCACTGTGCCGGGGCAGGGGGCCTGGGAACGGGGACCACTGTGCGGGGGCAGGGGGCCTGGGAACGGGGACCACTGTGCGGGGGCAGGGGGCCTGGGAACGGGGACCACTGTGCGGGGGCAGGGGGCCTGGGAACGGGGACCACTGTGCGGGGGCAGGGGGCCTGGGAACGGGGACCACTGTGCGGGGGCAGGGGGCCTGGGAACGGGGACCACTGTGCGGGGGCAGGGGGCCTGGGAACGGGGACCATGAGTTAAGTCAAGGCCGTCTGCTAGCTAAGGGCCCAGTGGGCCAGGAGGGTGCGAGCCGCGTTCCCAGGAGTCGCTCTTGTAGTACACTGGCACCTGGCCCCTGCTCCTGGCCCTCAGGGACGGCCCTGCCCGGGGCCTTGGGGCCCGCGGGGCGGCCGACCCGGGACGGGAAGGTGGAGGCCGGTCCTGACCCTCCCACCCGGTCCAAGCCGTGGCCGGCGGCCACAGTCTGCGCCTGGCCGGGGCCGGGCCTAGGGATCCGCTGCGGTTCCGGGGCGCGGTCCCCGGGGGGCGACCTGCCCGGGCTCGCGCGGCCCCTGCGCAGCACCGAGGAAGCGGCGTCCCCCTGTCTCCCCCCGCAGGCGGACCTCGCCGGCCGTCGGGCCTTCCCGGCCGAATACAAGTTTTCCTGCCGGAGCCGGAGGGGCAGGCCGCCCGCGCCCGGCAGGCGGAAGCAACAGGGCGGCGCCGCGGCCTCAGCGCTCCGCTCCGCCCCGAGGGCCCCGGGCGGCCGCGCCAGGCGCGAGGGGAGCCGCCGAGGCGCGCGCAGGGCCCGGGGCGGGGGCGCGAGGGGAGCCGCCGGGGCGCGCGCGGAGCGGGCGGGCGCGCGCAGGGCCCGGGGCGGGGGCGCGGGCGCGGGCGCATGCTCACACGCGCTCGTGACGCCGCGGAGCCGAGCGGCCCAGAGGCCGGCTCCAGAGGGGCGGCGGGCGAGGAGGAGGAGACACGCCGAGCCCGAGCGCAGGCTCTCCTCGCCGCGCCCAGCCGCGCGGCCAGCCCGACGGAGCAGGCGCCGGGCGGGCTCCGAGCGGCCACTACCGCCGCCGCCGGGCCGGGCATGAGCGCGGAGGGGCCGCGGCCGCCCCCCGCACCGCCCGGCGCGCGCAGGCCGTGACCCGGCGGGGGGCGCCCAGCGGCGAGCGGCGCGGCCGGAGGAGCCATGGACTGCAGCCTCGTGCGGACGCTGGTGCACAGATACGTGAGTGCCGGCGGGGCGGGCGGGGCCGGGGCCGGGGACCAGCAAAGTGCTGGGCAGGGACCGCTGGGAGTGGGCGCCCTCGGGCTTCCGACGGGGACTTCAGGTGCCCACTCCGGCCCCCTCCCGTCTGCACCCGCTCCCGGCCACAGCCTCCTGGGTCCCTCTCCAGCTCGGAGTCCTCAGATCCTTCCTCAGGTCTGGGCTGGGGTGCGAGCGGGCCCCACAGTCCCCCGGGAACTCTTGCTTGGACTCAGAGCCGGGCCCTGGTCTGGGGAGGAGTGGTCAGTCCGGCAGTCGTATCTGCAGGACCAAGAGCTTGGGGGGAAGTGTTACACTTCTGCAGAGAAAGCTGTGCTTCGGTCTGTTTGCTTGCTTTTGGGCACCATGGGGGGATTCAGAGTGAAGTTTGGAATCTCTCCCTGAAAGCACCCCGTCAGATCCCGGGGCCAGTGTACCTGGGTTCCTGGGGGATCCACCTCTGGCGGGGATGAGCCTCAGGAGGAAAGACTTGGAGGGGAAAGGTTCTGTTTTACACCCGGGCCGGAAAACTGGACTCAGAGTAGCCGGCATTGCTGGCAGTAGGTGGAAAAGGGGTGTGTGTGCAGAAAGAGAAAACTGTCCAGGACACTGTTCCCTTGCCTGGTGACAACACGAGGCTTCTTTGTTGCCCTGCGGCAGAGGGTCAGCGGTCAGTCAGGTTGGAGGAGCCCAGTTTGATGCAGAGGGCACTGCCGGGCACTTTGTTTTTCCTGGTGTGGTTACTTTAGGCAGGCTTTCTCCCTTGTGAGCCTCCTTTGAAGAAGAGACCTTGACTGAAGGGGTGTGTGTGCTCCTTCAGGAAACATACCAAGCTGGTGCCTTTCCCTGATTTCATTCATTCACAGAGGCTGGAGAATTCAGGCACCTTGTGTGCACAGAGGCAGCTGCTACTGGGTGGGAGGAAGCTGGGGAGGCCAGCCTGCCTTCTCCTGAGCAGAGCCTGGGAGGGGAGGCCCCTGTTGAAGTCCCTAGTCACAGGTTCTGGACACCCAATAGCAGTGGCTGTAGGTTACCAGATGTGTAAAGAAGAAAAAAAAAAAGCACTTTATGAGGCAGGAACCTTCTGTTTTCAACGTGCCACTAGGGCAATGAGAGTCCCTCGATGACTTCTTTTCTTGCCTCAGTTTCCTCAAAGGGAAATGGAGAAAGAAAGGGTAGAGCTGTCATGTGCTTCAAAGGTACACACTGTTTTTCATGTTAATTTGGTTCTCTTCCAATTCTAACATGAGTGAGAAAAAAGAGGATCAAACTGTGGGAAATAATGTGCATCTGTCTCCATGAGAAAGGCACAGTGGCACATCTTTCCTCTGGCTGCTACAGGAACTCTCTACCCTGGCTCCCACCTTTCCAGCCAGCCTTCCGATCCCACGGGGCAGACACTGTCCCCTGTGGGTGCTGGGCTTATTGCCCCCCTTCCTCCAAGCCTGCGGCCATTTCGTGCCATGGCAATCTAGATTCGTTTTAGCGTTTTTAGTTCCTTTTTGCTACATTATCACACCTGAGAAACCACACTTATTCTTAAACCTAGGAGAGAGATGTTCTTTAATTGTTCCAGCATATACAATATGTGGCGATGCCCCTGGAATGCTAATTGTGGGGCACCAGATATTGTCTTCCTCATTTCACATCACTGGTGTGATCTGCAGAGCCCTTCTTCATGTTCACACACATAGTGTTTGCAGCTACGACCCTACACTCATGTCTGTGCTATTAAACTAATTTGACTGTTTCCAGAAACAGTCATGATCTTGTAATTTGGTTATCTTCTAATATGCAGGACTAAATATTTTTTACTTTTGCCAGTGAAAAAGAGTCTAGGATCATATGTTCATAGTTCCTTGCAGTTTTCTTATGCGACTTGTTTTATGGAAATGAGTGAATAACCTTCTCCCTTCTCCTGTTCACATTGAATTCACAGGACAGAGGATGCATCCCAGGTCCTTCTGAAGCATGAGTCCTTAGAAAACAGTGCTATATGTATTTTACTCTGGGTTAATTCTAGAGAGAGCGGGTAGGCGAGTGAGAGAACTCTGTTCATTTAGACCCATACTCCCCAAAGTCTGACATTGGCTGGCTGGCTGTAAGGCACGTTTGTATCTACCGGTGACACAATGCTTACCTACCCTGAGGTAGGGTAGTTTTACTTTTTTTTTTTAAAAAAAACATTTTAAAGGACGCAAGTAGGAGCTTGTGCTGTCTCTTTTGTAGAGATGTGAGGCTGGGGACAAAGATAGAGGTAGTGAACATGCCGAGAGGGAGCTGTGCAGTCTCCTGGGTGACCTGCAGGTTGTGCAGCGGCTGCCGATGGCAAGCACAGGCTCCCACTTCTAGCTGTGTGCCTTGGGACGGTGGCACCTTTTCCTTTCTCTGTGTTCTCGTCTGGGGTGGGACCCAGTTTGAAGAGGTACAAGTGAGTTACTGCAGGAAGCAGCTAGGAATGGATGGACCTGGCTCCAGGGAATGTTCCGCAAGCCCATCACCACCAACTTCTGCGTGGCCTGGTCTCTGGGCAGGTTTTGCTGGGGACAGGAGACAGATCCATTCTGTGGACGGCTGCCCATCAGGCCCAGCCCGCAGGCCCCACAGCCTTCAGAGTCAGCCTGGGTGGTACTAAGTGTGTGAGCTCAGGTGGGATTCAGAGGCTTCAAAGCAAGGTCGCAGTGGCCACCAGGTTTGCATGGGGCTACGCATCCTAGGCTGGGCCCCTCGTTGGACAATGCGTGCCCCCACTGCCCTCATGCTCTCATTGCGGGATTTGAATTCTTTTTAGATGTCTGTGCTCCAGAGCTCGACCCTGGCATGTCTGTGGTATTGGTTTCTGTAATTCGGCCTGGATATAGTTTGTTGTGTTTTGCTGCTTGTTGAGGTTTTTGCCAGTTTCTGCCCCACAGTTTTTGCTTTCCAGTATTTCTAACATTCCAAGAGAGCAAAATCCAGGAATGTTAGATACTAAATATTTCTGAGGTTTGAAAAATCCCAAGACTTCCTTATTCACTGTGGATATTTATTTTTGAAATAAATTGTTACATTGGAATGTCTGTGGGATCTAAGAACTCTGTACGTTTCTGTGTTAGAGAGAGTTAGACCTTCCAGGGTTCCTCCACTCCCAAGCCCTCCTGTGTGCCTGCTGCCTCGGTCGCCTCCTGGCTGGCCACTGAGCGCCGTGCTCCGCCGAGAGCTTGCCTGCTCTGGAAGACTTGCCCGCTTCTCTCAGCTGTCCCAGCCCCTGTTGTAAAGCACAGAGACTGCGTGATTTTGGAGATGCCTTCCCAGTCCAGCACTCCATGGCACAAGGCCTTCCTGGTGTCCAGCTCTTGTAGTCTACACCACAGGACACTCTGTGAAACCACTTTAACCACGAAGGCCTTCAGGTATTTGAAATAAGTGGATCCTGAGGGCTATGATCCCAGACTAATGGACGGCCTGCCTCCAGCAGTGTGGACTTGTGAAGTTGGTAATTAGCGGGTGTTTAACAAGGCGCAGCTGGCGGGCTCACCAGGCCCTGCCTGCTCCAGGCTCCTGCTCCTCGGGGAGGCTTGGAAGCAGTCTGCCCTGCCGTCAGTGTGTCTTGGGCTTCACGTTCAGGCCGCCACATCGAGGCCTCTGTCGTCGTCCTTCAGAACCCTGTCGAATGTCTGCTCCTCAGGAACAAGCGACCTTCTATCTCATGCCAGAGGCTACACTTAAGGACCAGGGAAAGAGGTTTTTGTCATTACGATCAGTGAGGTTTCTGGGGACGAGGGTGCCACCCTCAGTTCACAGTTAGTTGAAAGTGCCCGAATCCACTGACGGGGAGCACAGTGTGTTGGATGTGGGAAGTCCTGTACCTCCAGGGGTAGTGGGCTCTGAAGCCTGACATACACTGTGCTCTTCGGCACTGGGGTCATTTCTTCCTGTAGAAACAGGTCAGGGAAAGATTCCCAAGTCTCAGACTCAGTGTTCTTCCAACCAAGTTTAAGCAGGTCAAAGGGCTGTTTATTTGCAATGCAAACCCACAGCAGTTTTTACAGCCCTCGGATTCAGCAAGGCTGGGCAGGGGCTGCTTCTGCTTTTCTTGGATGCTGTTGCCTGAGAAACACAAAACAGAAGGTCAGGCGTCAGAGTTGACGATTCTGCACTCGAGCCCTGCCCTGGCCCTGCCCCTGCCCCTGTGACCCTGGGCAGGCTGGTTAGTGCCTCGTGCTTGGCTTCCCTCTCTGTGCTTTGGGGGTCTTTCCTGGCACCTCCTGGTTGTGTGGGACACTGCCTTGCATGTGGCAGCTGCCCGGTGAGTGGACGCCCTGGTTGGTGTGGATCTGGTGACTTGGAACTACTGCCCCTGCTTTCTCAACTTCTTTCCATGCAGCCGGTGACCATCCTGGAGCCTGGCTTCAGGGAGGACCGCAGTGGACAGCATGCCCCTCGTGCACCCCGCGGCCCTCTGGTTTGGACTCTGACACTCCTAAGAGAGGCCATCCCTGCTGCTGGGTCTCAGGGCCTTCTCCCATCCTGCTCTTGTCCTGGGGGGTGCCGTCTGCCCGGAGCCTGCGGTCATGCCTGCGGTCAGTCAGGTCTTTCCCAACAGCTTGCTTAAGTCGCTGACTTCTTCTCTCCTCACATCTCATCTCATCTCATCTCACTCTGAGGTCTCTTCCCATGATTTCTATACCTCCAGGGATGGCTGCAGGGCCCCTCTCTGCCCTTAACTTTGACCTCAGCAGCACTCAGCGTGGCCTCTGTACTCATCAGTGAGCCAGACAGGACAGAGACCTGCCCCTGCCCTGCAGAGCTCCCTTGCCCAGGGCAGCAGTGAGCAAAACGGGAAGGTGCTGGAGGCCAGAGAGTACAGAGTGCAGAGAAGACAGTGGTGTGGGGTGCTGGTCAGAACGGGTCTTGTGTGGCTGCCCAGAGGCGTCCAGTGCTGACTCTGGCTGCCGTGAGCTGCCCTGAAGGACTGAGGTTGACGGTGCCCAGTCATGGGTGTGTGGCCAGCTAAGAGGCTAAGGAGTGGGCTTTGGCTCTCGGGACCTTCTTGAGTAGCTTCCTAAGGCTTCGCGCTCTGCGAGGGTCTCAGCAGACTTTTAGGTCACTTGTTCTCAGGACTGACCTCTGCTCCCTGGACACGTGTGCAGACTTCCCGCAGGTGTGCCTTGCTTTCTTGGCGGGGGCTTCAAGTTTCTCTGAGCCCCTCGAAGGCGCCTGGTCCTAGAACGAGCGGAGGCTGGTCCCAGGTGGCTGCACCGGCTGCTTTGGCTAGTTTAACTTAAGACTAGTTGAGTTTCTTGCTGACACTTCAATGTTGACATTTTCTGGGTTGTTCAAAGTTACCGTCGGGCAGTGCTTACCCGCCATACCCCTGATGCCTGAATGGAGGGCGTGGTATCTAGGGGCATCCAGTGCTGACTCTGGCTGCCCTGAGCTGCCCACCCAGCTCAGGTGTGTGTGGCCTGACTCCTTTCCCATGGAGAAGGACACGGGCGCTCCTGCTTTGGGCGGCACGTGAGGGCTCTGTGTTACCTGGCTCCTGCAGTGGGGACAGCTGGGAGTCTGCTCATTGTAGATGTCCGCAGGGAGCCCTTTCTGCGGGGCTGATGGGAGGGCAGTGGGGCTCCCTCATGCCGCCCTTGGGGCTGGAGCAGCAGACAGACCTGGGTGCTCTCTGTCACTGCGTCCTCGGAGCCCAGGGCTGGCGCTGCACCCCGCATGTGCACACTGGGACAGGCCAGTGACTAGCGGCCTTCACTGCCGTCCTCTGTTTCTGAAGTGGACTGGGGAGAAGCTGGCTCTCTGAATAGAAGCCGTGTGCTCTTCTCGTCCACACCACGGGACTTGTTAGGGCAGTTGGTTTATCTGTGACCACCTCTCCTTGCAGTGTCCATCGCTTGGGATGCAGTCCATCACCCTCAAAGATGGAGCCTGGGGGCAGTGCATTTCCCTCCACCTCCTCTGACTTTCTGACCCACAGTGTTCCTGCAGCTTCCCTCCATGGCCGTCCTCTGCGTCCTCCCTCCATGGCCATCCTCTGTGGCCTCCTCCTGCGGCCTCCCTCCATGGCCATCCTCTGTGGCCTCCTTCTGTGGCCTCTGTGACCTTTGTTTCTGTGGTACCAGAGCCTGGCCACCTCTTGGGAGCACGGAGCTCTGCCGCCTGCCCGGGGGAGTCCGCTACGCTTGCTCTTCCTGAGAGGTGGCCCTTTGTCGGCCTTCACACCGCAGTTCCCACCACCGTAGCTGCAGAGTGGATGGAGTGACAGACGGTGGCACTGAGGTGGGGTCCTGGGAGGCTGCCTCATTCCAGGTAGTGTTGGGGTGCAGAAGCCACCTCCCCAGGACACAAGCAAATGGCCCCACTTGTGTTGCTCATGCTGTCGCCATGGGGCCCTGGTGGGATCCATGCTGGCCAGGCCGCCTTCAGGTGGGGCCCAGTGGCCTCCTGGACAGAGCCCCGCATCGAGCGCCCACCAGGCTGCTCACTGCTTCTCCAGAGGCAGCTGTAAGACGAGACTGATGGCACTTGCTGCCTGCTTCCCTGGTGGTGTGATCAGATGAACTAACATACACGGACGTGGCCTGTACATTGTCCAGTGCTGTCCAAGTAGCTCAGCAGAGAGAGGGCTGTCGATTTCTGTGTATCACATGTGACGAAGGTCAGGTTTTTTTAATTCAAAAAAGGTATGAAAATGAGGGTTTTTCCCCCTTCTTCCTGTTAGGAGAATAGGAAAAGATTTAAAGAGAAGGCTTTTTGCTTACGAAAAGGACTATTTGGTCGAAAGTCATTAAGTTGTACATTCAAGAAAACAGTGCATCTTGGGGTGTGGCGTCTGTCCCTGACCTACCTGCTCCCCACACCCCAGAAAAAGGAGTAGAGGAAGAGGCGGGTGCCCACCTGGCCTGCAGCTGGTGGCTGAGATGCACAGGGACCACGGAGCCTTTTCAGAGGAGGAGGGTCCTTCCTGAGGCTTGTCCCAGACACTCTGCGTAGGAGCACAGTGTTCTGTCTGTCCCAAGGTTGCAGAGCCAGCAGTGAGGGGGGTTGGGGGGCCGCCTCTGGCTGGCCTGACACCGACCACCCTGTGGGGTTCTCAGGGTGGTGGGGGTGACCCTATGCCACTGTGCCCAGAGCAGCCCCCTCGGTGCCTGTTGCCCTAGCACAGTTAATAATTGCTAGCAGTATCCCTTTCTGTACATTTTACACTTAGAGGTCTCTGCCCTTGGGGAGGGTATGTGGGTTGCAAGTCATATGGCCTTCTCTCTAGCTGGAATGTGAGCCAGAGCCTGGTGAGGCCCCTTCTCGTGCCTGGGTCACCTGTCACCTATCCTGCCACGTGGGGCCTGCTGTGTCTCAAGTCCACGGTGACCCTCCACTCACATCCCCTGCCCTTTCCTTTGATGGTGAATTCACCTCCATGGGCATCTGCTGCCCACACCCCGAGAAGTCAGCACCGAAATCTGCCCATCTTCCTGTGTTTGGAGAGACCAGCAAGTTCGGCAGATGCTGGGGATAGTGAGTATCCTCTTGGGGACAGGTCAGTGACTAGCGGCTTCTCCCAGGAGGTGGGAGTGGGCCAGGGCAATGAGAAAAGGAGGGTGTGGCTCTACAGAGGGAACCTGGGCAGCCACTGCCTGGCTCTTCCTTCCAATATCACCATCTTCTCTTCCTTTAAGGGGGACGCTGCCACGGGCCGGGAGAACCCTGGGGTGGTGATCAGAGTTCAAGACATGTTTGCTACGTGGTCCTGCACCCAGGAGGGCACCGCAGTGGTGTAGGTGCACGTGAGCGGCCCTCTAACTGACTTAGAGGCCCAACTCTGTCTCCTGCCCTCAGGGAGAGGACTCGGAGTTTGCCTGCTCGAAGGTGGAGGGTGCAGAGGGTGAGGGAAGAGCCCAGAGGAACGTCTCTCCTAGGGAGGGAGGACCTGCAGAGTGGCCAGTGAGGCAGGGGCTAGGCAGGTGGCTGTGCAGGCCGCCTGGAGCTGCTGGAATCCCGACCTGGTGGGCATCCAACCCCGGCCGTCGGATCCGACCTGGTGGGTGTTCAGTGCCTACCGGTAGGCTGGCAACCAAAGTCTGCCTCTCGCGTGAGCTCAGGCTAGGGTTGGAGAGCGCCTACACCAGCACTGTCACCTCTCCCTCCAGTGCGCCACCACGGGACCCACACTTCGCATACACTCACACAGGCCCGGGCCTCCTGTCCCGGAGCTGATTCTGGCGCCTTCCTGGCACTGCCCGCCCGCCCCCTCCACGCCAGCATGGCTTATACAGTGCCCAGGGACCTTTCAGAGTTGAGGGAGAGCCACAGCCGGCTAGAGTGGCCTGGGGTGTGGACTGAGCCCTGCTTGCTGCCGTGGCCTCGGAGCCTCAGCTCCTTCCTACGCTGGCAGCCTGTTTCTGCCCTGGTAGTTGGGCAGGCACGCTTGTTGGATCGTAGAGAAAACTGATGCTGAGAGTAGCACTAAGGACAGTAATCCTCATTATTGCCCTTGAGGATGCCGTCTCCGAGATGTTCTTCCTGGGCTGTAGGCAGCAGTGGTTTGTGGCTGATTGTGCGCCACATCCTCAGCTCTAAGCCGGGTGGGCGGTGTGAGCCTCAGTGTGCTGGCTCCCCACAGGCCAGAGCCTGGCAGCCCATAGGGCACCCTCTCCGTGCTGGAGGCCGGGCGTAGAGGGGCACCCCCTGGGTGCTGGAGGCCGAGAGCGTAGAGGGCTACACAGGGCTCTCTCCAGAGTGTCCCACAGGCTCCAGCTTCCCCTGCTCCTCCCCTTGGCTTTCCTGTGTCCTGTGCAAGGACCCCGTTTGTGACTCATTCAGCCGAGTCCCCTCCCCAAGCCCATCAGACATGAGCTCTGGGGACCAGGGCTCCAACATGTGAACCTGGGGGCGCCGTTCAGTCGGTGGCAAGGACGGCACCGTGTAGACGGCGAGCGCTGGGACAGATGGGACGTTCCGGGAGGGCCGCTGGAGAAAGCCTTGTCTGTTCACTGCCTGATCAGCGGCATCACAGCAGGTCCCCTACCCAATATGAGGAGTGAGTGAGTGCGGGCGTTGGGGCTGCCATGGGGGCTCCGCCACTGTTACTTGTGACCGGCCGGCCACCGTGCCTTGGTCCTAAGCGGTGGAGAGTCTTTCCCTCCTTGCTGGCGGGGCTGGCAGGAGAGGTGCTGGTACCATGGACGTGGGGTGCCGCCTGCTCTGTGTGGCAGTCCAGGCACACAGCATCTGGCTGGCCCACAGGACAGATATCACCGTTCATGTCACAAAAGTGGATTGGCACGCCTGCTTAGCCAGGCAGGAGGCTGCGGCCAGCGACCAGGTCCCCAGGGAACGGAATTGCTCCTGGAATCACTCTTCAGGCCTCCCTGTGCAGGGTGACATCTCACCTGTGGCAAAATCGGGGCATGGCTGTTGGAGGGTGGCGTCAGGTGTCCGGCTCTGCCATCACCTAGATGGTGGAGTCAAGTCAGGCTTGTCAGGACCTGCCCCACGCCTGCGCCTTCACGGTCTTGCAGGGCACTGGGGAGCTCCCACCTGGTTCTAACCTTCAGGGTGAGCTTTTTTGTTATTTTGAGTAACTACAGCCTTGTCATCTGCAGACGCAAGGACAGGTCATCCGTTCCTCATCTTGCAGTCTGGGAGGAGGAAGATTTCTGTGGTTTTTCACTCATTCTACCACCCACAAGGCTGGGATGGTCCATGTTAGCAAAGACCTGGCTGGTGCAGGGCCCAGGGGCTTCTCCCGCTCTGCCTGGTGGTGCCCGCGTGGCCCATGCCTGGTGCGCTGGATGCTGACCCTGGCCCCCAGGATCGCATGGCCGCCCACCTGCCCTCCACCCTGCCGCAGTGCACAGCTTGTCTGTGTCCTTTATTCCCCCTGGACCTTCCTCCTGCCTGGGAGGAGAAGTCACAAACAAACAGGCAAATAATCTCCCTGCCTCAGAGAAAAGAGGATTTCCTCCGACCTATTTTCAGCAGAGGATTAGGGACAGTGACGTTCTGCCATGGGGTGCCATCTAGGTTTGTGTCGGTTTTTCAAGGTCTCAGAGATTGCACACCGAAACCCGAAGACAGTGGTAAAATCGTGGACTGATGCTGGCGTGGAAGACCCGTGGTTTCAGGGAAAATCTGATGGAACACCTCAAATGGGTGTGGAACCCCCAGACTTCCCATTGTCTACAGAAAGCGTATGGCCTGTGCTTGTTTGGGTTCAGATAGATATAAAACATTAAAATGTCAGTAACACAATTGCTCAGCAATAATGAAGTGGGCTGGAACTCTGAGGACTCCTAGGTACGGAGAGCGGGGGCGCTGGCCTGGTGGTCAGCGTCTCCTCCAGTGCCATTTCTGATCTCATTCCACAAAATGGCTTTGAAGACCACACAGAGGCAAATCACTAAGCTGCTAACACAGGATCTGTGATGTGATTCCACATACTGATACTCAACATTGATGTTCTCCAGACATTTATTAAGTACCTGCTGTATGCACTGGGGATTCAGTGGCAATCAAAATGTGCCAGCCTCCTGTTCTGGAGACACAGTTAGAGCAGTGGTCAGACACAGGGTGAGCAAGCCGTGCACTATGTGAGGACAGAGGAGACCAGAGGGTGGTCGGGCTGTGGCTTCAAAGGCGACAGAGCCAGGTCCTGGGGGGGGCGGGGCCCACAGCCATGTAGCCACCTGGGAGCACGTGGACAGTGTGGCCATCCAGCCCACGGGGGCCATGAGGACGGGCCGAGCAGGGAAGGAGTGGACACAGAGCTAATTCCAAACTTAAAGTTGCCGTTAAATCAGTTTCTGTTTGGGATGGTGAACAATCCTGGAAGCAGACGGTGGTGACGGTCGCGTCACCCTGCAGTGTGTAATGCCGTCAGTGCAACACAGCAAAGTTCTTACCGTGTGTTCCACCACATGAAAATACCCTGGCCAGGCTGTTACTTGGTCCATCCACACGTCCCGACCAACGTTTTGGGGAGGGTGAGCACGTGGGCGCGAGAAATCGTGGAGCTTTGCTTTCTGCTCCCCTGAGCACGCCCGGCTCTGTGACAGGAGTCCAGGTGACCACCCCGAGAGGAGCACTGGAGACGAGCCAAGGAGCAGATGAGCCGTGGGGCAGACGTGCCCAGGGTGGACGGCCTCCTGAGGGTTGGGCTGGCCTGTGGGAGCCTTGGCAGCAGCCCCCGGTCTCCAGCTGTGTTAGCCGGGGACACTGGCTCCGGGCCTTCTCCTGGGAGCGCCTGGGGAAGGTGGGCCGGAGGCGCTGCCTGCGGTTTTCTTCCAGAAGCTGCTTTCCATTGGTTTGAGGAGGTGTCCTCTTTTTAGTCTGTGTTTATCCTCTGTACACAAATCATTCAGAAATAGGTGGTTTGAGTTTAAAACTCCACTGGAGTGTTGTCCTGAAAGACAGGTGGTTCTCTGAGAAGCAGTCTCCTGTCACTTTCCCGAGGGTGAAAGGGGAGTTTGGTTTTCTACTGAGATGGTCATTCTGTCCCTTTCAAAGGAAAGCAGGGTTACAACAGGCCGGGTCCCTCTTCTGCCGCCTGCTAGTTTTGTTAGTAAGAAACAACTGCAGAGTGGAGCCCTCTGGCCAATGGCGTGCTCCCTGTCGAGCAACTGGACGTTGGGTGGGGGGTGCTGTTGGGAGCTGGACGTTGGGTGGGGGGTGCTGTTGGGAGCTGGACGTTGGGTGGGGGGTGCTGTTGGGAGTTGACAGAAGACTCAGGGCCTAAGGCAGCGCTGTAGCTTCCCTGTGGTCATTCAGCACTGGGTCAAGTGTCCATTATCACTCACCCTTGCACATCCTGGAAGTGACATTGGCCTGAGGGGCAGTTTCCTCCCTAGCCGGGGACTGTTTCCTGCCCAGGTGTGGCTTCCTCACTGTGGGCTGGCATGTGGCTCCTGGGTGTGCCCCACCTTGCCACAGGGGTCCCATGACTTGCTGTCTGCTTAATGAGTGAATGACCACCGCCTGCCTGGGTGCCCAGCTTTTCGAGGTGGGTCTGTGTGGAGAAGTCAGGATCCTGCACATCTGACTTTGTTTCATGTATCAGTAGCCTGGCCAGAAGGCAGGAGAGCTTGCCTCGGAGCTCAGTGTCAGGGCCCGTGGTGGTGGTGGTGGGCCAGGCTGTCCTGAGTGGGCTGCGGGGGACGACTGGGACAGTGGTGGTGGGCCAGGCTGTCCTGAGTGGGCTGCGGGGGACGACATGGACGGTGGTGGTGGGCCAGGCTGTCCTGAGTGGGCTGCGGGGGACGACATGGTCGGTGGTGGTGGGCCAGGCTGTCCTGAGTGGGCTGCGGGGGACGACATGGACGGTGGTGGTGGGCCAGGCTGTCCTGAGTGGGCTGCGGGGGACGACATGGACGGTGGTGGTGGGCCAGGCTGTCCTGAGTGGGCTGTGGGGGACGACTGGGACAGTGGTGGTGGGCCAGGCTGTCCTGAGTGGGCTGCGGGGGACGACATGGACGGTGGTGGTGGGCCAGGCTGTCCTGAGTGGGCTGTGGGGGACGACTGGGACAGTGGTGGTGGGCCAGGCTGTCCTGAGTGGGCTGCGGGGGACGACATGGACGGTGGTGGTGGGCCAGGCTGTCCTGAGTGGGCTGCGGGGGACGACTGGGACAGTGGTGGTGGGCCAGGCTGTCCTGAGTGGGCTGCGGGGGACGACATGGACAGTGGTGGTGGGCCAGGCTGTCCTGAGTGGGCTGCGGGGGACGACATGGACGGTGGTGGTGGGCCAGGCTGTCCTGAGTGGGCTGCGGGGGACGACATGGACGGTGGTGGTGGGCCTGGCTGACCTGAGTGGGCTGCAGGGGCGGCCAGGCCAGGTGTTTTTCAGTTTGCGATTGGAGTTGAGGGACACAGGACCGCTGCCCTGTCAAGGGACCAGGTAGAGCACAGCAGGCCTCTGAGTTCCTCCTGCCTCTCTCCTGAGCAGAGCTGCTCTGAGGCGTGGCTGCAGTTGTACCAGGCAGCCCTGCTGCTGACCAGCCCTTGGGGAGCCACCCCAGAGGCCGCAGCTAGTCACAACCGCAGTGGGCAGCAGGGTCCTGATGGTGTGTGTCCACGCTCACCTATAGTTGGTGCGGGAGCCTGGGCCTCCTGCCCACTGGCCCCCACGCTCCCTGGGAGGGAGCGGGGCCACAGTTTGGAGGCTGACCTGGAGGGCCCGGCAGCCTGACCTCTGACTGTTCACGCAGCTCCAGCACGTGTTTGTGTGTGGTGGGTGGCCGCAGGCCAGCTCCGGGACAGTTCTGCATGTGTCTTTTGTAGTTTTCCCTGCAGATGCAGGGGACCATGGCCTTTACATCACACCTGCTGGCCTCTTCCTTTTGGAAAGGTCCCTTTTCAGAAAGACTTTTGATGACCCTCAAGGCCAGCACAGGTCAGCACTCAAGCAAGTGGTCTGCTTGCTGTGTGACTGGTGCAGCCCGTATGTACGTGAGCGTGATTCTGCTCCCATGTGCCGCTAACAGCTGGTCTGCTGGGAGCTTGAACTCACCTGCTCATGCTCACCTGTCACCTCTAAGGCCAGGTGATGCACAATTGGCTTCTCCCAGCAAGAGGTAATGAACGCCAAGCAGGGCACAGCCCCTCCACAGAGCACAACAGGGGGATTTTCCTGTCACGTCCCTGGGAGCTCTCCCCACTGTGTGGTGCCTCTGGATGTCAGGAGGGAGCCAGAGGGAGGAGGCCGGCCCCAGTGGGAGTGGGCAGGTGGCTGTGCGTGGGCCTCCTCAGGCCAGGCTCGGCACCACCCACCCCTCTTGGTCTCAAGCTGTGGCGCAGCACCTCTGCGTGCACACAGCGTTCTCCATGCAGAGTTAGGGTGGCCCGAGGTGACACTGGGGTGACGGGGGATGGTTCAGAGGTGGCCACCATGGATGGTGAAGGGCGAAGGCCAGCTCTGTTGTGCTGAGAACAGTGAAAATGGTTTTAGATAATTAGTGGAACAGGTCACAACTGTCCCCGGGTCGTGTGGCTCCCTGGCTGGTTCGTGGTCTCATGTGATACGTGGAAAGTTCAGACAAGGGAGTTCAGGGGACATTTGGGCAGAGTCCCACTGGCCACCTGGAGGGAGGGCACAGGCGACAGAGGAGCCTAAGACCCCCTGCACACCTGACCCGAGGAGGAGGGAGCCCTGGCTCTCAGTGCTGGCTGGAGGCGTGGGGCCAGCGGGGTAGCCGGCTGGCAGGCTCCCTGACTTCTCATCTTCCCGGCTGCGGAGCTACTTAGTGTGTTGTTTGCTGTTAAAATTTAGAGCTATTCGCGGTGCAGTGTCGCGGTTTAAAAATGTGACCTGGGTAGTCGGGAAGACTGTCCCCAGTTCCTGGTTTGTTAGTACAAGCTCAGGGTAGAGGGCCCAAGTCAGGTCGGGCTCTGAACCTGCCCGGCGGAGGAGGGTGGGAAGCCATGGTTCCAAGGCTGCCCTCCTGGCGCTGGGCTTTGACTCTGGCCAGTCCTGGGACCTGAGAGGCCCAAACGGGGTGTCCAGCCTGTGGGGTGAGCCGAACTTCTGGCCTGATGTGGCAGAGTGGTGGTGAGGCCAGCACCCTCCGCCTCCGCCGCAGGACTGCAGAGCTTGGGGCTCACCAGGGACAGCGAGGAGGCGGAGCCTGAGTGCACTTCTGACTGCAGCCCAGGAGCCGCCAGACCTTTCCATGGAGAGTCCTGGCCATCCATGCCTCTGCTACAGGCTGCTCCCATGGGCCCATGCGCTCTTCCTCCCTACTCTAGCGATGGAGACTCTGAACATAGTTGTTGCTTTCTGCTCCCAGAAGATTTGGCCAGTATGGACAACTAGGGTACCCGTGGCAAGGAGTAGCTACCTCAATTAAGCACCCTCCCACCCTGAATGTAAAATGCTTCAGGTTTTCTGGGGATGAGGGAGTGAGGGCATGTTTCCTGCAGCCCTCTGGGACCTACGTGGTTTAAACATCCAGAGGCTTAGAACGTGTGGCAGCAGCAGCTCAGGGCACATTTGGTTGGGGAGGGGGATCCTGGACTGTCAAGCTGTCTCCATGGAAGGCTCAGTCCACAGAGCAGCGTGAATACGCTGGAAGAGATGCTCAGAGTTCTGCGGTTCTCGTGCAGAGAAGGCACGTGGGCCGACATGTTGGGCTGGAAACGTGGTCTGCCTGGGTGGCATTCTCCGGTGTGTCCCAAGTGCTGCTGTTGGGAGGGCCTGCTACATTTGGGTTCTTGTTGCTGCAGCTCTGAGGCTCGGGGGCTGAGTGGCTGAGTGTGTGTCTGTCAGGTGGAGTGGAACTCCCCCCCCCCCCCTCCTGGTGACATAACACTAACACTTGATAAGGACAGAATGAGGCCAGATAGCAGTCTGTGTGTCTGTTGTCCAGGGGCAGCGAGGCTGAGCAGGGAGAGGGCCAGTGGAGAGGCCAGTGGCCTCGGTTGTCTGGCAGGAGCCGTGCTCACTCTGCGCTCGGCCTCCTCCTCCTCACCCCTCCCTTCCTCTTTAAACCCTGCCTCACCCTGGCTCTCCCTGCCCTCTCCAGTCCTGCCCACTGTGGCCAGGTGTCCAGCAGGAGCCAGGGACCCCTTGGAGAGGACTTGGTGTCTGAGGTGGCATCTGCTGTGGCTGTCCTGCATGTTGGTTGTCCTTGGGGCGGAGTGCGGGGCCCTCTGTGGAGGACGCCCAGGTCCATTCCCCCCACCACCGCTCTGCCCTCCAGCACTGAGGTGACCGGGCCAGCCCGGATCCGTCCAGCCCGGATCCGTCCAGCCCGGGGCTCCGCAGGCCTCCAGGCTGGTCCTCCACCCCAGCAGGGTAGGTGTTCTGGGAGGGGACTCGTCCCCTGCCCTCAGGTGCCCCTTGGTTTTGACGGGCAGGCCAGGTAATTTTGCAGTAAGGTTTTTAATTGAGATGGGCTCCTCATGACAGAGTTCCCCTCCCGAGCCAGGGTCCGGAGCTGTCTGCACCGTCACATTGTGCATGGACACTACCCCATCCAGCCCCAGACTGCACATGCCCATGCCCAACTCTGTGGACTCCAGCCGCCCGCTCCCCCAGCCTGACATCCGGCATTCCGCTTCCCACCCCACATGGGGGTTGCTTCCTGGAACAGTTTTCACTGACCGAAATGTCCTGAAAGGTCCTGCACCCTCAGGGTGCCCCAAACTCGAGCCTGTGAGTGCGTCGGCACATTCCCGCAGCACGGAGAACCGTGAGTCCTGGGCGGGCCCCCACACTTGGCCGGCTCCACCTGTACATGGACAGCCCCTCCACGTCTGGCTGGAAACCCCCATATCTGGTGCATTTCCCCCACACCTGGCCGGGTCCCCCCACCTATCTGATCTCCCCTACCTGGCTCATTCCTCCCACACCTGGCTGGTCACCATTCCTGTTTAATTACCTTCTCTTCAGGAAAATTACCTCCACATCTGTTGCATTCTCCTACACCTGGCTGTACCTCTCACACCTGGAAGATTCTCCCCATACCTGGCAAATTACCATGATACCTGGCTGGTTCCCTCTTACCTAATTTCCCTCATACCTGGCCAACCACCCACACCTGCTGACCACCCACAGCTGGCCAGTCCTCCCTCACCTGGCTGACCACCCATACTTCATTCCTCCCACACCCGGCTGACCACGCACAGCTGGCCAATTCTCCTCCGAACAGCGTTGCCCTCTCTCCTACACTTGATGGGCCCTCCTTTCCCTGGTAACCCTTCACAGATCAGCCATGCCCCAAGGTGGCTGCAGTCTGTGCCTCTTTGGCACAGGTGTGGCCATCCTGCTTGGTGTGTCCTGGCTCCTGGCTCTGTGCTGCTTGTGAATATCCCCGAGTCACTGCAGATTGGTGTCTCGGCTGTACTGGGGACTCAGAGGCCGGGGCAATGCCCGTGAACCTTGAGGGCCCCGAGGAAGGTCTCCTCTGTGAGACGATGTTGAGACCATCTTCCTGAGGGATGCTGGCCGTCTAGGATAGGTGGTGTGGGAGGACGCCGTGAGGGTGCCGTGTCTTCTCCCAGCAGTCAGGGGCAGGGTGTCCTGCCAGGGACAGTGAACGGGGGGTGGGCACGTGCTGCAGAGCTCGGGGACAGTTCTAACTAGAATTCCCAGAGGTTGCTTCCACTTCCTGGGCCTGGTTCCCCAGCCTCCTGGGGCACCATGAGCGCCCAGTGCCCTGCAGTGTGGCATCTGCCCCATTTGTTCCGTCCTGGTAGTCCTGTCCAGACCCGCAGTCACCCCGGATTGCCAGCCAGACCCCCATCCCACGGGGAAGAGTTCAGGAAGCAGGGTCTGCTCTGCCTCTCCCGGTGAGCTCTGTCCCTGCGCTCTGCCTCTGAGCCCACCTGAGCTCCTGGCCAGGTGACCCTGGTCATTTCCTTGGAATCTTCTCCTTGCTTTTCCCTTTAAGTGGCTCAGAGACACTTGGGGGTTGCCCAGCCCCCTGGCCTGTGGCTGATGCTGCAGATCTAACCCCCAGGCAGGAGCCACCTCTGCCCTCCAAGGGTGGGAGAGCAGCAGGGTTCCCTCCAGGGTTGAGGCGGCTGTGCCTCTTCACACGGGGCAGGACCCGGCCCGACTTGGGCACATGAGCACCCAGAGGGTTTCTGTAGAGGTGTGGGGCTCCAGCACCCTCTGCCTGCGTGGGGTAGGCTGTCTCTGCAGGTTCCAGGCTGGGCGAGTTCGGCAACGCCCTGGGCGGGCCAGAGCCGTTCCCGTGGGGCTGTGAGGTGGCATGGGGGGTGCGGAAGTTTGGTGGTCTCCTCGCCCTCCGCTCGTGTGCTCTGAAGATGGCAGCAAGCAGAGTTCAGGTAAGTGACAGGAGCCCTGGCAGTGAGGAGGGCGTCCCAGAGTAGAGGCCCGCAGCACAGGGAGGTGCCACTCGTGTCCAGACCTGGCCCCATGCTGCCCGGACGCAGGGCCAAGGGCAGCATGCTGCTGCTCGGCAGAGGGCACTTTCCAGGTGAGGAGAGAGTGACCCAGACAGATCTAAAATGCAGCATGTCTTCTCTCAGCTGTGGACGCGGCTGGCCGAGTGGGCTCAGGAGAGGGGCAGAGCTAGAGGAGCACCTTCCCTCCTGACTGAGTCCAGCCTCCCTGCGCCTCTCAGAGTGTGCACATGCTGCTCCTGAGAACGCTTTTGGAAAGCACTGCCATGATTGGGTTGTGAGTGCGAACCCCGCGCACACAGGGGTGGTGGTGAGGATTTTAGCGCCACTGTGCTGCCGAAGGCTTCAGACGCTACGGGGGTGTGCGCGCGCATGTGTGTGTATGCATGCGGGCGTGCGCGTTTGCAGGGTGTGGGACTCAGCTTTTCGGCACTGCGGTGCCCAGCTGGACTGCCCAGACCCCCGGCCTGTGGTGTCGGGTGACGGCTCCGCGTTGTGCAATGGCTGCCGCTCTGGTCTTTCTCGACCTGTGCACCAGACACAGTGCCAGGGCCCCTCCAGCTCTGGGTGGGAGTCGCGCTGTGAGGTTGGTTCTGGTTCTGCCGTGGAGCCGCTCTCTTGTGCCAGCGCTGCGTCTGGCAGATGGCCTGTCTTCACGTTCCTCAGCGCCTCCTGTGCCCACACCGCTCCTGCGTGCTTCCCGCCACCCTCTGTGGGACAGCACCTGGGTTCTGCCGTGGACGGTGGCCATGGCCTCCCGACATCCATGGGTCCTTTTTCTCAGCCTGAGTGGACAGTCAGTGGACCCGAAGCCTGGTGGGATGACTGAGCCCACTCCCTAACAGGAGCCAACTCAGCTGGGGGATGGGCAGTGAGGCCCTGGGCAGGGAGGGACAGGAAATCTGCGATTCTGGTAGGATATGGACCCTCTGAGGTCAAGGCCAGCGAGCTCTGGGGGCACAGGAGTGGGTGAGGAGGATCCCGGGAGGGGTGTGGGAGGGTGGCTTCCTGTCTCCACCTGCTGGTCCTCTGCGACCCACATTGCCTGTCTGTCCACACTGGTCTCTGTGTGTCTGAGCCTCGCAAGGTGCCTCACGCTCGCAGCAAGTGGTCAGTCAAGGTTTGTTGACTCCAGTGACCTCGTGGGCAGTCTTCCCGCCACAGGAAGTTAGAAGGTTCTGACGTCTAGTAAATGGCTTAGACATGCGGAGGGACAGGCACCTCCTCCCAGAGCCAGTGAGTGGAGTGTGCGGCTGTAGCTGTGCACAGCTCTGATCCTGGTCCCTGGACACCCTCTGGCACTGGGCTACTGTTTGACCTTGAGGCTGGTCGGTGGGTTGAGGAGTTTGGAGTCTGGGGTGGGCTGCTGTCTGAGGTCCTGCAGTCAGGAAGGCGGAAAGGACTTGGAGGGGCCAGGAGACACATAGGAGCCCTTCCCTGAGGGACACCCACCCTGACTGTGGGCATGGGAGAGGTGCAGGCCCTGTACCCAAGGTGCCCTGGGATCCCAGTGGGTCTCTGAAAGAAGAGAAGGTATCCTGGTGGGGACAGTTTCTTTCACCACGAGATGAGGGCGAGGGGTGCCATCTGTTTGGGGGCCTGGGGGCACCTCTGTCTGCGGAGGAGGAGCTGGTGGAGCATATTCAGTCCTAGGGCTGCCAATGCCCCAGTGTACTGTCCACAGATTCTAAAGAAGGAACCTGAGGACTCAGTCGGGAGGGCTGGGCATTTCATCACTCACGCAGTCCTCGGTGGCTTCCTCCTCGGTGGCAGGCGGTGTGCAAGCAGGGGAAGGTACCGGGGAGGTCCCGAGCACAGGTGGCCTCCTGCATGTCTGTGGCACGTCCCTTTACTTCTCAGCCAGGCTCAGGTGGGCTTGGTTTTCTCCTCAAGAGGGGCGGGCACCTTCTTTGGACCCTTGTCTCACTGCAGGCTTTCCTGGGCACTGATTAGTGCCTTTCCTGGGCACTGATTAGTGCTTACCCAGCAGAGGGTCACCATCTGCTGCAGGGGAGGAGCTGAGGGGTGCTGTCTGCAGGGAGGGGGGCACTCTATTACTCTACGGGGAGCACTGCCATTAGTCTGCAGGGTGTGGCTAGGTCATCCTCTTCTACAGAGAGGGGTGGGCACTGTGGGAGGGGACAGGTCTGGGGCAGTGACAGTTCTCAGAGCTTTGCCCAGCAGATCCCAGACCGCCCAGTGAGTGGGTGCAGCATGGTCATCGCCTGCCCGCTGCCAGGGCTCTTGGCCCTCAGTCGTGTGCACACGTGTCCTTCCTGGTGGGTAGCTGCGTCGTGCTGCCTTTGCTCTGGACCTGCCTGGCTCTGCAAACTGGAAGGGGGTCCACTTCTCTTCTAAGAGGTGCAGAGGATTGGCCAGGAGTGTTGAAATTACTGAATGTCTTCATCTGTCAGCTCAGAACTACAGGAAGCCTGGGATTATGGCTCAGTGGCAGAGCGCTTGCCTCGCCCCTGTAAGGCACAGGGTCCGATCCTCAGCACCACATAAAAATAAAAAAATAAAACAAAGGTATTGTGTTCCTCTACAAAAAAAAAAAAAAAAAAAAAAAAAACAGTTCATACTATGAAGAAAATATTAAGTAGAATTAAAAAACGCAACCCCTAACCACTGTATGTCCTAAATTTTCAATTTTGGTGGGGAGTACTGGGGTTTGAACTCGGGTACTCTACCACTGAGCCACATTCCCAGGCCTGTTGTATGTTTTATTTAGAGACAGGGTCTTCCTGAGTTGCTTAGCACCTTGCTGTTGCTAAGGCTGGCTTTGAACTCTAGATCCTCCTGCCTCAGCCTCCCAAGCTGCTGGGATTACAGGCGTGCACCATCATGCCTGGCCTAAGTTCTCAATTCTAGAGGAATCTTCCTCAGGACCTGGCTTATAGGAAGATCTTGTAGAAAACTTTTGGGACATTGCAAATTTTTTGTTTAATATACAGCTTTAAAACTCTTGCATATGTTCTGTGGCTTCCTTAAAATAACTTGGTGTTATAGGCATGGGTAAAATCTGACCTGTTCCTACTGATAACTTGCTCTTCTATTTTTAGCAAGTTTAACTACTGTGCTTACTTGCTTTATCCAACTAGTAATTACCGAGCATCCTCTGGAGATTAGATATTATGAGAGTTGCTGGGAATACAGAAACCAAAACAAAAACAAAAATAAGAATTGGTCTCTTCTTGCCAGAATTAAAATCTAGTGGGAGAATCAGGCACTTTCCAAAAAATGTGATGAATGATACCGACACAGAGCCTCACTTTTATTCTTTGCACCCACAGCAGAAGGCTCTGTGAGTCCCAGGTCTGCAGGCTGTCACCTCCTCCTTGGGATCAACTGGGTTGCTTGGGGGCTGCTGGCCCGTGGACAGTTCGCCTGATACAGATTGAAATGCCTGCTGGCCTTGATCTGTTGCCAGAGTGGAACTGGGCCAGGGGAGACTGCCACACTCCTAGCCTAGCCAGGGAATCAGAGCGTCCCTCTCTTCTTGTGGAAGCAACTTGGAGTGAGTGAGTCGCCCTTCAGTCCTTAGGCCGCCAGCAAGGCCTTCCTGGGGAGCAAAGGACAAGTCCCCTGTGCCCCAGACCAGGGCTACAAACCTATTCTGGAAGGGCAGCGTGTTTGCAGATTAGGGGCCCCGTAGTCTGTGCAGCGTCTGAGCTCTGCCACTGTGGCAGGAAAACGGCCACAGACAAGAGGTAAGGGACACACGTGAGCCACACCTTGCTTACGCATCAGCTCATGACTGTCCGGGGGACAGGTGTGGCCATGGGGCCTGGCACTGGGGACCATGGGACTGTGCCCTTGGGCCCTTCGGGTCAGCTGTCCACACCCATGGTGAGTGTGCAGCTTCCAGCGAGACACTGCCCCGTGGCTTCCCTTGGGCTCCTTGTGCGTCTTTCTGTCAGTGTATTGATGGACAGGTTTAGTGAGTGGACAGACACACAACCAAACTCAGTAAACAGGAAGGCAGCGGAGTCCCCCTCCTGCCTGGCCCAGCCTGCCCCCAGTTGTACACACACTGCAGAGCTGGTAAGGCTGGGGGGGCCTCTCCACACACTGGCCCTGGAGCGGACGTTCTGTGATGGACACAGAGTGGAGGCTTCCTTCTCCGCAGGACTCTGCAGCATGTCAGTAGGTGACTGCGGTCTACGGGTGACCCTCTGTCCCTGCTGGGCATGGCTTCCTGTGACCAGCAGCCTGGTTGTTGTTGGACGCCATCTCCACGACTCTTCACGGCTCACGGCTTCATCCCAGTGACTGTGGGCTCCTCGGAGGCTGCCTGCTGAGGACCCCCAGCCAGGCCGACTTCCTCCTGCCTCCCTGCTGGAGGGGTGAACAGGCGCTCTGTTGCTTAGCACCTGCTGTCTTCAGCTGGGGGTGTCCGGCCACCAGGAGGCCAGCAGGTGCATGTCCCACAGTAGGCTTGAGGAAGCAACAGCACTGCCCCTTACTTCTAGGAAAACCTGGGACGCTGCTGACTTGGGGACCTTTGCAAACTCGGTGATGAATATGATTGAAGCTACCTGGGGACCACAGTGCCCTTTAATTAGCACATAGCGGTGATTTGGCAGTAACACACTCCTCGGCTGGCCGCGGTCCACGCTTCGGAGGACTGAAACACTGTTCCTAGTTACCGCCCTGGGATTGGAGAGGCGAGGCCATTTGTTTCTCACCTGTGTCTGTGCCAAGCGTGTGTCCCTGCTGGTCATGGGCAGGCCGTTCCTCATGAGGAACTAGCAGTGGCAGTCATGGCTCGTGGAAGAAGTCTGGGACGTTCTTCTGGTCCCTGGTCCCACTGGAGGCTTCTGAGTGAGGGTCCTCCCCAGGAGGATGGCCTCTGTCCTTTCTGAGATGCATGGTGTGTGCCAGCGGAGCTGGCTTTAGGAAAGCGCATTTCCGTCAGCCGTGTCGGTCTGCAGTGTGTCTTTTCATGTTCACGTCTGTGTGATTCTCTGCTGTTCATCCAGGAATCAGACACCCCTGGCCGGCGGCTGGGTGCTAGGATCCGTTTCCTGCGCTCTCTGCATGCCACCTCGCTGCCTTTCGTCCCTTCACAGGCCACGCTAGCAGTACTGCATTCCACGGAGAGACCCTCCGTCAGCCAGACACCACTGAGCTTCTGCCCTCGCATCCAACTTATGTGCTGCTGGAAGTCCAGGAAATTCCCTCACACAGAGAGTGTGTCCACATGGTGTTCAGGAAGCCCAGCACAGGACAGTGGGGGCTTCTGAGTTTAGCTGACAACTTTTCAGCTTCAAATGCATTTGTTTGCTGAACGAAGCTCCCTCTGAGGGTGAGTCAGTGTGGTGTGTGCATGCCAGCCGATGCCGCCCAGCTTGGCAGTGCTGGACCAGGCAGGCAATGGGTGGTGAGAAGAGACGGCCTGCCAGGAGCACCTGGTTAGCCCCTAGCAGTCTGTCCAGAAACTCACTGCACTGAGGAGGCTCATTTTAAGGAACTTTAGGAACCAGAAGGTGGAGACAGTGAAATTTCTTATCCTGTTTCTGCTTGGTGTTTTGGGTTCTTAGAAAGTTTACTTTTGAGACATGATTATACCGAGGTTTGGGTACAGTGTGCTGTTTGGATACTTGTTCACCTTGTATACTGATCAGAGCCAGGCCATTAGCATATCCACCACCATGAACATGGATTGCGTCTCTACAGTGAGAACATTCTAGTCCCTTCCAGCTACTTTGAAACACACAGTACAGGACGGTTAACTGGTCACCCTGCTGCATGGTGGGGCCCAGGGCTCCTTCCTCTTGTCCCACTGTGGCTCTGTATCTCTCCAGAGCCCTGCCCCTGCCTCCCTGCTGTGGTGACCACTGTCTACTCACACCTCTGGAGATGGACTTTGATTCCACGTGAGAATGAGATCACCAGGATCCTGTGCTTCCAATCTGCAGGCTGAACAAGCAGTCTGCTGGGTTCTAGGTGCCAGGCCAGGGAACCACGGCTGCCGGACACAGGCCAAACTCAGGCTGGTTGGATAGCCACACTGGCCATTTTGGACTAAAAGTAAATTCACAAGTGTGGTGAATTTACTTTTAAAACCCAGCAGTGCTTCATGCTCCTCTTCAGTACCTGCCTTTACATAAACTTAACAGCATTCAAAGTGGATGCAGGTATGAATTTGCCTCTTGTGCAGTGATACATGGTGGTTTTTTAAAAATATATTTTTGTCAATGGAGCTCTAATTTATTGATTTATATGCGGTGCTGAGAATTGAACCAGTGCCTCACACATGCTGGGCAAGTGCTCTACCACTGAGCCCCAGCCCCAGCCCGATACTTGTTTGTTTGTGATATAAAAACCACCTGTGTCCTGCCCTTGGTCCATCTTGGCCCCATGGGTAGGTGGGGAGCCTGGTCAGGTGCACTGTGGGGTGCATGGGGCGCTCTGGGAAGCAGCCCCAGTGGCTCAGTCTCTGGAATGCGGAACTGCGTGGCAGGAGCACTGCTTCTGTGGCCCGGAGGCCAGGGCGATGAAAGGAGAGGCCTGCTGATCAGAAGGTCAGCCTTTCCTTCCCCAGGAGGAGCCAAGCAGCTCATGCAACCAAGTGCGGCAGAGAGAAGGGCTTCAGAGAAGAGAGGACTGTTGGCAGACATCTGGGGTGGATTTAGCTTCTTGTTTTTTTGCAGTTAAAGTAAAAAAGGAAGTATCCATCTGGGTCTAATAAAAGATACTCCATACCTTTGTTTGGGGTGGAAAACTTTTTCATTCATGGGATAATTAATTATAAAACACTGAGAAATTTAAATTCCACATGCTGAGGTTCTGCCGATGGTTCAGAGATGCACGTTGAGGTCTCCCCCGAAGCCAGCTGGTTTCTTGGAACGTCTGGAAGCAGGCGTTGCAGCAGCTCAGTGAGGACAGCTGCACGAGGCTGATGGCCGGGGCTTGCCATCCTCTGATCCACCTGGGCACAGCACAGGGACCCACAGGGTGGTATTAACAGTGTGCGTCGGCCCTGCGCCTTGGTGAGCAGGCCCAGGTCAGGGCAGTGCCCCTTGCCCCGGGGGCCACGTAGGTGTGGTCCCAGGTAGCGAGGCACCAGGTATAGAGCGATGTGCACAGAGGGTCTGACCCAGAGCCCAGCCCAGCTGCCCGGTTGGAATTGGACTGGATCACTTAGCAAACACTTGGCCCTTGGCAAGTTATTTTCCTTAGGTTCCTCGTCTGTAAAATGAGGAGTGTGAATGCACTCTCCATGGTGACTGAGGGTTGAGCAGAGCTGACACGCAAAGAAAACACAACAAGTGCTAGGTGACTTCACAGGCTCCTCTGGAGGTGCAGCCTGACGGTTGGTCAAGCAGGCCTCAGCCTCCAGCACTGGGCTCCTCAGGGGTGCTCCGGCCCGCAGAGGGTCGGCCCCCTCCTCCGCGCAGGGCAGGCCAGCTGGAGCAGCCTACCTGGGGTTTCAACAGCGTGTCGGCTTGGGAAGTTCTGCATGGGAAAGGCAGTAACTGTTTGCGTTGGCTGTTTCCCATTTACCAGCACTCAAAGCAGACCCCCCCTGCGGCCGTCTCCTGGAGGAGGCTGAGCACCCACCCCTGCATTTCAGCAGCCGGAGGAGAAATTGTGAGACCTCCTGTGATGGTTTCAGCGTTTCCCAGCTTCTGACTCGGGGCTCATGCGGAGTGATCGTACCTACTGGTTCCTGTTTTGTGTGCTGTGGGGCTCTGACAGTGTCCCTGAGTGGATCCCAGCGTTCTCAGAATGACAGTAGATACTGCGAGCAGAGGGTTATTCGAACCCCATGGGTGCTTTGGGAGTGCAACAACAGAATCACGTTGTTGATTCCTAGAACTCTTCTTAGGCAGCAGAAGCTGGAGGGAGGGCAGCCCTGTGGTCTGCAGGATGCTAACCTCAGCATGGCCCTCAATCAGAGCCACCTGAGCCCGTGCATAGACTGCCATGCCTCGTGGTGACACTTCACAGGGGGCAGGGACTCTGGCTTGTTTATCCAGTAGAATCTTTTGTAACCACTAAGTCATGTTGACAGATGTAAAAATCGCACCTCATTTTGAGGTAGTGGGAAGTGATGGGGCTGTTGGAGGAGTCTTACGATGGCTCTCCAAGCCCAGAGCGGTCAGCTCCTGTGATGGTGGCCGTGGAGAAGTGGCCTCATTACCTGCCCATACCCTTGGGAAAGTAGGTCGGGTTATTTCAGCAAGCTGAGTTGGACGCAGAATCCAGCAGGTTAGGAAAGTGGCAGCCATGGTGATCTTGTGGCTTGAGATGAGCTGGGAGCCGCTGGGCTAGTGATGCTATCTATCCCAAACCAGCACTGTGCCCCAGAGACGAGCCAGCATGGCCCAGCTGTGACACAGAGCTCGGCTCTGCCCTCTGCTAGCTGTGTGGCCTGGGGCAGGCTGCTTAGCCTCTCTAGGCCCGTGTTCTGATTGGCAGATAAATGGACATGAGGACAATGATTGCATAGCCCACAGCGAGGGAACTCAATGAGTTACCCATGTACAGTGCTGAGAACTGTGCCCTTAGCTATCAGCCAATGGGTGCCGCCCTAGTCTCCATTATCAAAAAGGCCAGGCTGTTGGGATTTCCTCTTTCCCGTGGAAATGCAGGTTTGTGGGTTAAGTTTCAGCTTTAGTGATGTAGAAGCTAACTAAATGCAAATTTTTCCTGAGTTGTTTCCTGTCCTCTATAGAAATGGCTACTAGCCAGGATAAAAGCATCTTATCTGTCACATGACTGTGGCATTTAATCCCTCTTGGAAGGCGCTTTAAGATGATAAGGAGGGGAAGGTGTACCAGTTGCAGGGTCCTTCCCTGGTGTGCTCTAGGCCCAGGGTTCCATGTCCATCACAGCACACATTTTCAAAAGGTCGACGGGTGCCCCAGGCTCCACAGCAGACTTCCAGGGAGAAGGGTGGTGCACCCAGTAGGCAAGGCATGCTTCCCGGGAGCTCACCATCTTGCACTGGGGCTGCCAGCTCCTGTCCCTTGGTGCCATGTACACCTGGATGACCTCCTGTGGTTGCATGGCATGCACAGATGCCACTGTTGGTGCTCCGGAGCAGCTCTGGAGCCCAGGTGGCTCTGCTCATTTATGAAGGGTGAACTGCTTCCCTAGCCAGGGTCCTGACTGTGGGCGCTGCCTGGTGTCTTCCCGAATGACCCTGCCTCAGCTGCTCCTATCGCTCTGCCTGAAGCCTGAACTCGGGGCAGGACCCACCTGCTCCCTGTGCTCAGGGGCTGCATTCTCTTGAGTGGGGGCCCAGGTCTGAGGACCGCCGTGGACCTGCAGTGCAGTGTCTGCCTTTGGTGTGTTCAGCAGGTGTATTTGTGCATCCCAGGCTCTTCTGTTCAGTCATTCCTGTAACCGAAAGCTGGGTCCTTGTCTTGGACACCAATCCAATAACAAACATAAGATCTTGGGCAAGAGGAAAAAGAAGGTTTATTGCTTTGCTACCAAAGGAGAAACACAGGGGACTCCTGTCCCAAAGTCTGTGATCCCGCCCATCTGCAGGAACAGGGGGCTTTTGTAGAAGTGATTTAGAGAAAATGAGATTACGGAGGCGAGATCAGGAAGGAGAAGATCAGGGAGGAGAAGTTTAGGGAGGAGAATATCAGAGAAGATCAGGGAGATCAGGAAGGAGGTGGTTAGGGAAAAGATCAGGGAGAAGTTTAGCAAAAAAGAAAACTATATAAGCTTCAAAGCCACAGGGATTAGTCCAAGCATGAAGTGAACCCCTGTTATTCCCTCCCTGCAGAGTGCTGGGAAGGGGTGGTGTGGGGTGAGCAGCTGGACCCTGGAAGCCCCACGAGCCGTGGTGTCAGGCTGGAGAGAGGGTTTAAGTTCAGGGTGGTGGATCTCCCCGGTGAGCACCTCCAGCGCATGCGTGGCCCTGGCTGCGTCCCAGCGCTGCGGAGACACATGCGTAGGGACAGTGGGATAGCGCTTGTCCAGTGGGCTGGTGCTGGAGTCAGAATCACAACTGGGTCAGACACCACAGGCAGAAGGTGGCACAGGGTGTGTCTGAAGCCTCAGCCACCCTGTGTGACAGGCACAGTCGGGCCGGAGGGTGCAGGGGTCTCTGAAGGGCTCCCCTGGGAGGCCTGGCATGGCCAGTCCTCTCCTGAGGCAATGACCTGCTGCCTGAGTGCCAGCGCCGCCGGTGCAGGTTGGTGGCAGTGAGTCTGATTTAGTAGTCTGTGGGGTGTGGAGTCCTTCTGACTCACAGGACCAAAAGGAGAAAAGGGGAAAGGAGGAGTGGCTTGACTTGAGTCTTACTGAGTCTTACTGGGTGATTCCTGTGAGTCTGCTGATCAAGCTCAGCAGCCTCCCTCTCATAACCGGCGGCCAGGCCTGTGCCCCGCAGGTTCGCGACCCAGAGGGAAGGGAAAGAGCAAAACACTTGGTGCAGCGCTGGCTCCTCGCAAATACACATCCCTCCCAGCTCCACCCCTGTCGGCCCCGCCCACAGTGCTGGTCCCGCCCACCCTTCCCAGCCCCACCCACCGCACTTTGAGCGCCCCCCCAGCTTTCCCAGCTTCCCCCGTGAGGGGGAGGTAGTGGGAGCAGCCCTGTCACATAGCGGAAGTGGAATGACCCTGTGAGCCTGACAGCAGGGCCTGGCGCACGGGGACCAGTTGGTGGCACAGTTACCGTGGCTGCCTTACCAGCCGGAAGTTGGGCAGCTGAAAGACTTACTAGCTTTGCGACAAATGAGCAGCGGAAGTAAAAATAGAATTCAACTGTGATTTTGGCCCAGCATTTTAAAATATATTTATAGAGTGTCATTACTCCCAGAATAATCATTCATGCTTTCATTCAGTTGACAGTAATAGGAATGTTTAATAATTACTGAGCACTTACTGCATGCCCTGGGTGCTGAGGACAGAGTGATGCACAATAGGTTTGTATCCCTACCTTAAGAGATGTTTGAAGGTTTACAGTTTGTAGCCATTTCTAGGCAGAGCTCTACATTGGAATGACATGAGCGCTTAAAAAATCAGTGCCTATGCACCCCCCCCTCCACCAGTCCAGAAGATCTAACTTGCAGGGCCCAGACTGTGCTATTGCTTCATTTTAAACAATTTTTCAAAATATTGAATAAAAAAGCATACATGACAGTTACCATCCTAACCACTTCCAGGTGCAGTCGGTAGAGTGAAGTATTTCCCATCGCTGTGCGCGATTCCACAGCATCTTCACCTCGCAGAATTGAGCAGGAGCGCCAGCCCTCTGCCCTCCATCCTGTGGCCCCTTCTCCTGCAGCCCCGACTGCTCTGGTGGCCTGGCCTGCGTGCACTCTCTTGGTGCATGCTTTTCTGTGGTGAGCGACATGGCCTGTGCTGGCCTGTGTGGCCTGGTGTGCTGCTCCCCCTCTCGTGGTGGGCACCAGGGCTGTGGCCTGCATGGGCGTGGCCCTCCAGCCGTGTCGCAGTGTTGTGGGGGCACCTGCCTCTGGATGCCCCACTTCCAGGGCCCACCCTGCTGGCTTCCTGCTCCACCTCCTTGCTGCCTGTGGGGTTCTCTGGTTTTCTGATTGCAGCCTTCCTAAGGTGAGGTCTTTGTGGTCCTCTGTCATTAGAAATAGGAGCAGCTCTTCATGTCTCGGTGAGCATGTTCGTGCCTTTGTAGAAACGTCTGTTCAAGCCTTTGCCTGTTTTTGTTTGTTTGTTTGTTTTTTAAAGTTTTTATTTTATTTTTTTTAATATTTATTTTTTTAGTTCTCGATGGACACAACATCTTTGTTGGTATGTGGTGCTGAGGATTGAACCCGGGCTGCACGCATGCCAGGCGAGCGCACTACCACTTGAGCCACATCCCCAGCCCCCCTTTGCCTGTTTTTAAAAACAATTTCTTATTGTTTTCTTTCAAATGCTTCCCAGGTGATGTTGCTGTGCAGCAGAGTTAACCCTGACCCAGAAGCAGTTCACAGGCAGCACATGGGTGATGCTTCAGTGCTTGAGATTCCCGGGTGCTTGGAGGCTGGAGAGGGGTGGGAGAACCTGGCTGTGGAAGGAGATGAGGCTGCCGCTCAGGTGGTTGGAGAGATGCAAACAGGTGGAGTAGGAGGAGGTGGTCAGGGTCAGCTGGAGCAGGGATGGACTCGGGGTGACTTACTTGCTGATGAAATGTGAACAGACCCTCAGGGAGCCTGCTGAGGGAGCCAGGGGAGGGACTTCTGCACGTCCTGCAGTGCCCAGATAGGGCTAGGAGAGGGTGGTGAGGCTGGTAGCCATGGGCCCTCGGAGCCTGTGGCCCAGCAGCTGCCCTCATGGCCCCTGAGGCAAGAGCATCAATCTGCTTCTACCCAGCAGTGGGCACTGGGGCTCAGGCCAGAAATGCACAGAAACTGCAAAGGCAAAGGCAAAGGAGATTTTGGGGCATTTTTTCAAATAAATGATGCTTTTTCTTAGTGCATTATGTGCATATTTGATAGCTTCTTTGTAGCTTTTTATAAATTAAAAAAAGCATGTGCTTAAAGAAAGGAAAGAATCAAAGAGATGAGGTAGATGTCTACAGTATTTATGGCAGAGGCTCAAAGACATTATGGGACTCCTGAGCCAAGATGGCTCTTCATGGCCCTTGGTTTTGATGATCATGAAGTGAACCTGTGTGTTCGGCCAGGTGATTGTAAATACAAATGTGATTTTAAAATGTTAAAATTACAGCTGTGTCTGTGCTGCTTTTGCTAATCCAGATAGCAACTGTGCCATGCGCTGCCAGCTTCGGACGTAGCATAAAAAGCGTCTCGCACCCTGTTTTCAGAGGGGCGTG
This sequence comes from Spermophilus citellus, assembly GCF_964194105.1. Taxonomy (NCBI): domain Eukaryota; kingdom Metazoa; phylum Chordata; class Mammalia; order Rodentia; family Sciuridae; genus Spermophilus; species Spermophilus citellus. Next base: position 1,134,417 of record NC_138182.1, on the reverse strand, counting down.
CTGCTGGTGGGTCCATCCTTAGGTCAGAGAGTGGGCAGCCTGGAGGAGCCTTTAGATCACATGACACCAGGACCTCCTGCAGACAGCCCTCCTGGGGGTGGAGGGTGACCTCGTGGACATGGCAGGTGAGTGGGTGGCAGGTTAGCCAATGCTGGCGGCACAGGCCCAGCTGGCCTGCCTCCCTGAGTGCTGATGCTACCAGACGCTCTCCTCCGGCACGAAGGCCTGTCCCACCTGTGGGGCTCCCCCAGGTGGGGGAGGTGGGGTTTCCTCCTGGTCCCCACCTTTGACTTCTGCCTGCCCCCTGCTGCCTTGGGAAACTTATTTTGCCTTTGACGTTAGTGCTGACTGTCTCACTCTCGCGCGACTTTGTCCTGAGTCAGTGCTCCTGTAAATACCCAGCATTGGTCCCAGGCTGAAAAGCATTCATGAAAAGCCGCAGCCGGCGGAGTGCTGAAAGCCCCTGGGTGCACGTGGCGGGCACTGGTGGGCGGGGAGGCAGGAGTCGGGGCTGGCAGGGCCTGCAGGGCACGGGTTGCACCCTGGCGACGTTTTCTGTTTCCGGCCACTGTGACGACTGGGGTGGGAGCAGCAGGTTTCCTTTGGGTAGGATGCGGGACCCTCTTTCAGCTGAGAAGGGCAGGCGAGGCTGGCGGGAGGGTGGAGCTGGGTGGTGTGGCGAAGCCCACTGTCTCAGGCAGGACCCCTTGTTGCCTTCTCCAAACGTGCCCCTCCTTGCCCAGATGAAGGAGAACCAGGCTGTGCCCCCAACCCCTCCTGGATGTGGCCTGTTCTGTGGGGGGGGGGGGGGGGCGTGCCCAGGCCGCCCTGCTCTCTGCAGAGCCATGCCCACCGCCAGGGGCGCCCTCCTTCCTCACCCAGCCCCCCCTGTTCTCTGGTTCCCCGGGGCGGATGGTGCCTGGCTGTTGTGACTGAGCGTTCCTTGGATCACAAGGCTTGTGGGGTCTTACTGTCAGGTTGGTGTTTCTTCTGTGAGCAGCCTGTGAATGTGCCTTCGCACTTAACCCACGTGCTGTTCATTTTTCCTCCTGAATTGTGAGAGGTCTCTTTATGATGAATTATTTCTTTAAACAATAAGCACACTGCAAATATTTCCCCAGTTCCCCATGTCTTTTGAAGTTGGAGTACGCACACAGGTGTGCAGGAGCCAGGAAGTGCTTATGTGGCCAGAGTCCTTATCCCCGTATGACCTCTGGTGGACACAGGTGCACGCCTGCCCACTGCCTGCTCCCCCATGGCAACTGTGACCTCAGGGAGCCGAGTGGCTGTCCTTCCTTTCTGGGGGACTCAAGGTATACCCCTCTCCCTCACGGACACGTTGTCTCCTTGGAAGGGATGTCGGCAGGTCCCTCTCTGGGCCCTGCCAGTGCAGCTGCCCTCCTTGCTGGGGAGTCCGGTCTGGCTGGGTGTGTGGGGTCCCCTGTCTCTGTTGTCAGACCTCCCATGCGCAACATGCCCTGTGGCTGGCAGTGGAAGGCCACACCCCGGGGTGTGCAGTTCCCAGGGCATCAGGTTGGCCTGTGGGCCGGCCAGTTCGATGACACTCCTGAAATTGCCATTGCCTATTTACTGGTCTTCAGGTTCAACAGGGCATGACAGGAAAAAAATCTAGAAAAGCGTTTTGTGTGATCATGTCACACTGTGAAGTGCGTAGTCGCTGATGAGGGCAGTGCCCAAGGCTCACAGGGTTCCCGGGTCCTTGTCTGTCTCCTGGCCCCTTCACTCATGATGTGGACGAAGCGGCTGCTCTGCCCAGCCATGTAGGTCCTTCCCGTGGGTGACCAGAGGCCCCCTGCCTGGCCCAATGCCGTGGGGGCACCAGGCAATAGTAGGTGGTGAGACAGGTGCCAGCTCAGCCCCTCAGGTCACCATGGGGCCAGCGGTGGCACATGCAGGACAGCATTGGAGCTGAGCCAGCAGGTCGGAAGACCCTTGTGGGCCTGCAGCCCTAGGCCTCGCAGCTGGCTCCTGGGTGGTGGAGAGGGAGTCTAGGGGTCTCCCTGGCCCTCTGTTCCTCTCTTGCCCAGGCCCTCCGCCCCACCCTTCAGTGAAGGCAGCAGGGCCTCTTCCGTGTGCAGGTCCATGTGCACCTTTCTCCAATGGCTTTGTGCATGGGTCTGGGTCTTTCTCTTGCTAGCGGAGCACTGTGTGCATTGGGTGTTTCCATGTCTACGTGTTGAGCACTAGTAACCATGAGCGAGAACACTGAGTCTCCCACACGCTGATGTTAGGAATGCCTTTGCAAAATCCGGGGCAGAGTTGATCCGATTTGAGGATGTACTCAGCACCGGAGCAGGGAAGTAGTGCGTGGGCTCGGGATCCTCCGCCCACCAGGCCCCGGCGTGAGTCTGCACACTTGCCTGGCCTTGCCCATAGGGTGACCCTGGCTGGGCAGGTGTCCTGAGTGGCCACTCTCATCCGGCCGGGCCTGAAGACCTTGCTGTGGGCTCTGGAGCTCTGTGGTGTACCCGCCTGGGAGCATGCTGCTCTGCTGGGTCCTGGGAGACTAGTCTCTGAGGTGACATGGAGGGCATGTGGCCACGCGGGCTCAGTGTCACTCTCCTTCCTCAGAGGCTGCCCCTGTGGCCTGCTTGTCTGCTTCCTGACCATCCTTGCTCTAGGGAGAACACCCTGCCTACTCTGTCGAGTGGCCTCCTGAGCAGGTGCTACTGGTCATTTGCCCACTTCTGGCTGAGGAAGTGGGCAGCCTCAGGTGAGCTAGTGGTGGCCCAGAGTGGGAAGCATGTTCCCGGGCACCTGCCCTCTGACTGCAGGTGGAGCCCTCTCCTGAGCCTCAGCCTCACCTGCTAGAGCACTTGGCTCCTGCGTGCACCACGACCCCGGGGTGCACGTCACAGAGGCAAATGCACTTCCTGGTTCAGCTCAGTATTGCTGGGTGGCCTGCAGCACAGCAGCATGATGGCTACATTCCAGGATGTCCAGTGGTGAGGGCGAGAGGGGACTTGGCTTTCCCGGTTGAGGACAGGACTGCAGGGAAGAGGAGCTCCTAGGGGCAGGAGGATATGCTCCCCACCCCTCCCCTTTCCCCCCTCCTCCCCCTCCCCTCCCTCCCCTCTCCCCCTGCTCCCCCCTCCCCCTCCCTCCTCCCCCCTCCTTCCTCCCCCCTCCTCTCCCTCCCTCCCCTCTCCCCTGCTCTCCCTCCCCCCTTTCCTCCCCCCTTTCCTCCCCCCCTTTCCTCCCCCCTCCCCTCCCTCCCCTCTCCCCCTGCTCCCCCCTCCCCCCCTCCTCCCCCTCCCCTCCCTCCCCTCCCTCCCCTCTCCCCCTGCTCCCCCCTCCCCCCTCCTTCCTCCCCCCTCCCCTCCCTCCCTCCCCTCTCCCCCTGCTCCCCCTCCCTCCCTCCCTCCTCCCCCTTCCTCCCCCCTTTCCTCCCCCCATTTCCTCCCCCTCCCCTCCCTCCTCCCCCCTTCCTCCCTCCCTCCTCCCCCTTCCTCCCTCCCTCCTCCCCCTTCCTCCCTCCCTCCTCCCCCTTCCTCCCCTCCCCTCCCTCCCCTCCCCCCTGCTCCCCCTCCCTCCCCTCCTCTCCCTTCCTCCCTCCCTCCCTCCTCCCCCTCCCCTCCCCTCCCTCCCTCCCCTCCCCTCCCTCCCCTCCCCTCCCTCCCTCCTCCCCCTCCCTCCCTCCTCCCCCTCCCTCCCTCCCTCCTCCCCCTCCCTCCCCCCTCCCCTCCCCCTTCCTCCCCCCTCCCCTCCCTCCTCCCCCTTCCTCCCTCCCTTCCTCCTCCCCCTTCCTCCCCTCCCCTCCCTCCCCTCTCCCCCTGCTCCCCCTCCCTCCCTCCTCCCCCTCCCTCCCTCCTCCCCCTTCCTCCCCCCTCCCCTCCCCCCTTCCTCCCCCCTCCCCTCCCTTTTCCCCCTTCCCTCCCACCCCTTTCCCCCTGCTCCCCCTCCCTCCCCATCCTCCTCCTCCCCCCTCCCCCTCCTTCCCTTCCTCCTCCCCCTCTTGTCTCTGGATTTCTTTTTCTTTTTCTTTTTTTAAAGAGAGGAGAGAGAGAGAGAGAGAGAGAATTTTTTCTAATATTTTATTTTTAGTTTTCGGCGGACACAACTTCTTTGTATGTGGTGCTGAGGATCGAACCCGGGCCACACGCATGCCAGGCGAGCGCGCTACCGCTTGAGCCACATCCCCAGCCCCTTGTCTCTGGATTTCTAAAGTGCACACTTCAGGGGCAGCAGGTGCAGAACCTCCTGGTGTTGGCAGCTGGTCATTCCCAGCTGGAGCTCTTCGCACAGTGAGGTCCAGAAGTGCCTGTGGGATGCTGACCTCTGTGCATGGTCCTCATGCATGGGCTGAAATCAGGAAGTGGTCATTGGAGTCAAAGGGCAGCTTCTGAGACTGGCCTTGGTGTGGGAGGTCCCCTCTGGAAAAGAGTGGTGAGCAGCTCAGCCTCCATGAGGGGAGGCATGCCCAGGGAGCTGCCCAGCAGGGGTTCCAGAGCTGGCTCTCAGCTGTCTGTCTGTCCAGGGGTCCAGAGCCAGCTGCGGCTAACCCCTAGGCCCTGCCCAGGAGTTTCTTTTCTGAGGATCAGGGCGGCTTCCCGTGGGACCTTTAGGGTGTGACACAAGCCCAGATGGCTGGAGTGGTCGGTCATTCTTACCTCAATTCCTGTGTCCTTGCCAGTAAAATTCCATCACTGTGAAGTACTGGCCTTTAGGCCCAGCTCTACGCAAGGACAAATTCCGTGGAATAATTCAACTCAAGGTGGTAGGACCTGAGGCATCAAAGCCGAGTGTGCCTGTTTACAGTGCCCGCTGCGTGATGGAGCTGGCAGGGCTGGCGGCCGAGGGGCAGTGTGGCCCAGGCCATGGCTGAGATAGTGGCTTCCCTGAGACCTGCTCTCTGCCCGCGCCTGGGCCAAGGCTGGCTCTGCTGAGGGTGTGTGACCAGCTCTGTGAGGAGGCCTTGTCCACCCTGCAGCCCTGGCCTGCTTCCTGCATGTTTCCTCTGGAGCCCACGGCAGGCCCCGCGGCAGGCCGGCCTCCTCCCCAGGTGGGTCCAATGTGTGGTCCGAGTGCCACCTGGAGCTGGGGGTGGCGGAGCTGAGGGCCACCCGCCAGCCTGGTGGGAAGGCTTCCTCCATTTAATGCCTGTAGCTGCAGATGGCACTTGGCAGCAGCAGAACCAATATTTCAAGAACGTCCTGTGCATGTCTGTGGTGAGAACAGAAGCCAGGCCTAGTGTCCTAAGAGACACAGCAGCCATGTCCCCGGGTCTGGAGATCTGGGAAGAGCCCCTGGTGAGACCACCCAGATGGGGGCAGCTAAGCTCGGGTGCCACCCAGGTCTTGCATCCCCTGGCTTCCTGTGCTTGGCCTCCAGGCTCCCTGCCTCAGCTGGGAAAGGGCCCATGGTCGGCCGAGTCTGGTGGACCAGCAGGTGTGGGTGTGGGCGCAGACCAACCCAACCAAGGTCCTGCTTAGCTGGTGTTTGCAGGTGCTGTCCTCCGAGGAACACAGCAGACATCCACACTTTCTCCCCACCTCTGATGTTTGGTCATGGTGGATGTTGTCAGGGCTGTCCTCCCAAGGTTAGCAGATTCCTAGATATTGACCAGCTGGTCCGAGTGTCTTTCCTGTGCCCTCACCGTGGGGTCCTGTGACCCTACCCTAACCACTAGGGCCAGTACCAGATGCCTGGGAACAGACTGTGCTTCTGCTGAAATGACCCAGAGCAGCCAGGCCAGCACCTGCCTGCCCACCTGCCCGCCCGCCTGCCCGCCTGCCCACCATTCCTTCCTGGAGGCTGTGGTGAAGGCTTTCACCTGGCTCGTCCCTGCTCTGCTCACCAGATGCCCCTCTGTGGCCTGCCTGGTGGCCGTGTCCTTGCTCCTGGGGAGCAGGGAGTGTAAAAGCCCCCCTTCATGAGTGTGGTTTCTGTCTCCCTGTGCTAGCACCCCTGACTGAAACAGACCTGGGCACACCTGTTGCTGCTCCTCCAGTGGCGGGGACTTTACGGACTCCTAGGAGCCCCTAGGGACGAGGACCATCTGAGTTCTTAAGAGCTTCAGGCACAGGAGGAGACACTGTGTGTTTTCGGGGTGTCACTGGCTTTGGGAAGCCCAGGCCCACTCATCCCCAAACCAGGGTCATTGCAGAAGGACCCCAGTCCTCCTGGAGCTGGCAGATGCCAGCCTGCTCTGGGAACCGAGGTCGCTGGGGCGGCCAGACTGAGGGAGCTCAGACACTGCACAGATGTTGATAAGCGGAGGTCAGCAGCCCTCTGGCCACAGAGCTGAGCTGCTGTGCAGAGGACCTTCATCCTGGTGGGCTGGCCTCTGGTGTTGGTCCCCAAGAGGAGTGCTGCGGGCAGTATTGTTTGTGAATGTGGGTTCAGGGGCACTCTGCTACAGTTCTGCCATGTCCACTGCCCAGGAGGGGAAGTGAGTGGAGATGGCTGTGTCTTCCATCTCTGTAGAGGGAGGAGGAACTCTCATCTCGAGGCCATCTCAGTGGCACGTGTGAGACCCTCTCATTCAGATCTCCCTCTGGCAGGGCTGCAGGGCAGCGTCCAGCAGAGGTGCTGATCAGAATAGCCACAGTACTGGCTGGGGTCAGCAGAGGCTCTGGTGATGTCCCAGGCAGAACATTTGGGGACAGAACTCTGTCCGGAGGTGGGTCCCTCCTCCCTGTGCATGGACAGACCATCTCGGGGACATTGCCTCTCCCTGCCCTCATCTATACTGAAGGCTGGAGTCCCAGATCTGTAGGGACAGACAGGGCAGGTGCGTGTTCAGGGAGGTTGTGGGAGCTTGGGAGCATCCCTCAGGAAGTGAGGGGACATGGGCTATGACATGACTCCACAGAGACCCAGCTGAGGCAGGGAGGCCTTCTCCAGGGTCCCCATGTGTTTCAAGGTTGACCACCCAGTGGGGAGGGGCACATGACTACGGTGAGCTAGTCCCTCCAAGAGAGTCCAGAGGAGCCCAGCTGTGAGCCTTGAGAGTCTGGCGGCCCGCACGGCAGCCCTGGCATGACATGAGGGGCCGTGGGCCTTTCTGTGTGGCAGAGCCGGCTCAAGCTCCGTGGGCACACAGGCTCCAGAAGCCCTGGCAGCCACACTGGAGACAGGAGGTCAACCTCAGTGTAGCCAAAAGATTATTCAGTGTAGTGGCAGCATGAAGAGTTATGGCAGTGTCCTTCCCATTCTCCTGTCCTGCCGAGAATTCCAAATGCAGGTGAGTCTCAGCTGGGGCACCTCCGCCCCAAGCAGGGTGTGGCCGAAGCCCCGCCCACCCGGCGAGGGAGGTGCTGTCCCTCACCGGCTGCAGCTCCCTCAGCTCCCTGAACCCGGAGTTCTTGTGCTGAGTTTTCTGGGGAGAATGGCGCACTCTCAGGCTGCCCCGTAGCCTCGCTGTGCCCCGCAGAGGCCAGGGCCCAGGGAGCCTTGCTGGTGCTTCCTGCATGCCCAGCATCGTGCAGTGGGGGTCTGGTGGTGACCGGGAAGCCAGGTCCTCTCCCAGGTGCTTGTGGGCAGAGGGTGGTGGTGCTGTGAGCAGGTGAGGGAACGGGTGGCATGTGACTAGGGTCCAGTGAGCCCTGACCTCCAGGGACAGCAGTGGGGAGGGGAGGGACAAGGGCTGGCCTGCTGGTGAGTTCCCCTCTCTGCTGGCCTGCTGGTGAGTTGCCCTCTCTGCTGGCCTGCGAGGCTCCCTGCCCCTGCACTGTCCTCTCACACCACCAGCTCTGAGGAGAGGCCACTAGCTCCCTCCTCTTCTAAGGTGCAGCCACACTGCAGGTCCTGCGTCCTTCAGAACCCAGAGTCCAGACCCCAGGGAGCCCGCGCCAGCAAGTGGCCATCAGCCCTGACACAAGTGTGGGGCTGTGTGTGTCCATGTGCTTGTGTCAGCCACCATTCAGCCCGCGGCCGTGGGTCCTGGGCCCCGTCCGGTGGCTGCAGCAGGAGCTGAGCAGAGACCACATGGTCTCCCACGTCAGGGTCAGGATGGAGCACAGGCTGCACCTCGGGTGCTGCGGCAGGATCCTGGGGGGGCAGTCTGTGAGCCTGGCCCTCCTCTGGGGGTACCCAGCAGGCATCCCCCCTGCTGTGTCCCCGCTGGGCCTGGCAGATGGGCATGTGGCTCAGTGCCTCATCTTGTAGAATGGAGGGCAGGTGGGGGCGCAGCCCAAGCCCTGCAGAGTGACACTGCTCCTGTCTGGGTGGAGGGTCGATTCAGGCTCTGCCGCATCCTTTAGGTACACTGGTTGAGCTGGGACTACAAGTCACCAGTGCAAAGTGCAGAGCCACCCACATGTGGGCACACATCGGCCTGGGCCACAGCAGCTGACAGCAGGGTGGGGGACCAGGGCATCAAGCCGTGGAGGTCCAGGGCACACGCAGCTAAGAGGGCCTCGCGGCTCCTCCTCTGTCCACCTGGAGGCCTGGCCCAGTCGGCCAGGTCTGGCCCACCCTCTGGGTGTCCTCTGCCCCCCGGTGGTGCTGTCTTCAGGGTGGCCGCTCCCTGCTGGGCCGGCTCTGTGGGTTCTTTCCCTTCTTCTGCAGGCCATTTCTCAAGTTTGCTTTGGGTACTTCCTGTCCACCCTCATCTTGTGGCCTCCTCACTCTGCTTCCTCTTATTCCTGCCCCCAGGATGGCCTTTGGCCCTGTTATCCCAGCCCACCTGGGAGGGCGCTGCATGAAGGGGAAGGCGGTCTCTGCCTGCTGCGGTGCCCTCTGCAGGGGCTCAGCTGTGACAGGGGCTGAGGCCCTGTGCTGGCTCCGGCCAAGTCCTCCCAGGTTGGGATTCCCACAGGTGGCAGGCGTGTCCCAGCGCTGCCAGCTGACAGTGACTGTCACCGTGTTGGTGTCCCAGTGTGTCGGCGCTGACTCGGGGCCTGGGCTCTGCGTCACTGGCACGTGCTTGGTGCTGGCACAGTGTGCGTTTGGAAGGGTTGGAGTCAAGCCTTTTCAAGCCCACGCGTGTGGGACACGCTGTCTGAGACGTCGCCCGCTCCTCTGGGTGACTTGCCTTTAGGAACGAGGCAGTCACTTGGTTTTCGTGCCCTGCTCCTGTGACGGCTCTCTGTGTTGGCTCAGGAGGAACTTGGGGCTGGCGCTTGGGGTGTGGGCACCCGCCTGCGATGGGACTGAACCCCCCGCCTCCAGCAGTGTCTGCCAGCCTGTGTCTGGCTCGCCCTCTCTGGACCTGCTCTGCCGTCCTTAGGTGCGTCTGGCGCTTGGTCGGGAGGTGCTGTAAGCTGTGCCATGTGCACTGGGCTGTCTCTGCCGTGAGGGGGCATGTTCCTGCCGTGGGCCCTGCAGGTGGGCCGGTGGGGGCGTTGGCAGCTCTCACCCTTCTCTGACATGATCCTCCACCCTGGTCTTTTCCTTCTAAGCAGCACCAGCACCCATGCCTACTAGGCATGTACTGACCACATGCTGCTGGCCACGAGGCATGGGTCACCCCCAGCACCGACCTCCTGTCCCCATCTTCAGGCCAAGGGACACAAAGGCTGCTGTGTTGGGCCACGGGGCTCAAGGGACAGTCAGGTTTGCCAGCAGCTACCCCTGGGATGCACATAGGAGCCACCCGAAGGAGTGGCAGTGGCAGTGGCCCCCAGATTGCCTCCCTCCAAAGGCACTGGCCATGCCAGCGTCAGAACAGGATTCTCTCCTGGTGCTGGAGCCAGGAGCCTGGCCTTAAATGCCCATGTTCACGGCACCCGGCCAGCCAGCGCCAAGCTCAGCAGAGTGAAGCTCAGACCCCTGGACCCTGGGAGAGAGGCGCCTCCGTGGCGTGTGCAAGTCCTGTCACGTTCGTGTTACAAGCTGTGCACGTGGACATGTGGCTAGAGGGTGTTCGCCTTCTGTTGGATGGGAAGCCACAGTCCTGGGTACGTCACCTGCCCGTTTGCCTTGGGCTGTGCCATCCCCGCCTCTGCAGGTGCGGTGACCAGGCACATGGTGCTCTCTCTGAAGTCACTCAAAGCCACCCGGTGGAAACCGGGCCAGGGTGTGCCCCCTGCTGTCCCTTCCCCTATGGTGGTGGACTAGAGCTGTGGAGCCCTGGCAGCTTCAGCTCCTGCAGACACGTCAGAGAATCTGGTGACACCGGCAGTTCCTGTGCTCCGACTGCACGTCCGACGGGGATCCGCCTGCAATGCTTGTTCTGGGCCCAAAGCGTGCTTGCCGCTCGGCAGTGGGTACTCTCGCTGGCCCTCCATCGCCGGCCCTTCCTGCTGTCCGGCTGTGTCCGCCGCCTGGACCCTGGGGACACATACCTGCTCCTGTCACTGTGCACCGTCACAACAAGGCAAGCAGAGTCGTTGTGAATATTTTATACGGCTCTGGATCTGGTAGATCATGACGTAGGGCAGGGAGTGTTGCTTTCCACATAGCAATGTGCTCTCCTGATCTGAGTGATTTTGAGATTAAAAATATGTTCACGGCTGAAAAATGACAACAAGATCCTTGCAGATATCCAAGGTTTGTGGGAAGGGAAGCCCTGTGGCGGTCGAGGGCAGACCAGCCAGGAACTGGGGCAGGTGTGGTCAGGTTCCTGCTTCACCTGTGCACGGCTGGCCTGGGCCTGCCTGAGTCCAGATGTGCCTTAGGCACTGGTGAGGTGGGCAGAGCCACGGGAAGGATGCTTGGGGCCTCATAGGAGTGGAACATGGATGTTTCCAGTTGGGCATGGGTCACTTGTGGCCAATGGGTCCTTCAACTCAAGAGTGAAGGCTACCTCATGCAGACAGGAGGCGGAGGTATCCTGGGTGCTGCCTGTGCCTCAGGAAGACAGAGTGCCCAGTGCCTGTGACCTGGGTGGGAATAGGAGCCTGGGACAGCTGCTTCTAGGACCCCTGAGTGAGTGCTGTCTCCGACCTACCAGAGCTCTGCCGCCAGGTGCCCATTGAATTTCAGAACTGCCCCCGGAAGTAACTGCCACCTCAAACCCTGACCTGCAGACAGGGCTGTTGGTGCTGTGTTCTCTCCCCGCGTGTAATTCAGTTAGTGCACTTGTTTGTTTCAGCTGAAATTCAAAACTTGCATTTGGCAACTGACCCTGGCTCAGATTGATTTTCAGCTGGTTACTGGAAACTTGGTCCTCTGTGCTTTCAGCCTTGCTCTGCTTGACGTCGCCTGCAGGGCCCCATCCTAGTCGGCTGAGGGTGAGGCTGGCAGAGGCGGACCCACTGTGGAAGCTGGTGACTTGGCCACACAGCCACCCCTGAGGCAGTTTTGATTGGAGCCCTCTTGTCCTTCCCACTGCCCGGGTGAGCTCAGGGGCACTGGTGGGCCTCCAGGATAAGGAAGGAAGGGCCCAGAACCACCTGCTTCCCTTCCTTAGGAGTGTCCTCAGGCCTCTCCAGGGACACACTGAATTCACCCACTGTGAAATGCTGGTCAGAGCACTGGCCTAGGGGGCCCTGTGCTCGTCCCCAGCACCGCAGACAAAACTCCCTGTAAAAAGCCTTCCCCGCTAGGATACAGCCCTGCCTGATGGCGAAAGTCTCTTTGCTGAGGAGGTGGGAAGGGGAGGTGGCCTTGGCAAAGCAAGGCCCTGGAGCTGAAGCCTCCAGGTTGGCAGGGCATCGTGCAGAGCAGAGCCCTCCTGACCTGCTGAGGTGGGCTACCTGTCTGAAGAGCCACCATTTCAGGAGTACAGTCCAGTGCCTCGACCAGTTACATAGACTTTAAACCATCCCCTCGGCCCAGAAGGAACACCCTGCCTGTCGCCTCCCTGCCCGCACCTGTCCCTTCCCGGTCGGCGGCCCTGCTCCCCTTCCCTGCCGGCAGCCCTGCTCTGCCAGTTTCCTGCCTGCGGAGCCAACGCTGGGAGCCCTTCCCCTCACACTCCCCTGCCTGTGCTTGAAGGCCATCCGCAGACCGCTGGGGACACATCCGCCAGTCTCTCCTGCTGTCTTTCGACACTGAGAGTGGCTTCTGTATCAGCAGGCACCAGCTCTGGCCAGACATGTGGCTGCAGTGCTTCTGTAAGGGACAGCTCCACCACGAAGCCCCAAGGACCTTGCTTGGACTCCTGGGGGACCCCGGCAGACTGGACCAGTGGCCCCTGAGTTTCAGTGGACAGTCCTGAGACCCTGCAGGAACACTCCTCCCTGCCCTCCTTCTGGTGAGGTGGGGGTTCCCTGCCTCCTTTCCCAGGTAGGGCTGCAGGCCACAGCCTCTCAGCTGCTGCCTGGGTGGGCCTCGGCAGCAAGAGTCCGACGTCCACATGGTGTCACCTGCCCTTGGCCTTCAGGGTTTGTGAACCATAACTGCCTTAATCACCTGTGGCTGGCTTTGAACAGAGGACGTGTCACCATCTGTGACATCAGAGCGGTTCATGCGCACGCAGTTGCTGGATTTGGCGGGCCAGACTGTCAGGCAGTAAAGACAGCCTCTGTGAGCGGTGGAGTCTAAGTTAGTGATGGTACAGAAGCAAGAGCAAAAGCAAGTGATGGTCTGGGGTGTGTCTACACCCCCTGGCTGGCCCCAGCAGGAAGCTGGGGCCCAAACAGGCAGTCATCACATCAGCTGACCATAGAGGCCCATCTATCGCCGTGTGGATTGAGGTCATGGTCCCTGATCACTAGGGCTGTACCCACTTCTCCAAACATGCCCACTCCTGGGGGGGGGCTGTAAAATGATTTGCTCCCACAAAACAGAAACAAGCCACCGGATTTCACCAATGGGAAGACCTCTGCCATATTTGGACCAGATGAATTTTATATAGGCATAAATGTAAAGTACAGATTTTAAAATCATTTGAAAGTTTTGACTTCCTTCTCTTTTAAAAATTTAGGCAGTGGACAGTAGGAAAGGAATAGCAAGCCACCCACATGACTTAAGATGGGGCGTCCCTGGACACACAAGAGGAAAGGGCGCCCTGAGCACTGAGCCTGCTGTAGAGCCCACTGTCCCACACCAGCCCTGCCGACCCGTGAGAACCACGCGTGCCCCACAGCTCCTGAGAGGCGCTGTCTCTCAACATCAGTGGATAAGGAAGATCACAGGCCTTGGCAGAGTCCAGGAAGCCAGGGCTGCTGGCCGCAGCGCACCCTAGACGGGAGGAGCTCATTGCCGGCTGCTGGCAGGCCTGGGGGCACTCCTCCTGCTGTCCCGCAGGTTTCCAGAGCCTCAGGAATGCTGGCGCCCTGTCCTCCCGCTGTCCCGCAGGTTTCCAGAATGCTGGCTGGCCCTGCAAGCTCTGCGTCAGTGGCCACTGTCATCTTGCTAGGTGTCTTTGCTTGCTTACAGGTGACTGGTGCCCGGTCTGTGGATCCCAGGACACCCGCCTGCCATTGAGCCAGTCCCTGTTCCACTCCACTGCCAGCGAGTCCCCATCCTTCACATTCTCCATCAGGGCAAAGTTCTCTGACCCATCGCTGCACCGTCCTCTGGGAATTATTGATCTGTTTCTTTCAGTTCTTTATTAATTAGTGATTGTGAGCAAGCTTGCGTGGCCAGCCTGGCCGGGTACTCTCACTAATTAGAAAAGCATGTTTGTGCTGAGCTGGCAGTTTTGCTGGTCAGTTGTTGGGGATGTTTTTGTGTGTGACCCAGGCCTTCTGGATGGTACTTCTTGGTTTGGCGTTACTCTCTGTCAAAGGGAAGTGACACCAGGTTCTGTTTAAAGCGAGCGAGCTGTTCACACAGTCTGTAGGGGAGCAGTAGCTCCCAGCCTCCACAGCTCGGAACAGTGGGAGTTAATATCGAATGCGTCCTGGAGTGCACCGCGGATCTGCTGGATGGAGTGCCAGCGGGGGCTGAGAGAGCCACGCCATCGCCCCAGAGGGGACCCATTAGCACACCACTCTGCCCGTCCTGCTGTGTGGAGTCCACATGTCATTCTGCACTCCGGGCTCAGGCTTGCCTCCTGCCAAGGTGGTGGGTGCCACGGGCGAATGTTGGTGAGCTCATGGGGGCGCTGGCTGTGGCTGCCATGAATGTGGTGTTGCCCTGGCCCCCGGGCCCTCTGGGAGCAGCTCAGGTGTTTCAGTTGGTGGACTGGTCTTGTCTCAGAACCGCCCACAGTGGAGCTGGTGAGGAGCTGGACGCCCTCGGGGCACGTGCTGCGTGGCTGCCTTACAGTGGTGTGCACAGCCGGGCTGACCCTCCTCTTCAGGACCCTTGGTGTTGACACAGACAGTCCGGTGCCCAGCTCGAGCCCCTGTTACAATGAAACTGTTGGTGCAAGCCACCTTGCCGAGCAGTGTCACTGAGCCCATCTGGACACAGCCAGACACCAAGGCTGGTGGCTCCATGCTTGGCTGCCCACATCTTCCCCCTAGAATGCAAAAGCTCCTCTGTGCAGCACGACTTAGGCTGCATCCCTGGCCTACTGTGACCGGGTCAGCTGGCACCTCTAGGCCCCAGATTGGCTATGTTGAGGAAGTCACCCCTGAGCTCACAAGATCATTGTCACTGCTGTCCCTATGAGGAGGCCCACCTGGTTACTCCCCACTAGTCCAGTGGAGCTCCTGAGGGCACAGCAGAGGACAGCCCAGCCCCCCGAGGTGCTGAGCCCCCAGGAGCCCCTCCCGTTCCCTCCTTTCCAGCGTCCTGGAGTCTGCGCGCCATGCGAAGAGCAGTGACTTGGGTGGTCTGCCCTCCAGGGCCCTGGGTGGGACCCTCTAGGGGGCTCCTGGCCTCACCAGGCGTCCTCTGTCTTCATCTCTGAGTTCTGTGCTGCAGCCACGCTGCTGAGCTGAGAAGACTGGTGAAGTAACTTCTCTAACGTCCAGCGTTCGGGTCCTTCCTCTGGGGACGAGGAGCTGGGAGGGGACTGCTGGGCACTGTGTCTGTTTGCATCTCAGAGGCCGTCCACAGTGGCTTCCTTCGCAGGGCTGACTTCTGTCTGATGTGGGTGTGGCTGACAGTGGATGGACGTTGGGGGTTTGGTGAGCCCCGCTGCAGGCGCTGGTGTTCCACTAGTTGGGTGGCACGCTAGTGGAGTCACAGCTGAGTGGCTTCTAACACACTCAGCAGCAAGCACCCACTGCACAGCTTATGAACACGGACAACTTGCCTCCTGCTGGGGCGGTGGGCTGTCCCTGGCTGGAGGCCGCAGGAGGTGGCTGCTCCCGGGGTGCACCCTTGAGCCCCAGAGTCATGGTGCGAGGTTCACGGCCACTCCTGGAGCCAAGCCACCACCAGCGAGGACAGAGGAAAGGTCCCCAGGGTGCAGTGTTTGTGCTACTCCTTCTCCTCTCGGAAGTGTCTCCTTGCCTGTCCACTCCTGAGTCCACAGGACGAGGCTTCAACCTGCCATGTTCCAAGCAGGGCAGAGGTTGGGTGTCAGCTGGCTCTAAGCGTCGGGCTTTAGTTACATACGAAGGTTTCCTGTCTCCATCCCTCACGTGGGTTGGAGCATGGACATTCCCAAAGCCAGGTC
This sequence comes from Spermophilus citellus, assembly GCF_964194105.1. NCBI lineage: Eukaryota > Metazoa > Chordata > Mammalia > Rodentia > Sciuridae > Spermophilus > Spermophilus citellus. Next base: position 1,119,050 of record NC_138182.1, on the reverse strand, counting down.
CTAGAGAAAGACAGACTGAAGGTCAGCACAGGCACGTCGGCCAGGCGAGGGAGGGCCAGGTGCAGGGAGGACGTCCAGGCGAGGGAGGGCCAGGCGCAGGGAGGACGTCCAGGCGAGGGAGGGCCAGGCGCAGGGAGGACGTCCAGGCGAGGGAGGGCCAGGCGCAGGGAGGACGTCCAGGCGAGGGAGGGCCAGGCGCAGGGAGGACGTCCAGGCGAGGGAGGGCCAGGCGCAGGGAGGACGTCCAGGCGAGGGAGGGCCAGGCGCAGGGAGGACGTCCAGGCGAGGGAGGGCCAGGCGCAGGGAGGACGTCCAGGCGAGGGAGGGCCAGGCGCAGGGAGGACGTCCAGGCGAGGGAGGGCCAGGCGCAGGGAGGACGTCCAGGCGAGGGAGGGCCAGGCGCAGGGAGGACGTCCAGGCGAGGGAGGGCCAGGCGCAGGGAGGACGTCCCGGCGAGGGAGGGCCAGGCGCAGGGAGGACGTCCCGGCGTGGGAGGGCCAGGCGCAGGGAGGACGTCCCGGCGTGGGAGGGCCAGGCGCAGGGAGGACGTCCAGGCGTGGGAGGGCCAGGCGCAGGGAGGACGTCCAGGCGTGGGAGGGCCAGGCGCAGGGAGGACGTCCAGGCGTGGGAGGGCCAGGCGCAGGGAGGACGTCCAGGCGTGGGAGGGCCAGGCGCAGGGAGGACGTCCAGGCGAGGGAGGGCCAGGCGCAGGGAGGACGTCCAGGCGAGGGAGGGCCAGGCGCAGGGAGGACGTCCAGGCGAGGGAGGGCCAGGCGCAGGGAGGACGTCCAGGCGAGGGAGGGCCAGGCGCAGGGAGGACGTCCAGGCGAGGGAGGGCCAGGCGCAGGGAGGACGTCCAGGCGAGGGAGGGCCAGGCGCAGGGAGGACGTCCAGGCGAGGGAGGGCCAGGCGCAGGGAGGACGTCCAGGTGTGGGAGGGCCAGGCGCAGGGAGGACGTCCAGGGGTGGGAGGGCCAGGCGCAGGGAGGACGTCCAGGGGTGGGAGGGCCAGGCGCAGGGAGGACGTCCAGGTGAGGGAGGGCCAGGCGCAGGGAGGACGTCCAGGGGTGGGAGGGCCAGGCGCAGGGAGGACGTCCAGGGGTGGGAGGGCCAGGTGCAGGGAGGACGTCCAGGGGTGGGAGGGCCAGGTGCAGGGAGGACGTCCAGGGGTGGGAGGGCCAGGTGCAGGGAGGACGTCCAGGGGTGGGAGGGCCAGGTGCAGGGAGGACGTCCAGGTGAGGGAGGGCCAGGCGCAGGGAGGACGTCCAGGGGTGGGAGGGCCAGGCGCAGGGAGGACGTCCAGGCAAGGGAGGGCCAGGCGCAGGGAGGACGTCCAGGCGAGGGAGGGCCAGGCGCAGGGAGGACGTCCAGGTGTGGGAGGGCCAGGCGCAGGGAGGACGTCCAGGGGTGGGAGGGCCAGGCGCAGGGAGGACGTCCAGGTGAGGGAGGGCCAGGCGCAGGGAGGACGTCCAGGTGAGGGAGGGCCAGGCGCAGGGAGGACGTCCAGGGGTGGGAGGGCCAGGCGCAGGGAGGACGTCCAGGGGTGGGAGGGCCAGGCGCAGGGAGGACGTCCAGGGGTGGGAGGGCCAGGCGCAGGGAGGACGTCCAGGTGAGGGAGGGCCAGGCGCAGGGAGGACGTCCAGGTGAGGGAGGGCCAGGCGCAGGGAGGACGTCCAGGGGTGGGAGGGCCAGGCGCAGGGAGGACGTCCAGGGGTGGGAGGGCCAGGCGCAGGGAGGACGTCCAGGCGAGGGAGGGCCAGGCGCAGGGAGGACGTCCAGGTGAGGGAGGGCCAGGCGCAGGGAGGACGTCCAGGTGTGGGAGGGCCAGGCGCAGGGAGGACGTCCAGGGGTGGGAGGGCCAGGTGCAGGGAGGACGTCCAGGTGAGGGAGGGCCAGGTGCAGGGAGGACGTCCAGGGGTGGGAGGGCCAGGTGCAGGGAGGACGTCCAGGTGAGGGAGGGCCAGGCGCAGGGAGGACGTCCAGGTGTGGGAGGGCCAGGCGCAGGGAGGACGTCCAGGGGTGGGAGGGCCAGGTGCAGGGAGGACGTCCAGGGGTGGGAGGGCCAGGTGCAGGGAGGACGTCCAGGTGAGGGAGGGCCAGGTGCAGGGAGGACGTCCAGGGGTGGGAGGGCCAGGTACAGGGAGGACGTCCAGGTGAGGGAGGGCCAGGCGCAGGGAGGACGTCCAGGGGTGGGAGGGCCAGGCGCAGGGAGGACGTCCAGGCGAGGGAGGGCCAGGCGCAGGGAGGACGTCCAGGTGAGGGAGGGCCAGGCGCAGGGAGGACGTCCAGGTGTGGGAGGGCCAGGCGCAGGGAGGACGTCCAGGGGTGGGAGGGCCAGGCGCAGGGAGGACGTCCAGGTGAGGGAGGGCCAGGCGCAGGGAGGACGTCCAGGCGAGGGAGGGCCAGGTGCAGGGAGGACGTCCAGGGGTGGGAGGGCCAGGTACAGGGAGGACGTCCAGGTGAGGGAGGGCCAGGTGCAGGGAGGACGTCCAGGGGTGGGAGGGCCAGGTGCAGGGAGGACGTCCAGGTGAGGGAGGGCCAGGTGCAGGGAGGACGTCCAGGTGAGGGAGGGCCAGGTGCAGGGAGGACGTCCAGGGGTGGGAGGGCCAGGCTCAGGCAGGATGTCCAGGTGCAGGGAGGACGTCCAGGTGAGGGAGGGCCAGGTGCAGGGAGGACGTCCAGAGGTGGGAGGGCCTGGGGTCCAAGGCCAGGTACAGAGGGCTCGGGGACGAAGGCCAGGGGTGGGAGGGCCTGGGGTCCGAGGCCAGGGGTGGGAGGGCCAGGCGTAGGGAGGAAGGCCAGGCGAGGGAGGGTGTGGGCCTGGGGTGGAGGTGTCCCCGGGCGGGGCGTGTGGCCTGTGTTTTGCTCCTGCCTCTGCCCACCTCTGGTGCAGTGCCTGTGCCTCAGGGATGGGACTGGCTGGGCCCAGCGTAGGTTGCTGTCTGGAAGTCCCTGCAGGAGAGGAGGAGCGCCCACCGGTAAGGGCTGCAGAACCCCTGGTGGCCGAGGTCCCCACTACTTCCTGGCTGTGGTCGGGCTGGACAGGGCGTGAAGGATGTGCTCAGGGCTCCTTGCTGCCCCTGAGGGTCGTGCTCAGCATCTGGCCTCCGTCAGGCCCATGTCCTCTCTTCCCAGGAAAGCCTCGTCGAGTGACACTGATGGCTGAGTCAGGGTTTGCGTTCTGATTTTGTTGGAAAGTGTCTTTCTTTCCTGAAACCTTAAGACGTTGCTGTCAGGTTCCCGCATAAACTCAGCCCATGCCTTCTCCACCCACAGCCACTCGGGGAGCACCCTGGGTGCCACCTGGGGGACTGTCCGGGGAGCAGATGCCCTCATCCTGGGGCAGGGAGCAGTGCTGAGGCTGGAGTGGGGCCAGGTCCTCCCTGCGGCCCTCTGGGTCAGTGGGACCCTCTTGGTTCAGACGAATGGGCCCAGGAGGAACTTGCGCGGCAATCCCCAGGTGCTCACGGACCGTCTCTTCTGCCCACAGTGTGCAGGAGAGGAGAACTGGGTGGACAGCAGGACCATCTACGTGGGACACAAGGAGCCACCTCCGGGAGCAGAGGCCTACATTCCACAGAGATACCCTGACAACAGGATCGTCTCCTCCAAGGTAGCCCTGGCCCTAGCCCACGTGGCCACAGTTGACCAGGGACGTGGCTGCAGGCTTGGTGCTTTCTGAGCTCACGGCTGCTTTCGCTGCACTGCCCTGTGCCACCCTACAGGCAGCAAGGACAAGGGACAGGGGCTTCACAGAGGCCCTTTACCTCCTTTCCTCCAGCCACCCCAAGTGCGTTAGACCTGAGGAGACCAGTGCTGTCTTCTCCTTAGTCACGGTGGAGAGGCGGGTTTGAAGTCTAGGACTTGGCTTGTGAGTGCTACCTGGTCACATGCATCACCAGAGACCCTTGGCCAGAGTTGCCATTGTAGAGCAGAAACCACGGTAGTTTTCCTGGGAAGGAGTACACTCCAGGGCTCCCTGGAATGTGGGGCTGGGGTCCTGCAGGAGTGCGTCAAAGAGGTGTTGGTGTGCAGAGAGGTGTGGACAGGGACCTCTGCCCGAGGGGGTCTTTCCCTCCATGGGTGCCAGGAAATGAACTGCAGGGTGGGTTCGGAGCAGGCTGAGAAGACGGTTCCGACCTAGAGGCAGAGGGCCGAGGTTAGGCCCTGGGGCCCCGAGCCAGACCTGCTTCGTCCACTTCTTGATGCGTCAGCCTGCGCAGACTGCTCGGTGCCCACATGACATCCAGGGTGGGCACCCACATTTGTCAACGATGCTTTACGATAGGGAAGGCCAGCTCCTCGCAGCCCTTCCCATGGGTTTATTCCACCTGCAACAGCAGCGTCAAGGAATCATAGTAGCTGTAATCTCCAGAAACACGACGGGGGTGCATACAATGCTCAAAAGCAAAATCCCAACCAAATGACATCCTGTGTGATCACAGACGCAGGAGTGAGCTGAGAGGGCTCCACTGAGGCACACCAGGCCTCGCTCAGGACTCGCGCTTGCCAGCACTCACTGAGCACGGTTTCTACACTGACGTGTGCTTCCCCGGCCCCTAGGAGGCCCGAAATTTGAACCCCTCATGAGCATGTTTCCTAAGACCAGTGTCTCCGCAGTACGCGTGCCAAGCAGAGCTTGGTGGCACTTGTGGGGACCCTGCGCAGACTGTGAGCCGCACACCGTCAGTGCCACGTCCTGTGTGGAACGTGTCGCAGGCCCTGGCCACCAGCTCCCCTGCCTGGCTTCTCCCCCAGGCACAGAGCTCGGCCACCAGCATGTCGTTCAGGGCAGGAAGCTCTGTGCAGGCTGCGGGGGGCTGCCAGCACCAGCTTCTCGCGACCCACACCTGGGATTCGGGAGAGCCGAGCTGTGCTGTCCACTTGCCTAGCGGTGGCCCCCACCCCTGCCCCTTGGTGCTCTAGGTATGCCAGGGCTAGCCTACTCTGCTGTGTTTTCCTTCTTAAATGTTCCTGTGCCCACCGCCCTTTGGCCCAGAGGCCCTATACCCTAGCCCCTCCCTGCCCAGCCAGAGCGGCCAGGCCTGGGTTTAGAGGAAGGAAACCACGCCCAGGCTGGGTGGGGATTCGGGACCAGGGCCCTTCATGCCCAGAAGCTCTCAGGCAGGAACAAGCAGAATTAAGTCAACACACTTGTCAGGAGTGGTCCTCGGCCCGTTGGGAAGAGCCTGAGCAGCCTCCGCCTCAGCTGGGCGCACTCGCCAGCAGCTGCCCACCAAGTCATCCTCACCCTCATCAGAGGTGGTGGGCACCCTGATCTCAGGGCCACGAAGGTGGTGACAGGAAGTTTCAAGGGGAATCTGCGTGCACACAGCCACCTGTGTGGCCAGGTCCAGGAGGGACGGGAAGGCGCAGAGGGCGTGCCCTGGGGTACTGGTGGCATCGGTCCCCGGAACCCGGGGGACTCTTGAGCAGCACTTGAGCATCGTCAGTGCCTCCTCTTGGGTAACAGCTCGGGGTGTGGAAGGTGCTGTTCACTTTGTGGCACACAAGTGTCTGGATTTGGAGAGTGTGGGTGGCGACGTCTCTGTATCTTCTTGGGAGAACATTTTGTTTCGACATAAAAGCAAACTTCTGGCTAGGATTTTTCAAGTGCCCCGCACAGCACGTGGCAGGTTCTCTGTTGGTAGATGGGGCTGGGGAAGCACTGCCCCGGGGTGTGTCCGGGTTCTGTTCCTTTGGGGAACACGTTGGCAGAAGAGGAAAGAACAAACAGCCGCTGTCATGGCCCTGCCTGTCCCGCCTCAGCACCCCTGGGGAGACTGGCACTCAGGAGGGTGATAGCCACCTCGAGCCCCAGTCCACCTCAGGCCACAAGACCCCGGCATTCCCTGCTTGGCCCTCAGGAGGCTGCAGAGTTCAAGTGCTGCGTCTGCACTGCCACCCTTGGCCTTGAGGAATGCTGAGCCACTTTGCATTACTGGAAAGCGGGGGCACCTCTGCCCATTGGTACCTCTGTCCGTTGGTAGACACAGGGATGTTTCAGTGACTTGTATTTGCATAAGTGACTTCCACGTCTGTCCTATCGTTTAAGCTCTAAAATGACTTCCCAGGCCGTGGAGCATTCTCGACAAGGGTGATGACTTAATTCTGCTGGTGCCTGCAGAATAGAATAGGCCACTGTTACTTCTTACTCCCAAAGTACTCATGAAGACACTCAGGCTTGGCAGCAGAGCCCGAGTCCCTCTGCTGCGCCTGCCCTCCAGTGCTTCACGGTGATCCGCAGCTCCCACAGCCACGTCCAGCCACGGGGCTTTCTGCCCTTTACGTCCCCATTCCCAATCACAGATGAAAGAAGTCTCCATTCCGCGTGAGTTGGTCACCCTCCTGGTGGACCAGGGTTCAGGCCTCAGAGCATTCTGGGGACAGCCATGTGGGCACTGGGACAGGATCCATTTCAGGTCAAGAGCAGCTGAGACTTCAGGCCAGTTCCGGGTGTTTCGTGTCCATCCTGGCTGGTGCGGGGCAGAGTTCCTTAGTTGATCTCCTTGCCGCATGACTGCAGGAGAAGCCGGTGGTGCACTGTCAGCCGCACTGCCGGCCAGTCACATGGCCAGAGCTGGCTTGCTGGCTGCAGCTGGAGGCAGACAGAGGTCCCGCTCCAGAGGCCACGCTGCGCTCTCAGCTGAGGGTGGGAGCAGAGCGCCTGAAGACCCTGTGAGCGAGGGTGTGCAGGCCTTTCAATTGCCTGGTCTGACTCCGCTTGCAGTCGGGGGAGATACGAGTTTGGAAGTTCCCAAGCCCAGTGCTTGTTGTAGGTTTGCCGCATCTGAGGTATTGCTCTCAGCACAAGAGCTGAGTGAACGGTCGGAGCAAACCAGAGGCAGGAACCATCTGCTGGTCCTCTATGCCTGCCAAGAAGGGATGGGCCCTCACCTGCCTTCATGGACGTGGCCCCCTGCCATGTGCACCTGCCACCACCAGCCTGGGTCACACAGCTGGGTCAGCGTGCAGGAGGCAGCAAGGGAAGGGAGGCTGTGGGAGAGTGGCCCACGGGCATCCGAGAGAGTCTTCATGTAGAACCGCTCTCCAACGGGTCTGCAGTTCGGACTGCAGGATGTGCTCTCCAAACCTGCCCCGCGTTGCTACCTGATTCCGCATTCCCTGGAATCAGGCAGCAACGCGGGGCAGGTGCGGGGCAGGTTGGAGAGCACATCCTGTTTTAGCAGCTTCTTGGGTCAACAAGTTAATAAATGGTGAACAACTCCACCAGATTTTGAATTATGAGTTTTGTGTCCAAACTGAATGTTTTGCACTTTGAATCTGGGCTGCTTATCGTGTGGTGGGAGTGACACTGCACAAGGCACAACCGTCCCGACGCCTAGTGTTGCTTTTCTTTCACGCAGTACACGTTTTGGAACTTCATACCCAAGAACTTATTTGAACAATTCAGAAGAATAGCCAACTTTTACTTTCTCATCATATTTCTGGTACAGGTAAGGCCCATCTTGTTTACTGTCTCATCAAATGTAAATTAGATAGATGATGCTTTGTTCATGAGTAATCGACATGTGGCTTCTAATAAAGAGCAAGGACAGGATGCTCGCTCACTTGGTTCTCCGAGACCCTTCTCAGCTAAAACACTTGGGATTACTATGTGTCCAAGCTGACTGTCCTGCACCTTTCTCCCGGAACCCAGGGGGGACCCAGCTCAGCCACATTACCCCGCTCATTCTCTTTCTGCGTGTGTGGAACTTCAGAGAAAATCCAAAGAAGTTACACACTGAGACAAAAAAACAGCTGGGCACAGTGGCACACACCTGACATCAGCAACTCTGGAGACTGATGCAGGAGGATGGCAAGTTTGAGGCCAGCCTCAGCAACTTAGCAAGACCCTGTCTCAAAGTAAAAAAATAAAAAGAGCTGGGGATGAAGCTCACACCCCTGGGTTTAATCCCCAGAACCAAAATAAAAGAAACAGGAAGAGACTAAGAGACGAGACAGGGAGACAGCATGGCTGGGGCATGAACTAGGGAGCAGACGTCTGTCAAGAACCCCGTCCAGCTTCTCTGTCATACAGAATACCAGCCAGGGGTTTTCAATTTCCCTCGCATTGAATTGCCCAAGTAATGCAATGGAAGCGTGACCCCAGAGGCAGTGTTTCAGATGAGCATGCACCAGATTTGGGTCTCTGCCACTTACCACACATGGCTTCCTTCAGCACACCCCTTCACAAAATGACTGTAATCTGTGAAAGCCAGCAGAACAGGCCACGTGCCTCTTACCCAATGCTCCTCTGTTGGAGGGTAAAGTGAGCTCCACAAAGTGCTTTAAGTAGGTAGAAGACAATGAGGGGGTTGGGAAGTAAAGGTGATGGTGGGGGTGGGGGTATAGGTGGTGGAGCTGGATGTGGAGTGGTAGGGATGGTGGTTCTGGTGATGGAGGTGGAGATGGTGGAGGTAGTTGGGAGATGGGGGTGGTGATGCTGATGCTGATGGGGGAGATATAGAGATAGAAATGGTCTAGGTGTTTGGGGGTGGTGGTGGTAGAGATGGTTCAGGGAGACTAGTGGAGATGCTGGTGGGGGTGGTGTGGAGGTGGAGGTGGTGGTGGTGGAGATGTTGGTTCTGATGGTGGAGGTGGAAATGGTGGTTCTGATGGAGGGGTTAGTGGTAAAGATGGTGGTTCTAGTGGTAGAGGTAGTAGTGGAGATGCTGGTGAGGGTGGTGTGGAGGTGGAGGAGGTGGAGGTGGAGGTGGTGGAGGTGGAGGTGGTGGAGGAGGTGGAGGTGGTGGTGGAGGAGGTGGATGTGGAGTTGGAGGTGGAGGTGGTGGTGGTGGAAGTGGAGGTGGAGATGGAGAGATGGAGGTGGTGGAGATGGAGATGGAGATGGAGAGGTGGAGGTGGTGGAGGTGGTGGTGAGGGTGGTGTGGAGGTGGAGGAGGTGGTGGTGGAGGAGGTGATGGTGGAGGTGGTGGAGGTGGAGGTGGTGGTGGTGGTAGTGGAGGTGGTGGTGGTAGTGGAGGTGGTGGAGGTGGAGATGGAGAGGTGGAGGTGGTGGAGGTGGAGATGGAGAGGTGGAGGTGGTGG